>NC_088383.1:102746666-103432500 GCF_037993035.2 Macaca fascicularis | reverse complement strand
ATGGAGGAAAGGAACCCTGTACACTGTTAGTAGGAATGTAAATTAGTACAGCCATTATGGAAAACAGCGTGGAGCTTCCTCAAAAAACTAAAAACAGAATTACCATATGATCCAGGAGTCTGGGTATCCACTTCTGGGTATTTCTCCAAAAGAGCTGAAATCAATATGCCAAAGAGACAACTACACCCAATGTTCTTTATTAGCACTATTCACAATAGCCAAGTTATGGAATCAATGTAAGTGTCCATGAACAGATAGATTTTTTTGAGACGGGGTCTTGCTCTGTCACCCAGGCTGAAGTGCAGTGACACCATCATAGCTCACTGCAGCCTTGACCTGCAGATTTTTTTGAGATGGGGTCTTGCTCTGTCACCCAGGCTGAAGTGCAGTGACACCATCATAGCTCACTGCAGCCTTAACCTGCCTGGCTCAAGCAATCCTTCAGCCTTAGCCTCCCAAGTAGCTGGGACTACAGGTTGGGCCACCATGCCTGGCTTAGATTTTTTTTAGTCTGGTATATATACACAATGCAATGCAATACTATTCAACCTTCAAAAAAGAAGGGAATTCCGTCATTTGTGACAAGATGGACAGAATTGGAGAACATCATGCTAAGTGAAATAAGTCAGGCACAGAAAGATAAATACTGAATGATCTCACTCATATGTGGAATCAACTCGGGTACAGAGCATGGAGCAGATCCGCGAGGTCACCTCGGGAGCAGCCTGCATCCTGAGAAAGATGGTGGGCCTCATCGGCTGCAGTTGCAGGGGGCAGGCAATTGCTGTTCTACCCAAAACAATTGAACTCATAGAGAGAGTAGAATGGTGGTTACAGAGGCTGGGGGATGGGAGGAATGGGGATATAATAGTCAAAGGATACAAAATCTCAGATGGGAGGAATATCTTTTTTTCATTTTTTGAGTTCTATTGCACAGCATAGTGAATAGTTCGTAATAGAGTATTGTACATTTCAAAATTGCTAAGAGAGTAAATTTCAAGTGTTCATCATTAAAAATGCTAAGGATTTGAGATGATGGGTATATTAACCAGCCTCATTTAATTATTCTACATTGTTTTAATAAACTATAATATCAATTTGTATCCCATAAATTTATACAATTGTACATTGTCAACTTACAATGAAAAAATACATTTTCCTGTGCTAAATTTTATCTCAATAAAAAAGAAAGTAGGTGCTGGGTGGGCCAGCTTGGACCAAAGTGGGGGTCTGACCCAGCAGGGCCTCACACCAGCGAGGTCACTGGTGCCCCTCGTATCTGTGGGGCCTGGTAGAGGAGAAGACACAAGACCACAAGGAATATTGGGGTGGGGCCCTAGCCTGCGACCAAGGATTACGGAAGCAGCAAGGACCTGGCAGGACTGTGTATGAGCCACCTCCACTCCCAGTGATCGCAGACTCGGGGAGCTAAAGACCTGGAGTCGTGGGGTTCCTGGCCCCTCTAGTGGACTCTCAAGGAGGTTCGTTGATTGCACAATGGTAGCAGACTTGCAAGGAAACAGGTTTTGAACCAATGAAGCTGTATTTACTTAAAAAGACGGACCACCCATCATGCGACCTACAGCGTCTGTGGACAGATTTACACTGGGTTCATTGTGCCATCAGGCACGCAGGTTCAGCCAAGTTTCCCTAAGCTCTTAGAGGGTTGCTTTAGCTTTTGAATCTGAGTTGCAAAGTTCAATAAATAATGGCCCTATGGATAAGCACAAAGTCAAGAGACAGCAATTGAACGGAATTTGTGAAGGGTGAAGGTATCCGCTTTCAGACCGTGAATAGGCTCTTTGCACCCCAGCAACCCCCAGGCCCCAGTGGCATTCCTGGACTGAGGCCACTGCACTGTGGAGATGCCTATCATGAAAAACCTAGCCACCGTGGCCTTCTGTGACATGCAGTCCACACAGGAGATCCAAGAGTAGGTTTAAATGAAGTTGAAAACAATGTTTTGTTTTGTTTTTTGAGATGGAATCTTGCTCTGTCGCCCATACTAGAGTGCAGTGGCGTGATCTTAGCTCACTGCAACCTCCGCCTCAAGAGATTCTCCTGCCTCTGTCTCCTGAGTAGCTGAGATTACAGGCACCCACCACAACACCTGGCTAATTTTTGTATTTTTAATAGAGACAGGGTTTCACCATCTTGGCCAGGCTGGTCTCAAACTCCTGACCTCGTGATTGTCAGGCCTCTCAGCCCAAGCCAAGCCATCGCATCCCCTGTGACTTGCACATATACGCCCAGATGGCCTGAAGTAACTGAAGAATCACAAAAGAAAATCACACTTTTGTGACTGAAAATCACAGAAGTGCAAATGCCCTGCCTTGCCTTAACCAATGACATTCCACCACAAAGAAGTGAAAATGCCCGGTCCTTGCCTTAAGCAATGATATTATCTTGTGAATTTCCTTTTCCTGGCTCATCCTGGCTCAAAAAGCTCCCCCATTGAGCACCTTGTGACCCCCACTCCTGCTCACCAGAGAACAACACTCCTTTGACTCTAATTTTCCTTTACCTACCCAAATCCTATAAAACAGCCCCACCCTTATCTCCCTTCGCTGACTCTCTTTTCGGACTCAGCCCGCCTGCACCCAGGTGATTAAAAAGCTTTATTGCTCACACAAAGCCTGTTTGGTGGTCTCTTCACATGGACGCGCGTGACAGTGATCAACCTGCCTCAGCCTCCCAAAGTGCTGGGATTACAGGCATGAGCCGCCGCACCCGGCCTATTTTGTTTTGTTTTTGAGACAGGGTCTGCTCTGTTGCCCAGGATTGAGTACAGTGGCACCATCATGGCTCACTGCAGCCTTGACTTCCTGGGATCAATCCATGTTTCTCCCTCAGCCTCCTGAGTAGCTGGGAGTGCAGGCGCATGCTACAGCACCCAGTTAATTTTTGTAGAGATGAGGTTTTGCCCAGGCTGGTCTCTAACTCTTGGACTTAAGCAATCTGCCTATCTCAGCTTCTCAAAATGAGATTACAGGCATGAGCCTGGCCAAGAATGAAAATTTTAAACTGTCATTTATAATGTCAAAAAATTATGTAACCATTAATCTAAGACATTACATGCAAAAATTATTTAAAAAACTGTAACACTTTATTGAGAGGCATTTGAGAAAATGAATAAATGAAGGGATATACCAAGTCCATTGATGGGAAGACTCAATAATATACACTCTCAATTCTTATTATAAATTGTTAATTCTCTCCAAACTTACCAGTAGATTTGGTGCAACTTAAATCAAAACCCTAATAGGCTTTTTTTCGTTTCCTTTTTGTTTTTTTTTTGGTTTGGGTTTTGAGACAAGGTCTCACTCTTTCACCCAGGCTGGAGTGCAGTAGTGCAATCACAGCTCATTGCAGCCTTGACCTCCTGGACTGAAGCGATCCTCCCACTTCAGCCTCCCAAGTAGCTGGGATTACAGGAACACACAATCATGCCTGGCTAATTTCTTAACTTTTCTGTAGAGACAGGGGTCTCACTATGTTGCCCAGACTGGTCTCAAACTCCTGCTCTCAAGCCATCCTCCCACCTTGACATTCCAAATTGCTGGAAGTACAGGCATTGAAAGGACACAAAGATACAAAAATGCGTACCCTCCCTTCCTCCCCCCGATGTTGCTAAACTCTTTGTTCTGCTTTCTAATCTCTGCACGTACCAGAGGTTTCGTAAGTTCTGTAAGTACATGTTTTTCTTTCTGAGGCCAGGTCACAAGGAATGTTTAAGTAAGATAGCCAGGTCACAAGGTGTGTTTAAGCAAGATAGCCATAAACTGGTTGTGCAACCTGACGCAATATAATTAACTGCCTTTGTGTAAAACTGCTCTTCCGCCTCAAGGGTTGTACTGAAATATCAGAAATGGCGGGAACCAATCATAGTTTGCCAAATCGCTTTGTTCAAACTCCAGCCAATCATACCTCTAATTTGTATAATGATTCTACGCCTACTTTCCTTAGACTATATAACATTGTTCGGAGCTCAGTGGGGGAGCTCTCCTGCCCGTCTCGTTTCACGAGCAAGTGAGAGCTCCAGGTTCGAACCTGTAATAAAGATCCTTGCTGCTTAGCTTTGACTCTGGACTCTGGTGGTCTTCTTCGGGGAATAAACGGTCTGGGCATAACAAATGGGGGCTCGTCCGGGATTTCCCCCAAGCCCACCAGACCCCCAAGTCAACGGATCTTAATCTGTAGGTAAGCCGGCTTTGTCACTGTCTCTGTCTTTGTCTCTGTCTGTCTCCCTGAAATTTCGCAAAATCCGTAATCTGTAATCTGTATTGGTCTGTTCTGTAAGTGGCACGGTCTTGGCGGATGCGCTAGAAGACAGCCACTCGGGACTGGTGGGAGACGTTCCCCAGTGCCCATCTGGGGGCCTCCATCCTTGGTTGCCCCGTCTGACTCAGGTCGGAAGTCCGACACGTGCTCGCGAATGCTCATCGTTATCACTGTCTGTCCGTTATTGTTAAGTGTTAAGTGTAAGCCCAAAACGAAACATAAAACCTTTTCTTCCCCTTCCAGGACCGGACCTGTCGGATACTCCCCTCTGCTTCACACTCATTTTCGTCCCCCCTTCTCTTTGTAGGAGCAGTCCAAAGATGGGCAACAACCAGAGCATGCCGCTCTCACTCCTTGTTACCAATTTTAAGGATGTGAAGGCTCGGGGGCATAACTTAAGCGTAGAGCTAAAGAAAGGAAAGCTAGTTACTTTCTGCCGTTCGGAATGGCCCTCTTTTGGCGTAGGGTGGCCCTCCGAAGGAACTTTCTGTCTCTCTATTATTACTAAGGTAAAAACTAAGATTTTCCTGCCAGGGCAGTCAGGACATCCTGATCAAATTCCTTATATTCTAGTGTGGCAAAATCTTGTGGAAGACCCACCGCCCTGGATAACTCCATTCATCCTTGAGCCTTGCAAGGTCCTAGTAACGCAACCTACAAGACAAAGGACTCCCTCTGCTCCCTCGGCCCCTGTGCTGCCGGACAGCCAGGACCCCCTAACGTTAGAACCCACATTTCCCCCACCATATCCGCACCTTATCCCGCAGGACCCAGTCCCCCAGGGTGGTGCTTCCGTAGAGGGAAACCGAGAAGCGGAAGCAGCCGAGAGCGAAAGTAACCTGGGGGGGCCGGCCGGCCGAACACGAGGCCGCGTACAGAGGGACCAAGCTTTCCGACTCTCTGACTCCACTGTAGCCCTGCCTCTCAGAGAAATAGGATCACTTGATGATACCGGGCTCTCCCGTCTCATGTATTGGCCTTTTTCCACCAGTGATTTATACAAATGGAAGTCCCAAAATGCTCGGTTCTCAGATAATCCCAAAGATCTAACCTCGTTGTTAGACAGTGTCATGTTTACTCACCAGCCGACCTGGGATGACTGTCAACAGCTCCTCCGAATCCTATTCACAACGGAGGAGCGGGAAAGAATCCAAGTTGAGGCCAGAAAGCTGGTTCCAGGAGATGACGGCCAGCCAACTGCAAATCCTGACCTCATTAACGCGGCTTTTCCTTTGACCCGGCCCAGATGGGACTACAACACGGCAGAAGGTAGGGGACGACTGCTCATTTATCGCCAGACTCTAATGGCGGGTCTCTGGGCTGCAGCTCGCAAGCCCACCAATTTGGCTAAAGTATATTCTGTGTTACAAGGTAAGACAGAAAGCCCCGCTGTATATTTAGAGAGATTAATGGAAGCCTTCAGACAGTTTACCCCTATGGACCCGGAAGCACCGGAAAATCAGGCAGTGGTAGTAATGTCCTTTGTAAACCAGGCAACACCAGATATTAAAAGAAAACTCCAGAAATTAGAAGGTTTAGAGGGAAAGCAGATTCAGGACCTCCTTCAGATGGCCCAGCGAGTTTATAATAATAGGGATACTCCAGAAGAAAAACAGTTCAAGGTAACCAAAGAAATGACCAAAGTCTTAGTAGCAGCTTTCCCCCAGGCAGGAAATGGCCAAAACAGAAAGCAGAAAAAGCAAGGCCCTAGGCAAGGATTAGAAAAAGATCAGTGTGCTTATTGCAAGGAACGTGGCCACTGGATTAAAGACTGCCCAAAGAAACGGAGACCAGCTAACCTTACCTCCGTACTCGTTACCCAGGACTCTGACTAGGGAGGACGGGGTTCGGACACCCTCCCCGAACCCAGGGTAACTTTGCAAGTGGAGGGGTCCCCAGTTCGCTTTTTGGTCGATACTGGGGCGGAACGCTCAGTCCTACCAAACCAATTGGAAAAATGTCTAAGAAAACATCCTGGGTGCAAGGGGCCACAGGCATTAAAAAATACCCCTGGACAACCCAGAGGACTGTAGACTTAGGAACGGGAAAAGTCTCCCATTCCTTCCTAGTCATCCCAGAGAGCCCCTGCCCTCTACTAGGGAGGGACTTGCTGACAAAGATGGGGGCCCAAATCCACTTTGAGCCAGAAGGGCCCAAGATAACTGATTCCCAAAACAGGCCAATATCTATCCTGACTGTCACCTTAGAAGATGAGTACTGACTCCATCAAGAGCAAAAGCCCCCCGATCAGGAAATTGACTCTTGGCTCCAGCGTTTCCCTGAAGTGTGGGCAGAAACTGGGGGCTTGGGGCTAGCTAAACATCGACCTGCCATATTTGTGGAAGTTAAGCCAGGGACGGACCCGGTTCGGGTTCGGCAATATCCTATGCCCCTGGAGGCAAGAGAAGGAATTACGCCCCATATCCGCCGACTCCTAGACCAGGGAGTCCTATGGGCTTGCCACTCATCCTGGAATACTCCACTGTTACCTGTTCGTAAACCCAACAGTACGGACTACAGGCCAGTACAGGATTTAAGAGAAGTTAATAAAAGGGTCATGGACATACATCCCACTGTGCCCAATCCATACACCCTTCTGAGTGCCTTACATCCCGAAAAACAGTGGTATACCGTTCTTGATCTAAAAGACGCTTTCTTCAGCCTTCCTCTGGCTCCCAAAAGTCAAGAACTCTTTGCATTTCAATGGACGGATCCTGAGAGGGGCATCAACGGTCAGCTAACATGGACCAGACTGCCACAAGGGTTCAAGAACTCGCCAACCCTGTTCGATGAAGCCCTTCATGAAGATCTGGGTGAGTACCGGTGGCAACACCCTGAAATAACTCTTTTGCAATATGTTGATGATCTCTTAATAGTGGCCAGGTCCCCGGAAACTTGTGTTCAAGGGACTGAGGACCTCCTGAAGACTCTGGGGGAGCTAGGCTACCAAGCCTCAGCAACAAAGGCTCAGATCTGCAAGTCGGAGGTAACTTATCTGGGGTACCTATTAAAAGGGGGGCAACGCTGGCTAACCAAAGCCCGAAAGGAAACAGTCCTACACATCCCTAGACCCCAGTCAACACGGCAAGTGAGAGAATTCCTGGGGTCGGCAGGGTTCTGTAGGTTATGGATACCTGGATTTGCTGAGTTAGCCAAGCCCCTATACCAGGCAACAAAGGAACGGCAGCCCTTCAATTGGACGGAAGAGGCTGAGCTGGCCTTTCAGCAAATAAAAACTGCCTTGTTATCAGCCCCCGCGCTGGGGCTCCCTGATGTCTCCAAGCCCTTCCACTTATACGTGGATGAAAGTAAGGGTGTTGCAAAAGCCGTGTTAACACAGTACCTAGGCCCCTGGCAGAGGCCAGTTGCCTATTTGTCAAAAAAATTAGATTCAGTGGCTGCTGGCTGGCCACCCTGCCTCCGGATAATCGCGGCGACCGCCCTAATGGTCCGAGACGCTGATAAACTTACCATGGGGCAAGAGTTGCGCGTTATAACCCCGCATGCCATTGAAGGCGTCCTCTGGCAGCTGCCGGACCGATGGATGAGTAACGCCCGGCTCACCCACTATCAAGGACTGCTGTTAAACCCCCTCAGAATAACTTTTCTGCCCCCAACCTCTTTAAACCCTGCTTCACTGCTGCCAAATCCAGACTTGGACGCCCCGTCCCATGAGTGCACTGAGATACTGGCTCAGGTGCATGGGGTGCGGGAGGACCTGCAAGATCGTCCGCTCCCCAACACAGAACTCATCTGGTTCACTGATGGCAGCAGCTACGTCCACCAAGGCCAGCGGTATGCAGGAGCAGCTGTAACGTCAGAGACTGAGGTAATCTGGGCGGAACCCTTGCCTCCAGGGACATCGGCCCAAAGAGCCGAGTTGATAGCACTCACACAGGCCCTCACCCTAGGGGCAGAGAAAAAACTAACAGTATACACGGATAGCCGCTATGCTTTTGCTACTGCGCACATACATGGGGCCATCTACAGAGAGAGGGGACTATTAACAGCTGAAGGCAAAGAAATAAAAAACAAGCAAGAGATCCTAGCTCTATTAACTGCTTTGTGGAAACCAAAGAAATTGGCTATTGTACATTGCCCTGGGCATCAGAAACCAACTACGCCAATTGCTCGAGGCAACTTCTTAGCCGACCAAACCGCACAGAGCATAGCAAAAGCTCCCAGTCAGCTCCTCGCGCTCCAGCTCCCTGATCCTGGCCCGCGAAATTTGCCATGTTTTCCCGACTATACCGAGCAGGATCGCGAATGGATGGACACGCTTCCCCTAAAACAGGTTCAAAATGGGTGGTGGACTGATATAAATGACCAAACCATCCTACCAGAAAAATTAGGACGGCAGGTGTTGGAACATATCCACCGGACAACCCACCTGGGTGCCCGGCGAATGATAGACTTAATCAGGCACGCCAAGTTCAGAATCAGACGCATAGCTGAACTGGCCAGCGATGTCACAACAAATTGCAAAGCCTGCCAACTGAACAACGCTTGCCCCCAAACCCAGACCGCCGCAGGAATCAGGTGTAGAGGAACTAGGCCTGGTATCTATTGGGAAATAGACTTTACTGAGATAAAGCCTGGAAAATATGGGTATCAGTACTTACTTGTCTTTGTAGATACTTTTTCAGGATGGACAGAAGCGTTCCCAACTAAGAGAGAAACTGCTCAGGTTGTAGCAAAGAAAATTTTGGAAGAAATCCTCCCCAGGTATGGCTTTCCCGTCCAAATAGGGTCAGACAATGGACCAGCCTTCGTTGCTAAGGTAAGTCAGGATTTGGCTTCCATTCTTGGGGCAAATTGGAAATTACATTGTGCTTATAGGCCCCAAAGCTCAGGACAGGTAGAAAGGATGAATCGGACTCTAAAGGAGACCTTAACTAAATTGACCATGGAGACTGGCGCTAATTGGGTAGTACTTCTCCCCTACGCTCTGTTCCGGGCCCGAAATACCCCTTACAGACTGGGCCTCACACCATATGAAATCATGTATGGCAGACCCCCACCCCTGGTCCCCAGTCTAAAAGATGACTTACTCAAACCTGAAACTGAAAATGTCTCTGAGCTCTTGTTCTCCTTACAAGCCTTACAGAAAATTCACCAGGAAATTTGGCCCAGACTACGAGAACTGTATGAGGCAGGACCTCCGCCGACGCCTCATCCGTTCCAGCCGGGAGACTGGGTCCTAGTCAAGTGCCACCGGCAAGAAACTCTTCAACCCAGGTGGAAAGGACCACTGCAAGTACTCCTGACTACTCCCACCGCTCTCAAGGTAGAAGGCATCGCTTCGTGGATCCACTACACACACGTCAAACCAGTGGACCCAGCATCCGACCTTCTTGGGCCGTCTGGAGCACCGGTTACATGGACTGTAGACAAAGCTAAGAACAATCCCTTAAAGCTAACCCTGCGCCGTCATCCCCATAACCGTAACCATGTCTAGCTTACCTATGCTTTTATGCCTTATGCATCTGACTCTCCTCACTGCTGCGCCGTCTAATCCCTATGTCTGGAGGTTCTGGCTCTATGAGAACAAAACTCACCCCGGGGAAACCCCCCAAGCGGGTAAACTGCTAGCTAGCGCAGACTGCCCCCCCTCAGGGTGTAATACTATAGTTTACCTCAATTTCACTAGGTTCCGGATTGCCCAACCAGCAATACCCATGATCTGTTTTGAATATGATCAAACTGAATATAATTGTAAAAATTATTGGTGGCACCAGAGTGCAGGTTGCCCATATAGCTACTGTAAGACGCACTCTGTCCGATACTGGAGAGAACAACAAGGGTGGTATTTTTACAAAACTGAGTCTCCCATCACTTACACTTGGATAATTAGAGACCCATGGGACTCTCGGTGGACAACCCCACAACGTGGGGGAGTATATTACTCATCAACTAGTACCTGGCCCAGTAGCCATTTATATCTGTGGAGAAGTCTAGTCCAGATTCAACCCTTAATCCATACACAAATCCACAGGCAAGAAACTAAGCTATCACAAGACTTACAGCCCTTCTCCTGGCTAACCCTACTACAGGAAGGGCTAGCATTCGCCAACCTCACCGGTTTAGGCGACCTGTCCTCTTGCTTTATGTGTGCAACCCTAGGAAGACCACCATTAACCGCTGTTCCTCTATCCTCCCCTCCCACAAACTATACAGGTTTTAACTCATCAATAGTCACGATACCCGATGTGGCCCTGTACCGTGACCCATACCAAGAGAAATACCCCTATTGTTATTCGGCATTTAGCAACAGCCTCTGTAACCAATCGGCTACATACCCTAATAGTCCCATATATGCTCCCCCTGGTGTGTTCTTCTGGTGTAATATGACTCTGTTAAAAACTCTGTCCAAAAGCATCTCTGACGGACAGTTGTGTATCCCTGTTACCCTAGTTCCCTGACTGACACTGCTAACCCCGGCAGAGTTCATAGGCTGGGCAGGGACCGCCCCAACTAAAACTGTGCGACATAGACGAGCAGTTTTTCTACCACTAATTGCTGGAATATCCTTAACCACCTCTGTCATCGCAGCGGGGTTAGCAGGAGGGGCCCTACAACACTCCATGATAGAAAACGACAAGCTGTTACAACAATTCTCTGTTGCTATGGAAGACTCCGCCTATTCCCTAGCCTCCCTTCAGCGGCAGCTCACCTCCCTAGCACAGGTCACCCTTCAAAACCGCAGAGCCTTAGACTTACTCACGGCTGAGAAAGGAGGTACCTGTATGTTCCTCAAAGAAGAATGCTGTTTCTATATAAATGAGTCAGGGTTAGTTGAGGAAAGGGTCCAACACCTACACAAACTAAGCTTAGAAATGAAAAAGCAACAATTCACTACAGCCACTAACAATTGGTGGAGCTCTTCAATGTTTTCCCTTCTGGCACCCCTTTTAGGCCCCCTAATGTCTTTACTACTTCTATTCACTATAGGCCCCTGTGTGGTAAATAAAATTTTACAATTTGTCAGAGAAAGGTTTGATACCATCCAACTAATGGTCCTCCGTAGCCATCACCAGCCTCTCCTGCACCCAGAAAGTGAGGCTACATTATAAGACTCTGGAAATCCAAGATTGGACATCCAGTTACTTATGGGAGGGGGAAATGAAAGGACACAAAGATACAAAAATGCGTACCCTCCCTTCCTCCCCCCGATGTTGCTAAACTCTTTGTTCTGCTTTCTAATCTCTGCACGTACCAGAGGTTTCGTAAGTTCTGTAAGTACATGTTTTTCTTTCTGAGGCCAGGTCACAAGGAATGTTTAAGTAAGATAGCCAGGTCACAAGGTGTGTTTAAGCAAGATAGCCATAAACTGGTTGTGCAACCTGACGCAATATAATTAACTGCCTTTGTGTAAAACTGCTCTTCCGCCTCAAGGGTTGTACTGAAATATCAGAAATGGCGGGAACCAATCATAGTTTGCCAAATCGCTTTGTTCAAACTCCAGCCAATCATACCTCTAATTTGTATAATGATTCTATGCCTACTTTCCTTAGACTATATAACATTGTTCGGAGCTCAGTGGGGGAGCTCTCCTGCCCGTCTCGTTTCACGAGCAAGTGAGAGTTCCAGGTTCGAACCTGTAATAAAGATCCTTGCTGCTTAGCTTTGACTCTGGGCTCTGGTGGTCTTCTTCGGGGAATAAACGGTCTGGGCATAACAGCATGAGCCACCATGTCTAACTTTTTTCCTTTTTGTAATACAATTTGACAAGCTGACTCCAAAATGTATTTGAAAATGCAAAGACAAGTAATAGGAGGAGGAGGAGAAAAAGGAAGAGGAAAAGAAGAAATAAAGTTTTACTCTACCAGAAATCAAGACTTGTTATAAAACTAAGTAATAGGTGATAGACACAGTGACAGAACAGAATATGTGGATTCTTGATTTATGAAAATGGCAGCATAGTCTTTTCAATGAATAGTGCGGGTAAAATTATTAAATATGTATCATTATGAAAAAAGGAAATGGGCTGGGTGTGGCAGCTCACACCTGTAATCTGAGCACTTTAGGGGTTGAGGTGGGCAGATCACAAGGTCAGAAGTTTGACACCATCCTGGCTTATATGGTGAAACCCTGTCAGTACTAATACAAAAATTAGCCAGGCATGGTGGCAGGCCTCTGTAACCCCAGCTACTCAGGAGGCTGAGGCAGGAGAACTGCTTGAACCCAGGAGGTGGAGGTTGCAGTGAGCTGAGATTGTGCCACTGCACTCCAGCCTGGGTGACAGAGTGAGACTCCATCTCAAAAAAAAAAAAAAATGAAATGGACTACTACATGCTACCATACACAAAAATCACCTTCAGATGTATTATAGGCCAAATATAAAAGGCCAAATTATAAAGTTTTTAATAACATAGAAGAAAATCTGAATTATTTTAAGAAAGGGAAGAATTTTTTTACATAAGCTGCAAAAAGCATTAACCATAAAGGGAAAGAAGGGCAAATTTGAGTGTATTAAAATTCAAAGTGCATATATGTATGTATGTGCATGTGTACCAGGGTAAATGTGTAATTATTTTTATAGCATCATTGTTCCCAACAGTCAAAAACTAGAAATAAAATTTTTATATGCTCATACAATGAAATACTGTATAGGAATGAAAATAAATTTGAGATACATTAAACAACTTAGAAGAATTCTAAAGACAAAATGCTGATGTAAAAAGTCAGACACAAGGACATACAGACTGAATTATTCTATTTTTGTAAAGTTTGTTATGGGCTGAATTGTGCTTTCCAAAATTCACATGGTGAAGTTCCAACCCCCAATACCTCAGAATGTAAACATTTTTATCATGCCTTTACTGATACTCATGCCCCTACTCTGCTATTTTTATCAGATTCAAAACTGTCATCCAGAACTCAGATTCAAACAGTTGCCTCTATTAATTACACCTATTGTTTGACACACCTTCCATGCCCATTCATGTGGATCCAGTCAATCTCTGTATCTGCCCTATTCTTCTTGATCCCTGGCCCATCATTCCCTGGATTTTCTGTGTCCCTCAGTCTCTCATTTCAAGTTAACATTGCCTCGGGTGATTTCTTTGATGAATCCTTTCCAGATTCTAATCAGCCTAATCTAATCACATCTGTTAATCTAATCAGCCTAACCTAATCACAATCTTCTGTAATGACTCATTTAAATATGACAGCACATTGCTTATCATTATCGTGTGTGGGCGTGCACACGTGCATGTGTCTTCTGTCTAGCATCAGCTTTTATGTAGCAAGAATCATAACTTCTAAATATTTTACCTTTTAAATTTTTTAATGCTTATAAAGTGTGAAAATCACATATAGTTCTTAGGTATCTAAACATCTTTCAGATATCATGTTTGTGGCACACCTAAATGTCAATGGGAGAAACAATCAGTCAGTGACTTACATAAGTAGTGAGAACCAAGCAGCCACTCAATGGGTCACATTTTACCTGTACCCTATTGATCAGGAAACAGCCAATGAACTCTTAATGGTTGCTGAGACACAGAAGAGCTTTTTAACATTCTCCAAAACAGAGTTTTGAGGGAAGCAATATTATTAATCAAAACAGGAAAAGCCTTATAGAGCTAAAAAAGGATAAATCTAATAATTTATTCAGCAGCATTTATAGGTTTCTACTATGTGTAACTTTGCCAAGCACAAGGAAGAGATAGATTGAAACATGTAACATACATGTTATGTGTATATATATGTATATATGTATTAACTATATATACATAACATATATATTTACATATCCCTACCACTAACAAATATATAATCATGCATGAAACATAATACTTTATTTCAAACATATTAAACTTAGCATTTAAGGTAAGATCTTAGAAAGATAATCAAAGGTAATATTCATCTTTTATATTACATTCCATTCTACTGTTTTAAAAGCATCAGTAGTACCTTGATCAAGTTTGTTTTCTCACCATACGCCTCCACGGAAAATCCAGACACGTATTTCTGCAATTCCTATTTTTCAGCTAAGGAATTGATAGTTGAAAAAGGTCAGTCTGATTTGCTGGCAACATGTCCAAATAGGAACAGCTCCAGTCTGCAACTCCCAGCGAAATCAGTGCAGAAGCGGGGTGATTTCTGCATTACCAAATGAAGTACCTGGTTCATCTCACTGGGACTGGTTGGGCAGTGGGTACAGCCCAAGGACCTGAGCTGAAGAAGGGTAGGGCGTCACTTCACCTGGGAAGTGCAAGGAGTGGGAGAACTCCCTCTCCTAGCCAACAGAAGCCATTAGGGACTGTACCATGCACTCTGGCCCAGACACTGCACTTTTCCCACGGCCTTCACGACCCACAGACCAGGAGATTGCTTCCAGTGCCTACAACACCAGGGCCCTGGGTTTCTAGCACAAAATTGGGCGGCCATTTGGGCAGACACTGAGCTAGCCACAGCAGTTTTTTTCATACTCCAGTGGCACCTGGAATGCCAGCAAGACAGAATCGCTCACACCCCTTGGAAAGGGGACTGAAGCCAGGGAGCCAAGTGGTCTGGCTTGGCAGGTCCCACCCCCACGGAGCACAGCAACCTAAGATCCACTGGCTTGAAATTCTCATGCCAGCACAGCAGTCTAAGCGTGACCTGGGACACTCAAGATCGGTGGGGGGGAAGGGTATCTGCCATTGCTGAGGCTTGAGTAGGCAGTTTTACCCTCACAGTGAAAACAAAGCTCCAGGAAGTTCGAACTAGGTGAAGCCCACCGCAGCTCAGCAAGGCCACTGAAACAAAACTGCCTCTCTAGATTCCCTCCTCTCTGGCCAGGGCATCTCTTAAAAAAAGGCAGCAGCCCCAGTCAGGAACTTATAGATAAAACCACCACTTCCCTGGGACAGAGCACCTGGGGGAAGGTGTGGTGGTGGGTGCAGCTTCAGTGGACTTAAACATACCTACCTGGCAGCTCTAAAGAGAGCAGCGAATCTCCCAGCACAGCATTCGAGCTCTGAGAAGGGACAGCCTGCCTCCTGAAGTGGGTCCCTGACCCCCCATGTATACTGACTGGAAGACATCTCCCAGTAGGGGCTGACAGACACCTCATACAGGAGAGCTTTGGCTGGCATCTGGCAGGTGCCCCTCTGGGACAAAGCTTCCAGAGGAAAAAACAGCCAGTAATCTTTGCAGTTCTGCAGCCTCTGCCAATGATATCCAGGAAAACAGGGTCTGGAGTGGACCTCCAGTAAACTCCAGCAGACCTTCAGCAGAGGGGCCTCACTCTTAGAAGGAAAACTAACAAAAAAGGAACAGTATCAACATCAATAAAAAGGACGTCCACTCAGAGACACCATCTGAAGGTCACTGACTTCAAAGACCCAAGGTAGAGAACTCCACAAAGATGGGGAGAAAACAGCGTGAAAAGGTTGAAAAGCCAAAACCAGAATGCCTCTTCTCCTCCAAAGGATCAGAACTCCTTGCCAGCAAGGGAACAAAACTGGACAAAGAAGGAGTTCGATGAATTGACAGAAGTAGGCTTCAGGAGGTAATAACAAACTCCTCCAAGCTAAAGAAGCACGTTCTAATCCAATGCAAGGAAGCTAAGAAACCTTGAAAAAGGTTAGACTAATTGCTAACTAGAATAACCAGTTTATAGAAGAACATATATGACCTGATGGAGATTTAAAACACAGCACAAGAACTTTGTGAAGCATACACAAGTATCAATAGTCGAATCGATCAAGCAGAAGAAAGGACATCAGAGATTGAAGATTAACTCAATGAAATAAAGCAAAAAGACAAAATTAGAGGAAAAAGAGTGAAAAGAAATGAACAAAGCCTCCAAGAAATATGCTACTATGTGAAAAGACCAAATCGACGTCTGATTGGTGTGCCTGAAAGTGATGGGGAGAATGGAACCAAGTTGGAAACACTCTTCAGGGTATTATCCAGGAGAACTTCCACAACCTAGCAAGGCAGGCCAACATTCAAATTCAGGAAATATAAGGATCATCACAAAGATACTCCATGAGAACAGAAACCCCAAGACACATAATCAACAGACTTACAAGGCTGAAATGAAGGAAAAAATGTTAAGAGCAGCCAGAGAGAAAGGTCAGGTTACCCACAAAGGGAAGCTCATCAGAAAAACAGCGGATCTCTCTACAGAAACCCTACAAGCCAGAAGAAAGCAGGGGTCAATATTCAACATTCGTAAAAGAATTTTCAACCCAGAATTTCATATCCAGCCAAACTAAGCTTCATAGGTGAAGGACAAATAAAATCCTTTACAGACAAACAAATGCTGAGAGATTCTGTCACCACCAGGCCTGCCCTATAAGAGGTCCTGAAGGAAGCACTAAACATGGAAAGGAACAACTGGTACCACCCACTGCAAAAACATGCCAAATTGTAAAGATAATCAACACTATGAAGAAACTGCATCAACTAATGGGCAAAATAACCAGCTAACATCATAATGGCAGGATCAAATTCACACATAACAATCTTAACCTCAAATGTAAACGGACTAAATGCCCCAATTAAAAGACACAACTGGCAAAATGGATAAAGAGTCAAGACCCATCAGTGTGCTGCATGCAGGAGACCCATCTCACATGCAAAGACACACATAGGCTCAAAATAAAGGGATGGAGGAATATTTACCAAGCAAATGGAAAGCAAAAGAAAAAAGCAGGGGTTGTAACCATGGTCTCTGATAAAACAGACTTTAAACCAACAAAGATTAAAAGAGGCAAAGAAGAGCATTACATAATGTTAAAAAGATGCAACAAGAAGAACTAACTATCCCAAATATATATGCACCCAATACAGGAGGAACCACATTCATAAAGCAAGTCCTTAGAGACATACAAAGAGACTTAGACTCCCACACAGTAATAATGGGAGACTTTAACACCCCACTGTCAATATTAGACAGATCAACAAGACAGAAGGTTAACAAGGATATCCAGGACTTGAACTCAGCTCTGCACCAAGTGGACCTAATAGACATCTACAGAACTCTCCACCCTAAATCAACAGAATACACATTCCTCTGAGTACCACATCACACTTATTCCAAAATTGACCACATAGTTGGAAGTAAAGCACTCCTCAGCAAACGTAAAAGAACAGGAATCACAACAAACTGTCTCTCGGACCACAGTGCAATCAAATTAGAAGTCAGGATTAAGAAACTCACTCAAAACTGCACAACTATATGGAAACTGAACAACATGCTCCTGAAGGACTAATCAGTAAATAACGAAATAAAGGCAGAAATAAAGATGTTCTTTGAAACCAATGAGAACAAACACACAACATACCAAAATCTCTGGGACAATTTAAAGCAATGTGTAGAGGGAAATTTATGGCACTAAATGCCCATGAGAGAAAGCACAAAAGATCTAAAATCTACACCCTAACATCTCAACTAAAAGAACTAGAGAAGCAAGAGCAAACACATTCAAAAGCTAGCAGAAGGCAAGAAATAACTAAGATCAGAGCAAAACTGAAAGAGACACAGAAACAAAAAACCCTTCAAAAAATCAATGAACCCAGGAGCTGGTTTTTTGAAAAGATCAACAAAATTGATAGATCGCTGGCCAGACTAATAAAAAGAAAAGAGAGAAGAATCAAATAGATGCAATAAAAAAATGATAAAGGGGATATCACCACTGATCCCACAGAAATACAAACTACCATCACAGAATACTATGAAATCTCTTCACAAACAAATTAGAAAATCTAAAAGAAATGGATAAATTCCTGGACACATACACCCTCCCAAGACTAAACCAGGAAGAAGTTGAATCTCAATAACAGGCTCTAAAACTGAGGCAATACTTAATAGCCTACCAACCAAAAAAAGTCCAGGACCAGACAGATTCACAGCCAAATTCTATCAGAGGTACAAAAAGGAGCTGTTACCACTCCTTCTGAAACTATTCCAATCAATAGAAAAAGAGGGAATCCTCTCTAACTCATTTTGTGAGGCCAACATCATCCTGATACCAAAGCCTGGCAGAGACACAACAAAAAAAGAGAATTTTAGACCAATATCCCTGATGAACGTCGATGCGAAAATGCTCAATAAAATACTGGCAAACTGAATTGAGCAACACATCAAAAAGCTTATCCACTATGATCAAGTGGGCTTCATCCCTGGGATGCAAGCCTGGTTCAACATATGCAAATCAATAAATGTAATCCATCTCATAAACAGAACCATCAACAAAAACCACATGATTATCTCAATAGATGCAGAAAAGGCCTTCAACAAAATGCAACAGCTCTTCATGCTAAAACCTCTCCATAAACTAGGTATTGATGGAATGTATCTCAAAATAATAAGAGTTATTTATGACAAACCCACAGCCAATATCATACTGAATGGGCAAAAACTGGAAGCATTCCCTTTGAAAACAAGCACAAGACAGGGATCCTCTCTCTCACCACTCCTATTCAACATAGTGTTGGAAGTACTGGCCAGAGCAATCAGGCAAGAGAAAGAAATAAAGGGTATTCAATTAGGAAAAGAGGAAGTCAAACTGTCCCTATTTGCAGATGACATGATTGTATATTTAGAAAACCCCATTGTCTCAGCCCAAAATCTCCTTAACCTGATAAGTAACTTCAGCAAAGTCTCAGGATATAAAACCAATGTGCAAAAATCACAAGCAATCTTATACACTAATAATAGAGAGCCAAATCATGAGTGAACTCCCATTCACAATTGCTACAAAGAGAATTAAATACCGAGGAATCCAGCTTACAAGGGATGTGAAGGACCTCTTCAAGGAGAACTACAAATCACTGCTCAACGAAATAAAAGAGGATGCAAACAAATGGAAGAACATTCCATGCTCATGGATAGGAAGAATCAATATTGTGAAAATGGCCACACTGCCCAAGGTAATTTATAGATTCAATGCCATCCCCATCAAGCTACCAATGACTTTCTTCATAGAATTGGAAAAATCTACTTTAAAGTTCATATGGAACCAAAAAAGAGCCCGCATTGCCAAGACAATCCTAAGCAAAACGAACAAAGCTGGAGGCATCATGCTACCTGACTTCAAACTATACTATAAGGCTTCAGTAACCAAAACAGCATGGTACTGGTACCAAAACAGATATATAAACCAATGGAACAGAACAGAGGCCTCAGAAATAACACCACACATCTACAACCATCGGATCTTTGACAAACCTGACAAAAATGAGAAATGGGGAAAGGATTCCCTATTTCATAAATGGTGCTGGGAAAATTGCCTAGCCATATGGAGAAAGCTGAAACTGGATCCCCTCCTGATACCTTATACAAAAATTAATTCAGGATGGATTAAAGATTTAAATGTTAGACCTAAAACCATTAAAAGCCTAGAAGAAAACCTAGGCAATACCATTCAGGACAGAGGCATGGGCAAGGACTTCATGACTAAAACACCAAAAGCAATGGCAACAAAAGCCAAAATTGACAAATGGGATCTAATTAAACTAAAGAACTTCTGCATAGCAAAAGAAACTACCATCAGAGTAAATAGGCAACCTACAGAATGGGAGAACATGTTTGCAATCTATCCATCTGCCAAAGGACTAATACCAAAACTCTGCAAAGAACTTAAATTTACAAGGAAAAAAAAAAAAAACATCAAAAAGTGGACAAAGGATATGAACAGACACTTCTCAAAAGAAGACATTTATGCAGCCAACAGACATATGAAAAAATACTCATCATCACTGGATATCAGAGAAATGCAAATCAAAACCACAATGGGACACCATCTCACACCAGTTAGAATGGCGATCATTAAAAAGTCAGGAAACAACAGATGCTAGAGAGGATGTGGAGAAATAGCAATGCTTTTATACTGTTGGTGGAACTGTAAACTAGTTCAACCATTGTGGAAGACAGTGTGATGATTCCTCAAGGATCTAGAGCTAGAAATACCATTTGACCCAGTGATCCCATTACTACGTATATGCCCAAAGGATTATAAATCATGCTACTATAAAGACACATGCACACGTATGTTTATTGCGGCACTATTCACAATAGCAAAGACTTGGAACCAACCCACATGTCCATCAATGATAGACTGGATTAAGAAAATGTGGCACATACACACCATGGAATACTATGCAGCCATAAAAAAGGAGTTCGTGTCATTTGCAGGGACATGGATGAAGCTGGAAACCATCATTCTGAGCAAACTATCACAAGGACAGAAAACCAAACACCACATGTTCTCACTCATAGGTGAGAACTGAACAATGAGAACACTTGGGCACAGGGCAGAGAACATCACACCCTGGGGCCTGTCATGGGGTGGAGAGCAGGGGGAGCGATAGCATTAGGAGAAACACCTTAATGTAAATGACGAGTTAATGGGTGCAGCAAACCAATATGGCATACATATACCTATGTAACAAACCTGCGCATTGTGCACATGTACCCTAGAACTTAAAGTATAATAAATACATTAATTAATTAATTAAAAAAGAAAACTTACAATCATGGTGGAAGGGGAAGAAGGCACATTTTCACATGGTGGAGCAGGAGATACAGTGAGAGCTGGAGGAAGTGCTACATACTTTTACAACAACCAGATCTCATGAGATCTCACTCACTATCATGAGAACAGCATGCAGTAAAGCTGCTCCCATGATTCAATCACCTCCCACTAGACCCCTCCTGCAACACTGTAGATTACAATTCAACATGAGATTTGGGTGGGGTCACAGAGCCAAATAATTACATTCTCCTCTGGCCCCTCTCAAATCTCATGTCCTTCTCACATCTCAAAAGACAATCATGCCTTTCCAACAGTCCCTGAAAATGTTAACTCATTCCAGCATTAACTCAAAGGTCCAAGTCCAAAGTGTCATCTGAGACAAGGCAAGTCCCTTCCACCTGTGAGCCTGTAAAATGAAAAACAAATTAGTTACTTCCAAGACACAATGGGGATACAGGCACTGGATAAATGCTCCCATTCCAAAAGGTAGAAATCAGCCAAAACAAAGGGGCTACAGGTCCAATGCAAGTCCAAAACCCAACAGGGCAGTCATTAAATCTTAAAGCCCCAAAATAATCTCCTTTGACTCTATGTCTCACATCCAGGCCACACTAACATGTGGGGTGGGCTCCCAAAGCCTTAGGCAGCTCTGCCTCTGTAGCTTTGCATGGTACAGCCTCCTTGGCTGCTTTCATGGGCTGGCACTGAGTTCCTGCAGCTTTTCCAGGTGCATAGTGCAAGCTGTCAGTGGATCTATAATTCTGAGGTCTGGAGGACAGAGGCCCTTTTCTCAGAGCTCCACTAGGCAGCCCCAGTAGAAACTCTGTGTGAATACTCCAATCCCACATTTCCCCTTCACCCTTCCCTAGTAGAGGTTCCCCATGAGGAATCCACCCCTGCAGCAGACTTCTGCCTGGAAATCCAGGCATTTCCATACATCCTCTGAAACTTAGGCAGAATCTCCCAAGCTTCAACTCTTGCCCTCTGCCAATCCACAGGCTTAACACCACATGGAGGCTGCCGAGGTTTGGGACTTGCACCCTCTGAAGCAATGGCCTGAGCTGTATTTTGGCACCTTTTAGACGCAGCTGGAGCTGGAGTCACCAAGATGCAGGGCACTGTCCTGAGATGTCCTGAGGCTGTACAGAGCAGCGACGCCCTGGCCTACAAAATCATTTTTCCCTCCTAGACCCCAGGCCTGTAATGGGAGGGGCTGCTGTGAAGGTCTCTGAAATGCCTTGGCAGCACTTTCTCCATTGTCTTGGCTATTAACATTTGGCTCCTCTTTACTTATGCAAGTTTCTGCAGCAGGCTTGAATTCTTCCCCAGAAAATGGGTTTTTCTTTTTTACCATACAATCACGCTGCAAATTTTCCAAACATCTACGCTCTGCTTCCTTTTTAAATATGAGTTCCAGGCTGGGCATGGTGGCTCACGCCTATAATCTCAGCACAATGGGAGGCCAAGGTGGGCAGATTGCCTAAGGTCAGGAGTTCGAGACCAGTCTGGCCAACATGGTGAAACCCTGTCTCTACTAACATTACAAAAAAATTAGCCAGGAGTGGTGGCATGTACTCATAATCCCAGCTACTCAGGAGGCTGAGGTAGGGGAATTGTTTGAACCGGGGAGGTGGAGGTTGCAGTGAGCCGAGATCACACCATTGCACTCCAGCCTGGTTGACAGAGACAGGCTTCCTCTCAAAAAATATATATGTATATATATGTTCCAGTTTCAGATAATCTCTTTGTGCATGCATATGGGTGTATGCTGTTAGAAGTACCCAGGTCCCTTCTTGAATGCTTTGCTGCTTAGAAACTTCTTATCTCCAGCTCCTAGTAAGTTCCTCATCTCCAGTTGAGAACTCCTCAGCCTGGACTTCATTGTCCATATCACTATCAGCATTTTGGTCACAACCATTCAACAAGTCTGTAGAATGTTCCAAACTTTCCTTCATCTTCCTGTCTTCTTCTAAGCCTTCCAAACTGTTCCAACTTCTGTTCATTACCCAGTTCTGAAGGTGCTTCCACATGTTCAGGTATCTTTGTAGCAATGCCCCACTTCTCTGGTATCAATTTTCTGTGTTAGTCCATCCTCACATTAACATAAAGAACTACCTGAGGCTGGGTGTGGTGGCTCACGCCTGTAATCCCAGCACTTTGGGAGGCCGAGGCAGGTGGATCATGAGGTCAGGACTTCAAGACCACCCCGGCTAACACAGTGAAACCCCGTCTCTACTAAAAATACAAAAATTAGCCAGGCATGGTGGCGGGTGCTGGTAGTCCCAGCTACTTGGGAGGCTGAGACAGGAGAATCACTAGAACCTGGTAGTCAGAGGTTGTAGTGAGCCAAGATTGTGCCACTGCATTCCAGCCTGGGTGACACTGTATCTCAAAAACAAACAAAAAAACAAAAAAACAAAAACTACCTGAGACAGGTTAATTTATAAAGAACTACCTGAGACTGGGTAATTTATGAAGACAAGAGGTTAAGTTAACTCATAGTTCCACAGGCTGTACCAGAAGCACGGCTGGGGAGGCCTCAGGAAACTTATAATCACGGCAGAAGGGGAAACAGGCACATCTTCACATTGTGGAGCAGGAGACAGAAAAAGAGATGGGGGAGGTGCTACATACTTTTACAACAATGAGATCTCATAAGAACTCACTAAATGAGAACAGCAAGGGTGAAGTCAGTCTCTATGATTTAATCACCACCCACCAGGCCCCTCCTCCAACACTGGAGATTACAATTTGACATGAGATTTGGGTAGTGACACAGAGCAAAAGTGCACCCATGTTCATCAGAGCATTAATCACAATAGCCAAAATATGGATATATATTATTTAGCCTTAACAAAGAACGAAATTCATGAAAGATAATAATACTAATATACTAAACATAAATATATGTGAATATATTTATATATTACATATTCTCTTATATACATTATTCTATATAATATATCATAAATATATATTTATATTATAATTATATATAACATAATTGTAATATATTACATATATTTATAACATATAATATATATTTATAAATTAAAAATATACAATTAAAAATAATACATAATAAAAACAAATTTTTTAAAAAGAAGGAAATCCTGCCATTTGCCACAACATGGATAAACCTAGAGGACATTATGCTAAGTGAATAGTGAATGAAACAAATCAGACACATATAGAAAATACTGCACGGTTTCATTTATACATGGAAACTTAAAAAAAAAACTCGAATACATAGAAATAGAGAGTAGAAAGGTGGTTGCCAAAGGTGAGCGGGGGGGGGAGATGGAGAGATGGAGGTGAAAGAGTACAAAATTTCAGTTATGTAAGATAAATAACCCTAGAGATATAAAGTACAGCATGAGGAATACAGTTAATAATACATATTGTATTGTATACCGGAAATTCGCAAAAAGAGTAGGTTTTAGGTACTTTACCACATACAAACAAAGGTAACTGGCTGGGTGCAGTGGCTCACGCCTCTAATTCCAGTACTTTGGGAGGCTGAGGCAGGAGGATTGCTTGAGTCCATGAGTTCGAGACCAGCCTGGCAACCTAGTGAGACCCTCATCTGTACAAAAAATAAATTTAAAAAAAAATAGCCAAGCGTAGACATGATTGTAGTTCTAGCTACTTGGGAGGCTGAGGTGGGAGGATCACTTGAGCCCAGGAGATAGATGTTGCCGTGAACCATGATCAGGCCACTGCACTTGTTAATTTGCTTGGCTGAATTCATTTCACTACGAACATGTATATGAAAACATTATGTTGTACACCTTAAATATATAAAATTTAAAATATATACATAATAGAAGAATTTAAAATTTTCCCTTGCTGTTACAGGTAAAGAAGTTAATAAATTGTTTTTCTTCCTCTTTTCCAACAGGAGAAACAAAATAAATAAAATTGAAATCTTGCCCTGTTAAGTCAAAAGACTAGAGGAAATCCAATTTAGAGCCCTGAAAGTCAGTTTTAATAAGGAAATTATGCCACCTCGTGGTAATTTAGTATATTGCCAAATATAACCGTTTTCAGGATACAGTTATTACTAAATTTTGAGATTGTTCTCCAGCTTGTAAGTAGAGGGCCTCTTACGATATCATGTCAACTTACTTGACACAAAGAAAAGTGCTGCCTATTAAATGAGATAGTTATCATCTGATATTCGACGAACTTGACAAAAACAAGCAATGGAGAAAGGATTCACTAATAAATGGTACTGGGACAACTGGCTAATCATATGCAGAAAATTGAAACTGGATTCCTTTCTTACACCTTATACAAAAATTAACTCAAGATCAATTAAAGATTTAAGTGTAAAACCCAAAACTATAAAAATTCTAGAAGAAAATCAAGGACATCAGCACAGGCAAAGACTTCATCATGAAAATGCCAAAAGCAATTGCAACAAAGGCAAAAACTGACAAATGGGACCTAATTAAATTAAGGAGTTTCTGCACAGCAAAAGAAACTATCATCAGAGTGAAAAGACAACCTACAGAATGGGAGAAAATTTTGCAATCTATCCATCTTACAAAAGTCTAATATCCAGAGGCTACAAAGGACTTAAACAAATTTACAAGAAAAAAATAAACAATCCCATTAAAAAGTCGGCAAAGGACATGAACAGACACTTCTCAAAAGAAGACATTCATGTGCCCAACCAACATATGAAAAAAAGCTCAGCATCACTGATCATTAGAGAAATGCAAATCAAAACCACAATGAGATACCACCTCACACCAGTCAGAATGGCAATAATTAGAAAGTCAAAAATCAACAGATGCTGGTGAAGTTGCAGAGAAAAAAGAACACTTTTACACTGCTGATGAGAATATAAATTAGTTCAACCATTGTGGAAGACAGTCTGGTGATTCCTCAAAGATCTAGAAGCAGAAATAACATTTGACCCAGCAATCCCATTACTGGGTATATACCCAGAGGAATAAAAATCATTCTGTTATAAAGATACATGCACATGTATGTTCACTGCAGCACTCTTCACAATAGCAAAGACATGGAATCAACCCAAATGCCCATCAATGATAGACTGGATAAAGAAAATGTGGTACCTACACATCATGGAATACTATGCAGCCATAAAAAGAAATGAGTTTACAAGTGAGAGCTGAACGATGAGAGCACAGAGACACATGGGGAGAACAACACACACTGGGGCCTGTTGGGGCCAGGGGGAGCATCAGGAAGAATAGCTAATGTTTGCTGGGCTTAATATCCAGGCGATGGATTGCTCTGTGTAGCAAATCACCATAGCACACATTTACCTACGTAACAAACCTGCACATCCTGTACATGTACCATGGAACTTAAAAGTTGAAGAAAAAAATAAATGAGATGGTTATAATGAATACATAAAATGTTTATATATAATGAACCACTACTATCAATAACAGAAAATCATCTGAGTTGGCTGATTCCAAAATAAGGGTTGTTCCCAACTGAAACATTGTAATTCTACATTTGGAGTTAAATTTTTATACTGGCTGCAGAGAGAGACTGAAGTCACTAACAAAATTTTTACCTTCATTGTTCAGTGGAAAACAAAAGGTCTGAAGGACACTTCAGAAGCCAAGCTCACCAATGAAGCCATTTAACTGGGCCCTGGTCCAAACCTGCCCAGGCCCAAGTGAGATCCTTGCAGGCACAGTAACGACAAGAAGATTATTAGTGCTGGGTGGGGCGGGGTTGGGGTGGGGGCAGTTGGTGCAGAATACTGCCTTAGCTGGAGGCCTAAACAGGTGGTTAATAGGTTATTCAGCTAAAAATTGCTCCAAGGTAATTTTTTTTAAAGCAAAAAGATCTAAAACAAAGTTGCAGAGAACAAGTAAAAACCAAGCAGTAACTAGTAACAGTGAAAATCTGGCAAAAAATGGCACAATCTTTATCACATCTGTTGATGAAAAGAGTCAAACTCTGTAAATTATTTGAAGAGATTAATTCTGAGCCAAATATGAGGGACTATGCCCCTGTGACACAGCCATCAGGATGTCCTAAGAACATGTTCCCAAGGTGGTCAGGGTGCAGCTTGGTTTTATACATTTTAGGGAGACATGGGACTTTAATCAAATACTTTCAAGAAATATACTGGTTTGGTCCAGAAAAGTAGGACAACTCAAAGTGGTGGGGGCAGTGGGTCAGAGCTTCCAGCTTATAGGTAGTTTAAAAATGTTCTGGTTGACAATTGGTTGAGTTTATCTAAAGACCTGAGATCAATAGAAAGGAATGTCTGGGTTAAGATAAAGGACTGTGGAGACCAAAATTCTTATTTGCAGAGGAAGCCTTCAGGTAGTAAAAGGAATAGGTCATAATATGTTTCTTATCAGACTTAAAGTCTGTGCTGATGTTAATGCTGGACAGGTATAATGAGGCATGTCCTACCCCCACTTCCTGTCATGGCCTGAACCAGTCTTTCAGGTTAAGTTTTAAGAGTGGCCTAGCTGAAGAGGAAGTCCATTTAGATGGTTGGGGGGCCTCAGAATTTTGTTTCTGGTTTACATATCATTCCCTTAACATAAAAATAAAAGCAACTATTAGAAAAGAGATCAATGACTTATGCTGTTATTTAATAGACATTAATTTTTGAAGCAGAAAAGCATATTGGTTGGCTAACTTGAACTCTCACATGAAGTTTTACTAAAAAGATTTAGTATAAGTCATGTGCTTTGAACAGTGCAGAGTAGTACAATACACTATGCATACATGGTAGCAATTATCATCAGACTATCACTATAGTATGTTTTTCTTGTTGTCTACAAGCTTGCCTCTGACAAAAAAAACAAACAAACAAAAACACCAGCATAACTCACAAAATGCTGAGTAAAACAAAACAAAACCAAACTACTGCCCTTTGGATGATTATAACAGCATGTGATTCAAAATGCTGATTCATATCTCAGTGACAAATCTGAAAAGGATGAAAATACTAACCATTATGACAATCACGAAACATTAATTAAAAAGGTGATATTTAAATTAAGCATTAAATAATAGGTTGGGTTGCCAAAATAATGCACATTGCTTCCAAAGACCATTTCAAATATCTCCAACTGGTTTTCTATTTCCTTGCATTTGAGAATCACAATTTAACTCTGAGAAATAATTCTGGAGGGTAGTTTGCATAAACACTTCACTTCTCTCTGTACCCATAACCTTTGTCATGTAACTTTGCAGTGTCCTCCAACCATGATTCTGGGCTTGCCCTTGTGACTTCCTTTGGCCATAGGATATTAGCTGGGATGCAAGTAGAGGCTTGAAAAGTACTCCCTCAATTTCACTTACTTTTGTGTCTCTGCCTTTGTTACGAGAAGAGCATGTCTGAGCTAGCTCTTCAGTGGCAGAAGGATGAGAAAACCTTCTCAGCAGTCTCCTCAACCCCACTGAGTCTAAATCAACTGACTACCAGCTGGCCACAGATGTGAGTCCAGCCAAGGCCAGCTGAGCCAATCACTCAAGCCCTGCCTAGACCAGCTGTCCACAGCCAACTCACAAACTCAGAATAAGCATTTTAAGCCACTGAGCTTTGAGGGTGGTTTTGTATCTGGCAATATCAAACTAGTAAATTCCATAATTACCATCGCAGGGTGTTTTGCTTATTTTATTCTTGTCCCAACTTCTTGGTCAAAAAATGACTTTTATTCTGATTTATAAAATACGTCTTACTTTCTGATTTGTAAAATATGTCTTACTTTCCCTCCCAATATCTTATTTTAAATGACAAAATAAATATAAAAATTAATCTATAGCAGCATCAAAAATCCAGGAGCTGAATAACAGACCATAAAATTGAGAAACTCCTAGAAGACTAAGTATACAGAAATAAATTGCCAACAAAATACAAACAACTTAAATTCAAAACATCAGATATGAAAAGAGATTTATTTTAAAAATAAGAGTTTAGAAAGGTGTGGTGGCTCACTCCTGTAATCTTAACACTTTGGGAGGCCAAGGCAGGCAGATCACTTAAGCCCAGGAATTTAAGACCAGCCTGGAAAACATGGCAAAACACCCTCTTTACAAAAAATACTTTAAAAAATAGCTGGGTATGGTGGCACACACCTATAGTCCCAGTTACTCGGGAGGCTGAGGTGGAGGATCTCTTGCCCAGGAAGTGGTTTCAGTGAGCCAAGATGGTGCCACTGCACTCCAGCCGGGGTGACAGAGCAAGACTCTTGTCTTAAAAAGAAAGGAAGATTCTAGTTGGGCATAGTGGCACATGCCTGTGGTCCCAGCTACTCGGGAAGGATCACTTGAGCCCAGGAGGTCGAGACTGCAGTAGGCCATGATCATAGCACTGTACTCCAGCCTGGGCAAGACAGCAAAACCCAGTCTAAAATAACATAACATAACATAACATAACATAACATAACATAACATAATAAAATAAAAACTGGACTCCTAAATTTAAATATATTTGTTTATGCATGATGCTCTACTATCACTGTTGTGGTTCAAATATACCTTCAAGGTCCTCTGACCATAATTCCAATCTGGGGACAGGTGGAAAATAGGTATAACTTTATGATGACAAAGGCTGGCCAAGCAGAAAAAAATATAGCATGTCTTAAGAGGGAGACAGTTCTAAGTGTCAAAGACTACAGGTACAAGCCCTATTATCATAGATAGTTGTGTGATAACCTTCCTGTGAGTATCTTCTTGTCAGCCTCCCCCATCTCCAACTGAATCTTTGACAGTCAACTTCCAGGCAAAGGTACAAATAAGACCCACAGACAGGTTCTTCCTACTATATGATATAGCAGTGTACCTCGAATCAGACTAACTGAAAAGTGAGGGCACAATTCTCCAGACTGCGAGCCTTCTGACAGCAACTATAAGTTTTGAGTTTCCCAAAATCACCCTGAGATTCAATAATTTTCTTGCAAGATTCATAGTACTGAAAGCTTGTCTCAGTAACCAGCCAAAAGAAGAGATGTATCAGGTGGAGTTGTGGAGGGGTCCAAACGAAACAGGAGAGTTCCTTGACCCCCCTCTCAGGACGTGCAACAGGGGTGGGGCTCATGTTTGGTCACTGCTGCTGCTGCTCAAATCCTTGACAGGAGTGGGAGCATGCAGACAGGCAGGTGGAGTACCTAGGGTGAGTGCTTTGGGCTCCGGCCCCATACTAGTCTCTAGGGGTGGGGGCCTGTGGCCCCAGTGTTACAATGCGCTTTTAGCCTTGCCTTCCTCAGATGGCTTTTCACAAGGGCAGAGGGCCATTGTGACAGCTTTCTGCATCCTGAACTCTTGCCCAGTGTCCTTAAAGAATTGGGTCACACACGAGCTTGATGGATGAATGCGGAGGTTTTAATGAGTGGTGGAGGTGGTTCTCACCGGGATAGATGGGGAGCTGGAAGTGGGGATGGAGTGGGAAGATGATCTTCCCCTGGAGTTTGGTCATCCAGCAGCTGAACGCCTCTCGGACCACCCCCAGCCGAACTCCTCTTGGTGTTCAGACATTCCTTCTCTTCTTTCTCTGTTGTGCCATTCTCCCACTTGGCACGTTGTCTCTGTCTCCTCATCTGCTTCTGGAGCCTGTGGCTCGGGGTTTATTTGGGTACAGGATACGGAGCCATGGCAAACCAAAAGGCAACTTTTGGGGCACAAAAACAGAAGTGCCTGTTCTCAGTTAGGGCCATAGGTCTCCAGGCTTGAGAATGGGGCCTTTGCTGGGGAAACACCTTCTTCTATCCAGTATTCCCGTCTCCTGTCCGCATCACAAATGCTGAGCTTTCCGTTAACCTCTACCCGTGGATCTATAGCCAGTGGTACTTCCTCCCAGCCACAGTGGGCTACAATACCTACATAAGGCAAAGCTCACCTTACTGTGTCCAGAAGTTTTATTCAGGCTTAATGATTGATTCATTGGCCACAGGTTGAATGTAGGCATCAGCTCTCCCTGCTTCCCAGGTCAGGCTGACATCATGGGGGCCCATCATTACACACCTTATTTTGAGATAGGGTGGCACTCTGTCATCCAGGCTAGAGTAGAGTGGAGCCATCATAACTCACTACAGCCTCAACCTCCTGGGCTCAAGCAATCCTCCCAACACAGCCTCCCAAGTAGCTGGGATCACAGGCACACGCTGCCATGCCTGGCTGATTTTTTTAAATTATTATTTGTAGAGATGGGGTCTCATCACATTAGCCAAGTTGGTCTCCAACTCGTGAGCTCAAGTTATCCTCCCACCTCAGCCTCCCAAAGTGCTGGAATTAGGGGCATAAACCACAGCACTCAGACCATGAACCACCTTATTAACACTAACTAGCCTTGTCCTCTGAGGGGCCCACAAAGACATTCCTATCACTTACGAAATTTCAATAGCTTAAAGATTACCTCCTAGTTGCCAAGACAAAGGCCAGGTCTCTCCTCCGATGAGGCCAGATTCTTTATTAAGAAGAAACTTCTCTGTTGACCAGAAAAGGTTCTGTGATTCTTATGGGGAAGTAGGGTAAATATATGGTAAACAAAAAGGCCAATATAACGATCTGCAGTCATGAGTTCAGGAATACCCTTGTTATCTATAACAATGTGATAATAATGTAAGGAAGAAAAAATAATTTTCTCTACCATTCATAGTTCTTCACTGGGATTCCCTGTAACAATATATAGGTTAACTAGAGAAAAACTTTATTAGCATGTATATTTTCATATACACAAGAAAGACATGTAAGGAATAAGTAATTTTTTAGAGTACAGAAAAAAGTGTGCGGAAAAAGCCTGGTTAAGATGAGACCCAGGAAAAGCACCTTACACAAAGGTAAGATTTGTTATGTGAGTGCACCTTCTCCATTTAGTCATCCCTCTCTTCTTTGTGCAAAGAAGATATCCTTACTGAGGAAAGATCACCTCGGCCATCAAGCAGACCATCTGGAGGTAAAGCCCCTTATCTGAGGAATTCAAAAAGTAATTACACTTCCCTATTATCTTGTGAAAGGAAAATAAATCTCAGGACCCCAAAATCACAAAGCCAAGGGAAAAGTCAAGCTGGGAACTACATCAGGCAAACCTGACTCCCATTTTATTCCAAAATTAGCTAGCTAAAAAGATAAAAGAGCTACATACCTGGCTCACAATTTGCCCACAAGGAAATTCCTTGTGGGCCTCAAGATCTCTACCCTAAAGGAGTTCTGTTGAATTTAACTCTGACAATAAACTGATAGCTTATCTTCACAGGTGCAGCACAGAAAGTCATCCCTCTGCTACCTGAGACAAATGCATATCTGATTGCTCCTCTGCGCTATTGTTCATGTAAAAATACAGATTCATTGAGCCATACTAAATTGTGTATTCAGTGGAAGGCTGGTCAAGGACTCAAAAGAATGCAACCTTTTGTGTTATTTACTTATGACCTGGAAGGCCCCCCATGTCCTCCCCTTTCAAGTTGTCCCACCTTACCCCACCAAACCAATGTACACTTTACACATATTGATTGATGATACATATATATGTATCAAATGTATAAAAGCAAGCTGTAACCCAAACACTTTGGGCACATGTCATTAGGACCTCCTGAGGCTGAGTCACAGGTGCATCCTTAACGCTGGCCAAATAAACTTTCTAAATTGGTTGAGACCCATCTCAGATATTTTGGGTGCACAATCTAAAGCACGCTTGTCTAGGCCACAGTTCACAGGCTGCATGAGGCCTAGGACAGCTTTGGATGCAGCCCAACACAAATTCATGAGCTTTCTTAAAACACTGTAAGAGTTTATGATTTTTTTATTTTTTTATTTTTTAGCTAATCAGCTATCATTAGTGTTACTGTATTTTATGTGTGGCCCAACACAATTCTTCTTCCAATGTGGCCCAAGGCAGGCAAAATGTTGTACAACCCAAACTGAATATCCGTTATTTTTTTCTTTTGCCTGATTGCCCTGGCCAGAACTTCCAATACTATGTTGAATAGGAGTGGTGAGAGAGAGTATCCTTGTCTTCTGCCAGTTTTCAAAGGGAATGTTTCCAGTTTTTGCCCATTCAGTATATTTGCTGTGGGTTTGTCATAAATAGCTCTTATTATTCTGAGATACGTTCCATCAATGCCTAGTTTATTGAGAGTTTTTAGCATGAAGGGCTGCTGGATTTTGTCGAAGGCCTTTTCTGCATCTATTGAGATAATCATGTGGTTTTTGTCATTGGTTCTCTTTATGGGATGGATTATGTTTATTGATTTGCGTATGTTGAACTAGTCTTGCGTTCCAGGGATGAAGCCGACTTGATTGTGGTGGATAAGCTTTTCAATGTGCTGCTGAACTTGGTTTGCAGTATCTTATTGGGGATTTTCGCATCAATGTTCATCAGGGATATTGGCCTGAAATTTTCCTTTTTGTTGTGTCTCTGCCAGGTTTTGGTATCAGGATGATACTGGCCTCATAAAATGAGTTAGGAAGAATTTCCTCTTTTTCTATTGTTTGGAATAGTTCCAGAAGAAATGGCACCAGCTCCTCTTGGTACCTCTCGTAGAATTCGGCTGTGAATCTGTCAGGTCCTGGATTTTTTCGTTGGTAGGCTATTAATTACTGCCTCAATTTCAGAATTTGCTATTGATCTATTCAGGGATTCAACTTCTTCCTGGTTTAGGAAAAGAAGCAGTCAAATTGTCTGTTTGCAGATGACATGATTGTATATTTAGAAAACCCCATCATCTCAGCCCCAAATCTCCTTAACCTGATAAGTAACTTCACAAAGTCTCAGGACACAAAATCAATGTGCAAAACTCACAAGCATTTCTATACACCAATAACAGACAGAGAGCCAAATCATGACTGAACTCCCATTCACCATTGCTTCAAAGAGAATATAATACCTAGGAATCCAACTTTCAAAGGATGTGAAGGAACTCTTCAAGGAGAACTACAAACTACTGCTCAAGGAAATAAGAGAGAACACAAATAAATGGAGAAACATTCCATGCTCATGGATAGGAAGAATCAATATTGTGAAAATGGCCATACTGCCCAAAGTAATTTATAGATTCAATGCCATCCCCATCAAGTTAACATTGACTTTCTTCACAGAATTGGAAAAAACTACTTTAAAGTTCATATGGAACCAAAAAAGCGCCCGCATTGCCAAGACAATCCTAAGCAAAATGAACAAAGCTGGAGGCATCACGCTACCTGACTTCAAACTATACTACAAGGCTTCAGTAACCAAAACAGCAAGGTACTTATAACAAAACAGATACATAGACCAATGGAACAGAACAGAGGCCTCAAAATAAGACCACACATCTACAACCATCTGATCTTTGACAAACCTGACAAAAACAAACAATGTGGAAAGGATTCCCTATTTAATAAATGGTGTTGGGAAAACCGGCTAGCCATATGCAGAAAGCTGAGACTGGATCTCTTCCTTATACCTTATATAAAAATTAACTGAAGATGGATTAAAGACTTAAATGTAAGACCTAAAAACCATTAAAAGCCTAGAAGAAAACCTAGGCAATACCATTCAGAACATAGGCATGGGCAAAAACTTCATGACTAAAACACCAAAAGCAATGGTAACAAAAGCCAAAATTGAATAATGGAATCTGATTAAGAAAAAGAGCTTCTGCACAGCAAAAGAAACTATCATCAGAGTGAACAGGCAACCTACAGAATGGGAGAAAATTTTTGCAATCTATCCATCTGACAAAGGGCTAATATCCAGAATCTACAAGGAACTTAAACACATTTAAAAGAAAAAACTCCATGAAAAAGTGGGTGAAGGATATGAGAACAGATACTTCTCAAAGGAAGACATTTATGCAGCCAACAAACATGAAAAAAAGCTCATCGTCACTGGTCATTAGACATGCAAATCAAAACCACAATGATACCATCTCACACCAGTTAGAATGGTGATCATTAAAAAGTCAGGAAACAGATGCTGGAGAGGATGTGGAGAAATAGGAATGCTTTTACACTGTTGGTGGGAGTGTAGATTAGTTCGACCATTGTGGAAGACAGTGTGGCGATTCTTCAAGGATGTAGAACTAGAAATACCATTTGACCCAGCAATCCCATTACTGGGTATATACCCAAAGGATTATAAATTATTCTGCTATAAAGACACATGCACAGGGATGCTTATTGTGGCACCGTTCACAATAGCAAAGACTTGGAACCAACCCAAATGCCCATCAATGATAGAGTGGTATCAGGCCTCTTTCCCAAAAATGTGTAAGTAACAAGAATTTCAATACATCTCCAGAATGCATGCATGTTGAAACTCATTGTGCAAACTTCGCTGACATCAAGGCACCAAAATGTCCACACATGTAACCATTTATCATGACCTACATGACTAATATGGTCCAAAGTACCCTTAAGTTCCTGCTTTAAGGTCCATAAATACCCCTAAGGAAAAATCACTGCTGCACACTCAGTCCTCTCTTGCTGAAGTGTCCCAGACACACTGCCACAGTGTTCTAATAAAACTTTCCTTTTCAAACGTATACTATTGTTGGTAAATTCTTTTACCACCAGGAAGCCAACCAGTCTTCACTGTCCGGGCTTTGACATCTTGCCTGGCACTTAAAGTGGAGATTTGCGTTGTAAATTTATCTTACAAATGGGCACCTTTTCAGAACTACTCCTGCATCTGCAGTTTCTTAAAATAAGCAGTTCAAAATAATTTATCAAAGAGGCATATTTCGGGGTGGTATATTATAGTCTCCTACCGTCATAAGAGACTTTGGGATGATGTGCCCTGATGCCAAACAATGACTAGATTCATAATAAAAATATTAAATTACTAGTATGTCAAGTTACGTTATAAAACCATTCCATCTTTCATAAAGCAAAATTTTGTTTATGGAATTTTTGTTTTCCAGCAAAGAACCAAGACTACTTAATCTCTCCAGTAGAATTTCTTAGCCTGGGCAACATGGCAAGACCCTGTCTCTACAAAAATTTAAAAATAAATAAATTAGTTGGGTGTGGTGACACACACCTGTGGTCCCAGCTACTTCGGAGGCTGAGACAGGAGGATCATATGAGGCAAGGAGATTGAGGCTATAGTGAGCTATGTTTGCACTATTGAACTCTAGCCTGGGCAACAGTGAGACCCTCTCTCAAAAATAATAATAGAATGAATAAATGAAAGGAAAATCCTTGAACATTTGTAGGGGACACTATTCCTGGCTTATTCAACATTCTCCCCTACCTACTTTTTTCTTCCTAACAGAGTAATACCAATGTAATTCAGTTATCCACCCATTTCCCCAGGCAGCTAAATACACCCTGGTGGAAGCTGATCCAACCCCTACATCCAGGGAGCAGCAAAACATAATTTTGCATATACTGCCGGAGATTGCCTCAGGAATTTGACACAAGGATTCATGATGGGAACGCTCATGGCAAGTTTTGAGGGAGTTATCTTGTTCTTAGGAGAGCACCAAAAAGGTAGTCTCTCTTGATGTGGTTGTTTCTGGGTGTGATGCCTGGAAACACTTGCTACCAGTATGAGTATGGAGCTGCCACTGAAGAAGGGCATGATGAGAGAGAAACACCCGCATGACATCCCTGAACCAAAGAGTCAACCCGCTCTGAAGCATGTCCAAATGTAGACTTCCTATTTCTTTTTAAATTATTATTATACTTTAAGTTCTAGGGTACATGTGCACAAAGTGCAGGTTTGTTACATATGTATACTTGTGCCATGTTGGTGTGTTGCACCCATCAACTCATCAGCACCCATCAACTCGTCATTTACATCAAGTATGACTCCCAATGATGTCCCTCCCCCTCCCCCCTCCCCATAATAGGCCCCGGTGTGTGATGTTCCCCTTCCCGAGTTCAAGTGATCTCATTGTTCAATTCCCACCTATGAGTGAGAACATGCGGTGTTTGGTTTTCTGTTCTTGCGATAGTTTGCTGAGAATGGTGGTTTCCAGCTGCATCCATGTCCCTACAAAGGACACAAACTCATCCTTTTTTATGGCTGCATAGTATTCCACGGTGTATAGGTGCCACATTTTCTTAATCCAGTCTGTCACTGATGGACATTTGGGTTGATTCCAAGTCTTTGCTATTGTGAAAAGTGCCACAATGAACATATGTGCGCATGTATCTTTATAGCAGCATGATTTATAATCCTTTGGGTATATACCCAGTAATGGGATGGCTGGGTCATACGGTATTTCTAGTTCTAGATCCTTAAGAAATCGCCACACTGTTTTCCACAATGGTAGACTTCCTATTGTTACAGTAGGTAGCTAGACAGGCATAAGTGGGGCAGGAGCGCGTTCCCCCCATATCCCACCAGGAAAGTCAGGTGACCATCAGGTGATTATCAGGTGGTTAACTGTCAACATAAAATAATAATTGGTCACAGCCAGCACCAGGGAAAGGCAGTCTCCCAACATATAGGAAACACCTGAGACTAGTGATCAGCAGCTTCCTGTTAAGATCTCAGGAGTTGGGCAAGTAACCTCAAGCATGCACATTAACAGGCAAAATGGCAGTTTAACTGGTATATTACCTTTCAGGGGCATTCCAACAGAAAAGAGATGCAAGATGCCAGACCCAGCATATAAAACCCTAAGTCCAAGGTCAAATAGTGCACTTGACCTCCCAGATGTTCACTTGGCCCTCTTCCAAGTGTACTTCCTTTCATTTCCTGCTCTAAAACTTTGTAATAAACTCACTCCTCCTCTAATATTTGCATCAGTGTCTTCTTTTGCCTTGTGCCCCTCAAATTATTTCTTCTGAAGAGGCAAGAATTGAGGTTGCTGCAGAACCGTATGGATTCGCCACCAGTAACATATTTGGGCCAACAGGAATTGTTCTGGGGGCTGGTTAGTAAGCAGGAGAAAGGGGAAAGAAAACCACGTATGGGGGTTGAATACCTCTAGACAAAAAAGGTGAGGTGTAGAGATTTCTTACCACAACGGAACACATCTGAGCCACATGGCTACTGTAATACTATTATGTGAAGTAGTAAATTATCCCTTTTTTTTTTTTTTTTTTTTGAGAGTCTAGCTCTGTCGCCTAGGCTGGAGGGCAGTGACGCATCTCGGTTCACTGTAACTTCCGAACCCTGGGTTCAATTCTCCTGCCTTAGCCTCCCAAGTAGCTGGGAATAGAGGCATGCACCAGCATGCACAGCTAATTTAAATTTTTTGAGACAGAGTCTTGCTCTGTCGCCCAGGCTGGGGGGCAGTGGCGCGATCTTGGCTCACTGCAACCTCCACCTCCTGGGATCAAGAGATTCTCCTGCCTCAGCCTCCCAAATAGCTGGGACTACAGGTACCCGCCACCATGCCCAGCTAATTTTTGTATTTTTAGTAGAGACAGGGTTTCACTATGTTGGCCAGCTTGGTCTTGAACTCCTGACCTCAGATGATCCACCCACCTCGGTATCCCAAAGTACTGGGATTACCGGCGTGAGCCACCATGCCTGGCCTTTTTGTATTTTTAGTAGGGATGGGGTTTCACCATGTTGGCCAGGCTGGTTTTGAACTTTTGACCTCAAGTGACCCGCCTGACTCAGCCTCCCGAAGTGCTGGTATTACAGGTGTGAGCCTCCGACCCTATTGTTTTTATTTTATTATCCCTGCCTAGAGTAAGCACTGAAATTTCCCTGTTTTTTAAACCAGCCTGAGTTGAGGCTCTCCCAATCAAAATAATCTTAGTTGATAATAGCAGTGATTAGAGGAGATGAAGAAAAAAATCTCATAGAACTCCAACAGAAGGAAAAACTGAGTCACAAAAGAGTGAAAATATAACAGTCATGAGAAATCTATAAATCTTCTGGTTAAAACTAAAATAATGCTGTTTATAAGGGATGGAACTAAAGTACTGAAAATTAAGAAATGAAAAAATATATTTCTGATAAAAACTAAACAAGTGAAAATGGGATAACACTATTACTATTAAGCAAATTAAAATGAATAACATTAACAAGGCCTGAGAGAGAGAACTAAGGATAAAGACTGTTTTGTCAAATTATATAATTGTGTGCCTTAAAGCATCTGACAGCATAGCTTCAACATACGAAAAGCAAAAAACTGGCAAAATAGAAATTCTGTACATCCATAATCAAGATAAAATATTTTAAAAACCTCCCTCAAAATCAAGCAGTTCACTTAAGAAATGATATAAACGATTTGAGTAAGTTTGAACATGTGCGTGTGTGTGCATGCGTGTGTGTGTGTGTGTGTGTGTGTGTGTGTGTGTGTGTGTGTGTGTGTAGATCAGGCAGGATTGGTCCAGAGAGAGGATCTCTAGAAGAAAAAAAAAGATCAGCAGGGTTTTTGGCTGCTTCTGAGTCTGGCATGACAAATTTAAACTTTGACAAATTCGTAATACATACAGTTTTCTCCACAGGACATTTGCTGAATTCTGTGGCTACAAATGAAAAAGTGAGACTGGTGGCCTCTAAAAAGAGTGAAATTTCCCATAATCTCAAATTACTTAGAAAACAAGATTCTACTAAGAGTCCTCCACCTCAAGACACTTGCCAGATTTTGAAGATGCAGGGAAACCCAAGGCTCAAGAGCCAATTAGATAAAAACCTCTAAATGGCAAAACTAAATTAGTCCTTCAGGGATAAGGAGCCAGAGACTCACAAGACTATAAATCAAAAGCCAAGGAGAACCATGCTCATAGAAAAGGGATAAACTAGGCCAGGCGCGATGGCTCACAACTGCAATCCCAGCACTTTGGGAGGCCAAAGTGGGCGGATCACAAGGTCAGGAGATCAAGACCATCCTGGCTAACATGGTGAAACCACCTCTCTACTAAAAAATACAAAAAATTAGCCAGGCGTGGTGGCGGGTGCCTGTAGTCCCAGCTACTTAGGAAGCTGAGGCAGGAGAATGTCGTGAATCCGGGAGACGGAACTCACAGTGAGCCCAGATCACGCCACTGCACTCCAGCCTGGGCGACAGAGTGTGACTCCGTCTCAAAAAAAAAAAAAAAAAGAGATAAACTAAAGGTGAACTGAGTTTGACCAAGATTTCAACCTAGTCCGAACCCAATAACCCTGATGGGATTGAAGACACCCACCCCTCATGAGTAATATGTTGTTTAAAAAAAAAAGAAAAGCAATTAGAAGATAAAAAATTTCAGCTGGTAATATTACCAGGCGTTAAATAAGCATTCTAGAACTGAACAATGAAACATCTTAAAATAAGAAGTCATTGAATGGATTTTACCAACAAACCGGAAGATTATATAATTTCCAGTTATATATGAGATTAGAAAACAGGTCAAAAATCTCAAACTGAGCACAGAGAAAAAAAAAATAATGAGAAGACTAAAGTAGTGAATGAGATATATCCAAAAGATCTAAAGTTAGAATCTCTGAAAGGAGACAGAGAATGCGGTACATGGCAAACAGACTTGAAGATGGCCTCCGTGATTCCCACCTCCTTGTGTTCACACCTTTCTGTGACTTCAAACCACCCTGTTGGACTGCATCATTGTTGTGAGGGGTTGTCCTGTGCTTTACGTTTAGCATCTACCCACTGGATTACAACAGCACTCTACAGTTTTAACAACCAAATGTCTCCTGATCTTGACAAATGTCCTCTGGAGGACAAAATCACCCAATTGAGAATCACTGATCTATACTGGAGGAAAAGAATCCCATCAGTGGTTGCTCCTGAAGCTGGAGGTAGGGCAGGGATTGACTAGGTTACAACACAAGGAAACAACTGGGGATAACAGAAATGATCTGTATCTAGGTTTTATCAGTCGTTATACAAACATATATACATAAGTAAATATAAATTATAGGTAGCTTATAGATATATAAAGATATTTTATAGGTAAGTAAAATTACAAGTAGTTTATAGATATAAAAAATTGTCAAAATTCATGTAACTGTACACTGAAAATGCACTTACTGAGGGCTGGAGGGAGTGATGGTCTCCTATGATGTCAGGAACTGGAGGTTGTCTGGGGAGGGGACCTCTGGGACTTGAGTCCCATGACTCAAGACTCAAGCAGGATTTCAGGACACAGAAGTTCAGGACAGAGCCCAAGGTCCCAGGAAGTACCGAGGGGTCCTTTGGGGCCTGAATCTATCCGTGACTCTGGTGCCCAAAGAAAGAAAAGCTTCAATGATGCGTCCACCTGCACATGAGCAACTGTTTAAAGATAGAGGGTATGACCCAAGTGATGGGTGAGCCAGCTCTACTTTCTCTGTACATCACCCATTACTAAAAAGACCTTGAAATAAGCAAATATCAGTTGTGTACAGAAATATGGAGCCTTTAACACATATTTCTCAGAAAATAATTAACTGAGCAGTCAAAACATAAGCAAATATATAGCTATGTATTCATTAAACAGGAAAAGAGAAATTCACCCTCAATAACCAGAAAATATACATTCTTTTCAAGGACAAATGGAAGCATTCACTAAGTTAACCATGTACTAGGCCACAAAGATGCAACAATATACTCCAAAAGTTAACATCATGCAAATTATGTTCTCTGACAATAATCCAATATAGAAAGCAAGCAATGAGACAATTTTAAAAGAATATACCAGCAAACTAAATATCTAAGAAACCTTTTGATTAAAAGAAAATCATGAAAGCAGTTAAAAAACACAAAATTAAACAATGATGAAAAAACACTACCAGTCAAAACTTAAGAGAAAAGTCTAATAGAGCATTTAGGGAAAAAATTGTATCTTTAAATATCTTATTAGAGAATAAACATCAAAAGCAAATCAAGAATTTAAGATGTTGCTTATTTTAGACGAAACAAATTAACAACGAAGAAATGTTTAAGATGAAAGCAGAAATCAACGAAACATGTCAGAGATTTAACAAAACTAAAAGCTGATTCTGGGAGATTAATATAATAGGCAGAACTGGCAAAACTGACCAAAAGAAAAGCAGAGATGCAAAAAAATAAAATGGAAGAAATACAAAATTGAACAATATGCCACATTACGAGAATAGTAAAAATTAGAAAGTCAAATTAAGTACTAGCACGGATGTGAGGAAATGGGTACTCAGTCCTGCTGGTAGGGGTATAAACTCATACAATCGTTCTGAAAAGACACTCGTAAGTACTTAGTGAAATTTACCAGAGAAATTCTTGCATACTTCTGTAAGTAAGTTAAATGTGGTGGATATACACTATAGAATTAAATGTACACAGAGCAATATGAACAAATCTTCAAAATACAGTAGTGAGTGAAAACTAACAGCATGGAACATTAGAGGTAGCACATCCTACATATCAAGTTGTCAAATACACAATCTCTGTACACCTTTATTTTTTGAGACAGTCTCACTGTGGCCCAGGCTAGAGTGCAGTGGCACAATCTTGGCTCACTGCAACCTGTCTTCTGGGTTCAAGCAATTCTCGTGCCTCAGCCACCAAAGCAGCTGGGATTATAGGCATGTGTGCCACCACACCCAGAAAATGTTTTAGTGGAGATGGGGTTTCACCATGTTGACCAGGCTGGTTTCAAACTCCGGGCCTCAAGTGATCCGTTCGCCTCAACCTTCCAAACTGCTGGGATTACAGTCATGAGCCACTGTGCCTGACCACACCCCCTTTACATTTTAAAAAATGTCTGAGGTCCTCAAGTAACTTTTATTTATGAGGATTATATTGATCGAAGAAATTGGAGCTGAAAGTTTCTGAATATACAAGCACACATTCTATTACCCATCAGTGATGTCACGACATTATGTAGCTTCTGGAAAACTCCACTGTTCACTTGTGAAAATGAGGAAAAGGCAAATAGCATCATAGTGCCAGTATGAAAATTGTGATCTCACATATTCTCTGAAAAGGATCTTGAGGTTTCCAGACCACATCAAGATGGTGATCAAGAGATACATTAACTTCCTTTCTTTCTGCCAGTGATACTTGGTTAGCGTAAATTTAAATTCCCTTATAATACAAACATTGTAGCAACACTGAGTTTCTTATAATAGGTACTATCCAAAGCTTTCTTTTTTTTACATGTATCATTTAATCCTCACAACCACCTGATGATTCATACTATTTACCTGTTTTACAGATAACGAAAATAATCGATTTTCAATTATGACTATGCCTCCAAACACTGGTTTGGATGGATCCTTCACTGGTATAGAGATTAACCTTCTTCCCTTAGATTAGACTCTGGCTGTAATAAAGGATGGTTTAATCATCCCCTGAAGCAATGCATGAAATAATCTGCAATGTATCTTCACATACTGTACCTTGATAGGCAAAAGACCCATAAAGGAAGCTGAGCATGGATTATCAGCTTCATCACAGATTCGAAGAAACTGACATTTACATATGTTGCCTTACCCAAGTTGGGACATCAGAGAGCAGCAACTAAAATCCAGGTCTTCTTCCTATTACATGCCATAAAGGGTCTTCCCTCCCCTCAAAATTTTCAGTCCAATGTCAGCTTTTAGGAAGATCCAATCACTCTTAACTAGAATTGTTCTCTTCACTTAAAATTTCTCAAGCCTAATTTCTTTTTGGGTCCTACAAGTCAGGAAAATACCTCAGAATTGGAACCACATGTTTACAGTATAAGAAATGAGACAAGTGTGACTTGGGCAAAAAGAGGATACCTTTCCCCTTCAGAGAAACAATGCCTTTATCCAAGGACTGGAGATTAGTGTTTGAGGTGGAATAAAAGCACAGTAAAATGATTCTATGGTTTGAATTTTGGCTCTGTTTACTTTCTTTGGTAGTATACCTATTATCACTGAATTACTAATTATTAATTATTACTATTAATTACTAATAAAAGTAAAATGTAGTAGTGGTGGTGGTCTCTTTGACTTATTGAACATTAAGTGGCAGACATTACATGAAGTACTTTACGTACACTCTTTAATTTACCATGTCTTTGAGATGATTATGACTAAATTTAATAAATGTCCTTTTGTGCACTAACCCATATAAACCCCACATCCTTGAGGCAGGATTAACTATTACTGCCCGCACATGCAGAACAATTTATAATTGCTAGAGCCAGGCCTTAGCTACTATGCAATATTATAAACTAAGAGTATAAAAACATGAAGAAATCATTAAAGTCTCTTCAGTACAGCCAGAAAAGAACACTTCTAATTACTCAGAGAAATACATGTTGTGTCAGTCACTTTATCTTCTTTAGCAAGAGAATCTTCTAAGGTCTTCAGTGACATAATGTCACTGAAACTATTCCCTCACACTTAAATAATGTACATGAAGATAAAAGTTCTATTTTACTTTTTATCTTACTATTAAAACGTCTGTTATCAGCCAGGTGCGGTGGCTCATGCCCTGTAATCACACCACTTTGGAAGGCCCTAGACGGGCAGATCACCTGAGGTGACGTTCGAGGCCAGCCTGGCCAACATGGCAAAACCCCGTCTCTACTAATTAAAATACAAAAATTCTGGGCATGGTAGTGGGCGCCTGTTATCCCAGCTACTCGGAGGCTGAGGCTGCAGAACTGCTTGAACCTGGGAGGCGGAGACTGCAGTGAGCCAAGATTGCACCATTGCACTCCAGTATGGGCGAGAAGAGTGGAACTCCATCTGAAAACAAAACAAAACAAAAAATCTATTATCTGATCGATGTTCCTTTGTAGGTGACCTTTCTCTGAAAGATCTGGAAGATTGTCTTTGATGCTCTTATTTGCTCTATAATGCATACATGTGTGGGGAATTTCTTAAGTTTTCTGTTTAACAGTTAATAAACTATCCCAATGAGGTCTTTTTTTTTTAAAGTAAGAAACAAAGTCTCGCTCTGTCGCTAGACTGGAGTGCAGTGGCACGATCTTGGCCACGTGATCCACCTACCTCAGCCTCCCAAACTGCTGGGATTACAGGCGCCACCGGGCCCAGCCTCATTTATTTTTTTAATTCTAGGAAACAGTATTTTTTTAAATCCAGTGTATTCGCTTGGTTTTTCTAGCTTTATTACTGCTTTGTTTCCAACAGGCTATTATATAGTGGTGACAAAACAGACAAGATGCTCAATCTCACGGAAATTATGAGGCAGACAGATTAGCAACAGTGGGGGAGAGGGAGATCATACATTCTAGGTTAAATGTGAGCTAAGACCAAATTAGCAAGCAGCTATCAATGCACGTATCTGAGTGAGGAACACAGCTAAACGTCAATTCCAAACAACAATGAATTAATCAATGATGAATTTAATCTGAGTTGCAGACCTCTCTTCAGGTCTGCTCAGAACTCAATTTCCCAATCTTGTACCCCAAGAAAAGATTAAACCTGTCTCGTGCTGAGCAGTGTAATATTCCAGTACAGCTTCTCCTGTGCCCTAGTGCTAGTACGAAGAGATATCAATAAAAAATGTAGAAACACGTATGAGTACAACATGAACAGGACAAAGCAAAGCTTCTTGCCACCCCATGTTCCCAAATGTGCCTGTGTCTGATTCTCAGCACTAACTATTCACGTGAGACATCTCAACTTGATAAAATATTAAAATGGATTTTTTTCTCATACCATTCATGTACTCAGACAGAATAATTTTAGTGTTCAGTGGCACTCCCAAATCCTAACTCAAGTCTAGTAATAAATAGTAGAGACTTAAGAGAGGCAAGATATACATGTAACTGATCTGATCTCACCAGGGATTCTCTTACCAAGTATTTCATCTATAGTAAGAGAAATCGTCTTATTAACATTCCCTAAACTTCATTATTTAACACACCTATCATAGTTTTTGCTATGCAGAACTAATCCATTGTAATACGGATTACTAAAGTGATTCACCGTGGGATGGGGTTATTAACTAAGAGGGCAAACAGAAGCTTATGAAATGCTAATGTGGATGGTAAAGAGGTGGATATATGTTGGGCGCAGTGGCTCACGCCTGTGATCCCAGCACTTTGGGAGGCTGAGGTGGGTGGATCACCTGAGGTCGGGAGTTCGAGACCAGCCTGACCAACATGGAGAAACCTCGTCTCTAACTAAAAATACAAAATTCATCGGGCGTGGTGGCACATGCCAGTAATCCCACCTACTCAGAAGACGGCAGGAAAATTGCTTGAATCTGAGGCGGAGGTTGCAGTGAGCCAAGATCACACCATTGCACTCCAGCCTGGGCAACAAGAGAGAAACTCCAGCTCAAAAAAAAAAAAAAGTTGGATACAGTATAAATTAAGCTAGCGCTGACAAGATTTTTGAATTGTACTAAAAGAAAACTGTGGGCTGGGTGTGGTAGCTTATGCAATTGGGAGGCCAAGGCAGGAAGATTGTTTGAGGCCAGAAATTGGAGACGCCTGGATAACAGTTTGTGCAAACAAAGCTTTTTAAAAAAAAAAACAAAAACAAACAAACAAAAAAAAACCTAAGCTCTACAAAAAAATTTAAAAATTAACCAGGTACTGGCACACATTTGCAGTCCCAGCTGCTCAGGAGGCTCAGTGGGAGGATCCCTCAAGCCCAGGAGTTGGAGACTGCAGTGAATTACAATCACACTACTGCCTGGATGACAGCGAGAAGTCGTCTCACAAAAAAAGAAAAAGAAAAAAAACACTAAAAAACTGCCATATTTGTGTTATGACTATACTATTTTACAAATAACATTTCTTTTTAAACTGAAAACAGAAATGAAAGAGACCTTTCTTTGACCACTTTAATTGTATGAGTTGTGGTAGAGTATTTAGCATGAAGAGAACCAATCATATATTATTTTTTAAATGTCCTAAAATACCTTAGAGAAGAGCAATAGTTCACATGCTACTCTTTTAGGGTGCTGTAAGAAAGACAGTAAAGGATATAGAGGAATTTAAAGTGCTAAGACTCAAGAAGACATAAAAAATCCAGTGACATGCTTGCAGGGCCAATCTATAGATTCATTAGCCTAAGGATACCTAGGATTTCTAAAAAGAACAGGAAAAATTATGAACAAGTTAATTCCGTCTTTAGACCTCTATCCTCAAACTGGAACCTGTGGACATAAGCTCAGGAATAAGTTTTAAGAATATATTTCAACCAAATGTAAATAAATTTATAAACATATTCTAGACTAATTTAAACAGAAATTCAGAACAAAATAATTCTTTGAAATAAAGACTACAGAACTTAAAACTATCAGAAGCACTTAATGTTCTTAATGTTAAAATTAGGGCTTTGTAGGCTTCTTATAACATCTTACCTCAGGCCACACACAGTGGCTCATGCCTATAGTCACAGCACTATGGGAGGCCGAGTTGGGCGGATCAGCTGAGATCAGGAGTTCGGGACCAGCCAGGCCAAGATGGCAAAACCCTGTCTCTACTAAAAATACAAAAATCAGTCAGGTGTGGTGGCATGCACCTGTAATCCCAGCTACCCAGGAGGCTGAGGCAGGAGAATCGCTGGACCCCGCTGGGAGGCAGTGAGCCGAGATCGCGCCAATACACTCTAGCCTGGGCGACAGAGCAAGGCTCCATCTCAAAAAAACAAAAACACAAAAACTTACCTCAAATTGCTAAGACTAAAAAAATCATATACAATTGCTAAGACATTGATGAAAGATTTCATCACACGTTTGCTTGGAAATGTTCAAGTACCACCTTCACCATACCTCTTAACACCTTCAAAATATGGAATAGTGACTCATTAAAGAAATAAAGCTAAAAAGTATTTTTTATACTTTGATCAGGTTCTGAAAGACAAGGCCTGGTTTAAGAATAATTTTTCATGTAAGACAAGAGAGGGAGTATTTGTTTCTATATCATGAAATGAGTCTATCTATTCCTTCCCCTCTGTCCCTTACTAAAATCTGGAAACTAAAATGACTATAAAAAATGAAACAGGTGTTAAACACCCCCAGACAATAAAATAGAAGCAAAGGCAAAGTAAGATTTTGGGAACTGAAAAATAAATGTATCAGTGTTAATTGACTCAATAGACGAGAAATGAAAGTCTCAGTGTTAGATAGAGGTTTTCACTAAAAAACACTGGCCCCATACCTCCCTGTGAAGTGATTACCACTCCCCCTCACAATGGAAGAAATGTCATTATTAACTCCCTGAAAAGGGTGAATCAGAGGATGTCTGGAATAGGGGAATCCAGATATAAACAGGGTACAGTATTTTACTGAAAACTGAGGAAGTCTACATTTTGAATAGTGAACTCTCTAATATACCGTCCCTCCTCCTCACCCCAAAACTGGCAAAGTACATATACTCACACAGGACAAGTGATTACAGAATTTCTCTCAGATATATATGTACATATTCTCTCTCATATACATATACTGACAATTCAGTGACCCTCAAATAAATGGTCTAGTGAATTCACACTGGAGTAAAATCCACCTGTTGAGAACCCTCATGCATGGAGCTTAGAGAGATTTCTTCTAGCTCTTAAATTTGAGGAACAGTAAATGATCCCAAGGCATTTGAAGAAGCATCAAAATAAAAGACTAAAAAAAGGGAAGAATCATTTAATGAAACAGACTATGCAGACGGGGGAAAGAAAGTTTGCTACAAGTTCTAGGCAGAAGCGCTGGTGGTGGTGGCTCATACGTATAATACCAATGCTTTGGGAAGCAAACAGAAGGATCCTCTTGAGGACAGGAATTCAAAAACAGCCTGGGCAACATAGCAAGACCCTATCTCTACAAATTTTTTTTAATTATCTGGGCATAGTGGCACATGCCTGTAGCCCCAGATATTCTGAAAGCTGAGGTGGGAAGATGGCTTGAGCCCAGAAATTCAAGAATGTAGTGAGCTATGATTGAACCACTGCTCTCCAACCTGGACAACAGCAAGACCATGTCTCATAAAAAAAAAAAAAGAAAGAAAAAAAAGTTACAGGCAGAGAAAGGATCACACATTGAAAAGACAAAAGCCTCCAAGAAGTCATTCTAAAAAATTCCCATGAATTAAAAGACAGATTTTCAGCCTGAGCTTTTTCAAGAGTAAAACAAAACAAAAATAAGATACACAACATAAAGATGGGCATGGTGTCACATGTCTGTAGTCCACATTACTCTAGTGACTGAGAAGGAGATAACTTGACACCAGGAATTCAAATCAAGTCTGTGCAACATAGCAGAAGTCTCTTTGAAAAAAAAGAAAAAAAAAAAAAGACCCATATCAAGGACACATATTATTAATTTAGAATACAAAAGACAAACATTAGAAGCTCACATTAACAAAAGGCAGATTCTCCCAACATTCAACAGACTGGAAATCAAAGTGGCATTAGGGGGCATTCGGGGGCCAGGTGCAGGAGCTCACACCTGTAATCCCAGCCCTTTAGGAGGCCAAGCGGCAGGGAATTTCTTGAGCCCAGGAGTTCAGGACCAGCCTGGGCAAAATGGCAAGACCCTGTCTCCACAGAAAAATTAAAAACTTAGCAGGGAATTTGGTGCATGGCTGTGGTCCAAACTAAACTGGTGGCTGAGGCTGGAGGATCACTGGAGCCTGAGAGGTCAAGGCTGCAGTGAGCTGTATTTAGGCCTGGGTGACAGAATGAGACCCTGTCTCCAAAAAAAAAAAAAAAAAGAGTATCATTAATTTTCTCTCCCACAACACTGGAAGTTCTGAGACAACACAGTAACTTTCAAAATTCTGAGAAGACAGTAATTCCTAATCTAAAATCTCAAACCAAAACTACTATCCATTAAATGTAGGAATTCAACAAAAATACATCCAGATTTTCTCTGAGTTCTCAAAATATTCATTTCTCTTGAATCCTTTTCTCAGGAAAACACAAGAAATACAATCCATCAAAATGAAGGAGTAAACCAAGGAGGAAAAAAAGTGAGATCCAGCCAGGAGCGGTGGTTCACACCTGTAATATCAGCACTTTGGGAGGCCGAGGATGGTGGATCACCTGAGGTCAGGAGTTCGAGACCAGCCTGGCCAACATGGTGAAACCGTCTCTACTAAAAATACAAAAATTAGCTGGGCATGGTGGCAGGCACTTGCAATTCCAGCTACTCAGGAGGCTGAGGCAGGAGAATAGCCTAAACCCGGGAGGCAGAGGTTGCAGTGAGCCGAGATCGAGCCACTGCACTCCAGCCTGGGCAGCAAGAGTGCACCTCCATCTTAAAGGAAAAAAAAAGAAAACAAAAGTGAGACGCAGCAAACAGTAGTTCCAAAACATGAAACAGCCAACAGGAATACCCAACAGGATGGTAAACGAAGGTTGCAGATGGAATCAGTTCTACAGTCCAAACTAGAAGAATGTTCCAGGGAGTAGAGATGATGGGATATATTTGGAGGGGGAGGTTTATTACTGAATCACGAGATCTGTTTTAATATAATAAGAGGTTTATACTTCCAGAGAAATTAGATATAAATTACTGATAGGTTAAAAAAAAAAGTAAGTATTAACTTCAAGGAGGAAAAAAAAAGCTGCACAAGAATGAAAAAACCATAGCATATTCCATGGCTTATCTAAAGCTTTAATAATACTTACAGAGCCATAATAAAACTGAGTCAATCAAAAATTATTATATAACTACACTAAAAAGATGTAAGGGATCATTATTTCATGTTGAAGTGGTGAGAGATGGTAGGAATGCAGGCTTTTCAAGAAGGTATTTCTAAGAACTTTTAAGCATTTGCTCTTAAATATGAGGAACAGTAAATGATCCCAAGGCATCTAAAGAAGACACATCAAAACAAAACACCAAACTAAGGGAAGAATCAAATGAAACAGACTATGCAGGGTACGGGAGGTGGGGGGGGCGGGGGGCGCGGACAGGATGATATTTATAGAAAGTAGGCTGGGCGCAATGGCTCACGCCTGTAATCCCTGCACTTAGTCTGAGGCAGATGGATCACTTGAGGTGAGGAGTTCGAGACCAGCCTGGCCAACATGGTGAAACGTTTCTACTAAAAATAAGAAAATTAGCCAGGCGTGGTGGCGCACACCTCTAGTCCCGGTTACTCGGGAGGCCGAGGCATGAGAATCACTTGAATCCGGGAGCCAGATGTTGCAGTGAGCCAAGATCACGCCACTGTATTCCAGCCCAGGTGACGAACTGAGATTCTATTAAAAAAAAAAAAAAAATGCCAGATGCAAAAAAAAATGCCAGATGCGGTGCCTCATGCCTATAATCCTAGCACTTTGGGAGGCCAAGGTGGGCAGATCACAAGGTCAGGAGTTTGAGACCAGCCTGACCAACACGGTGAAACCTAGTCTCTACTAAAAATATAAAAATTAGCCAGGCATGGTGGCATGCGCCTATAACCCCAACTACTCAGGAGGCTGAGGCAGGATAATCGCTTGAACCCAGGACACAGAGGTTGCAGTGAGCCGAGACTGCACCACTGCACTCCAGCCTGGGCAACAGAGCGAGACTCAAAAAAAGGAAAAAAAAAAAAAAGAAAAAGTATAGACAACGAGATTTCCTTTAGAATCAGATGTGAAATGTGAAATGTGAGGGAAGAAAAAGAAGACAAGATTTTTGGTTTAAACAACTGGAAGAATAAAGTTGTCATTTATTGAACTAAGGAAAATGCAAAAGAAGTAAATTCGGATTAAACAAGATGAAAAGTACAGATATAGTTATCAAGCACCTAGTAAACAGTTGGATACGTGAATCTGGAATTCAGGAGAAAGGTTCTGGTTGGAGATACAAATTTGAGTCATCAGCACAGCTCCTATTAAAGAAATGAAGACCATCAAGGGAATCCCAAACTAGGCTTAGGATATTCCAATATTTAGAGGACAGAAAAGGAAACAGCAAAGGAAACTGAGAAAAGAGTCAAGAGAAATAGGAAGAAAAAGCAGGCAAATATGTTTGCTAGGAGCCAAATAAAGTAAGTGTTTTAATGGAGAAGAGTAAACAACTGTATGATATGCTGCTAATAGAACAAGTAAAATGAATTCACTGACGTCACGAGACCTTAAAAAAAAAAACGGCTCCAATGGAAATGAATATCTGATTGGAATTGGTTCAGAAAAAAAACAGAACAAACTAAAAACAATGAATACAGGCAAGGAGTTTTGCGATAATAGAATTCTTTTTCAAGGAGTTTTGGTATGAAAGAAATGAGACATTGCAATTGGCTCAAGCTAGGACAAACAATATATCCATAGTATATAATAAAGGACAGATGGGCATAGATGCTAGGTTTACAGATGCAATGGTGACAACTTTTAAAGATTCTTTTCTGATTGTGTCTATTTTCTCAGGGCAATAGGGAGCAAAGTGAGAGGGAGAAGATATGAGACATGCAATGACAGAGTAAAACTATGAAATCAGTCATTTAGGACAATGTAACAGAAAAGACTGGGTCGCTAAGGACAAGATCACGAGTTTCAAGCAAGCCTAGGTCAGCATGCTTATGTGACGGGTTAACATTTTCACTTACAAAACAAATAAACCCGCTCTATAGTCTTTTATTTAACCAAATGTTCTACCTGAAGTTTTTCTTCACCACCAAAGAACTTATTCATATAACCAAAACTTTCCACCTGTAACCCAAAACTACTGAAATAAAACTTTTAAAGAAAAAAGACCTGTGCAAACAGGACACAGGAAAAAAACAATTTAAGTTTTTCTTAAGTGACAGTTTCATTATCCCAAACAGATCATCTGATCTACATTTGAATATGGATGGCAACAGCAATACTTTTCCATGACATAAACACCAGCACAGAAATGTATGGCTCATGGAGTATGTCCCCTCTCCAGGGTACATTCAGGATTTCTCTTCCTCACTGCCTGATATCCTTTCACACAGGGTCTAAATTGTACCCCTTTTGGCCTTTATGCTGTTCTATTACGGATTTTGCATTACTTACATACTCCTAAGGCCTGTTCTCTTCTATTTGGTTCTAGTTAACCACTATAAATTTTCAGGATCTGTCTTGTTTTGCACGATATACTACCATTTCCAATTTCTAGTCATTTGTCAACGCCCTAAAGTTTCATTCAGAAACTTCTCTTGTGCTAACAGAACGTCCACTTGAAATCTTTTATATGACACACTCCTATAGTACTAGTGAATGAAACCAAGAAAGCAAAATAATCAAATCCTACCGACAGTCAAGTCTTTTGCTATTATTGCACCTAAGCTATTCCTGAAAAAATAATTTAATGAGATCATCTTATAAGGAACATTTATTTGGTAAACTATCTCACAGAAATAGACTCTAAAATCAAACAATGTCTTAAACAACAGAGAGCATAATCCCAATCTCTCCCCATGAAAAGCCTACTTCATAACTGAAGTACCCATAAACTGCATTACTAGAAGAAAGGAGGGAAAAAGACATTTACTAAACTTCCACAGGAAGACTGTATAAATCTGGAAGTAGTTAAGTACACATCGGCCTGTATCCAAGAATACTACTCAGTCTCAAAAATTAACTGAAAATCTAAACTTAATATGGGTACTTCTTTGTTCTTGGTAAGGCTCAGAAAATTACCATCTATTTAAGTACGCATAGTACTAGTTACATGTCAACTGATATAATAAAAAAGGTGAAGTGGACAATCAGTATTTCAAACCCAATACAGGGAAATCACTAGATGTAAACATAAAATCTATTTTTGAGCTCCAGTTTAAAACAAACATTCAGGACTGGAATCTTCAGAATTTTCTAGTATCTTGAATATCCCCATCTTCTCTTTAATTGGTCCTGAAGCATTCATTTGATCTAAGGGAAAAATATTAAAACAGGTACATTTTAGAAGTATAAGAAGAAGAAATAGTAAAAGAAACATCCAATATAATGTTATCAGAAGTGAGTCATCTATCCAAAATTACAAAACTCACAGTAATATAGGGTACTATCTTCCTTAATCACCAAGATTTAATAGCAGTGAAAGCAAAAAGGTACCCTATTCTTAATACAACAACTAGAATCAGCCTCTTGGGAGCATACAATCTAAAGCATCAGTTTGCTAGTCAAAATCTCTTTTGCTGAATTTAAGGTAAGATAAACAAGTTAAAGAGCAATAAACAACATCAATTTGAATCATGCTTTCAGAAATGTTTTAAAAAGAGGCCCATTTATGGTTCATTTAAAAGCTGAAAACACAGTATGAAAAGCTTACCTTGAGAAACATTTTGAATCAATGACAATATGAAGTCTCCTAAATTTTTATCAACATGACAGCTGTGAAATGAAATCTCTGATTTTAATTTGTATTACTGATTTCTAATCATCCTTGTATGTTCATTAGACATTTCTTTCTCTCTTGGTAACAGCCTGCTCTTATATTATCCATTTTTATTATCAACTTGTATTTACTTGCATATCCTAAACACTTCTTGTTATATGTTGCAAATATTATTTGTGGCTTCTCTCTTATCTCTTTATGGTGGCATCTGTTTTATAGTAGTCCTTCCTATTAATGTAATTAAAATCTATGAAACCTATCATATAATTTGTGATTTCTGTATTATGAAGAATTATTTTCTAATTCTAAAATCATAAATATATTTTCCTATATTTTTGGTTAAATTCTACCTTTAATATTTAGGTTTTGAACACATGGATTGCTCAATCTGAAGTCTGTAAGTGTATTGTGAGGTGAGGAGAATCTAAGTTAATTTTTCCCCTATTAATTACTATTTCCCCAGATCATCTATTGATTAATTGGAATTTCCTATCAGTGGTATGAAATTCCATTTGACATTTACCAGCTTTTCACGAAAGTTGCCCTTCTAGATTCACCATATTGTACTTCTAGCCAATGTATCACACCATGTGCTAATTCTACCATCTGATTATTATGACTATTTAATTTTTAATAAGACTTTATACCCGGTATAGAATACCTTGTTTTTCAAAACTGTCTTGGTTCTGGCCCTTTACTACTCTTTCATATAAATTTTAACAGTCTGTCTTACAAAAAGTCATTCTGGGATTTTTTTTTTTTTTTTTTTTTTTTTTTAAGAGACAGAGTCTCACTCTGTCACCCAGGCTGGAGTGCAGTGGCACAATCTCCGTTCACTGCAACCTCCACCTCCCACGTTCTAGCAATTCTCCTGCCTCAGCCTTCCGAGTAGCTGGGATTACAGGCACATGCCTCCATGCCCGGCTAATTTTTTCTATTTTAGTAGAGACAGGGCTTCACCGTGTTGCCCAGGCTGGTCTCGAACTCCTGAGCTCAGGCGATCCACCTGCCTCAGCCTCCCAAAGTGCTAGGATTATAGGCGTGAGCCACCGCACCCGGTCGTCATTCTAGGATTTTAATTAGAAGAAAAATTCAAGAATATAAGTTAGTTTTGGGGAACACTGACTTATACTTTGTAGTAACCATTCATATCCACAAATACAGCTAAATCTGTATGTTTACTCAGTCTTTCTATTAATGTCTTTCAATGTTGCATAATTCTGTCCTTACATAAACGTGTTAAAAACTTTTAAACTTTAATTGTAGGCATGGTAGTTTTGTAGCTGTTGTAAAAACCCTCGTTATTGAACAATTACTGCTGTTACACATATTATTAATAAGCAATCTTCTTTTTGTTTTTTTTTTTTTTTTTTTTGAGACGGAGTCTCGCTCTGTCGCCCAGGCTAGAGTGCAGTGGCCGGATCTCAGCTCACTGCAAGCTCCGCCTCCTGGGTTCACGCCATTCTCCTGCCTCAGCCTCCCCAGTAGCTGGGACTACAGGCGCCCGCCACCTCGCCCGGCTAGTTTTTTGTATTTTTTTTAGTAGAGACGGGGTTTCACCGTGTTAGCCAGGATGGTCTCGATCTCCTGACCTCGTGATCCGCCCGTCTCGGCCTCCCAAAGTGCTGGGATTACAGGCTTGAGCCACCGCACCCGGCCAGCAATCTTCTTAAATTCTGTTTTAAAAAATTCTGGATTCCCTTGGACTTCCAATGAAGATAATCAAACCAGAAAACTTGCAAATAAAAGCAATTTCGATAATGCCAGCACTTTAGGAGGCCGAGGGAGACAGATCACTTGAGCCCAGGAGTGTGAGACCATCTTGAGCAACATGGCAAAATACACAAAACAGAATCAGCAGGGTGTAGTAATCACACCTGCAGTACCATTAACTCCGAAGGCTGAGGTGTAGGGATTGACTGCCCCCAGCAGGTTAAAGTTGCAGTAAGCCATGATCACACCACTGAACTCCAGCCTCCGTGGTAGAACGAGACCTTGTCTCAAACCAAAAAAATTATGAAGATGACAAGTTGGGTTTTGGTATCTAATTAGGTGATCATCTAGTTCTCCATTATTTAATTAATATGGATTGTATTAATATTATCAGATGTTAAACAGCCCTTACATACCTCATATAATGTTGTTTTTTAATATATTTAAGATTTGACCATAATGTTGTATTTCTCATATTTCTCCCTAAACCATTTCAAAGTTAAAATTCAAATAAACATGCAAATAATCCAGAATATCTAAAACAATCTTGAAAAAGAACAAAACCAGAGAAAGTACACTTCCCATAAAGCTACCTTAATTAAATCAGTGCAATACTGGCATAGGAATACCACAGAGATCAATGGAACAGAATTGAGAATACAGAAGTAAAACCTTGTATTTATGATCAAATGATTTTCATCAAGGATGACAAGGCAATCCAACAAAAAAAGGAACAACTTCTAACAAATGGATATTAACATGCAAAAAGATGAAAATTCACTGAAAATAGATCATAGACCTAAATGTAAGAGCAAAAACTATAAAACTGTTAAAAGAAAATATCAACACCTTGAATTAAGAAAAGAGTAATTAGACACGACACAAAATTTATGAGTGACAGAAAAAATTCGTTAAAACTGGAATTCATCAAAATATAAAAATTTTGCTCTTCAGAAGATACCAAAGCAAGAAAGTGAAGAGAAAGGCCACAGAGAATAAGAAACTGTTTTGTTTTCAAAATAATCCATGGTCATCACTATAGGTGTCAGATCATAAGGTGGTATTCTAAAAACTGATGAAAAAAAGAAGCAATATATCCTGCCTCTCTTCTATCTCAGGAAAACTGTAAGGGAAAGTTCTTAAATAACCCAGCTAATAAAAGAATAACAGAACAAGAAAATCATCACTTTGTAATGATTTAGTTAATAATGGTTCTAATAAACCATTTTTAAAGGATACTAAAAATCATGTTAGGCTAGGCGCAGTGGCTCACGCCTGTAATCCCAGTGCTTTGGGAGGTTGAGGTGGGCAGATCACCTGAGGTCAGGAGTTCAAGACCAGCCTGGTCAACATGGCGAAACCCTGTCTCTACTAAAAATACAAAACTTAGCCAGGCGTGCTGGTAGGCGACTGTAATACTAGCTACTGGGGAGGCTGAGGCAGGAGAATTGCTAGAACCCAGGAGGCTGAGGTTGCAGTGAGCTGAGATTGTGTCAGTGCACTCCAGCCTGGGCAACAGAGTGAGACTCCGTCTCCAAAAATAAACTGAACTGAACTGAACTAACCTAAACTAAACTAAACCATCATATTAAATAAAGGATGAAGGCTGACAAGACATTTTGTAATATTATCTTGATTAATCTTAGCTCACTGGAAATAAGAAACCCAGACATGATGTGCCTCCTGGTATGATGAAAAATACGAAAACAAAGCACTGGTATTCTTAACTAAGACAGGAACTTTAATATATTTACAAAAGTGTTATTTACCAGTTTACAGAAAATATCTGAATTACGGAAAAAGTTAAAGACAATGACATTTATGGGCAAAATGTCATTATGTCTGAGATTTGATTTTAATACTCTGAGAAGAAAAATGACAATAAAACAAGATTAGATATGTGTGGCTGAATGAATTATAAAAGGGGTTCATTATATTATGCTAATTATCTATATGTTTCGAAGTTTCCATTAAGAAAAAGAATGATACTTACCAATAAGATCACTTCGATCTAACAACAACTCTAGATCTTTATCACTAATGACCTTCTCTCTTGATCCTTTTATTTCCCTATAGAAAACAAAATATTCAAGTATATGTGAATAATTCAAAGCTACAAATTAAATCTTTCTAAAATTAAAAACTCACCTTTCATAATCTCTAGATTTTAATAATTCCATTAATTCCTTAGGATCTAAGAAATTCTTAGACAGATTTAATCCAGACTGACCACCTTTGAAATGATCTAAAAAAAAGAGAAATTAAAAACATTAAAATTCCTTTTAAAACTACAACACAACATATTACAAACCAATCACAATGGCTTGCATTAAGAAGGATGGCAAAAAACAAGTGTTGATAAAGAATAAAAGCAAATAAAACTCTCAGGCTTTGCTGGTAGGAGTGGAAAATGGTACGTCCACTTTGGAAAAGGTTGGTAGTTTCCAGTAGTTAAACACACACCCTCCCTAAGATGAAGGACCAAAAAATGCATATGTCCACAAAGACTTGTACAGGACCAGCTTATTCATAATAACCAGAATCTAGAAATAATTTAAATGTCGACCAACAAGGGAATGGAAAAAACTAACTATTCACCAATTTAAAAAAAAATTCTACTAAAAACAACACAGATGACTCTAAAAAAATATATTCAACGAAACAGCTAAACAAAGAAAAGACTCAACAATGTGAAAAAAATCAGAATACTGGTTGCTTCCTAGTGATGTTAAGCGGAGCATAGGAATTACAGGAAAGGGTGAACAAAGAAAATTTCTTGGATGATGAAAATGCTACCCTGATCTGGATGATAGTTACGTATGAGTACATACATCTGGTCTAACTTCATTAACCTGTACATTTAATATCTGTGCATTTTGCTTTATATATGTAATAACTGAAAAATGTCAGCATTAAAAAAATCCCTTCAAAATTTTCTACAAAATTAATCTACTAAAAAACTGACAATAAGGCTGAGCACAGTGGCTCACATCTATAACCCCAACACTTGGAGAGGCTGAGGCAGGATGATCACTTGAGTCCAGGTGTTCAAGAACAACCTGGGTAAAAAAGTTAAACAGTGTCTTAAACAGACCTCGTGATCCACCCACCTCGGCATCCCAAAGTGCTGGGATTATAGGTGTGAGACACAGCACCCAGCCCAGGCTGTAACATTTCATAAAGAAAATAAAAACAATTACAAAAATCCACAACACATAATGTACAATTTAAACAATAAAGCACTACGTGTTATTTACTTTTATGGATGATCAGCTTTTCCAGTTTCCTTTTAGCAGCTGCTCTTTCCACAATTTTCTGATCAACAGTATTTGCTGTAACCAGGCGATAAACAACAACTGGCTTTGTCTGACCAATTCTATGGCATCTATCCTGGGCCTGAAGATCCGACTGGGGGTTCTTAAAGTTAAAAAGAAAAATAACATTTAACGGTATTAGCTTAAAATTAACGTAAACTCATGTGGATAAACTCAACATGAATAATGTAGTCACGAACTTCTAAATAGTGGTGTCTTAATTTAAACTTCCAGAGTGGCTTCATAGATAAAATTATCATTCCACGGATCCTTGGCAATATTAACAAAAAAGTTTAAATACCCCAAAGAAAACATTTCAGGCTGGGCACAATGACTCACTTCTGTAATCTCAGCATTTTGGGAGGCCAAGGCAGGAGAATCATGTGAGGATAAAAGCTCAAGACCAGCCTGGGCAAAACAGTGAGGCGTGGTCTCACTAATTTTTACATTTTTTGTGGGCATGGTGGCACATACTCATAAACCCAGCTACTCAAGAGGATGATGTGGGAGGATCACTTGAACCCAAAAGGTCAAGGCTACTGAGCCGTGATGGTGTCACTGCACTGAAGCCTGGGTGATAAAGTGAGATCCTGTCTCTAAAAACAAAAGTAAAAAAAAAAATTCAATTTTAACATGCAGAAAACTTTATGAAGAAATAACTCTTAGCTGAAAATGGGTATCTTTTCAAAATAGATAAGTAAATTTGTAACATGTACAATTAAAAATTAAAAATTCAGAATGGCTGGGCGCGGTGGCTCATGCTGGTAATGCTGGTAATCCCAGCACTTTGGGAGGCTGAGGAGGGTGGATCACCTGATGTCAGTTCGGGACCAGCCTAGCCAACACGGTGAAACCCCATCTCTAATACAAAAATTAGCTGGGCATGGTGGCGGGAACCTGTTATCCCAACTACTTGGGAGGCTGAGGCAGGAGAATCACTTGAACCCAGGAGGCGCAGGCAGTGAGCTGAGTCTGCGCCATTGCACTCCAGCCTGGACAAGAAGAACGAAATTCCATCTCAAAAATCTTTTAAAATTCAGAATGCAGGCTGGGCGTGATGGCTCAAGCCTATAATGCCAGCACTTTGGGAGGCCAAGGTGGGCAGATCACCTGAGATAAGGACTCGAGACAAGTCTGGCCAACATGGCGAAACTCTGTCTCTACTAAAAACACAAAAAGTAGCCAGGCATGGGGGTGCACACCTGTAGTCCCAGCTACTTGGGAGGCTGAGGAAAGAGAATCACTTAAACCCGGGAGGTGAAGGTCGCAGTGAGCCGAGATCATGCCACTGTACTCCAGCCTGGGCGACAGACTGAGACTCCATTTCAAAAAAAAAAAAAAAAATCTAAATGGAAATATAATCAGCATATTCCTTTCTGTACATCCAACTTACCCAATCACTATCATAAATGATAACTGTATCTGCTGCAGTCAGATTAATGCCCAGGCCACCAGCTCGTGTACTCACTAAGAAGATAAATACCTCTGGATCCATGTTGAAGCTGTGCATCTAAAAGCAAAAAGGATGTAAATACAACAGATTAAAAGAAATCTACCAACAAGACTGAAGGAGAAAAATGTTTTGTTACAACTATTAAAGAGTTAAAGGAGGCCAAACAAATCATTCAGATCTATAAAACAATTATGTTAACAAAATCTGTGCTGTTACCTTTTATCATCCAAGCACCTATATTAAAGAGACCTTAATTTTGTTAAAAACCATGTATCACAACAATGTTTAAGAAAAGCTAGTATCAAAAAATGACGAAAAAATTGTAGTTGTTGTCTTTACACATGGGGTGACTAGGAGGGTGAACTGACTAGAAGGGGGCACAGGAAACTTTCTGGGCTCATGGTAACATCTATATCTTAATAGGGATTAGGTATAAATTTACATACGCCATTTGTCAGAAAGATTCAGCAAATGTATACATTATTTGCTTCAGTATATGTAAATTTTACCCCAAAAGATAAAATATGCTGAAGTTATTACAGAAAAGGGTAGTATCATCTATAATTTATTTTAAAATGCACCAAAAAAACCAGGATTAAATGTTGAATGGATACAGCAACGCTGCTATTACAGGAAACGTGTTTTTAAAAAGGTATAGTCAAATGTTAGCAGCAGATTGTAGGCGGATTTACAGTTGCTTTTTTTCTTTTCAACTCTGCCATACAGTTGATATTTTCACAAGAGAAAGTTAAGAACAGGGCAAAAAGACAAAAAATTTCCTACTATCCCAATATTCTTACAGTGATGGTTAAGTAGGATATTATTAAGATTGTGCCAGAAGATATATATACTTGAATCAAAAATTAAGACTTCTTAGTACTAAATCAAAATGTTTGTTTTTGATAAAACCACAGGGTTTCTGGTCATTTGTATCTTTTTATCAATTTGTGGGTCTATTCAGAATATTACTTCAGAAATCAAGATAGGAATTATAAAAGAATCGTTTGGGATGTATGACATAAGTAGTCTTACGTTTTTTTCTCTCTCTGAGTAAGACATGGACCCATCAAGCCTGCTGAAGTTGAAATCTCTGAGATGGCAGTAATCCATCAAAATGTCCAACATGCTTGTCATTTGTGAAAAAAGCAGCACCTGAAATAAAACATCTTAATATTTATAACAATTAATAAAAAAATAATTGAACAATCCAAAATTCCAATCAAAAGTATCACCTTGTGACCTCTTTTTTTTAGTTCTGGTAGCATTCGATCCAAAATTAAGAATTTCCCAGAATTTGTTACCAATTCTTCATCGATCTTAAAAATGGGCAAAGAGAGAAAAAATTGAGAGAAAAATGTCATTTGCTTTGTTAAAACAAAAGCCATTTGGAAAGTTCAATTTTCAATGCCAAGTCACTTAAAAAACTTAAAAACTGACCTGTTATTCAATCTTTGTAAATCAGAAGATAGTTATTACTCAAAGACGTACTCTAGAACGTAAAACCAGCAACTTCACAAAAACAAAATAAAATACAAATATAACTTTGATCTAACCTCAATAATCCTCCCTCCAAGACGTTGTGAAAGAGAACAATTATGTCAAACTCAATGGGTACATACTCAGGCTTATTCTTTATAATTAAATTATTTCCAACTAAATGTATAGGTAAACTACTGCTAGAATTCTTACCAGAAATTAGAGAAAATACAGGAGCTGATAAGTAATCCAAATACTGTGGATAAACACTCTTTCACCTTCTGGTGAAATGACTTCATGAGAGAGCTACTTCCATCTGAGTGGGAAAGTTTTGTCTTCTTTCTTATAAAGATGTAAAGCAGTGCACCTCTCAAATGGGGACAATTTTGCCCTCCACCGATCTCCAGGGTATATTTGGTGGTGGCAGCAAACTTTTTAGTTGTCATAACTGAGGAAAGTGAATACTATTGGCATCTAACGGGTAGAAGACAGGGATGCTGCTAAATGTTCTAAGTGCACGGAACATTACCTCCTAAGAAAGAATTATCTGGCCCAAAATGTCAATATTGCCAGAAGTGGAAAAGTCTATTGTAAACTACTTCAAAACAAGGGTTATTGAGGGTTACTAAGAATTGATTTCTATTAATATTATGCTATCTTTCTATCAACTACCGAAGAAAGCAACTTCATTTATTTAATGTGAAAACCTCCAAATAAAAATTAGTTTTATTCTATGGCTATCTGTTGATCTTTAAGTAATGAGCAACAAGGCTGATTTTGATAAGCCACATATTAATAATAAAAGAAACAGTGAAAAGATGACCACTCTCTCTAAAATATAGCAAGTAAATATGCAGAGTACAAATCAATTACTAAATTTAGAATTATTAGCTGTTCACATAAAACATGTAAATAAAAATATTAGTTGCATAGAGGCCAGGCATGGTGGTTCTTGCCTGTAATCCTAGCACTCTGGGAGGCTGAGGCAGGACTGCCTGAGAAATCAGGAGTTTGAGACCAGACTGAGAAACACAGCAAGACCCTGTCTCTATAAAAAATAAAAAAATAAAAAAAACTAATTGCTCATAGAAAGTGACCATTTCTCTAACCCTGAAAAGGTTCTCTGAAATTTCGGAGAGAAGATTGTCTTAGCTTACTGAAGGATTACAATCTTAATGACAAATAGCACCATACTTATTTTTAATAATTATAATCAAAACAAAGTAACATTTTCCACCAATATAAAGTAATATAAATCAAAACAGTAAATTAGAATTAAATAGTATTCACCTTAAACTCTTGTGTAACAGGGTCTATAGGATACTCAATCAAATACGGATGATTGCAACATTTACGAAGTAGCATCATTATATTCTGCAGCTTCAGATTAACTTCAGATTCTACAGGGATATTCACTTCCACAACAGTTCTACCAAAACAAATAATGCATATACATGAGAAACACAAAAAATGGTCCCAGTTTAAAGAATACTTAAATTCATTTTCAAATTCAAACCTTTCTCGGTCCACCTCTGGCTGTATCTGACTGATCAATTTTTCCAATTCATTAGGGAAGTCATCTATTTTGCTGTAATTTATTGATTTTCTAGTTCGTCGTTTTGGTCGACCAGTAGGGCTTAACTCAACTGTTTCTTTCTGAAAGGGAACGAATTAAAGGAAAGCCAGTTTATAAAGCTATATCCTTAGGTTCTAAATGTAAACAAATTAAGGCATACTTTATGTACACAATGACAATCTATAGACAAATACAAATGTTGTAGGAAATTAGTTTAATTTTAACATGGACGATAATATCTGAAAGTAAGAGGAAGGGCCTTCGTATCTCAATAGGGAAAAATGAAGGGCGAATAAAACTACTTTGAACTTACACAAAAGGATTCAATACCTTAAAGATGAAATACGGCTCCAGAAATTTGCACTACAGAGGATATTTCTTCAGACTGGTTAACACTGCATGAAATTGCTCATTAACAGACAAATAATGTAAATTTGTAAATAGCTAGACCTTTCCTTTAATTATAATTAATTATTAAAAAGAGAGAAGAGGCCGGGCTCGGTGGCTCACACCTGTAATCCCAGCACTTTGGGAGGCCAACGCGGGTGAATCACCTGGGTCAGGAGATTGAGACCATCCTGGCTAACATGGTGAAATCCCATCTCTACTAAAAAAATAGAAAAACATAGCCAGCCATAGTGGCGGGTGCCTGTAGTCCCAGCTACTTGGGAGGCTGAGGCAAGAGAATGGCGTGAACCCGGGAGGCGGAGCTTGCAGTGAGCCAAGATCATGCCACTACACTCCAGCCTGGGCAACAGAGCAAGACTCTGTCTCAAAGAAAAACAAAAAAAAAGAGGGGAGAAGAGAGTCTGGTGGTTCTATTGTTTAAAAATGCATGACAATAAACATTTTGAAAAGAAAATCTATAGGTCCATAGTCGACAATAAAAAATCTGGACAGTTAAACAAAACTTAAGGGTCTCCTTGAGTTAAATGATAATAACATCCTACCTCTATCTCCCATAATATGGTGGGTGATAATAATCATCAAAGTGATTATTAATCCTTTTGGTTCTCAATAACCTTCAGCAAGGAAACTGTACAGGTTGAACATCCCTAACGGGAAAACAGAAATGCTCCAATAAGCATTTCCTTTGAGTGTCGTATCAGCACTCACAAAGTTTCAAATTTTGGAGCAACTCAGATTTTGGATGCTGTATATTTGGAGATTAGTCTAGTTGCCAAGTCCTTAGTACAGGGATTCTCAAATAACTGTGTGCTTGTTAAAAATGAATTTCCAAGTTCATTCCCAGAAAGCGTTTAGAGTTAATCTGCACGGAAATCTAAATTTTTATTTTATTTATTTTTTTTGAGACGGATTTTCGCTCTTCTTGCCCAGGCTGGAGTACAATGGTGCAATCTCGGCTCACCGCAACCTCCATCTCCAACCTCCACCTCCCGGGTTCAAGCGATTGTCCTGCCTCTGCCTTCCTGAGTAGCTGGGATTACAGGTATGTGCCACCACGCCCAGCTAATTTTGTGTTTTTAGTAGAGACAGGGTTTCTCCATGTTGGTCAGGCTGGTCTCAAACTCCCGACCTCAGGTGATCTGCCCGCATCGGCCTCCCAAAGTGCTGAGATTACAGGCATGAGCCACTGTGCCAGGCCTAAATTTTTTTTTTTTTTTTTTTTTTTTTTTTTTTTTTTTTTTTTTTGAGACGGAGTCTCGCTCTGTCGCCCAGGCTGGAGTGCAGTGGCGCGATCTCGGCTCACTGCAAGCTCCGCCTCCCGGGTTCACACCATTCTCCTGCCTCAGCCTCCCGAGTAGCTGGGACTACAGGCGCCCACAACCGCGCCCGGCTAATTTTTTGTATTTTTAGTAGAGACGGGGTTTCACCGTGGTCTCGATCTCCTGACCTTGTGATCCGCCCGCCTCGGCCTCCCAAAGTGCTGGGATTACAGGCGTGAGCCACCGCGCCCGGCCAGGCCTAAATTTTTAATAAGTATTCCAGATGACTGCAAAGTAATTAATACAAGGATTATCACTTACATTTTAGCAGGACTGCAGATACTAGGAAACAACTTTTGCCACTTGGCCTTATGCCTTATACCCCAGATACAAATTCACCCACGTCCTGAAAATAAACAAGGGGCCATTAAAACTGGAATTTAGGCCAGGCACAATTGCTAACACCAGTAACCCCAGCACTCTGGGAGGCCAAGGTGGGCGGACTGCTTAAGCCCAGGAGTCTGAGACCAACCTGGGAAACATGGCAAAAAGCCAGTTTCTACAAAAAAAATTAGCCAGGTAGGTAAAGGCTGCAGTGAGCAGCGATTGTGCCACTGCACTCCAGCCTGGGTGACAAAGCAACATCTTGTCTCAAAAAAAAAGGGAAAAAAGAGAAATTTTATGTCAAGTTTCCTTTACAATACACTTCAAAACCACTATACCTCACTGGATCCAAACATGTTTGCAATTGTACGGTTCACAATGGCTGTATAAAAGATCTCCTGCTTCTTTGAAAGGGGAGCATAAACAACTACTTCTCGTTTAGGAGGAACTTCAAGAGCAACATCAGACTTCAGTCTTCTCAATAAGAAAGGTGTTAAAATCTAAAATTAAAACATGAACAGAAAAATATGAGTACTAAACATTCTTATTTTTTCAAGGAATACTGTCCCCATATACTCCTTTACCGTATCTTTTGACTTCCTATATAAGTAATATCAAATCTCAAAAGGTGAAAATATCTTCTTGAGATTTTCCCAGACCAGACCAAATGGTAAACTCACAGTATTTGTCCGCAGCATTTTAGAATTTACTTTTCTCTTAAAAACTGTTAAGAATCTATCTCAAATAATTTTAAAAGTAAAAATATAAAGGTAGCATTTGTATTTCTTAGGGTTAAAGTTTCAGTTATAGCCCACAACTTTTAAAATTAGATTTTATCAGCACCATACAAAAGGGGAAACAAAAATGAAAAAAATTTTAAAAAATTTTTTTTAATAATGAGTACAAAAAGTAGAAATAATAAGACCTAGTATTTCGTAGCACAAAAGGGTGACTACAGTCAATAGTAATTTAACTTACATTTTAAAATATAAGGAAGAGTATAACTGGAGGCCAGGTGCAGTGACTTACGCTTGTAATCCCAGCACTTTGGGAGGCTGAGGCAGGAGAATCACCTGGGTCAGGAGTTTGAGATCAGCCTGGTGAACATGGTAAAACCCCATCTCCACTAAAAATACAAAAATTAGCTGGGCTTGCTGGTGGGTGCCTATAATCCCGGATACTCAAGACGCTGAGGCAAGAGAATTGTTTGAACCCGGGAGGCAGAGATTGCAGTGAGCCAGGAATGTGCCACTGCACTCCAGCCTGGGTGACAGAGCAAGACTCTGTCTCTACAAAAAAAAAAAAAAAAAAAAAAAAAAAAAAAAAGGTATATAGCTGGATCATGTGTAACTGGATCACTAATCCAGGATAATTAAAATTAAAATTAAAAAAGGATAATAAATGCTTGAGGGGATGGATACACCATTCTCCATGATATGATTATCATGCATTACATTTCTGTATCAATATCAAAACATATAGCTCATAAATATATACACCTACCATGTACCCAAAAAACTAAAAACTTTAAAAAAAACTTAAATTTTTTAATAGAATGAGGTTTTACTCAGTAAAAAGCCAGCTGACCTAGTGATGCAGACATACAAGTTTCTTCTGTAAGTTCTAAAGTTTCAGGTTTAAAATTATTCTTTCATTAGCTGAGGTGGTTACAAACGATTATCACATTTATAAAGAGAACACAGAAGCAACAGACAATTATGCCATTATTAAAATATTTGGGTCATTAAAAGAGAACAAACACTTGTTTAAAATCATTGTATACTCTAGGTCAGCCGCGGTAGCTCACACCTGTAATCTCAGCAGTTTAGGAGGCAGAGGTGGGCAGATCACCTGAGGTCAGAAGTTTGAGACTAGCCTGGCCAACATGGTGAAATCCGGTCTCTACTAAAAAAAATACAAAAAATTTAGTCAGGTGTGGTGGGGGGATTACAGAATCCCAGCTACTCGGAGGCTGAGGCAGGAGAATGGCTTGAACTTGGGAGACGGAGGTTGCAGTGAACCAAGATCGTGGCACTGCACTCTAGCCTGGGCGACAGAGACTTCGACTCAAAAAAAGTAATAATAATAAAAAATAAAAAATTGTATACTCTTTATACCCCTGCCTTTAAATACTAACAATGGTTTACATATAGTAATCATATATAATAAAGCTCATTTTCAGGACTCTGGATTTAAATACCCAACAGGTATAGGGCTAATCACAGACTATTACCAGAGATAGTAAACACATCATCAGTGTTGGTAACTACAGATACCAATCCAAAAACAAATATGTCCACAGGCAAATCAGGAAAAATACATAAATGTTTCATAAATATGCCCACAAACATGTCCGGCCAGGTGCAGTGGCTCACGCCTGTAATCCCAGCACTTTGGGAGGCCGAGGCAGACGGATCACAAGGTCAGGAGATGGAGACCATCTTGGGTAACACGGTGAAACCCCGTCTCCTACTAAAAAATAGAAAAAATTAACCAGGCGTGGTGGCGGGCGCCTGTAGTCCCAGCTACTTGGGAGGCTGAGGCAGGAGAACGGCGTGAACTCGGGAGGCGGAGCTTGCAGTGAGCTGAGATCACACCACTATACTCCAGCATGGGCAACGAAGCGAGACTCCATCTCAGAAAAATAAAAAAAATAAAACATGTCCACGTCTTTAAGAAAAACATGAAATAACAAGATATTTTTCTACCACATCCACTGACAAATATTATAGTTTGATGTTAACTGAAATGGCAAATATGTAGAAGAAGGGGCACACCATACCGCTGAAACACATGTATAAAAAAAGTATTTATATGTTTTTCCTAGTATACAAGCTTTCTAAGCAGACAGAAACAAGTAAGAGTTATACAAGACCCATCGACCAAAAATTAGCTGGACCTGGTGGCATGCACCTTTGGTTCCAGCAACTCAGGAGGGTGAGGCAGGAGGATCACTTGAACCCAGAAGTACGAGTCGGAGGCTGCAGATACCAACCTAATGACCAACGATGGCACCACTACTCTCCTCCTGCCTGGATGTCAGAGTCTCCCAAAAAAAAAAAAAAAAAAAAAAAAAAAATCTGTTGGCCAGGTGCAGTGGCTCCACCTGTAATCCCAGAACTTTGGGAGGCTGAGGCGGGCAGATCACTTGAGGTCAGAAGTTTGAGACCAGCCTGGCCAACATGGGGAAACCTCATCTCCAGTAAAAATACAAAAAAATTAGCCAGGTGTGGTGGCACATGCCTGTAATCCCAGCTACTCAGGAGGGTGAGGCAGGAAAAATCGCTTGAACCTGGGAGGCAGAGGTTGCAGTGAGCCAACATCGCACCACTGCACTCCAGGCCTGGGCACAGAGTGAAACTCTGTCTCCAAAAAAAAAAAAAATCTATTAGTTATATTTTGGAGATAAGAAAGTAAGTGCAGAAGGAAAACAGAAAGTGTTGCTTTTTACTTTTTATTTTCTAAATTTTTATATTTAAAAATATCTTACTGTGTACATACAATTTTAAAATAAAAAATTTTAAATACATAATTTGTAAAAGTTATACTGCTTTTGGCCTTCTATATGGGGCGGAAATAGAAAAGTAGCAAGCTTAGATGACTTTAAATGGAAAGTAAAAAAAAATTTTTTTTACTATGCAATGTTTATACAAACTATTACCAGACTATTGACAGAGACAGTAAACACATTACCAGTGTTTTATCTACAGACATCAATCCAAAAACAAATATGCCCACAGGCAAATCAGGAAAAATATGTAAATGTTTCATAAACATGTTAAAATACTTCCGGCCAGGCACAGTGGCTCACGCCTGTAATCCCAGCACTTTGGGAGGCCGAGGCAGGCGGATCACGAGGTCAGGAGATGGAGAACATTCTGGCTAACATGGTGAAACCCCGTCTCTATGCAAACATTGCATTAAAAAAAGGAAAGAATTCTTGCATATAGAAAATAGTTAAGAAAATATACTAACAATTTAAAACTATCTCCAACTAATCTGAATTCACTTTGAATGAAAACTTTTTCCTCCAGTAATGCATTAAAACATAAAAGGACAAAGCATAAAAGTAATATCAACTCAATTTTAAGCACAGTATTGTACAGAATATTCTTATTGCTAGAACATTCAAAAACAGCCCCTATTTTTGATAAACTGTTGAATTTGGATAGATATAATAAAAGTCCATTATCATATCGTAGTATTAATGGAAATTTGAAGTTATCTTCAATTCCAATTATTCACTGGATAATTCCAGTGAATTATCAACTACGACAAGCACTACAAATGTTCAATCAAAAGGCAGATTATCATTTCTCAGGAATATCTATCTACCTGTATACTCTGTGAGGTAACCTGTAAGTGACCAATTCTATAAATATTCATTGTCTTGACTCTCTAATTAAATTTCCTAAGAAGAGAAACTTAATCCTTTGCTACACTATATGGATTTAACTACTGATGAGGATGTGATGTCGAAACACATCTCTTCCTAAATAAGTCATTTACCCCAATAATTCATACTGGGACATTTAAAAACTTCTATAACTATTGGCACATTGAAATTTCGATCACTGGCTAGTCACAGCAGGAAAAAAAGAAAATTTTAAATATAAACACACACACTTGTGCACATGAACACACAAAAAGACACCATAAACAAAGTTTATCCCAAAAAGTGAGGAGGGGAAAGAAATTCTTCACAACATACAGACCATTAATTATTTTTAACATAGTTATTATAAACCATTAAGAAATAACTATTCCAACATATGTTGGAATATGGTCACAAGGAACTATCTATAAACATCTCAATTCAGCAATAATCATCCTTTTTAATCTCTGCAACACACTGTAAAGGACTTCTAACCTCAAAATTGGTATGAAGCTTGAGTAAAGTATTTTCATATGGACGTATGTCATATAAATCTTTTCTGGAGGGCAATTTGCCTTCAAAGAAGCCATCATCTGTAAATTCTAACACATACATTCTAGGAATTCTTTCCTAAGGAAATAGCCAGTAATGGGCAAAGGTGTAGTGTTAAGTAGAGATACTACAACCTTGTTTATATTGTAGAAAATTTTGAAAAGAGGAAGATAAAGGTATAATTAATTATAGTAGAACAGGACAATGGGATAATAAGCAGTTATTAAAAACCACTGATTTAAATCTACATGTAGTAAAAGGAAAATAATCTTCTGGTAACTGTTTAAAAGAATATCTTAAGGAATTTTATTTTTACAATCTTTTTCTTCATAAAATATAGATAAAACACACATGTTTACACAAAGACAGAAAAGAGTCTGGACTGTCATATAACACAACACAATCATTCCACATACACTGCTAGGAAGTACAATTTTAAGAGGAAGTGATATTTTTACTTTTCAGTTCTCTCCTGCTTCACATTTTTCTCATGAACATGTATAAACTTTAATATCAGAAAAAATGATAGACTTCAAATAAAATTGCTACACCACAACTGAGAAGCTTTTCAGGCTCATGTGACTAGATTACCTTTGAAAGATAATGTTTCTCTAAATTAAAGATAGGTAGGATGGGGTAGGGATTACAGAAAGCAATAAAAATAGATGAGACAGCAGTCATGCAAGGATGTAAATTGTAAAAGTATTATTGGCAAGCATTCCATAAAAACCATTCCATAAAAACCACAAATTTCTGTTTTGTGCTTGACAAACTTCTCCGTAACCATTGGGGTAAAATGAGTATACTATCTGAAAAGGACAAAACTTAGGTAAGCACTTGAGTTCTGTCATAAAACTCAAGAGAAGAAAAAACAAAGGAGTCATTTAAATGTAGGAGGACCTTCATTTTTCAAATCTCCACTACAAAGGATTAGACAGGTGATCTCCAGAGTTCCTTTTATACTCTATTGAGCCTATGGTTAAGCAGAATAAGAAAACATAGAAAACCTGGTGCAGCATATGCAATACATTCTGCTCTCTTTCTTTAGCAATAATATCTTCAGCAGTTTCAGAAAGACTAGTGATGTCAAACCAAGACTCAAAGCTGGAAGAGAAAAATGTTTAAGTTAACCACATAAATTCAGTTATGTCAACATGATACATGATTATTTACGGTAATAATCTGTGATACTGAAACATAGTATTGTTGCACCAAATCCTTAGGTGCAATTTTTAAAAATTATAATGGAAAAGAACACATTCAAACAACAAAGATAAATTGATTGGATTTTTGAACCATCAAGAACTGTGAGCTTAAAGGGAACACTTTTCTGATTTATAAATAGATTAACAACCATACAATAGTATAAAAATCAAATAAGATTAAGGTATATATTTATAATTTTACTTTACAAAAGTGAGAACTATCTCTGAAAACCAAAGTCATATGATTTTCTCCACCAGTCTTAAGTATGGCCCACTACAATATTTTAAAATTCAACATATACATAACTTGACAATATTATACATGCTTATTCCTTCCCACTGTTAAATATATATATATTACAATGAGCAATTAAGTATGAGCATGCAGATTAATAATATATAATAGGTAACATTACATCCAACTGTGGAAAATGCTAGTAACATTTATGCAGTAGACTAGATGTTCCCAAACTTGGATCACCAGAAAGATGTTCAAAAAACTCAGATTCTCAACTCCTATCTTGACACTGTAATTCAGTATGTCTGCACAGTACCTGGAATTCTTGTCTTTCAATAATAGCGCCTAGAGTCACAATAAGGTAGCCTACCTTGAGACACCATTCAGTAACCAGATTTGAAATAAATTCCCATAATTTAAAATTATATTTCCACATCCAATTAGCTTACTTCCTTCACTGATGCCAAAACAAGTATAAATTACCTTTTTTGCCCAGGTTGTATTTCCGTTGTAATCAGTTTTAGATCATGTTAACATTACCTCCTCCTCCATTCTGAAGTTACTAATTACTTTCTGGAAACTACTTTTATTTCTGATTTTATTATATAAGCTAAGATTCAAACATAGTTTCGAGAATTAAAACACTATGTTTACATTGGGAGACCTCAGTTTTAACTTTGGCTCTGGGGCTAACTAGTCTTACCTTGTAACAACTCTACACCTAGGTTTTCTTTTATGTGAGATAGGGAATAATTTAACAACTCTATTGTCCCTGGTTGTTTCATGAGGATATAATGAGAAAAATCCGTCTTAAAATGTTTTACAAAGGTAACACATAAAAGAACCTTATTATAAAAATATTATCTTAAAGTAGCATTCAGCAGTCTTCCTTTAACCAATGCAAGTAAGTTTTAAATAATCTTTTCTTAATCTGCTCTCACATAATTTGTGACAGGAGTAGAACATACAATTTATACCAAAAAGAACTTGCCAAATATTTGGCATTTTAATTCAGTTACTGAAAAGAAAGTAATTTTAACTAACAGCACAGATTTTTGAGGTTAAATCATTAAATAACTGGCTTACCCACCTTTTCAAGTCATCAAATACATCTGGCAACAAAAAGTTTAGCAATGACCAAAGTTCTGATAAATTGTTTTGCAAGGGAGTACCAGTCAAAAGAAGTTTGTTATCAGCATTGAATCGTTTTAACTCTCTGATTAGACGGCACTTCATATTCTTAATCCTGTGTCCTTCATCTACTATTAAGTATTTCCAATAGCAATGCTAGAAAATGAATTGAGGAAAAAGATTTTTAAACAATGATCTCACAATTTTTCTAACAAGAATTCTAAAAATAAAACATCTATTATGAAGGATGGATGTTGAATTTTATCAAATGTAATTTCAGTAACTACTGAGATGATCATGTTTTCATTTGATCCACTTACAAGGATTCCTAAAATTGATAATTTCAGTTCCTGGAAGAGTTATCTACTAAAATACGCAATAAAGCTTGAACTCCACCTATTCTGAATTTAAGATTTCCCTATTCAGACCTTAGTCAACGCAGTTGTAGCTTTCTTTTCTAATGTTTTCCCAAGTTTTGATATTAATGTTATGCTAGACTACTAAAAATTGAGTTTTTATTAGTTCCATACGTGCTGAAACATCAAATAGCACTAGAATTTTCCCTTCTTTATTTAAGCAATTTATATTTTCACAGAAAGTCACCCATTTACTTTCACAAAGTTATCATGAAAATGTTTTAACTTTCTCATTTTAATATCCGTGATTTCTCAGGTATCTTTATCAGGAAAATTTATAATTAATCTAATTTATATTAACATACAGAAATACAAAGTATTTCTGGAAATATAAATAACAATCTGAAAAATATAGGTACCCTTAAAAAATGGGACTGACAAATTGAGGAAAGAGTATAGAGAATGTTTTGCATTTTGCTTTATATATCCCAAAAGAATCAAAACAGTTTATAGTATTGTGTCTTCTTTATTAAAATAACTAGGAAGAGATTTATTTTCCTGGCAATATGGTAAAACCGGAAAACCTGAATTATCTCTCACTGTAAGACAGCTATCTAAAAATGCCAGATGAAAATATAAAATATCCTTTGCCGGGCGCAGTGGCTCAGGCCTGCAATCCCAGCACTTTGGGAGGCCGAAGCAGACAGATTACCTGAGGTCAGGAGTTTGAGACCAGCCTGGCCAACTTGGTTAAACCCCATTTCTACTAAAAATACAAAAATTAGCCGGACGTGGTGGCACATGCCTGTAATCCCAGCTACTCAGGAGGCTGAGGGAGGAGAATTGCTTGAGCCAGGGAGACGGAGGCTGCAGTGAGCCGAGATCCTGCCACTGCACTCCAGCCTGGGTGACAGAGTGAGACTGTCTCAAAAAAAAAAAAAAAATCGGGCCGGGCATGGTGGCTCATGCCTGTAATCCCAGCACTTTGGGAGGCCAAGGCAGGGGAATCAGAAGGTTAGGAGATCGAGGCCAGCTTGACCAACATGGTGAAACCCCGTTTCTACTAAAAATACAAAAAATAGCCACCCGTGGTGGTGAGTGCCTGTAATCCCAGCTACTTGGGAGGCTGAGACAGGAGAATCACTTGAACCTGGGAGGCGGAGGTTACAGTGAGCCAAGATTGCACCACTGCACTCCAGCCTGGGCAACAGAGCGAGACTCCGTCTCCAATTAAAAAAAAAAAAAATGTATATGTATATATATCCTTTTATAATGGGTGAGAGGGAAAAAAAAACAAGGAAACAAATGATGAGCAATCTGAAAGCCAAATTAGCAAGTGAACTCAGTCACTTCCGCTAGCACTCAGCAACAAAAGCCCTGGAACCTCACACTCAGAGTAAGCTAAGATCCTTGAAATGATAACATAAGCTCACTGAAATGGAAAAGTTTCTAGCCACTAGCAAATGAAATGGACAAGGAAGCTTAACTATTTCATTACAGGACGGGTACGGAAAACAGATTAGAAGGGTCTTCATGTTATATTACTGAGTAGAAAACACAAATTGCAAAAGTGAATGCAGGCCGGAAGCAGTAGCTCACACCTGTACTCCCAGCACTTTGTGAGGCCTAGGCAGGTGGATGGCTTGAGACACCCTGTCCCTACAAAAAAATACAAGAAACAGGTGTGGTGACAGACGTCTGTAGTCCCCGCTACTCAGGAGACTGAGGTAGAAGAATCACTTGAGCCCAGGAGGTTCAGGCTACAGTGAGCTGAGATCGTGCCACAGGACTCCAGCCTGGGTGACAAAGTGAGACCCTGTCTCGGACCAAAAAAAAAATGAATGTATAGTATGATCATATGTGTAAATTATACCTACATGTTAGCTATAATTATTGAGTATAAAGTAGTTCTCTGGGAGGCTGAGGTGGGCAGATCACGAGGGCAGGAGATCGAGAACATCCTGGCTAACACGGTGAAACCCCGTCTCTACTAAAATTACAAAAAAATCAGCCGGGCGTGCAGGGGGTGCCTGTAGTCCCAGCTACTTGGGAGGCTGAGGCAGGAGAATGGCGTGAACCTGGGAGGCAGAGCTTGCAGTGAGCCAAGATCGCGCCACTGCACTCCAGCCTGGGCAACAGAGCAAGACTCCGTCTCAAAAACAGGAAGGAAAAAAAAAAAAGTAGTAGTTCTCAGGTAGAATTACAGGTGCTTTTACATCTTCCTGTACACTACCCTTTAAAAAAAAATTGGTATATATTACTTTTACTGTAAAGAAATGGTTTATATCAGGGGTCCTCAACCCCCAGGCCACAGACCTGTAGGGGTCCATGGCATGTTAGGAACCAGGCCACACAGGAGGAAGTAAGCACCTGTGAGGGAGGGAAGCTTTATGTGTATTTACAGCAAAGGGAAGCTTCATTTATATTTACAGCCACTCCCTACTGCTCACATTATGGCCTGAGTTCCATCTCCTGTCAGATCAGGAGACAATATATTCTCAAAGGAGCATGAACCCTATTGCAAACTGCACATCCAAGGGATCTGGGTTGTGCGCTCCTTATAAAAATCTAATGTTGGATGATTTGTCATTGTCTCCCATCATCCCTAGATGGAAAACAAGCTCAGGGCTACCACTGATTCTACATTATGGTGAGTTATAAAATTATTATTATTATTTTGAGACACAGTCTCACTCAGTTGCCCAGCCTATAGTACAGAGGCGTGATCTCCGCTCACTGCAATGTCTGCCTTCCGGGTTCAAGCAATTATCCTGCCTCAGCCTCCCAAGGAGCTGGGCCACTGTGCCCATGTAATTTTTGTATTTTTGTAGAGATGTGGTTTCACCATGTTGGCCAGGAAGGTCTCAAACTCCTCACCTCAAGTGATTTGCCCACCTAAGCTTCCCAAAGTGCTGGGATTATAGGCATGAGCCATTACGGCCGGCCCTATTATTTCATTATGTATTACAATTTTGTAATAATAAAAATAAAGTGCACAATAATTGTAATGCACTTGTATCATTCTGAAACCATCCCCCACCCATGGTCCATGGAAAACTTGTCTTCCACAAAACCAGTTCCTGGTGCCAAATGGTTGCAGACTGCTGGTTTGAATTTTTTTTTTTTTTGAGACAGACTCTCACTGTAGCACGGGCTGGAGTGCAGTGGCGCAATCTCAGCTCACTGCAACCTCCACCTCCCGGGATCAAGCAATCCTCATGCCATTACAGATGTGCACCATCACACCCAGCTAATTTCTGTATTTTTAGTAGAGACACGGGTTTGTCATGTTGGCCAGGCTGGTCTGGAACTCCTGGCCTCAAGCGATCTGCCCGCCTCACCCTCCCAAAGTGCTGGAATTACTGGCATGAGCCTTCAAGCTCAGCCTGGTTTAAATACTTTTTAATGCTGTACACATGTGTCAACTTTGCTAAACTCTTGAGCTAAGATTTCTGCAAATCATATTCCAAAGTTTTACCAGCACACACACAAAACCTGGCAATACTCGTCATAATTATGCAAGTCATAATTATTCCACTTACGACTTATGTGTTTTAATTTTATGTTGAAACCATTAAGTACTTTCCTATTTCCAAGCAATTAGATAAACCTCAGGGTACCGCACTAAGAGGGTTCTCACACAGCCAGAGAAAGGAAAAACAAAGCAGTCAAGAATTATAAATGAATGAGGTAGAGCATTGAGGAAGAAGTTCAAAACATCAATAAATGAATTAACAGAAGGCACAAAAGAAGAAGGCACAATTTTTCAATTGTGTTATGCTAACAGGAAATTATTTAAGTAAGTAGCTACAACATCAAGAAAACAAATGAAAATGTTAACAAATAGTCCAATAAGATACTCTAAAAATAACTTGTCTTCAAATACTCTTATTTGATTAAAATACAATAGATAGGTAAATTCCGTATATTCAAAGTAACTGTCACAAATATATCTGTAATACATTCAGAGATTAGGTCTATTTCTGGATGATTCTAAGCCATATGTTAAACTGCCATAAGCTTTAATTATATTGTTACAAATGATGGCCTTCATCTCAATCATTCTGTTAATAAAAGTCTCCAGATTCTACAGGTATATGCACAATATAATCTATAATTTCAACAACAAATTAGACAAATGCTCCCAGACGGTAAGAAAGTGTTATAAATTAAGAAAAACATCTTTTATGTATTACAAAGAAACCAATGAAGATCATTTGTACCTGTAACGCATTTCGGTCTCTCATGGCTATTTCAAATGACGTGATTACCACAGGATGAATTTGCAGAGTCCCTTTCCGTTTGTAAATATTTCTTACCAATTTTTGACGTTCCTCCTGGGTTCCATGATATAACATTGTAGGGATCTGAAAAATTTTATATTGATTTATATCAAACTTAAGAACAAAATGTAAAAATTGACTATTTAGAGAATATAAATCATTCTGAGGGAAAAAATAAAATTTAAAATTTCAGTTCTATTTTTCTATAGCAAAATAAGCCAAGCAATTCTAACAAATCATTGAACTACTATGGGAGAAAAATGAAAAAAAAAAAAAAGTCAGACCGAGCACAATGGCTCACACCTCTAATCTCAACACTCTGGGAACCCAAGGCAAGCAGATCTCTAAAGTCTGCGAGTAGTTCAAGATCAACCTGAGCAACATGGAGAAATCCCATCTCTACACAAAATACAAAAATTAGCTGGGTGTGGTGGTACGCACCTGTAGTGCCAGCTACTCACCCAGTGGAGTGAGATGGGAGGTTCACATGAGCTACTCAGGTGTGAGATAGCAGGCTCACATGAGACTAGGAGGTGAAGGCCACAGTGAGCCAGAATGGCGCCACTGCACTCCAGCCTGGGCAACAGAGCAACATCCTGTCTGAAGAAAAAATAAAAATAATAAAGTCATAAAAATAAATACAAGGGCCGGGCGGGATGGCTCATGCCTGTAATCCCAGCACTTTGGGAAGCTGAGGCAGGCAGATCACCCGAGGCCGGGAGTTCCAGACCAGCCTGACCAACATGGAGAAACCCTGTCTCTACTAAAAATAAAAAATTAGCTGGGCGTGGTGGTGCACACCCGTAATCCCAGCTACTTGGGAGGCTGAGACAGGAGAATCGCTTGAATCCAGGAGGCAGAGGTTGCAGTGAGCCGAGATAGTGCCATTGCACTCCAGCCTGGGTAACAAGAGCCAAACTCTCTCTCTCTCACACACACACAACAACAAAAACCCATAAATACATAAAATACATATAGGCCGGGCGCGGTGGCTCACGCTCGTAATCCCAGCACTTGGGAGGCCAAGATGGGTGGATCACAAGATCAGGAGATCGAGACTATCCTGGCCAACATGGTGAAACCCCGTCTCGACTAAAATACAAAAAATTAGCCAGGTGTGCTGGTGCGCGCCTGTAGTCCCAGCTACTACACTCCAGCCTGGTGACAGAGAGACTCCATTTCAAAATAAATAAATAAATTATATATATATATATATATATAAATAAAATGAGGCAGATGGTGACACTACTTCTAGAATTTCTCATAAGGCAAAAATGTGCAGAAGGGCTGGGTGCGGGGCAACGGTGGCTCACATCTATAATCCCAGCACTTTGGGAGGCCAAGGTGGGCAGATCTCTTCAGGCCAGGAGTTCAAGACCAGCCTGGCCAACACAGCAAGAAATCGTCTCTACTAAAAACATAAAATTAGCTGGGTATGGTGGCACATGCTTGTAGTCCTAGCTACTCGAGTGGCTGAGGCACAAGAATCGACTCAACATGGGAGTCAGAGGTTACAGTGAACCAAGATTGCGTCCCTGTCCTCCAGCCTGGGCAAGAGAGACTCCATCTCAAAAAGAAAAAAAAAAAAAAAACGCAGAAGGTAACGTGTATAGAAAAAAAGTTACAAAAAACAGAAAACTCTCTTCCTCTCTTCTCAGCCTTTTGGCAAAGATCAAGTGAAGAATAAGCAGAATTTTTAATAAAATCTCTACCTAAGTCTGTCTCAGTTAAATCAAATTAACCAATGCAATGAAAATCATTCTGAAATATTTTAGGAAAGATGTCAGGGATTTCCAAAACCTATACTATATAAATTTAAATTAGGGTACTCCACAGATTAAGTCAAATCAGACAAAATATTTATACAGGAACCAATATAATTATAGGAGTTCTACAATTTAATTCCTACAACAACGAAGCATAAAAAAACATGTAAAATTATAATTTTAACATAAGGAAGCATGTCTTACATCTGGTGCAAATCTTTTGAACTCAGCCATCCAGTTAGGAAGTGTAGACAAAGGGCCACAGACAAGAAAAGGTCCTGGTACTCCTCTCTGAATCATCAATGCAATAGTAGCAATGCACTGAACCGTCTTACCCAATCCCATTTCATCTGCTAAAATGCCATTAATTCCGTTTTCCCAAAGCATCTGGATGAAATAATAGATACTGTATTTAAACTCGGATATAAGCAACTACAGGGTTACAATATTTCATTTCTTCTCTTTAAAAAAAAAAATCACACCCAAAGATGAGAATTATGTTAAAACTGATATATTCACACCATAAATTATAACAACACTGTGGAAAATCCTTTATTAAAGCCATAAAAATGCTGGAAGTCAATAACAAGGTAATTTCCACGTCTAAAAATTCAGGTTAAAGAAATCAGAAAGTAGGTATTCACACACAAATGTATAATAATGAAACATGACAGAAATGACTCCACTTGTGGTACATCACATTATTAGGCTACTATAGAAATAAAACCAATATGTTGTATTAAAAATTACAATTCATTACCCTAAGCCATTCCATGCCTTCTACTTGGTACCATCGCATCACTCCTCCCGTGAAGTGCTTTGGTTGTTGAAAAGGTACTGGCTGACCATTACACTTCCGGACTGGGTCAAAAAAGAATTTAGTATTCTGCCTAACCGTTTGAGACAATCTATCTTTAATTATACTATTCGAATCTTTATTTTTCTGAAGATTTTCTACACAGAGATTAGTAGAGGAGTTTTCATCCTGTAGAGAAAAAAAGTTTAATAAGATGTTATACAAAATGCTGCTGTATGCCACCATTTATCAGAAAATGGAACTAACAAACCCTACTGAGTCCTATAATCATTAAGTACAGAAGACTAAGATTACATCTGGATTAAAAAACTGCAGACATCTCCATCCCTCTACAAATGAAAAGCTACTAAAAAAAACAATAACAGGCTGGCACAGTGGCTAATCCTATAATCACAGCACTTTGGGAAGCTGAGGCAGGAGGATTACCTGAATCCAGGTGTCCAAGACCACCCTGGACAACATGGCGAAACCCTGTCTCTACTAAAAATACAAAAAAATAGCTGGGTGTGGTTGCACGCAACTGCCTGTATCCCAGCTACTCAGGAGGCTGAGGATCACTCGAACCCAGGAAGTCAAGGCTGCAGTGAGCCAAGAACACAACCACTGCACTCCAGCCTAGGTGACAGGAGACTGCCTCAAAAAACTAAAATAAAATAAAATATAAAAAATCTGAGAATAACCCTTACAAATTAAAATCAGGCACATACTTTTGAAAAGATCATTAGAATTATACCTTTCTTCCAAACTTCTAATATTGTGACACTCAGTAATTTATTGAACTGTTACACAGAAAATACAGTATGCATAAATAAGACGGGCAAAAGAGACGGGCAAAAGATACTAACAGATACTTTACAAAAGAAAACATATAGGCCAGGTATGGCAGCTCACGCCTGTAATCCCAGCACTTTGGGAGGCCGAGGCAGGCAGATCACGAGGTGAAGAGATGGAAACCATCCTGGCCAAAATGGTGACACCCTGTCTCCACTAAAAGTACAAAAATTAGTTGAGCGTGGTTGCGTGCACCTGTTATCCCAGCTACTTGGGAGGCTGAGGCAAGAGAATCGCTTGAACCCGGGAGGCAGAGGTTGCAGTGAGCCAAGATCATACCATTGCACTCCAGCCTGGGCGACAGAGCAAGACTCCATCTCAAAAAAAAAAAAAAAAAGAAAAAGAAAGAAAACATACAGTCATCAAGAACATATTTTTATGTTCAGTAGTAATTAGGAAAATGCAAGTTAAAAACCACACACACTGCCATTTCTCATTTAATAAAATAGCTGAAATTAAAAAGACTATCAAATGCTGACAATAATATAAGCTGGAATTTTCAAACATTGCTGGCAAGAGAATAAAATGATGCATTTACCTTGGGGGGAACAAATCTGTACTTTCTTATGAACATACATTTGCCATGTAACACAACAATTCCATTCCCAGGTACACAGGCAAAAAGTATGAAAACATGTCTACACATGGACTTGCATGCAAATTATTATAGCAACCTTACTCATAAAAGTCACAAATTGCAAACAACCCAAATGCCCATCAATAAGGGGATGGATGAGAAAATTGTAACATTCATTCAACAGAATACTAGTCAACAATAAGAAGAAACCAGTCACTAAAATGCTCAACAACATAAATGAGTATCATAGACATGTTGAGTGGAAAGGAAATAATAAGTTATCCTATAAAAGGTGTACAAAGTGGCCTCCTCTAGGTTTAGGGGTGGAAAAAGAATTAGAAAAACACAGAAGAGATCCCTCTACAATGGAAATGTTCTATACCTTCATTTGGATGGCAGTTACACAAGTGTATGCAAGTGTCAAAATTCATTAAAATACAGTACTTAACAATTATTTCTTCCTGACTGACTGTAAGTTATAAAATGAAGCCAAAATCACATGGCAAATTATAGAAGATTACATCAAGACTTTATCTTAAAAATCCAACTAAATGTTTATCTAACTAAATCTTGAAAAATCCAATTAAACTGCACCCATAAACCAGTCCTTATACTTAACAAAAGAATAAAAATCAAGACAGTTTTATAGTATAAATTTTGGACAAAATTGTATGACCAAATAGAGTATCTCTCATTTTATAAACATTACATTAATTTCTCAAAGGCCTAAAAATCTTTAATATGTAAATTAACTACTTGAAGTTCACATCCATTCACGAATATTTCCATGTCATGATTATTTTGCTTCCCTATGCAACCTGGTAATTTTAAGTACTTGAGCAATAAAAAGTGAGATAACAAGGAACCTCTCTACATAAAATGGGGTAAGTGAAGAGGTGGCTCAAAAATCAAGCCTTCTCAAACAGAACTTTTAAGAAACTTAAAAAATCTTTAAGGTCTGAAGCAAGATTAAGGCATCCCTCATCAAAGGCACCCCTCACAGCTTCCATAAGATGACTCATGGTTTATATCCACATGGCTACGAGCAGTTGTATCACTGCCAGATTCACAAGTTAAAAGCAACATTGCTAGACCCATAAATTAACACTTATACATCAATAATCATGCAATAAAATACCTAACTAAAGTTGATACATAAAAAAGAAAAATGTTGGATATGGAAGAAATGAATACATAGGTATTTTTTTAAAGCAAAGAAACGGGATAAAGTGAGAAAAACGTACACTGGTGATTACAGAAAAAGGACTAATAACTGGGGAGTAAATATGACTTCTAAACTTAATCATAAATCTCTTACCTCGTTCTCCTTTTTATTTTTTTTAGCCACAGACAAAATTTCCTAATAGTTTGAGAAAACAAAAACAAATTAATAATGTATGAGGTTCATTTATTTATTTATTCAACAAGCATTTGTTCTGTGCTTATTTTGCCAGGCAATGAGGATGAGATTCTCAAGATAATTAAAATATAGAGATCTAAAACTAGTGGTCTTCAGGCAGAAATAAGCCTATAAATATTACTGGCTCATAATATTTCCTAACATTCTAAGCTAATTTGGGAACATTTATACAATGGGATATTTCATCAAATACAGTGGTTTTCCAGCTTTTCTTTCTTTTAGTCTGAGATTAAGTACAAATTCACACATGGCAACAAACCTCTAGTCCTGTGGTCAGCAAACTACAGCCTGTACACCAACTCCAGCTAAGCGAATACATAGGTACTTTTTTAAAAGCAAAGAAATGGGATAAATTGGAACAAAGTCAGCCTCACTTGTTTACGGTTTGTGTATGGCTGCTTTCAAACGACAATAGCAAAGTACAGGGTTAAGTAGTTGCCCACAAAACTACTCAAAAGCTAAAAATATTTACTATCTGGCTATTTACAGAAAAAGTCTGGCAAACCATGTTACAAGCCCACTTTAGACCTCTGTGGATAGACATCTGAGTTTGCATTCCTGGGTAAGAGGCAAAGACAGATAGATTAAAAATACAGAATAAAGTGCTCTGATTTTGAAGTACCTACTAGATGCTGGTGGTAAGGAGACAAACAATACCTGAGTGTGTCACTGGGTGGCTTAGCAAATAATTATCTTACATAAAATGATCTAAAAAGTTGTCACCAGGCTTCATCATTCAAGATAGTGAGGGTAGATTTCAAGCAGAGAGAATACAGAAGGTATAGGGGATGAAGTAGATTCAAAACAGCATTATCAAATTTAAGATTCACAGAAGAGTAACAGGACATGTAAGTAGGTGACACACACACATCTATACACACGGGAATATGTGTATATCGTGTGCATATGAAGTATTATGTACGTATACATATTCATATTCTAAGGCTGAGGCTAAAAGGAATTTATACCAGGAACTGATAAAGCTGTCCTGTAAAATGACTAGATAAAATGAAACTTGAAAGAACAATTTAGAAATAAATCAAAATCTATAAATAGCACCAATGAAGTATTCTTATTAAAAATCAAGCATGGGCAACATGGTGAGATCCCATCTCTACAAAAAATATAAAAGTTGGCTGGGCTTGGTGGTGCACACCTGTAGTCCCAGCTACTCAGGAGGATGAGGTGGGAGGATTGCTTGAGCCCAGGAGTCAGAGGTTGCAACGAGCCGAGATGGCACCATTGCACTCCACCCTGGGCAACAGAGCAAGACCCTACCTCCCTCGACAAAAAAAAACAAAAATTAAAAAAAACCTTAATCACAAACTTCTGTATTTAACTTATAGTTACTATAGTTAACAGGAAACACAAGAGGCAGAGAAATCATGGGGATACAATCAGTAAAGTCCAGAATGTGGGGAATTATACAGAATTACTCATTTTCTTCAACAAATAATGTTTCTTAAAAAAGATGAGAGACACTCTAGATCTAAAAGAGAACTAAGACACACATTAATCAAACGCAATTTATGTAACTTTTTTGGATCCTGATTTGAACCAATCATTTTTTAAAAAGGTATGAGCTAAGCAGATCACAGTGGGAAGTGCCTATACTCCCTGTACTGCTACTCGGGACACTGAGGCAGGAGGATCATGTGAGCCCAGGTATTTGAGGTGTAGTCACTATGACAATACTCAGGAATAGCCACTGCACTCTAGTCTCGTCAATACAGCAAGCCCCCATCCCTAAAAACAAAAATTAGCCTATTGAGAAATTTAAATATTAAGGAATTACCATTGACTTTCAAAAGTGTGATAACTGTATTGTGCTTATGGTTCAAAAGTCTTGGCCGGGCACGGTGGCTCACGCCTGTAATCCCAGCACTTTGGGAAGCCAAGGCGGGCAAATCACAAGGTCAGGAGTTTGAGACCAGCCTGGCCAACACGGTGTCAATACTAAAAATACAAAAAATTAGCTGGGCGTGGTGACAGGCACTTGTAATCACAGCTACTTGGGAGGCTGAGACAGGAGACTCGCTTGAACCCAGGAGGCGAAGGTTGCAGTGAGCTGAGATCCCGCCACTGCACTCCAGCCCAGGTGACAGCGTGAGACTCCATCTTAAAAAAAAAAAAAAGTCTTGCTCAGCTTTTTCTAAAAATATCCCAGAATTAAAAAGTGATTGGCTGGGCAGGGTGGCTCATGCCTATAATCTCAGCACTTTGGGAGATCAAGACAGGCGGATCACCTGAGGTCAGGAGTTCGAGACCCACTTGACCAACATGGAGAAACCCCATCTCTAATAAAAGTATAAAATTAGCGGGGTGTGATGGCACATGCCTGTAATCCCAGCTACTCGGGAGGCTGAGGCAAGAGAATTGCTTGAACCTGAGAGGCAGAGGTTGCAGTGAGCCGAGATCATGCCATCGCACTCCAACCTGGGCAAGAAGGGGGAAACTCCATCTCAAAAAAAAACAGTGACATTCAATTTACTATCCTCTAAATATTTGTAATTTTTCAGATTTTCCATAATACAAAGAAAAAGAATATACATATACGAAAATGTTAGTGATTATCTGTTTGACAGCTTTTCCGGTGATTTTCTTGTATTTTGTTTAGTCTCAAATTTTTCTACAAGAAAATGCAATTCCTTGTGAAACCATAAAAAGTAATGGAAGTTATGAGTGATTAAATTTGCTTCAGAAAAACCAATATGGTACTCTTGACAATGAATGAGAGCTATACTAGGATTATAAAAATCAATTAAGAAACTACTAACAATAGGGCAGAGTAAGGGCATAAACACCAGAGTAGCAGCGAATGAAATGACTCACAGAAATTGATAAAAATCTAGATATATAAGGAAATTCAGATAACCTCCTAAATTCTGTTTTGAATGACACAGTAGATACTGGTTCTGACACTAACATCAAAGAGAAAACAAAAGAGCAAGATTGGGAAGAAAGAGAGGAAAAGATAAATTGCTTGCTTTGGGCTAGATTATCAATTTCTTTTTTTTTTTTTTTTTTTTTTGAGGCGGAGTCTCGCTCTGTCGCCCAGGCTGGAGTGCAGTGGCCGGATCTCAGCTCACTGCAAGCTCCGCCTCCCGGGTTCACGCCTTTCTCCTGCCTCAGCCTCCCGCGTAGCTGGGACTACAGGCGCCGCCACCACGCCTGGCTAATTTTTTGTATTTTTAGTAGAGACGGGGTTTCACTGTGTTAGCCAGGATGGTCTCGATCTCCTGACCTCGTGATCTGCCCGTCTCGGCCTCCCAAAGTGCTGGGATTACAGGCTTGAGCCACCGCGCCCGGCCTAGATTATCAGTTTCAAAGATCCCAATAAATTCAACTGACAGACGTAAAACTGCTCAACTGCACAATGTGTAAGGAAATATGTACAGGCTACTCTTTTTAAAAAAAAAAAAAAAAAAAAAAAAAAAAGGGCCGGACGCAGTGGCTCACGCCTATAATCCCAGCCCTTTGGGAGGCTGAGGCAGGCGGATCATGAGGTCAAGAGATTGAGACCATCCTGGCCAAAATGGTGAAACCCCATCTCTACTAAAACTACAAAAATTATCTGGGTGTGGTGGCACACACCTGTAGTCCCAGCTACTCGGAATGCTGAGGCAGAAGAATCGCTTGAGGCGGAGTTGAGCTGTAGTGAGTCAAGATTGCAGCACCGCACTCCAGTCTGGCAACAGAGCAAGACTCTGCCTCCAAAAAAAAACAAAAAAAAAACAAAAAAAAACAGGATCTCATTCTCTTGCCCATGCTGCAGTGCAGTAGCACATTCTCACCTCACTGCAGCCTTGACCTCCCCAGGCTCAGGTGATCCTCTTACCTCAGCCTCCTGTGCAGCTGGGACCAAAGCTGTACGCCACCACGCCTGGCTAATTTCTTTTTTTTTTTGTAGAGACAGGATTTCACCATGTTGCCCAAACTAGTCTCAAACTCCTGGGCTTAAGTGATCCTCCCACCTTGGTCTCCCAAAGTGCTGGTATAACAGGTGTCAGGCATCATGTCCAGTCCAGCCTACTCTTAAAAAGCTTAAAAATAGGGTGGTGCAGTGGCTCACGCCTGTAATCCCAGCACTTTGGGAGGCCAAGGTGGGTGGATCACCTGAGATCGGGAGTTTGAGACCAGCTTGACCAACATGGAGAAACCCGATCTCTACTAAAAATACAAAATTTGCCAGGCGTGGTGGCACATGCCTGTAATCCTAGCTACTCGGGAAGGCTGAGAGAGGAGAATCACTTAAACCTGGGAGGCGGAGGCTGCAATGAGCCAATTCGGTGCCATTGCACTCCAGACTGGGCAACAAGAGCGAAACTCTGTCTCAAAAAAAAACTTGGAAATAAAGAATAGAAAACAGGACAATCTAGAAAGACTGGTTCAAAAATTTTTGTTCTGCAGACGCGAAAACAATGTATCTATAATTGAAAGGCAAAGACCCAGTGAGGAAGGAAAAGGTGAATAAATAGATGGGATAATTTGGAGGAGCAGGGTTCACAGTGACAGAACATTCAATAGGGGTAACACATCTCCAAATGTATTCGTAGATTTAGAGATTCTTCAGCAAGTAACGTGAGATGCAAACAATGAAAAGAATTTAGGCAAAGAGGAAAAGAGAGCAGGAAATTCAGTAAATACACAGAAGAAAGAAATAACAGTAAATGAAAGAATAACTGGTATAGGGTCAGGCATGGTGGTTCACACCTGTAATCCCAGCACTTTGGAAGGCAGAGGCAGGCAGATCACTTTGGGTCAGGAGTTTGAGACCAGCCTGGCCAACATGGTGAAACCACCTCTCTACCAAAAAATACAAAAACTTAGCCAGGCGTGGTGGCACGTGCCTGTAGTCCCAGGTGCTGGACTACTCAGGGAGCTGAGGTAACAGAATTGCTTGAACTGGGAGACGGAGGTTGCAATGAGCCGAGATCGCGCCACTGCACTCTAGCCTGGGCCACACAGTGAAACCTTGTCTCAAAAAAAAAAAAGAAAAAGAAAAGGAAAGAAAGAAAAACTGATATGCCCACAGATCTCTGAACACACTAGCCAAGTGATTCACCAAAATGAAAATTGCTTAAAATCTTTCGATAGCTTCCTACTTTACTTAGGGCAGCCTTAAACTCCTGACCATGCTTACATCTACAGCTTCATCCTTCCTTCATCACTCTTTTCACTTATATACAAATTGGAGGCAAATATAATTTCCTTCAAGTTTTTTTAAACTGCCAGTCTCTCTTGACCCTGGACATTTGTTCAATGCTTTAATTTCTTCCTAAAACACGCCCCCCCTACTATCTTCCCTTTAATTTACTCTTTCCCTATTAATCCCACCTTTAAATAATTTAACTTTTATCCTTCAAATCACAACATAGATATCATTTCCTTTTCCTAGATGAAAACGTTCAGGAACTGCATGCCTGAGTGAAGAGGCCCTCTAATACGGTATATAAACATCCAATTACCAACCGGGCACAGTGGCTCAGACCTGTAATCCAAGCACTTTGGGAAGCCGAGGCAGGAGCCCAAAAATTCAAGACCAGCGTAAACAACATGACAAAACCCCATCTTTACAAAAAAAACAAAACTCAGCCAGGCCTGGTGGCACATGCACAGAGTCCCTGCTACTGGGGAGTTTGAGATAGGAAGATCACTTGAGTCTGGGAGGTTGAGGCTGCAGTGAGCTGAGATTATGCCAGCTGCATTCAAGCCAGGGTAATAGAAACATTGTCTCAAAAAAAAAAAAATTCAATTTCATTTACTACTTACTCCTATATATCTCTCTGTATGTAGGCTAAGGTGAAGACAGCGTTTACCTTTCTTTACTAATGGATTTCATCCACCTATGACAAAGTTTGCTCCAAACCAATATTCCACAACCATTTAACAAATTAAATAAACAGCTGTATGACTGGCTAAACTTCAGTATGGCATATTAAAAGTGGTTTTTCTTTTATGAGTAGGAGTTTCACTCTTGTTACCCAGGCTGGAGTGCAATGGTGCCTGCCATCTTGGCTCACCGCAACCTCCGCCTCCAGAGCTCAAGCGATTCTCCTGCCTCAGTCTGCCCGAGTAGCTGGGATTACAGGCATGTGCCACTACGCCCAGCTAATTTTAGTAGAGATGGGGTTTCTCCATGTTGGTCAGGCTGGCCTGGAACTCTTGACCTCAGGTGATTCTCCCACCTTGGCCTCCCAAAGTGCTGGGGTTACAGGCATGAGCCACTGCGCCCAACCTAAAAGTGTTTTAAACTGCAAGTTGAATGGATACCATAATCAATTTCGGTGGGCCCTAACTTTTTTTTTTTTTTTTTTTTTTTTGAGACAGAGTCTTGCTCCGTTGCCCAGGCTGGAGTGCAGTGGCACGATCTCAGCTCACTGCAACCTCTGCCTCCCAGGTTCAAGCAATTCTCCTGCCTCAGCCTTCTGAGTAGCTAGGACTACAGGCGCGAGCCACCATTCCCAGTTAATTTTTGTATTTTTAGTAGAGATGGGGTTTCACCATGTTGGCCAGACAGGTTTCAAACTCCTAGCCTCACGTGATCCACCCGCCTCAGTCTCCCAAAGTGCCGGGATTGCAGGCGTGAGCCACTGCTCCCAGCCCCCTGACAATTATTTTTCAATGAAAAACTATCGTTGCATCCCTAAAGGAAAAGTATTACGTAAATTTTTCTTATGAAGAGCTAAAAAGTCTGAACTTCAGGTAAAAGAACAACAGTAGACAATAGAGTTGTGCTTTTTATTAAATATAAGAATGTGGCCGGGAGTGGTGCCTCACGCCTGTAATCCCAGCACTTTGGGAGACGAAGGCGTGAGGATCACCTGAGGTCAGTAGTTCAAGACCATTCTGGCCAACACGGCAAAACCCTGTCTCTACTAAAAATACAAATAGGCGCCTGTAATCCCAGCTTCTCAGAGGCTGAGGCATAAGAATTGTTTGAATCTGGGAGGCAGAGCTTGCAGCAGTGAGCCTAGATCGTGCGTGCCACTGTACTCCAGCCTGAGGACAGAGCAAGACTGTCTCCAAGAAAAAAGAGAATGTGACACATTAAAAACATGCTAAGGAATTGGTTTGTCAGAACTGAAGATGCTCTAATTCATTCATATCTTGAAGCAAAAAGTGAGAAATGAAAAAAAGAAGTTGGTTTTAGAAATGAGCATATGATTTCAGTTTCGTAAAAGTCTTCAACAAAGAACAAGAAGGCCGGGCGCGGTGGCTCAAGCCTGTAATCCCAGCACTTTGGGAGGCCGAGGCGGGCGGATCACAAGGTCAGGAGATCGAGACCACAGTGAAACCCCGTCTCTACTAAAAATACAAAAAATTAGCCGGGCGCGGTGGCGGGCGCCTGTAGTCCTAGCTACTCAGGAGGCTGAGGCAGGAGAATGGCGTGAACCCAGGAGGCGGAGCTTGCAGTGAGCCGAGATCGCGCCACTGCACTCCAGCCTGGGCAACAGCGTGAGACTCCGTCTCAAAAAAAAAAAAACAAAAAAACAAAAAAAAAAAAAAAAACAAAAAAAAAATAAAAAACAAAGAACAAGAATAAAGTTCTTAAGACAAGGTTAGGGGTTACAAAAAGTTAAATTATAGTAACAATTTCTGACTAGGCCAGGCTCAGACTCCTTTAACAAGATACCATCTTTTTCCCTAAAACACTTCTCTGCTCTGGTCAGTGTCTTTACTACCCTACCCTTTCCCCCCACCTCTCCACAACATATTATATGTAATTTTAAGCTGTATGGCCACGCCTGTTGTTTCCACTGTTCCTTGCAAAATACAAGTCTACTAGGTACTTTACAACCACAAGATAATTGGTAGAGTCAAAGCTATTACTGTTTTCTATAATAACCCAAATAAAGCAACCAGCATAGGCCGGGAGCAGTGGCTCATGACTGTAATCCCAGCACTTTGGGAGGCCGAGGCAGGCGGACCACCTGAGGTCAGGAGTTCAAGATCAGTCTGGGCAACACGGTGAAACCCCATCTCTACTAAAAATACAAAATTAGCTGGGCGTGGTGGCACATGCCTGTAATCCCAGCTACTCAGGAGGCTGAGACAGGAGAAACGCTTGAACCTGGGAGGCGGAGGATGCAGTGAGCTGAGACTGCACCATTGCACTCCAGCCTGGGCAACAACAGTAAATCTCTGTCTCACCCCCGCCCGCCCCCCCAAAAAAAAAGAAAACCAGCATAAAGCTGGGCACACTGGCTCACACATGTACTCTTCAGCAGTTTGGGGGGCTAAAGCAAGAGGATTGTTTGAACCCAGGAGTTCAAGAGCAGCCTAAGCAACATGAGACCTCATCGCTACAAAAAATTTAAAAATTAGCCAGCTGTGCATGGTGTCACACACCTGTAGTCCCAGCTACTCAGGGGGCTGAGGTAGAAGGATCACTTGAGCCCGAGGTTGACGCTGCAGTGAGCCATGATTGTGCCACTGCACTCCAGCCTGAGTCCCAGAGTGATACCCTGTCTCAAAAAAAGAAAAGAAGAAAAAAAAAGAAGGAAGCTAGAAAGGCAGAAAGGAAGGAAGGAAGGAAACAGAAGAAGGAAAGAAAAGAAAACCAGAACAACCTAAAGGTGTAAATCTATTTGCCACTTAAGTGAGGACGTGCGCAATGGCTCACGCCTGTAATCTGGCATTTTAGGAGACCGAGGTGGGCAGATCACCTTAAGTCAGGAGTTCAAGACCAGCCTGGCCAACATGGTGAAACCCCATCTCTACTAAAAATACAAAAATTAGCCAGGCGTGGTGGTGGGCGCCTGTTATCCCAGCTACTTGGGAGGCTGGGACAAGAGAATCGCTTGAACCCGTGAGGTGGAGGTTGCAGTGAGCCAAGGCAGCATGGACCACAGAGCTCCACCTCAAAAAAAAAAAAAAAAAGTCTATGAAGGTCAGATGACATTAGTTTCAGATTAGTCTCAAGTCTACTGTAGGTTGGTAGATAGCTTCAAACATTTTGGCAACTTCATCTATAAATGATATATAATATTAAATTAAAAACATATTTGATGTGATACTGAATATTCAATCCTTACAGCTTTAAGGTAGTTTAAAACCTACATTTTACTCAACATCAAATGTTAGGTACCCTCTCCCTTTTATTTTTACCTCTTTTGACATGACCTCTGAAATATTGTATGATTCATCTTCTCTTCCTCTTTTTTTCCTCATAACTATAAAAAAAAATTTTATTTTTGATAGCAATTAAAATAGAAATATAAACATATATTATTCAAAACTAGAATAAGGATGTTTACCTGGCTTCTCTTCGCTTGCATCGATTGAATTTTTACCCTACAAAACAAGGATTCAGAATACTGATTTTACTAATGAACTTTATAATATTATACATTAAAAGGCACTGATTAACTTGAGGAAAAAATGTTTCTTGCAGTTGAGCCACATTCATATATAGTTTTTCACTATTATACTTACCTACATGTAATATTTTCGGTATTTCCCTACTACAACTTGTTCATAATCTCTGCTTTTTCCCAACGGTTCTACTTCTGTCCATTATTTTTCCATTTAGAAGAGAAATTTCAAAATTAAACACAGCTGGCATTTCGTTTGTTTTTTGGAGACGGAGTTTCACTCTTGTTGCCCGGGCTAGTGTGCAATGGTACAATCTCGGCTCACTGCAACCTCTGCCTCCCAGGTTCAAGAGATTCCCCTGCCTCAACCTCCCGAGTAGCTGGGATTACAGGTACCTGCCACCATACCCGGCTAATTTTTGTATTTTTAGTAGAGATGGGGTTTCACCATTTTGGCCAGGCTGCTCTTGAATTCCTGATTTTAGGTAATCCACACGCCTAGGCCTCCCAAAGCGCTGTGATTACAGGCGTGAGGCGCTGCGCTCAGCCCACAGTTGGCATTTTTATTTAGAAATACCATGTACATCTTTATACATTACGCTAAAGATATTCAATAGGTAGGGAATTGAAGGAATATTCATTGTGAATGAAATTCATACATTAAATATAACCCAAAGCAGAAATAAAAGAGAATACTAACTGAAAATTATTAGTGAGGAAGGTAAGGGAAATGAGATGTTAAGAAACAGTTTCTGGCCAGGTGCAGTGGCTCACGCCTATAATCCCAGCACTTTAGAAGGACTAGGTAGTAGACTGCTTGAAGTCAGGAGTGCAAGACCAGCTTGGGCAACAAAGCAAGATCCCCATCTCTTTAAAAAATGTAGAAATTAGCTGAACATGGTGGTGTGCACCTGTAGTTTCAGCTACTCAGGAGGCTGAGGTGGGAAGATGGCTTGACCCCAGGAGTTCAAAGCTGTAGTGAACTACTATGGAGCTATTGAACTCTAGCCTGGGCTACTGAGACATCGCCTCTAAAAATTTTTTTAAGTTTCAAAATAAGAGTTGGGAAACTATTATATCAAGAATAGGTGAACAATATGTATGATAAAATGACAAAAATATATATATAATGAATTTTTAAATTAAGTTATAAAGTCTGAAGATTAAACAAGAAAATACCGAAAAAGGACTGGTGCCATTAGAGTAGACAGAACAGTTGACACCTTTAAGAAAAAAGCAGAGGGGAAAAAAATCAAAACCCTGATATAAACAGCTAGGTGGAATTAAGTGAAGGATATATTAAAATTAACAGGTTCAAGAGCAGGGAATAAATGACTAAGCCAGTAAAATTATCATATAAATAAAAACATGTTGTTCAAAACCCCTAGGTAAGGCCAGTTGTGCTAGCTCATGCCTGTAATCCCAGCACTTTGGGAGCCAAGGTGTGGGTGTGGGGGACAGCTTGAGCCCAGGAGTTCGAGACCAGCCTGGGCAACACAGTGAAGACTTGTCTCTATGAAAATAAAAATCTGAAAAGCTCTAGGTCTCTGAAATTAGCAAGTGAGTCAAGAATCAGCGGTTTTTTTGTTTTTTGTTTTTTTAGAGATGGTGTCTTGCTCTGTCACCCAGGCTGGAGTCCAGTAGCATGAGCTCAGCTCACTGCAACCTCCGCCTCCCAGGTTCAAGTGATTCTCCTGTCAGCCTCCCAAGTAGCTGGGATTACAGGTACCTGCCATCACACCCGTCTAATTTTTGTGTTTTTGGTAGAGACTGGGTTTCACCATGTTGGCCAGGTTGGTCGCCAGCTCTTGACCTCAGGTGATCCGGGATTACAGATATGAGCCATCATGCCCAGCCCATTTTTATTTTTTTAATACTCTCTCTCAGTAGACTCAGTATTACCAGTTTTATTTATTTATTTATTTATTTAGGAACAGAGTCTCCCTCTATGGCCCAGACTAGAGTACAGTGACATAGTCTTGGCTCACTGCAACCTCTGCCAACCGTGTTCAAGTGATACTCGTGCCTCAGCCTCCCAAGTAGCTGGGACTACAGGCACATATCACCACGCCCAGCTAATTTTTTGTATTTTTAGCAGAGACAGGGTCTCACCATGTTGACCAGGCTGGTCTCGAACTCCTGGCCTCAAGGAATCCATCTGCCTCAGACTTCCAAAGTGCTGGGACAGGCGTGAGCCACCACACCTAGCAGTATTACCAGTTTTAAATAATGGGTTTTGTTGCAAAATAGTCTGCAAAATACTTTATCAGGCATTTTAACATCACCATTAACTAGCCTAAGAATCAAATAACTGGACTTAATCTCAGTACTTTGGGAGGCCAAGGCAAGAGGATCATGAGATCAGGAGTTGAAGACCAGCCTGGCCAAGATGGTGAAACCCTGTCTCTACTAAAAATACAAAAATTAGCCAGGTGTGGCGGCAGGCGCCTGTAATCCCAGCTACTTGGGAGGCTGAGGCAAAAAATTGCTTGAACCCAGGAGGTGGAGGTTGCAGTGAGCCGAAATCACGCCACTGCATTCCAGCCTATGTGACAGAGCGAGACTACATCTCAAAAAAATAAATAAATAAAAATAAAGGCAGTTTAGCATAGAAGCTAAGTAGAAGTTCTTAAACTAATCCTGGGTTCAAATCCATAATTTTCAGCAATTCTCATTTCAGATAATGAGAGTCAGCTCTCATTATCTGCAGTACTTGTGGTTCAATAAAATCACTATGACTAATGACTTACTGCCCCTAGGAAAAATACAATTGGGTTCCTGACTCTGGTTATGACATTTTCAACCAACAATACACAACCCTGTTTTCTTTGTGTTTCTGTTTTTAAAGATATCTTATTTAATATATATGTTGATTAATACTGAACATATTATGTCCAAGCACAGTGGCTCACGCCTGTAATCCCAGCACTTTGGAAGGCCGAGGTGGGCAGATCACGAGGTCAGGAGTTCGAAACCAGCCCGTCCAATATGGTGAAACCCCGTCTCTACTAAAAATACAAAAATTAGCCAGGCATGGTGGCACACACCTGTAGTCCCAGCTACTCGGGTGACTGAGGCAGAAGAATTGCTTGAACCCAGGAGGTGGAGGTAGCAGTGAGCTGAGACTATGCCACTGCACTCCAGCCTGGGCGACAGAGCAAGACTCTGTCTCAAAAAAATAAAAATAAAAATAAAATAAAATAAAAATTGAACTCATGGCCAACAGCACTGTACCTCATGCCTAAATGAAGCTTACCCAAGACACACTTTCTCCATATGGCACAGCTTTTTTGTACTTAGAAACACTAGACAGCACTTTGGTATACTTGGGGGCCATTTTAACAGCAAAATCACCAGGAAAAGCACACAAAAATGCAAAAATCATGGTGCTAAATGAAGACCATGAGGACATATGCTTGACATACATACAGTAGCAACCCATGTTTGAGCTGAGCTTGGAACATATGTATTGGAAGACTAAAATTATTTGCTGCTCTGAACATAAGCATGTCCAAAAATGACCATGACGGTGTTAGGAATCTTGACTCTGGGGTTACAAATAAATTTAAGTGAGTTGGCAAATTCACAAACATAGAATCCTTGAATAATGAAGAATGACTGTTCTTTATCTCCTTGCATCAGCCTATTTATGTAAAATGGGGGAGAAAAGTACCTCTACCTAATAAGAACTGTTGTGAGAGAGAGAAAACAGGCTGGGCGTGGTGGCTCATGCCTGTAATCCCAGCACTTTGGGAGGCCGAGGCGGGTGGATCACGAGCCAGACCATCCTGGCTAACACGGTGAAACCCCGTCTCTACTAAAAATACAAAAAATTAGCCGGGCGTGGTGGCGGGCGCCTGTAGTCCCAGCTACTTGGGAGGCTGAGACGGGAGAATGGCGTGAACCCAGGAGGCGAAGCTTGCAGTGAGATGAGGCGACAGAGCGAGACTCCATCTCAAAAAAAAAAAAACCAAAAAAAATTAAAGTTAAACAGATGATCAAAAAAGTCAGAAGAATACAAAAGTATTTCTTCAATATTTAAATGACATAAAAAATATTCTGGCTGGTTATATTACCTTTTTAACTTTTAAAGACTCCTTTTTTCTCTCCAATTTTTCTTTCTTCTTCTGTTCCTGTAAGATAATTTTTTCTTATGTCACAAGTGGGAAGTGCACCATTAAAAAAAAAAAAACGCATATCAATTATCAAATAACTTATGTTTACAATGAGAAACTAAGGTCTATCATAATTAAAAAACAGGGAGGAACTTGTACTTCAACAAGCCTTTATGGACTAATGGGACAGATTTACCATCCTGCCTTAAACTAAAATCCAGATAAAATTTATTAAACAGTGGTTTTCAGACAACATGCAGTAACGAACTATAAACATTGACAAAAGGGAAACAAGGTTAATCTTCTGACTGCCCAGCTTACTGCCTGATACAATTTTTTTTTTTTTTTTTTTTTTTTTTGAGACAGAGTCTCGCTCTGCCGCCCAGGCTGGAGTGCAGTGGCTGGATCTCAGCTCACTGCAAGCTCCGCCTCCCGGGTTCACGCCATTCTCCTGCCTCAGCCTCCCCAGTAGCTGGGACTACAGGCGCCCACCACCTCGCCCGGCTAGTTTTTTGTATTTTTTAGTAGAGACGGGGTTTCACCGTGTCAGCCAGGATGGTCTCGATCTCCTGACCTCGTGATCCGCCCGCCTCGGCCTCCCAAAGTGCTGGGATTACAGGCTTGAGCCACCGCGCCCAGCCGATACAATTTTAAAGTACAAATAATGGAGAAAACTCCAAACAGAGCCCAACAGTCTCTTTGTGTTGAGGAGACAGAACCCAAAACTTAAAAAACAAAAAACTTAAAAAACAAAGCAGTAGCATTCCCAGGGTCAAGTACCAGAGAGGACAGAGCTGCACAAAGGCAGCTGTTACCTCTCTCTCAGGCTGACTACTGTTACCTCTCTCTCGGGCTGACTACTGGTAAGTGCATGGTAACCAAGGCCAGGAGAAAAGTCACCAGAAAGAAGTAGGTGGAAAGGCTCATGTTCCAAGGGGTCAGGCATAATAAGGTATACCTCACATTCTCTCAGCCAAAGTGGAAAGTCCTCTTAATATAAAGGGCATCAAGTAGAGTGCTCAAGAAAGGGATCAACTTATTCCTAGACTAAAAGCTATTCTAGACATACTCTTACAAATGTTTAAAAGACACCAAAAATTCAAACCATTTCCAAGAGGTGATGAAAGGGGTAGATGCTGTGTAACTCATTAAGTTGAATATTTGTTTTTCCATTTGTTTTACTTTATCATAAAAAAGCAATAAAAGGGTTTCAAACAAAGGAAAAAGGAGATTTTATAAACACAGCAAAATTTAAACTGATAATTGGTAAATGTGGGTGATGGGAACACAGGGACTTACTGTATTCTCTCAATTTGCACAAGTTTTTAAATCTTCATAACAGTCTAGTAGAAAGACAAACAATAAATACAAAAAAAGATGTATATCAGATGAAAAGTGCAATGGGAAGAACAGAACAAGGTAAAGAGAATCAGGTGTGTCAGCAACTTTCTTAAAATTGTGAGGGCAGGTCTCATCTAGAAACCATTTAAGTCAAGGCTTGAAGATGAAGTTAAGCCATGCAGTTATTTAGAGGAAGAAGGTTCCAGGCATAAAATAGCAAGGGCAAAAGCCCAAGACAGGAAACACATCTGGAGACAGGTCTGAAAGGTAATGGGATTGAGGGAGGCAATCCAACTGCTTACAGACATATAGATATTATCAGGACTTTCACTTTTCAGAAACAACATAAGCTAGGAGACAGTGAAACATCTTTAAAGTACTCTAAGAAATAAAGTACTAAAGAAAAACAATTCTTTACCAGTAAAAATGTATTTCAAAAACGAAGGTAAGTGAAGACATTCAGATATATGAAAGCTAAAAGAACACATCACCAACAGAAAATGCAAATGAACCTATAATAATAGAAAACCGATCAATTGGCTATCTGTGGATAGAACATGGGGTAGGGATGGGAAAGAAGAATTATAAATGAGCCGAAAGAATTCTTTGGAATCAGTGGGTATGTCCACTATCATGACTGTTATGTCTTCACAAGTATATCCCTATATCAAAACTTAGGGAATTGTACATTTTAAATATGTGCAGTTTAGTGTATGTCAATTACACTCCAATAACAACATTTCTTAATGGAATCCTTCTCAGGAATAAAAAGAATAACCTACAGAAAAACATGACATGAATTAATCTCAAAAATACACTGAGCAAAAGTAACAAGACAAAGAATGCATATGTGCAAGAATATTGAGAAAAAAAAAAACTCAGTTTCTCCCTACACACTCAACAATCAACACAAAAGACTTCTGTGACCCAATGTGTGGGGGTTTTCCCTATACACCAAAAAGCATTTCTGCAGTGACACCGACTAGGTGTCCTCTATTGTAATTAAATTCTTTTTTTTTTTTTTTTTTTTTTTTTTTTGAGACGGAGTCTCGCTCTGTCGCCCAGGCTGGAGTGCAGTGGCCGGATCTTGGCTCACTGCAAGCTCTGCCTCCCGGGTTTACGCCATTCTCCTGCCTCAGCCTCCCGAGTAGCTGGGACTACAGGCGCCCGCCACCTCGCCCGGCTAGTTTTTTGTATTTTTTAGTAGAGATGGGGTTTCACCGTGTTAGCCAGGATGGTCTCGATCTCCTGACCTCGTGATCCGCCCGTCTCGGCCTCCCAAAGTGCTGGGATTACAGGCTTGAGCCACCGCGCCCGGCCTATGTAATTAAATTCTGACACTATCTACCGGGTGACAGCACCATACCCCATAGGTTGAGGGTTCAGTCCCCAAGACTTTACCTACCAGTTCCAGATGCCAATCACAAGGCCCAAGTCACTTTACCTATGCTTCTGACTGAACAGCTATAAATCAGGGTTCCCACAAGCCCCTCTTTGGGTTTGACTAATTTGCTAGAGGAGCTTACAGAACTCAAAGAAACACTAAAGTTTATTGGTTTATTATAAAGAATATGATAGTCCGGGCGCAGTGGCTCACACATGTAATCCCAGCACTTTGGGAGGCCAGGGTAAGCAGACCACTTGAGCCCAGGAGTTCTAGACAAGCCTTGGCAACACGGCAAAACTGTGTCTCTACCAAAAATACAAAAATAAGACAGACATGATGGTGTGCTCCAGTGGTGCAATCTCGGCTCACTGCAACCTCCGCCTCCCAGGTTCAAGCGATCCTCCTGCCTCAGCCTCCCAAGTAGCTGGGGTCACAGGCACACACCACCATGACCGGCTAATTTTCATATTTTTGGCAGAGATGGGTTTTCACTACGTTACTCAGGCTGGTGTCGAACTCCTGGGCTCAAGTGATCCACCTACCATGGCCTCCCAAAGTGCTGGGATCACAGGCGTAAGCCACAGCCCCCAGCCTGTTGTGTTTTATTTTTGAGACAGGGTCTTGCTCTGTCACCCAGGCTAGAATGCAGTGGTGCCATCACAGCTCATTGCAGCCTCAATCTCCTTGGCTCAAGCCTCCTCCTGCCTCAGCCTCCCAAGTAGCTGGGACTAGAGGCACATGCCACCTTACCTAGCTAATCTGTCTATCAGAGATAGGGTTTTGTCATGTTACCCAGGCTGGTCTCAAACTTCCGGGCTCAAGAAATCCACCCACCTAGGCTTCCCAAAGTGCTGGGATTACAGACATGAGCCACGCCCAGCCCTTTTGGGTTTTTAATGAAGGCTTCATAACATAGACATGATTGATTCAATCATGACCACTGGTGAACAACTTAACTTTCAGTCCCCCTTTTTTCCCTCAAGGTTGAGGGTGAGGCTAAATCCCAACCCTCTAATCCAGGCTTTGTCTTTCATAGGCTTCCATCCTGAAGCTACCTAAGGGCTGCTAGCCACTGATCATTAGCATTAAAAAAAAAAAAAAAAAAAAAAAACACAACATTGAAGATTCCAAGGATTTTAAGAGTTGTATACCAGCAAATGGTGATGAAGACCAACTATTTACTCACAAAAGCACAATACCATGATTTCATTTATACAATTTTCTAGGAAAAAACAATACTGGTCTATAGTGACAGAAAGCACTGTGGTTGCTGGACACCAGCCATTGGGATCACTGTCAGCACAAGACAATTTTTTGGAGTTCATGGAAATGCACTGTGTCTTGATTGTGCTGGTGGTTACACAGATCTATATATTTACTAGTCAAACTCAGCAAACTGTACACTTAAAATCTGTATATTTTAGTGTATATAATGTACACTTCAATAAAGCTATTTTTAAATTTTTTTAAGCTTTCACTTATAGTCAGTTACATATACATACCTCTAATTGTTGCTGTTCCATTTTCGTCAACAAAAATTTGGAGTAGATATTGCTTTTTTCAAGCAAATGTTGAAGTCTACGGTACCGAATTTCTGTCGACTCTCTATCCCAAGACATGCGAGCCTATCCAAAGAGAAAACTTCCATAATTATGAACACTTTCTGACATACATTGATTTATTTTGGCATAAAGTTTAATAAAAATGGCTAAAGTAACATTTTTTAAACCAAACACTTTTTCAAACCAAAAACTGGAATAACTGTTAAAAAGAAAAGTTTTTGGGTTCAACAGGTAATCTGATAGATGCAGTTTGTATATCAAAATATTATAATTTCAAATATTGAACACATGGTTTCTGGCATCTACTGAGTTGGAAGGTCTATTTAAAAAACAACTGATGGCCGGGTCCGGTGGCTCACTGGCACACACCTGTAATCCCAGCACTTTGGGAGGCCAAAGCGGGAAGATCACCTGAGGTCGAGAGTTCGAGACCAGTCGGACCAACATGGAGAAACTCCGTCCCGACTAAAAATACAAAATTAGCCAGGCATAGTGGCGCATGCCTGTAATCCCAGCTATTTGGGAGGCTGAGGTAGGAGAATCACTTGAACCCGGGGAGGGGGCAGAGGTTGCAGTACGCCGAGATCACACCACTGCACTCCAAACAAGAGCAAAACTCTATATCAATTAAAAAAAAAAAAAAATTGGGGCGAGGCACGGTGGCTCACACCTGTAATCCCAGCACTTTGGGAGGCCGAAGAGCATGGATCACCTGAAGTTAGTAGTTTGAGACCAGTCTGGCCAAAATGGTGAAACCCCATCTCTACTAAAAATATAAAAATTAGCTGGACGTGGTGGCACATGCCTGTAGTCCCAGGTACTCAGGAGGCTGAGGCAGGAGAATTGCTTAAACCCAGGAAGCCGATGTTGCAGTGAGCTGAGATGATACCACCGCGCTCCAGCCTGGGTGAAAGAGGCGCCATTTCAAAAAAAAACGTAGCCATTTGCAATCTTAAGTGTGTAATTTGCTAAAACACTGATGTTGTGGTTCCGTGTTATTACATTACCTTGTTACGTACAGAGAAGGGAAATTTTTGATTAATTTTTGATTAATTTTTATGAGGGTCAACCTCATAAAAAGTAACTGCCTAGGTGACACTAGGAAATTCTAAGACAAGTTTTCAGAGTCTCTCCCTGTTTGAGATGAATAAACAAGTTTATCTGGATAGAACATTTTAGAAAAATACTATGAACACAATTCATCCTAACAATCAAAACAGACATCTAGCCAAGATTAACATCCGCACCCCATTTTTTAAGGCAGGGTCTCATGCTGTAAATGGTGCAACTGCAGCTTACTGAAGCCTTGAAATCCCAGGATCAAAGGACCCTCCCACCTCAGCCTCCAAAGTAGCTGGGACTCTAGGCAGATGCCACCATGCCCTGTTAATTTTTGTATTTTTTTTTTTTGTAGAGGCAGGGTTTCGCTTTATTGCTAAGGCAGGTCTCCAACTCCTAAACTCAAGAGATGATTCATCTGCCTTGTCCTCCTAAAGTACTGGGATTATAGGCATGTGCCACCATGCCCAACCAAGATTACCAATTCTGTAACATCAATCCAGCCTAGTAAATCAACAAACATGTACTGCAACAATTATATAAATTACATAACTGGTAGAAGACAGAAAGTCTGATTTATACAACAAATGAGGCATTAATATATCTGAAAACAACAAGTATTAAAGACAGATACACATAGCAGCAAACTGTACAATACTATCTAAATCCTGGAAAAGTCTAAGAATCACTAAGATCAGAGAAGTCAGATTTCAGGAAATAGATAACATCTGAGGGGTCTGAAGGATTAGATAAATGAGAGCAGAAGAACTCAAGTTTTGTCAATTACTGTAGAAGTTCCTGAATTCAGCAACATTGGCCTCAGCAACAGCACTAAAAATCACACTTAACTTTAGAATTAAAAATACTTTCAGAGATTACATAGTAGATATCTTTCATTTTATACAGTCTAGACAAACTCTTAAAAGAGTTTAGTGGCAGATTTTTTAGTATTTTGTTTTCTCAACTAAACCAACTCCCCTACTTTTCAACAAGGATTAATGAAAACACAAAGTCAACCAATAAAATCTAACTGCCCCTTTCCCCAGTAATTGGTGGTTTCAACTTAGAGAAAAGTAACTGAGCATTTACAGAGTGTTTGAAATGCGGGATATAAGCTCATTTTTATACTCTAAATGATGCCCTAGCACTTCGGTAGTTTTGCTGCTCCAGCTTGTCAATATCTCTAAGATATCATTTTATATTGCCTTACATTTTCCTTCTGCCCAGGCTGGAGTGCAGTGGCGCAATCTTGGCTGGCCCCCGCCTCCGCCCCCGCCCCCACCTCCGCCCGGGTTCAAGCAATTCTCTGCCTCAGCCTCCCTAGTAAAGCTGGGATTGCAGGCGCCTGCCACCATGCGCAGCTAATTTTTGTATGTGCCGGTGCCTGGCCAGCACATATTTTTAAAATAACTAGATACAGCCAGGCACGGTGGCTCACGCCTGTAATCCCAGCACTTTGGGAAGTCGAGGCAGGCACATCACGAGGTCAGGAGTTTGCGACCAGGCTGGTCAGTATGTTGAAACCTCGTCTCTACTAAAAATACAAAAAAAATTAGCCAGGCGTGGTAGCACGTGCTTGTAGTCCTAGCTACTTGGGAGGCTGAGGCAGAAGAATCGCTTGAACCGGGGAGGCGAAGGTCGCAGTGAGCCAAGATCATGCCACTGCACTCCAGCCTTAGCAACAGAGGGAGACTCGTCTCAAAACAAACAAACAAACAAACCCTAAATACTTGCCTGGTGGTCCTGAGAAAATTTTTCTTAAAAAAAAAAAAGGCCGGGCGCGGTGGCTCAAGCCTGTAATCCCAGTACTTTGGGAGGCCGAGGCGGGTGGATCACGAAGTCAGGAGATCGAGACCATCCTGGCTAACATGGTGAAACCCCGTCTCTACTAAAAATACAAAAAACTAGCCGGGCGTGGTGGCGGGCGCCTGTAGTCCCAGCTACTCGGAGGCTGAGGCAGGAGAATGGCGTAAACCCGGGAGGCGGAGCTTGCAGTGAGCCGAGATCGCGCCACTGCACTCCAGCCTGGGTGACACAGCGAGACTCCGTCTCAAAAAAAAAAAAAAAAAAAAAAAAAAAAAAAAAAAAAAACCAGCCGGGCATGGTGGCTAATGCCTGTAATCCCAACACTTTAGGAGAACCACCTGAGGTCGGGAGTTCGAGATCAGTCTGACCAAAGTGGAAAAACCCCATCTCTACTAAAAATACAAAATTAGCCAAGCTTGGTGGCACATGCCTGTAATCCCAACTACTCAGGAGGCTGAGGCAGGAGAATTGCTTGAACCCGGGAGGCAGAGATTGAGCCATTGCACTCCAGCCTGGGCAACAAGAGTGAAACTCTGTTTCAAAAAAAAAAAAAAAATCACTAAGGCTTTAAGATGCCATCATGGAACAATAATATACAATTAATATTAGAATAATACCATATAAGTGGTTAATCCTTAAACCTGGTCTGTATTTCAATATCTTCCTATCACTGTTTTTTCTTATCAATTTGATTATTATATTATGGTAAACTGCAACTTCATCTATTGAAAGCACTGAGTGCCTGGCAGGAAACAACTCTGGGTAACTACAGTACAGAGTATGCCAATGGACACCGAGGGCAGAAATTCCTCATTATCTACCCCATTATCTCTCCCAACACCAGTCCCAGATTTTTTACTGGGGGGTGGGAGGAGTTCTATTTTAGCCTACACGTATTATGATCCTTTTACCTCTCTAAGAAATCTCCTGACTCCAGCCTTCCCCCTCCGCCACTTCACAGGCATTATCGGTACTCAAATCTCCTAGACTAACAATGACTTCTTTTAAAGGGAAATACATGTGAAAAGTCAAAGAAAATAACTGTAGCAAATGAATGTCAAAGTCATTTTCTAGGCTCCTCACAAAACTTAGGATTTCCTAAAGCCAAATGCTTCTCATTAAGGAACTTAAGATAGCTCTCTTCCTCTGTTAAGTACTTCTAAATACATGCCCATACAGACTGCATTCTCCCAAAAGAAAAGGAATCTCTACCTTTGCATAGTGAATTGTTTGGCCTCCAAAGACATGTTTATTAATCTCAAGTAGTGAGAGACTGAAAACTTTTCTTAGAATTTTCTAGTGTCACCTAGGCAATCACTTTTTTGTTTTTTTGAGACAGAGTTTCACTCTTGTTGCCCAGGGTGAAGTGCAATGGCATGATCTCGGCTCACCGAAACCTCCACCTCCCAGGTTCAAGCGATTCTCCTGCTTCAGCCTCCCTAGCAGCTGGGATTATAGGCATGTGCCACTACACCCGGCCAGTTTTGTATTTTTAGTAAAGACAGGGTTTCTCCATGTTGGTCAGGCTGGTCTTGAACTCCTGACCTCAGGTGATCCACCCGCATCAGCCTCCCAAAGTGCTGGGATTACAAGCATGAGCCACCACGCCAGGCCACGAAAACAGCTATATGCTTTTTTAATGGAAGGATTGAACATGGATTAAAAATTAGTCTTTAGGTTCTATGATGCATAATTATGTGAATGAAGTGTTTCATCCCTTGAACTAATAATGCCTTCTGAAAATGTACTGTTGTCAAATCTCAGGCATATCTTTCTTTAAATGCTATTTCCCTACCCAACACTCATCATGGATATAAGAAGAAACAAGATAAAAGTGAAGATACATTACTGAAAACAAAATTATCACATCCATCTTAGACCTCTTCAGTTAATTCCATTCTGGTCACTTGCCCCAGAATCTATACTTTATAATTCACCTGGTTATATAGCTAATAAGTATATTTAGTGTATGTATATAATCTTGTATATTATAAAATACTATTTTATCATCGTTAGATATTCAATAAGCATTTACTGATTGCCTACTATGTGCCAGGAGCAAAGCCTACAAAAACAAAACAGCAAGTGATGCATCCTTAAGAAACAAAGTGAGAAAGAATAAAAAGTAATATGAAGTATTTATCATTACTTATTTGATCATGGTAAATTCTGTGTAATAAAGTACTATGAAAATTCAAAGAATGAGCAAAGGTGGTTCAGGTCAGACCTCTCGATTCTATTAATTCACATCTACCCTGAAGCAAAAAGTATTGATTTTACTTAAAAGAAAATTTGTTAATATATTACCTTAGCTGGTTATAGCCAACCAGAGAGCATCAGTAATAACAGAAGGAGTATTACTGGAGTGAAAGCATAGCATGGTAGTTAAAAAATGTGCATTCTTGAACCACGTGACCTACACTGGAATATTAGCTCTGCCATTTACTAACTGTAGCACCCAAACAACTTCTATGTGCCTCAGTTTCCTCATCTATAAAATGACTAATAAAACCTATTTGGTTGTGCAGTTCAATAATAGCAATTGTTTGTACTAGTAATTCAACTAGTAAGTTTAATAGTAGTAATAGTAATAGTGAACATCTACTTCACAGAATAGTTGAGGATTCAATGAGTAAATACATATAAAGCATTCAAAATGCATGACTCCTAATAGATGTTCATGAAGTATTAACAATGCTGACAAAAAAATTATTGTTGAGATAATGGAACCAACGGCCTCATTACTCGTTTTTGGACTGCATTATTTTCCAACTTAAGTAGTTTTATAAATCATGAGTTAATTCACTATTTTTAAGGACAGAAATTCTGGAGGCAGCCTGAGTTGAAATTTAATGTCAACACTTACTATGTGCCCTTCTCCCTCAGTTTCCTCTTTTATAAAAGAAGATAACAAAAAATAACCTATATCATAATATCGGTAGAGTTTAATAAGCTAATAAAGCACAAGAAAACCACCTATTAGGCAGTACTTAAAGACTCAACTATCATTCTTTTTCTTGCATATGACTGAATCAAGCAGCAGGGTAGGACTTTAGAATAAACAAGAATTTTTCAGGTTAAACACTGCTTTTAGTAATTTACAAAATACTCTCTACAAGAAAACTACAGCAACTTGTCACTGAAAAAGTACAGCACATTTTTAGCTAAAGAATCTTATGTAGCAATACACAGGCCATGAAACCAAAAGGAAAACAAACAGCAAGTTGATCACTTAGGTGGAAAACAGCACTACACTAAAAGGAAATCATTAGACTTGGATTTCAGCCCAGCCTTTGACTGATGCTAACTTCTCCTGCCCTCAGTCTAGTACATCACTTCTGCAGGATTTGGCGATTCCTGTTTGCCATTAGACATACATTTAAGGTAATTTTTAAAGGAAATAAGGATGGCAAAGGAAAAAACTCACTATCGACTTTGAAAGACTTTTCATGGCTAAACAAGCAATCTGAAATTCTCCCTTAAAATAGATAGGACTACGAAGACTACATCTCATAGAAACACACCATTCAAAGCACGTGCGAAAGGATTCTCAAAGGCAGTATCTGTAAACACACAAAAACGACAAGTAATAAAGCTGTTTTCATTCAAGTTTACGACAAAGCCCACTAAATAGGAAAGCAAAGAACACAAACCACACCTCCGGGTAAAAGCCGAGGTTACCACGGGCTTTCACGACGACGAACCTGATGCCTAAATTACCTTTTCCAGCATCTTCCGCTCTCTCTCTAGTCCAGCAGCTTCAAGCTGTTCTTCCTCTTCCAGCATGGCCGGGGTAATCACGGCAGTGTCCAGCTGTTCAACCATTGCTGGAGCCTGGGAGCCTGACGGGAGAGAAAGCTTCCAAATTGCAGTTTTTAAAAAATTACTAACTACTCAACTCCAACATGAAACAGCCCTTCTCCCACCCGAGATGCACTGGAGCACAAGGTGAAGACCCAGGGGACGCCAGCATCACCTCTCAGAAGACACCGTAGGTCTTCGCAAAGTCTACAAGTGCCTGGACCACAGTTTACAACTCGGGATGCTCGGAAAATGCAGTTCCCTATGTGAAATCTTCACCGGCATGCTAATATGTGCAATTCCGGGGTCTCCTCCACTCACCGTGGCAGTTTCCCAACCCTCTCTTCCTCCTCAATCCCTGCCCGGGGTCGGCTCCCTCCCCCAAGCTCCGCCGCAGTCTCCATGCTTGCCCACCTCAGCCCCGCATGCCGCCACCCGCGCCCGAAAGAAGGCTCTCCTCACTTACCGCAGCTGCCCGCGGGCCGTTCCGCTGGCATGCCTCGACACGCACCCGGGAACCGGGTCCCCTCCACTCAGCGCCTGCAATGCCGCGAGCTAATTCCTCACAGCCTCTGCCGGCCCAGCCTTCTCGCCAAATCCCCCGCCAGGGAAAAAAGCGCGCTTCTACTTCGCGGGAAAATCCTGTCATCTCGCGATACGTTACATTACCCGCCCGCCCTCCAGCCCCGCTGCGCGAGATTTGGCGCAGCTTGCGGTTTTCCTCAGACTGACCCGTGGCGACCGTGAGCCTGTACCTGGACCTCTGCCAGGAGGAAACTGGGTCCTGGTGCCGAACTCAGCCTGTAATTATCCTTTGAGATTGGGCGAGGCGGCCGATCGTGGAGGACCCAGTTTCCTCACCTAACTGATGGTTCCGAACTACGCAATTAAAATTTGATAGCGCTGTTAATACTTTGCAAGGCGCCTTCACACGTTGGCTGCTGTAATCGAGCACCCCCTAGCCCGTGATCCTATAGGTGGAGAAGTCTGCGTATCCGCACAAGGATGTCAGAAACATTTTTATAGGGCCAGCCTCGCCGCACCCGCAGCGCGCGGCTCACATCTTGAGTGAAAATCCCCCAAAAATGACCAAGAGGAGGGTTTTTTTGTGGGTGGGACGGGAGAGAGAAGGAACAGGATATTAAGATTATGACTGGGTTAAAGAAAGCTGTTTAGGGTAAGGGCGAGCTGAAAGCAGTGATGGACCAAGCGGAGTGGCCAGCAGAAGGAAGATTCAGGAAACCAAACAGGATTCATTCATTCGAGTGGGCAGTGAAGGAAGGAGTGGACCTTTTCTTGCCCCGGGTTTTCACTTCAGCTTTCAATTCCTCCTTTTCTTGTTTGCATTCCTTTTCAACTATTTCCTTTGTCTCCCTCTCCAGAGCTCCCTTTCCCACCTCCAATTTCCTAGGACGTATGGCATTAAATATACCTGCCATGTAACCACCTGTTTCCTTCATTTTGACTTCCCAAAACTTGTATGATTGTGTCTGCACAAAATTTAAGAGTTTACCGGCTGGCTGCGGTGGCTCACGCCTGCAATCCCAGCACTTTCGGAGCCCAAGGCGGGTGGATCACGAGGTCAGGAGTTGAAGACCAGCCTGGCCAAGATGGTGAAACCCTGTCTCTACTAAAAAATACAAAAATTAGCCGGGCGCGGTGGCAGGCGCCTGTAGTCCCAGCTATTCGGGAGGCTGAGGCAGAAGAATCGCTTGAACCCGGGCGGCAGAGGTTGCAGTGAGCCTAGATCGCGCCATTGCACTCCAACCTGAGCAACTGAGAGAGACTCCGTCTCAAAAAAAAAATAATAAATAGAAACGAAACCTAGTCTCTATATTTTATTTTATTAAGATAGGGTCGCCGGGCGCGGTGGCTCAAGCCTGTAATCCCAGCACTTTGGGAGGCCGAGGCGGGCGGATCACGAGGTCAGGAGATCGAGACCATCCTGGCTGACACGGTGAAACCCCGTCTCTACTAAGAAATACAAAAAACTAGCCGGGCGAGGTGGCGGGCGCCTGTAGTCCCAGCTACTGGGGAGGCTGAGGCAGGAGAATGGCGTGAACCCGGGAGGCGGAGCTTGCAGTGAGCTGAGATCCGGCCACTGCACTCCAGCCTGGGCGGCAGAGCGAGACTCCGTCTCAAAAAAAAAAAAAAAAAAGAAATACAAAAAAAAAAAATAGCCGGGCAAGGTGGCAGCGCCTGTAGTCCCAGCTACTCGGGAGGCTGAGGCCGGAGAATGGCGTGAACCCGGGAGGCGGAGCTTGCAGTGAGCTGAGATCCGGCCACTGCACTCCAGCCTGGGCTACAGAGCGAGACTCCGTCTCAAAAAAAAAAAAAAAAAAAAAAAGATAGGGTCTCATTCTGTCGCCCAGGCAGCAGCGTAATGGCGCGATCTCTGCTCACTGCAATCTCCGCCTCCTGGGCTCAGTTGATCCTCCCACCTCAGCCTAGTAAGTAGCTGAGACTACAGGTGCACGCCACCACGCCGGGACATTTTAGTGGTGGACATTAGCCCACACCAGGCTGATTTTTGTTGGTTTGGGGTTTTTGTGTGTTTTTGTGTTTTGCTAGAGACGGGTTTTCGCCATGTTATCCAGGCTGGTCTCGAACTCCTAGGTTCAAGGGATCCTCCCACTTCGGCCTCCGGAAGTGCTGAGAGTACAGGCGTGACATATTGTGCCTGGCCCCTACAAAAATTTCCTAAATTAGCCGGGTGTGGTGGCGGGTGCCTGTGGTCCTAGTACTTGGAAGGCTGAGGTGAGAGAATCACTTAAGCCCAGGTGGTCGAGGCTGCAGTGAGCTGAGATTGTAACACTGCACTCCAGCCTGGGTGATACAGCAACACTTTGTCTCAAAAAAAAAAAAAAAAAAAAAAAAAAAGTCCTCAACATACTGAGATGGAGTAGGGATCCCTTTCTCTAGGGGCCTGTGGGCCCCCCAACCTTGGGAATAAAGGAAAATCTTGAGTTGCTTCAAGGGAAATTCTAGGAACCTAGCTAGCCCTGACAGGTAAATAAGCAACTTGATAAGGAAGAAGGTAACAGTAGCCTAAAACAATAGCCCAGGAAGTTGGATTCAGGAGATCTTTGGTTCCTCTGTTAAAACTAGAGGTAATATCTTAACACATGTCTCTAAGATGTTTTTTAGAAACCCCAAGCCCCACCAAACACATCTGCTGGCACTCTCTTGCCTCGTTTGTTCTAAATTTATTCCTAGGGGCCTGGAGGAGGTCACACACACAAGCAGAGCTAGCGTTCTTTTCCGCTGATCCCAAATTTTTGTTTTTTAATTTTTAAAAATTGAGATGGAGTCTCACTCTGTTGCCCAGACTGGTCTCAAACTCCTGGGCTCAAGCCATCCTCCCACTCAGCCTCCCAAGTCAAAGGGAAAGAAATTTTGGGATTACAGGCACACACTACCACACCCAGCTCGCCAAATTTTTAGACAAAACTTCACCTCCTGAACCAACTGCAAATCAGAAAATCTTTTAATCCATCTATGACCTGTTCCCCAAGCCCCATTCCCCTACCCTTTGAGATGGCAGTCAAAACAATGCAGAGACTCCATGTATTAATTGATGACTTTGCCTGTAATTTCTGCTTTCCTGAAATTTACCCCTGCCTTTAAAAATCCTTACCTGCAAGCCATCAGGGAGTTTGGGTCTTAAGCATGAGCTGCCCCAATTCCTACCGCTGCAAAAGCTCAGTGTGGAAGTCTTGTCTTTCTGAGCCAGGCGAGTGGACCAAAGTTCAGTTCTGTAACAGCACCTTATGTTAAATGGGACAATTTGAAGCCCTCCAATCAGACCCTGCCAAGCCAACATTCCTAAATCTTTTCCCTTGCTCTCTGATCCCTTAAAATTTGCCCTAGACCCTAAATCAGGGAGACAGACTTGAGCCCACTCCTATCTCCTTGCTGACCACTTGCAATAAAGCCTTTCTTTTCTCAAAGGCAGGTGCCATAGTTATTGGCTTTTGTGTGTAATGGGCAGTGAGTCCATTTGCTTGATAACATTTTTACTCCTAGTTCATTCAATATTATTTCAAGATAAAATGTAGCCTCTATTAATAGCTACTCTTAAATCTATCTCCTTCTAATCTAAAGCATAGCTGTCCATTTCATTCTACTTAAGATTTGCTTTGTTATGTTTTGAGACAGGGTCTTGCTCTGTTGCCCAGGCTAGAATGCAGTGGCACAATCATAGCTCACTGCAACCTCAAATTCCTGGGCTCAAGTGATCCTCCCACAACAGCCTCCTGAGCAGCTAAGTCTACAGGTACATACCACTACACCCAGCTAATTTTTAAAATTTTTCTGTAGAGACAGGGTTTTGCTATGTTGCTCAGGCTGGTCTTGAACTCCTGGGCTCAAGGGATCCTCCCACCTTGACCTCCCAGAGTATGAAATAACAGGCATGTCAGAGCATGAGCCACATTACCCACCACCCTCACTCTACTTAAGATTTTTGGGGCCGGGAGCGGTGGCTTATGCCTGTAATCCCAGCACTTCGGGAGGCCGAGGCGGGTGGATCATGAGGTCAAGAGATCAAGACCATTCTGGCCAACATGGTGAAACCCATCTCTCCTAAAAATACAAAAATTAGCTGGGTGTGGTGGTGCACACCTGTAATCCCAACTACTAGGGTAGCTGAGGCAGGAGAATCACTTTAACCTGGGAGGCAGAGGTTGTAGTAAGCCAAGATCGTGCCACTGCACTCCAACCTGGTGACAGAGCGAGACTCCATCTCAAAAAAAAAAAAAAAAAAAGATTTTTGCCCTTTTACCAACCTATCCTCCAAAATTTCTTTCCCTTTGACTTTTGAAACACGTTTTATGGGGTTTTCCCTAATGTGCTGAAAAACCTTTCCTTGTTCCTTCTTTTGAATTCTGATATGGTTTGGCTGTGTCCCCACCCAAATCTCATCTTGAATTGCAGCTTCCATAATTCCCACGTTATGGGAGGGACCCAGTGGGAGATAATTGAATCATGGCGGCAGTTTCCCCCATACTGTTCTTGCGGTAGTGAGTAAGTCTCACGAGATCCAGATGAGATGATTTCATAAGGGGAAACCCCTTTCGCTTGGTTCTCATTCTCTCTCTTGCCTGCCACCACGTAAGACGTGCTTTTCATCTTCTGCCTTCTGCCATGATTGTGAGGCCTTCCCAGCCACGTGGAACTGAGTCCGTCAAGCCTCTTTTTCTTTATAAATTACCCGGTCTTGGGTAATTTATCAGCAGCGTGAAGATGGACTAATACAAATTCAATTGTGGTCCACCTCCCTAAATCTTTTCTCCATCCATTGTTTTTCTCTAGAAACTTTCTTCCTTGGACCTTCTGCTCTATGGGCAAGGGAGAGAGAGAATTTGTCCAAATACACGAAATGGAGATCAAGAAAATCTCATCTGATTCTCAAAGAACAGACATCTCAACTGACATCTGGCCCCACACTTGCTAATAAAAGTGCATTGGTGCATTTCCTGGCACGTCTTTGCCATTGTGCAAACCCTCCCTTCAAAGTGGCTGTGAACACGCTTGTTCATTCACTTTTATTTAAGAGTCTACATTTATTTTGGGTTTTTTTTTTTGCTTTTTTTAATGACTGGTTAGAAAGAATGAATAACACCTCCTATTGATTGCCTAACAGGGTTACTATAGTCAATAATAACTTAATTGCACATTTTTAAATAACTTAAGGAATATAACTGAATGGTTTGTAACTCAAAGGATAAAGATGGATACCCCATTTTCCATGATGTGCTTATTTCACAGTGTATGCCTATATCAAAACATCTCACATACCCCATAAACATATACACCTACTATGTACCCATAAAAATTAAAAATAAAATTAAAATGCCTCCTGGATACTAGGAACTATCATAGGAGCTGCACAGCAATGAACCAGACAGACTACATCCCTGTTGATATGGAACTTACATTCGAGGAGTTGGGGTGAAAAGAGGGAAATTGTGAAATATTAGAATAGGGTGGCATGAGAGTGACTGGATAGTTATTTTAGGTTGAGTAATTGGGTGTCTGAAGAAGTGATAGGCACTTTTTTTTTTTTTTTTTTGGATGGAGTTTCGCTCTTATTGCCCAGGCTGGAGTGCAATGGTGCAATCTTGGCTCACCACAACCTCCGCCTCCCAAGTTCAAGCAATTCTTCTGCCTCAGCCTCCCAGGTAGCTGGGATTACATGCATATGCCACCAAGTCTGGCTAATTTTGTATTTTTAGTAGAAATGGGGTTTCTCCATGTTGGTGAGGCTGGTTTCAAACTCCCGACCTCAGGTGATCCGCTGCCTCGGCCTCCCAAAGTACTGGGATTACAGGCATGAGCCACCACACCTGGCCTAAGTGATAGGCGCTTTAAGCAGAGAACCAAATGCCAAGAAGCTAGCCAGCCTGGGGGAAGAGCAATCCAAGCAGAAACTACAGGTGTACAGAGAGTAAAGCAGGAATACACTTGGGCATGTTTGAGTATCAGAAAGAAGGCCAGCATGACTGAAGCCGAATTGGCAAGGGGGAATGGCACAAAAAGTCAGAGGCAGACCCTCCAGATGAGGCACTGGGGATTTTCTTCTAAGTATGGTGTTACAAGTTATTTTTCCCTACCCACACAAAATGTCTTCCTCTTATAGAATCCTTTTCATATTAATGTGCATAACCATCCATCCAATCACAGAAGTCAAAACAAAACCAAACCCTGGTTCCCTCTTGTTATAGTAGATAGCCCCACTTCTGGCCTACCTCACAAAGGAAATAATAGCTTCAAGACAGAAGTCCCCTTTCAGCTTACCAACGTCAAATTTACAAACCCATCTGCATCCTCAACACCTTTCTCACTCTCTCATCTTGTGCTCTGGATCCAACTCCCTGCTGCCTATTCAGAAATTATTTTATATTAGAAATCACTATTCCCTCTTTTAAAAGATAATTCTTACTCTGTCGCCCAGGCTGGAGTGCAGTGGTACCATCATAGCTCACTGTAACCTTTAATTCCTGAACTCAAGGAATCCTCCCACCTCAGCCTCCAAGTAGCTGGGATTACAGGCGTGAGCCACTGCCCCCAGCTGGAACCTCCTATTTCCCTACCAACTATTGTCAGTTCTCTCTTCCCCTTTAAAGCTTACTTTTATAATTATCTACACTAGCAATGTTTAATTCCTTGCCTTCCACTGATTCTTCAACCTTCTGATTGCAACATTCAGCATACACCAAAGTAGCCCACTAAGGTTTAATGACTTCGACGCTGCTACGTTTAATGGACATTCTCAGTTCTTATTTGAACCTCACTGCAACATAACACTGTTAATCACTCCTTTATGGAAACACTCTTGTCCGTTGTCTTTTCTGATCCCACATTCTCTTGATATTCCTATTCCCAACTTTTACTAGTTCATTCTCTTCTACCCAACCTTTAAATGTTTAACTTTCCTAGTGAACCAGAAACTGAGTTTCTGGTCAATTGCATAATATCTACAATAGAAAAAAATTTAAATGAAAAGGTAAGTTCAGTGAGGAGTGGATCAAAATAAAAACAATCCAATCATCCATATCTACCATAGGGTAGTGATATGCACTATTTTGGGTACTAGCACTTCAGCAGTAAATAAGGCAACGTTTTTGACCTCAGAGTTTACACTGTAGTGGAAACAACAGACAACACTATAAAACAGTGTCAGTTGGTGATATATAATAGAAACTGTAAAGAAATATGAAGCAGAGTAAGGTCATGAGAATAGAGGATAGATGTTTAGAGAAAAGTCCTCTGAGGAAGTGACCTTAAACAGCGGTATAAAGTATAAGCCATACAAAGACCTAGACAAAAAAACACTTCAGAGGGAAGAAAGATCTCAGGTAGATAGAAGGTTGACAAATTGAAAAATGGCAGTAAGTCCACTGGTGCCTACAGGCAGAATGTTTATAAATTGTAGCTGAAACTGGAAAGATGTGTAGTGACCAGATCAAGTAGGACCATGGAGACTAGGATAAGAGTGTGGATTTTTATTATGAGGAATGCCATTAGAGGATCTTGAGCAAAAAAATGAAATTGACTTATACTTTTTTTTTGAGACACAGTCTTGCTCTGTCGCCCAGGCTGGAGTGCAATGGCGTGATCTCAGCTCACTGCAGCCTCCACCTCCTGGGTTCAAGCGATTCTCCTGCCTCAGCCTCCCAAGTACCTGGGATTAGAGGCACTCACCAATGCCCAGCTAATTTTTGTACATTTAGTAGACACAGGGTTTCACTATGTTGATCAGGCTGGTCTCAAACTCCTGACCTGAAGTGATCCGCCACCTCAGCCTCCCAAAGTGCTGGGATTGCAGGTGCGAGCCACCATGCCCAGCTGATTTAGACTGTTTAAAGGTAATAAAACATGTAATCTAATTTAAAATTTCATAAGATGTGTTTGCTTTTCAAGGGTTCACATAAGAGGCTTTTTTGTTGCCTAACTTCCCCCAATTTTTGTTTGTTTGTTTTTGAGATGGAGTCTCGCTGTGTCACCCAGGCTGGAGTGCAGTGGCACGATCTCGGCTCACTGCAAGCTCCGCCTCCCAGGTTCACGCCATTCTCCTGCCTCAGCCTCCCGAGTAGCTGGGATTACAGGAATACGCCACCAAGCCTGACTACTTTTGTATTTTTAGTAGTAACGGGGTTTCTCCATGTTGGTGAGACTGGTCCCGAACTCCCGACCTTAGGTAATCCGCCCGCCTTGGCCTCCCAAAGTGCTGGAATTACAGGCATGAGCCACCGCGCCTGGCCCAATTTTTTTTTTTTTTTAATGTTTTTGAGAAAGGGGCTCACTCTGTTGCACAGGCTGGAGTCCAGTGGTGTGATCACAGCGCAGTGTAGCCTCAACGCCCCCGGGCTCAGGCAATCCTCCTACCTCAGCCTTCCAAGTAGCTGAGACTACAGGCACATGCTACCATGACCAGCTAATTTTTAAATTTTTTGAAGAGATGGTCTTACTATGTTGCCCAGGCTAATCTGGGGCTCCTCAGATCAAGTGATGCTCCTGTCTCAGCCTCCCAAAGTGCTAGGATCACAGACATGAGCCACCGCGCTCAGCTGTGACCAGAATTTCAAGCTTTGCTTTCTGCTTTTATACCATTGTGTATAGCATTATGCCTGAGGATGAAAAATGAGAACAAATATACCCCATTGTTGTCAATTTCATATACTCCTTCAAGTCTATATTCATTTATCATTTACATATTTATTGTAAAAATGATTTTTCAAATACATTGCAATAGTACAAAAGTCATTTTACTTTAAATTTAATAAAGTTAGTATTGTTTACGTAAATTTTCAAATGAAACACTTTCATAATATAATTTTAAGTCAAATTTCCTTCCTTGTGTTTACTAGAAAATAAATCAAACCTACAAAATAAAATGCACATAAGCAGATTCTCATTAACTGAGATCAAGGGATGATCAATATGAACAGCAGAGTATCTGGAAAGAAAGGCAATTTTGGAATTTCCCAAGCCTTTAAAACTTTATGTAGACTAACAAAATGTTAAGAGGCAGTGCTTGGCAATAATCAGGGCTTAAGAAATATAAGTATTAATTCAAATTTCTCACTTTTGCAACTACACTCTTACCAAGCAAACAATATTTTTAAAGAGCAGCGCTTTCTCTGGAGTGGTTAGTTTCCCTGAAATCTTGGATTTCATTTTAGTTTTTACATGTTGTAAAGCAGTGAAGTTCTAATTAATGAAGTTTTATTACAGTTGAGAATATTTTAGACAATGTTTGTCAAACAGCAAAATAATATGAATCAATACAAAAACATTTTTTCCTCTCAGAGGACTGTTTTCTGACACTATCAGTTAGTCATGACAAATTTTAATTTTTTTTTTTTTTTGAGACGGAGTCTCGCTCTGTCGCCCAGGCTGAAGTCCAATGGCGCGATCTCGGCTCACTGCAAGCTCCGCCTCCCGGGTTCACACCATTCTCCTGCCTCAGCCTGCAGAGTAGCTGGGACTACAGGCGCCTGCCACCACGCCCGGCTAATTTTTTTGTATTTTTAGTAGAGACAGGGTTTCACTGTGTTAGCCAGGATGGTCTTGATCTCCTGACCTCGTGATCCTCCTGTCTCAGCCTCCCAAAGTGCTGGGATTACAGGCGTGAGTCACCGCACCCGGCCTTTTTGACTCTTTTTTTATACTAGTCTCTGCTGTCTGAATACACTCTTGGAATATAAAATAATTTTATCTTACCCAAACAAAAACAAAATGAAAAGTAAAAATAAATCATATGACATTATGAAGTAAGATAAATTATTTCATGATTATCTGCTTTAGAATTATACCCTTCAGTAGTGTAGACTCTAAAGAGTTGACAGGCCTAGGTCAAAATAACATTAGTTCCTAAGCTACAAGTAAAGCTATTACCTTGAAGTCAGAGATTTTGAAAATGTCAATGTCCTTTTGCAAATGCTACCTAATTTTATAAAGTCAAACAAATATACTCAAAGGTCACAAATGCAATAGACATCAGCAAAAGCTGACTGTAGAAAACTCTGTGAGTTACCGGAGTCTTCTAACAGCATTTTTTTTTTTCTTTTTTTTTTTTTTTTTTTTTTTTTTTTGAGACGGAGTCTCGCTCTGCCGCCCAGGCTGGAGTGCAGTGGCCGGATCTCAGCTCACTGCAAGCTCCGCCTCCCGGGTTCACGCCATTCTCCTGCCTCAGCCTCCCGAGTAGTTGGGACTACAGGCGCCCGCCACCGCGCCCGGCTAGTTTTTTGTATTTTTTAGTAGAGACGGGGTTTCACCGTGTTAGCCAGGATGGTCTCGATCTCCTGACCTCGTGATCCGCCCGTCTCGGCCTCCCAAAGTGCTGGGATTACAGGCTTGAGCCACCGCGCCCGGCCGCATTTTTTTTTTTCTAACAGCATTTAAATAAGGCAATGTAGACCTGGACTAAAGGAACATTAAGTAAGATATATATATATTGAGTAGACAAACAAATGAAACACATATTAAATTTCACATTATTTTGAGTATTTTAGGAAAAGGTTTTTTTAATTGAAAATATACTTTAACAATAACAACAAAAACTGCCATATACTGACCATGTGAATTATCACATATTTCCTACATACTGGTCTCAAGAGAAGATACAGTACAATATTTTAGCTGCCAGTACTGCCAGTCTAAAAAGACTGAAGGCTTAGTGCATTCCTTGGAAGACAAATTTGGCAAACAAAAACAAAAATTATTTCCTTTTTTTCCTTGAGATGTAGTTAAATAAAACAGATATCCCCAAAGTAATGAAGACTCATTTCAAGTAATTACTCAGCTTACCAGTTTTATTTACACAGTAATTGTTATGAGTGGTTTTTAGTGAATTCCTTGTATTTACATTTTATATACACATTTATACTTGAAAGGTAAAGAAACTGTACAATAATAAAAAAAAATAAGAAAAAGAAATATAGTAACTTAGGTCCAACTGAGGAAACAAATACATAAAAGTATGATTAAATTTAGTCAGGCAGTATAAACTGAATGAGATTACTGCCAGAGGTTATATTCCCTCTATCAGGGATACCAATACCAAGGAAGTAGTTACTGGAGTTAAAAGGTCATCCTAAAACCTACTAAGACCATGGCCCCTCCTTCAATATTTTATTGTATTACCAGTTTCCAATAAGTAAGTCCCTATAATAGCAGTTACCTTTTGAGGGTTCTACTAGTAGTCCGTAGACTAGAATGACCCATGGGGTAAAAATATATGGGCACCCTAGGGTCCCATACTCCTAAAGAGGCAGTCACTACACTAACAAGGATCCCAGGCTTGTTAGTTTGAAAACTATATAGCACTAACAGAAACAGTGTGCTTAAGTGCTGTTTCAAACTAAACTGCAACAAAAAAAACACTGTAACTCTAACTAAATGGCATGTTATATAGCCATCACTCATAACACTCAAGTGATTTAGATTCAAATTTAAACATAATAGGACAATAGCAATATGTCATTAGAGATCAGAGATCTCTGTCAATCAGATATAGCCTTGCCACCACCTAAAGATGCGTTCGCTGCCTCATGTATGGCTCTAGTAGCAGTTCCAAAAGACAATGCATTCACTCTTGTAAGGACAATGTCAATTGTCCTGACATTGTTGTTGGCTACATTTAACCTATTCTATGATATGGTACTAGAGCTCAAGAAATACATCAAGCCAGATCATTCTGTTCAGACCTTCCAAGGGAAATGTTCCTGGACAGCACCTGACTGGGAAAATGCTATTAATGTTGCTATAAAACACAAAATAGTAAAAGCAGCATTTTCCCCAATTTACTATTCAGTGAGAAAGCCAAGCAGAAACCCAATGCAGCACATTGTGAAAAGTTTCAATGTTCTATTTTCAGCAGTTAAGCCAGGCATACCACCTCCTTCATCTGACCTGGATCCTGCTCTGGACTTCAAGGAAACATACACCTGATTAGCAGTTCAAGAACTCGACATAAAAATAATTCATGCTATGTTCCAATTGGAGGGTCATGACACTGTTGGGCCCACAGGCAAAGCATTCATAAGTCAATGTACTTTAAGCTCATATCTACCTTTTTGGAAATGACTCCCTATGTTACAATGAAAGAATTCATCAAAGAATGATTCAATCATGCAGCACTACTTCCTAGAGTTGGCAGGGAAATCCATGCATTTCTTGGCGGATGAGAGAAGGCTGATTCAAGAACACAGTGAAGAGACGCTCCCATTCCTCAAAGTATTTCGCCTCTATGGGCATGAGGATTTAGCACGTGCTAAGTTCCCAAACCTATGCAAAGTGGCCAATGTGAGGAAGCGGAAGTTGGATAACTCATTCAGGGCTACCAATCTTCCAAAGAGTCACTATCTAGACTAGCAGATAATGAGGTAGACGAGGCAGTATCAAGACCTTCCTTGAAGAAAGCAATGATGAGTAAAGAAGATGAGGATGGGTTATAGGCAGCATTTAGTGTAACATGTGAAGAGATTAAGATGGCACTGACAGATAAAGGAACCAATAACCAGACTAATCTCACACAGCTTCTTCAGGCAATTGAATCAAGGGCTAGGATGTAGACTTAGAAAAAAAAATTAACTTTACCTTTTTCTTTTATTCTTATTTCCACTGATTAAGAAAAGTTATGCATAGAGTTTTACAAGTCACAGATTTAGCTACATATTAGATTTCAAATTTCAAACTGGAGTTAACAAATTTTGTTTCTATGGGCAGTGGAAGAATTGTAACTAAAAAATATGAAGTCTTGCCAAGTAGCATGCTATTTAAAAACTCTGAGGATTCATTACTTTTTACTCTTATCACTGAGAAACATCATATATATTTTTGGACTTACTCTCAAAGTCAAGTCTTCAATCCACTGAAGTGCAAAGAACTTTCCTTCTACCAGTTATTTATAGTTTTCTTAATGTCAAATTATTAGATGAATAATTTGTTACACTAGAACCAGAACGGCTAAAATTCTCTGAGTGATAGGAATTCCTTAAGAAAGACAACAAATTTCCCTTAAAAAACAAATGGACACGATACTGTGGAAAAACATCTAAACAAACAATAAACAATCTCCCACCAACATTTCCATTTCCTGGGTAACTCAAATTTGCCTCAACTTGTGAATGAAGATAAATGACATCTTCAGTGACTTAAATTAATTTACAATCAAATTTGTTTATTACTCGTCTATAATATCTTCAAAAGGTCAGAACTGGAAACAATGTCTGTACTATAGTACTTTGGAGGTTAACAATAGTATTTAACAATCCTACTCTAGCCTCCAGAGTATCTTTGTGGTAACTGTTACAAAAGAAAAGATGTAAAAATCTGAAGTATCTCCAAAGCTATTTTAAAAATTTATTGCATTAAACTGTTTACTCCAAATTGTGGAGTATAAACTCACCATTTAAACTTTTTCCTTTGAAAAATGACTCTACCTACAAAATAATAGTTCAATACTGACAATAAGTTATTCATTTCATTTACTTCAGCCATAAAATGTAAAATCAGCAGTCTTCCACCTCTTGATTCTTTTAGATATCTCCAACATTTTCTTCCACGCCTTGTACATAGGAAACAAAACCCTTTATCCAAAAACCACATTTTAGATGTCAATTAGTCTGTCAATTTTGAAGACTAGCTTTTCAAAGCAGGACTACTGTTCTTCTCTCCTTCTTTAATATCCTTCATTACAGATGCAAAGACCTGAAAATTATATGAAATAAAGATTAATCCTCAAAAACTACCACCCAGATTAAAGAGATTTAAATAACTATAAATGGGAAAAAGCTTTATTATACTTAACTCTGTCCCCTGAAAGTGTGCCATTCTCAAATCCTCTTTATTTTTTTCTAATCGTGAAATACGATTATATTCTAATTTTTACCAATTGCCAAATATTCTGAAATTACTATTTGGTAACTAACATTTTCTGAACAAAAGAGATTGTGAATTTAATAATGCCAATCGTTTATATCATTCATGGATTAAATGATACTGCTATCCTTTTATGTCACTTAACTTAGATTGCCAATACTTTTACTTTCCTAACAAGACTAAGTTAGGAAAGACTACTTTCCTAACAAGACTAAAAAGCCAGGACCATACATTATATATTCTTTCCACTACAAACCCTAGTACACAGCAGGTATTTAATATATAAAATTGTTGTCTATTTGAAATACCAAAGTAATAACTACTCTGGCAAATAAATGACTACGGTGGGTTGTACTTCACTAAATTGATATTATTGAACTTAAATAAAATAAAGCCCAGCCGGGAGCAGTGGCTCACGCCTGTAATCACAGCACTCTGGGAGGCCGAGGTGGGTGGATCACGAGGTCAGGAAATCCAGACCATCCTGGCTAACACGGTGAAACCCTGTCTCTACTAAAAACACAAAAAATTAGCTGGGCGTGGTGGCATGTGCCTGTAATCCCAGCTACTTGGGAGGCTGAGGCAGGAGAATCGCTTGAACCCGGGAGATGGAGATTGTACCGAGCAGAGAACTCACCACTGCACTCCAACATGGGCGACAGAGTGAGACTCTGTCTCAAAAAAATAGATGAAATGAAATGAAATGAAATGAAATAATGAAATAATGAAATGAAATGAAATAAAATAAAATAAAATAAAATAAAATAAAATAAAATAAAGCCCTAGGTTTGGATAGCTGAAAAGTGGGCAATTTGATTTAAATTCTTGCTTCTTAGAAGTCAAAAATTATTTTTAAAAGACATATTTTTCAGCACTAACATTTAAGAAATACATATTTTTTTTACAATAAGTCAACTGTTTTAACACATCTGTTAGAGAGAGGAAAATGTCACTCTACCTGAGTCCATTTTTTGGTGCTATTCTGCATCTGAATGGCTGCAATACAACTGAATAGCTTTTCTGATGTGATATCTTCTGGCAATTTAGTTAGAAACTGCGCTATATGAATAAAGTCCATCTGCAGGAGAATATCTTCATATAATCGGAGGATTCCTAATCCAGTCCTAAATAAAAATTCTTCCCCATCTCTGCAAAATACATCCCAGACTCGACAGGCCAGATCAAGTGGTAGTGATTTGCTATATAGTGTGAAGATCCTAAAATTAGAGGGAAAAATGGTCACTGAAATTTTTCATTCATTGATTCATTTACTCAGTAAGCAGCTCTATAAAAAAAGAACAGTGTTTATTAGGGATAAAAAGGCAAATAAAATATGGCTTTCCCATCCTGGCTAACATGGTGAAACCCCATCTCTACTAAAAATACAAAAATTAGCTGGGCATGGTGGCACACGCCTGTAGTCCCAGCTATGTGGGAGGCTGAGGTGGGAAAATCGCTTGAACCCGGGAGGTGGAGGTTGCAGCGAGCCAAGATCATGCCACTGCACTCCAACCTGGTGACAGAGTGAGACCCGGTCTCAAAAAAATAAATAAATAAAATAAAATAGCCTTCCTCCCTCAAACTTGAGTAGCGGGAAATTAAATAATAAATAACAAAAGTATGTGAATTTACAATCTTATGTAGAGGAAAGGCCTAATATCTACTAGAGTGGTAGAACAGTCTGGTAGTTAAGGGTATGAGCTCTGAAATCAGAATGCCTGAATTTGAATCTTGAATTTGCCACTTATTAGTTGTGTTACCTTAAGCAGGATAGTTGTCTTTACTGTGCCTCAGTTTCTTCATTAGTAAATTATAAGAAAACTATCTACCTCTCAGGATTGTTTTAAAAATTATAGTAGTTAATAAATGTAAAAGTGTTTACATCAGTGCTTGGCATGTAAGAAATGCTAAATAAAAATTAGTTATTATTATTGTATGAAGAACCCAAATATCATCTTTTAGTCACCTAATATAAACCCAAAATCTGACTTCTCTCTTTTCTCTTCCCCTTGCACAAACATCCATTGTTTTGTTTTGTCTTTTTCTTTCCACCCAGCTTTATTTACTACTTCTTTTGAAGCATGTATACCTTCCCATAGAACCACCAAAATGGTTTTTCCCAACCTTTCTGACAATGGCTGACCATGTAATTCTTTATCCAGTGGTTCTTTGGGAGGCATTCTGGTTGGGGGAAGTGAGGAGAGTAACTATTACAGGACTTGTCTTGAAGTTGCCTTGGTAAAGAAAGGGCACAATTGTTTACACTGATTATGTGTTTATTTGAGGTAGTGCTGATGGGATTTGAGGAAGGGAACTAAAAGCTTTCTCGCCAAAATAATTTTTTAAAAAGTCCTTTTACACTGTCACTTATTCATTCCTATCCCACAAAAATGTCTCTGGGATTTGTATATAATAAACTCAACACAGACATGAAACAAAAGTCCATCCCTACTTCTTAAATTACAAACACATATTTAATTATATGACAAAAACCACTTTTGATAGGACAGAGACTATACTCACTGTTCAAAATGAGGAGTGCCTAGTCTCAGGTTCTAGTACACAGTACTTACTCTTCATTAGTTCTCTCCTGTCCCCTACATCAATTGTGATCCTGCTATCCCCCATGCTCATACTTCTCAAGACTGACAATGGAGGATTTTTTTTTTTCCTTCTTAATGGAATTAGTATTTTAACTTAGATCTCAGTCCCGTATTAAAAAACCCTTCTCCCATTTTCTTGGGTCCTTTCCTGATTAACTCTAATGCTCTTGGGGGACGGAAAGAGAATACATTGAAAAATAACTTAATTTTTCTTTCTTTTTTTTTTTTTTATGGAGTTTCCCTCTTGTTGCTCAGGCTGGAGTGCAATGGTGAAATCTCAGCTCACCGCAACTGCCTCAGCCTCCTGAGTAGCTGGGATTACAGGCATGTGCCACCACACCTGGCTAATTTTGTATTTTTAGTAGAGACAGCATTTCTCTATGTTGATCAGGCTGGTCTCAAATTTCCAGCCTCAGGTGATCTGCCTGCCTCAGCCTCCCAAAGTGCTGGGATTACAGGCGTGAGCCACACCGCACCCAGCCAATAACTTAATTTTTTTAAAAAGCCTAAATTAGTCGGGTGTGGTGGCTCATGCCTATAATCTCAGCCTTTGGGAGGCCAATGAGGGAGGATTGCTTGCATCCAGGAGTTAAAGACCAGCCTAGGCAACATAGTGAGACCCCATCTCTATAAAATAGCAAAAATTAGTTGGGTGTAGTGGTGTGCCTGTAGCCCCAGATACTTGAGAGGCTGAGGTGGGCAGACTGCTTAAGCCTGGGATTTTGAGGCTGCAGTGAGCTGTGATCATGCCACTGCACTCAGTCTGGGTGACAGAGTGGGACCCTGTCTCAAAAAAGTTAAAAAACTAAAAATCCTAAACAAAAGAAGATCTGAAAAGACATTTGACCAATGCCATTACTTATTTTTGTACATTAAAGCTTAATACCATTTACATGAAGCCCACTGGTTGTGAACTGTTAAGAATTAAAGTTTAAATATGTCATCTGTACTCTTCTCGCCTCCTCAAATTATCCCTTGAATACCATGCGAATTCTTTCTTGTGTGTGTGTGTGTGTTTTTTTTTTTTTTTTTTTTGAGACGGAGTCTCGCTCTGTCGCCCAGGCTGGAGTGCAGTGGCCAGATCTCAGCTCACTGCAAGCTCCGCCTCCCGGGTTCACGCCATTCTCCGGGTTCACGCCATTCTCCTGCCTCAGCCTCCCAAGTAGCTGGGACTACAGGCGCCCGCCACCTTGCCCGGCTAGTTTTTTGTACTTTTTAGTAGAGACGGGGTTTCACCGTATTAACCAGGATGGTCTCGATCTCCTGACCTCGTGATCCGCCCGTCTCGGCCTCCCAAAGTGCTGGGATTACAGGCTTGAGCCACCTGTAATAGGATTACAAGTGTGAGCCACTGCATCCATGCATATTTTTTTTTTTGGAGACAGAGTCTTGCTCTATTTCCCAGGCTAGAGTGAAGTGACAGGATCTTGGCTCACGGCAACCTCTGCCTCCCGGGTTCAAGCGATTCTCATGCCTCAGCCTCCCGAGTAGCTGGGATTACAGGTGCCTGCCACCACACCTGGCTAATTTTTGTATTTTTAGTAGAGACAGGGTTTCACCATGTTGTCCAGGCTGTTCTCGAACTCCTGACCTCAGACGATCCACCCACCTCAGCCTCCCAAAGTGCTGGGATTACAAGTATGAGCCACCTGTAATAGGATTACAAGTGTGAGCCACTGCATCCATGCATATTCTTAACAATAACCTGTCTTAAGATCAACTGCTCCATCTCTTTGGCAAAATTCACTCACCATTCTATAATCTACTGGGTATTGCTTGAAAGGCAAACTCTCCAAGTTAAAACAAACGATTTTCAACAGAAGAGATGATAAAAGACATTAGTGCCTAAATAAGGCATCATTCTTCTATCAGAAAACTGGATACATTTATAATAGGTACAAAAATAATAAGGAGTAAACTTAGGAGTAAATTTAACCAAGGAGGTGAAAGACCTCTACAAGGAAAACACTTATGAAAGAAATTGAAGAGGATACAAACAAATGGAAAGACATCCCATGTTCACAGATCGGAAGAATTAATATTGTTCAAATGACAATACTACCCAATATAATCTATAGATTCCATACAATCCCTATCAAAATTCCAATGACATTTTTCACAGAAATAAAAAAAAACTATCCTAAAATTTATATAAATCCTCAAAAGACCTCAAACAACAAAAGTAATCTTAAGGAAAAAAAAAAAAAAAGGTGGAAACATTGGACTACCAGACCTCAAAATATACTGCAAAGTCATAGTAACCCAAACAGAATGGTACTGGCATAAAAACAGATACATAGAAAAATGGCACAGAATAGAGAATCCAGAAGTTAATCCATGTATCTTTAGCCAACCGATTTTTGACAAAGGTGCCAAGAACACTAATTCAGGAAAGGACCGTCTCTTCAACAAATGGTGCTGGGGGAAAAACTGGATATTAGACCCCCACTTCTCACTCTATACAAAAGTCAACTTAAGATGGATCAACTATCTAAATGTCAGACACAAAACTATAAAACTATCAGAAGAAAACACAGGAGAAATGCTTCAGGACATTAGTCTTAGAAAAAATGTTATTAGTAAGATCTCAGAAGTATAGGCACCAAAACCAAAAACAAATGAATTCCCATTTGCAGATTATATCAAACTAAAAAGCTTCTGCACACCAAATAAAACAATCAATACTGTAAAAAAAGAAAAGAAAAGAAAAGAAAAAAGACCCCACAGAATGGGAGAGAATATCTGCAAACTATTCATCTGACAGGAAATTAATAGCCAAAATATATGAGGAACTTAAACATTTCAACAGCAAAAAAAAAAAAAAAAAAAAAGCCAGGAACCATGGCTCATGCCTGTAATCCCAGCATTTTGGGAAGCTGAGGCGGTGGATCACTTGAGGTCAGGAGTTCCACACCAGTCTGGCCAACATGGTGAAATCCCATCTCTACTAAAAATACAAAAATTAGCCAAGTGTGGTGGTGCACACCTGTAGTCCCAGCTACTTGGGTGGCTGAGGCACGAGAATCACTTGAACCCTGAAGGTGGAGGTTGCAGTGAGCCGAGATCGCGCCACTGCACTCCAGCCTGGGCAACAGAGAGTGACTCCATCCCACAAAAAAAAAAAAAAAAAAATCCAACTAAAAAATGGGCAAATGATCTGAACAGACATTTCTCAAAAGAAGATATACAAATGACCAACAAATATAATTTTAAAATGCTCAACATAAAAAGCATCAAGGAGGCCGGGCGCGGTGGCTCAAGCCTGTAATCCCAGCACTTTGGGAGGCCGAGACGGGCGGATCACGAGGTCAGGAGATCGAGACCATCCTGGCTAACACAATGAAACCCCGTCTCCACTAAAAATACAAAAAAATTAGCCGGGCGTGGTGGCGGCGCCTGTAGTCCCAGCTACTCGGGAGGCTGAGGCAGGAGAATGGCGGGAACCCGGGAGGTGGAGCTTGCAGTGAGCCGAGATCGCGCCACTGCACTCCAGCCTGGGCGACAGAGCGAGACTCCGCCTCAAAAAAAAAAAAAAAAAAAAAAAAGCATCAGGGAAATGTAAATCAAAAGCATAATGAGGTATCCTCTTACCCCAGTTAGGACAGCTATTATCAAAAAGACAAAAAATAACAAATGCTGGCAAGGAGGCAAAGAAAAGGGAACTCTTATACATTGTTGTTGTGAATGTAAAGTACAGCCACTATGAAGAACAGTATGGCGGTTCCTCAGAAAACTACCAATAGAAGGAGCATATGATCCAGCAATGATACTCATGGGTATATACCCAAAGGAATTCATATCAGTGTGTTTAAGATAGGTCTGCACTCCCATGTTTATTGCAGCACTATTCACAATAGCCAAGATATGGAATCAACCTGGGTATCTAACAACAGATGAATGGATAAAGAAAATGTGGTACATACACACAATGGAATACTACTAAGCCACAAAAAAGAATGAAATCCTGTCATTTGTGGCAGCATGGATAGAACCAGAGGACATTATGGTAAGTGAAATACTGCATGTTCTCATTCATATGTAGAAGCTAAAAAATGCTAGTTGCTCTCTTTTTCTTTCTTTCTTCCTTTCTTTTTTTTTTTCTCGGAGACAGGGTCTGGCTCTGTTGCTCAGGCTGGAATGTAGTGGTGCAATGTCAGCTCACTTGAGCCTCCTAGGTTCAAGCCATCCTCCTACCTCAGCCTCCCAAGTAGCTGAGACTACAGGCATATGCCACCATGCACCATACAGCTAATTTTTGTATTTTTTGTAGAGACAGGGTTTCACCATCTCGCCTAGGCTGGTCTCAAACTCCTGAGCTCAAGTAGTCAGCCTGCTGCAGCCTCCCAAAGTGCTAGGATTATGAGCATGAGCCATAGCATTGGCCAGCTAATCTCATAAATGTAAAAAGTAGAACAGAGGATACTAGAGGCTGGGAAGGGTAGAGAGAAGGAGGAGATAGGCTGAAATTTGTTAAAATATACAAAATTACAGCCAGATAGGAGGAATAAGTTCTAGTGTTCTATAGCACTGTAGGGTAACTATAGTTAACAATAACATACGGTTTCAAATAGGACAACTATACTGAATGTTCCCAACACAAAGAAATGATAAATGTTTGAGATGATGGATATGCTAATTACCCTGATCTCATCACTATACATTATATGTACACAAACATCACTATGTACCCCATGGATATGTACAATTATTATGTGTCAACTAAAAAAAATTTTTTTTAATTCGAAAGAATGAAAAGAAAAAGAAATCTTATTTTAATTCCATTAAACCACATAGCTTAAGAAATTAACTTTTAGAAAATGCAATATACATTGTTACGTTGTTGCAATTATGTTTTTTGTTTTTCTGTTTGTTTGTTTGAGACGGAGTCTTGCTCTGTAGCCCAGGCTGGAGTGCAGTGGTGTGATCCTGGCTCACTGCAACCTCAGCCTCCCGGGTTCAAGCAATTCTTGTGCCTCAGCCTCCCAAGTGGCTGGGACTACAGGTACGGGCCACCACATCCAGCTAATTTTTGTATTTTTAGTAGAGACAGGGTTTCACCATGTTGGCCAGGCTGGTCTGAAACTCCTGAGCTCAGGTGATCTGCCCACCTCGGCTTCCCAAAGTGTGAGGATTACAGGCATGAGCCACCATGCCCAGCCATTATATTTTCTTTAAAAACTGTTTCTTTATATTGTGTAACACTTAAACAGCAACGATTTGACCTTCGCTATGACATTCTACTTCCGCATCTCAATTTCTTCAGCTCTAAAATAATGAGTTTGGATTACTTCCAGTTCTAAAATCCCACCTCTCTGACAAGTAAAAAAACCATAAATATTCTTCTTCAGTAAAATGAGTACTGGTCATGTCATAGTTAATTTTATAAAGAATATGGTTTCTGGGACTGGACCGCTGAGGTTTTAGTTTCTATTCTGCAATTTATTAACTGTGAAATATCAGGTATGGTACTCAAGCCTATCAGAATTTCAGTATCAATTATCCAGTCATGGTGATGCACACCTGTAATCCCAACTACTCAGGAGGCTGAGGTGGGAGGAATGCTTGAGCCCAGAAGTTCCAGGTGGGAGGAGCTGTGATTGCGCCACTGCACTCCAACCCGGGCAACAGAATGAGACTCTGTCTCAAAAAATAAAAAATAAAAATAAAAAATTTTTTTAATGAAAGAAAAAAATAAAAAACAAAATTTCAGGTTGCCCGTCAGTAAGTGGTGTAAATTACAGTACAAATCTTAAGTGGTTACTATGATTAAACAGAAAAAAAGTATGTGTGGTAGAAACTGGCTGTTTACTAAACCATTTCTTTTTCTTTCTGAGCAAACAGCTAAACCACATTTTACATCTTCACTTGCAGTTAGTTGTGGCCACATGACTGAGCCCTGGTCAGTGGAATGTGAGAGGAGGAGATGCCAAATACTTCTAGTCTTAGCTTCCCAAAATCTCCCTTGTGAGTCTCCTTGTTCTCTCCCCTTTCGTGAAAACCCTGGAAACGCCTTGTTAAAGATGGTGGAAGTACAAAAATGGAAGAAACATTGGTGCCTCAATTACAGCTTGTAGGAGAGCTGTATGCCTATTAGGAACACCATTAATATCATTAGTCTTAATATGACAAACGAAAAGTCTAAAAAACTTTGAACTTTAAACACAAGTAATAAAATGGTGATCCTGTCTACAGTATACATGATTTGGCAACATATATAACTTTTTTTTTTAATAGACAGGATCTCGTTCTGTCACCCAGGATGGAGGACAGTGGTGCAATCACAGCTCACGGTAACCTTAAATTCCTGGGCTCAAGCAATCCTCCCACCTCAGCTTCCTGAGTAGCTGGGACTACAGGAATGCCCAACTATGTCTGGCTAATTTTTTTTGAAATTTTTTGTAGAGATGGGGTCTTGCTGTGGTGCCCAGGTTGGTCTCAAACTCCTGGCTTCCAGCAATCCTCCTGCCTTGGCCTCCCAAAGTGCTGGGACTACAGGCGTCAGCCACTGCACTTGGCCTTTTTTTTTTTTTTTTTTTTCCTTAAGCTAGAGAAAGTCTAGGAAGTAAAATTGTGTGTGGAACAGAAAAAATCTGAGCTATTCATGTGTAACTTGGAGAAGGTATATTGTATTTACATTTATTACATTTTTAAAAAAATTTTCAGACAATATATAAGGAAGATCAAATTAAAAAAATCAAATTGGTGTCATCCTGGGGAAAAAGAGCTGGACAAAGCCTTGAAATAAAAAAACAATATGAAGCCCTTAGTAAAGAAACACTATTATAACTATCATAAGCCCCTGTGTGTTAAAAATAAAATAAATAGCAACTAACTCTGAGAGCTTAGTATGTGCTAGGCATTGAATGAGATAATCCATGTAAAACACCCTCGCTACAACTCAAGATAAAGACAGTATTACTCCCAATTTATAGACAAAAAACTGAAATACAAACTGAGAGATTCTGATTTCAACCCAGAGTCTATGAGTCTATGGTCTTTTTTTTTTTTTTTTTTGAGATGGAGTTTCGCTCTGTTGTCCAGGCTGCAGTGCAGTGGCGTGATCTCGGTTCACTGCAACATCTACCTGTCAGGTTCAAACAATTCTCGTGCTACAGCCTACTGAGACTACACCACCCAGCTACGGTTTTTTTTTTTTTTTTTTGAGACGGAGTCTTGATCTGTCACCAGGTTGGAGTGCAGTGGCGCAATCTTGGCTCACTGCAACCTCCCGCCTCCTGGTTCAAGCGATTCTCTTGACTCAGCCTCTCAAATAGCTGGGACTACAGGTGCATGCCACTATGCCTGGCTAATTTTTGTATTTTTAGTAGAGACAGGGTTTCGCCATGTTAGTCAGGCTGGACTCGAACTACTGACCTTGTGATCCGCCCGCCAACGTTCTAGGATTACAGGCGTGAGCCACCATGCCTGGCTGAGACTAAGTTTTTGTATATTTGGTAGAGACAGGGTTTTGCCATGTTAGACAGGCTGGTCTTGAACTCCTGACCTCAGGTGCTCCGCCCACCTCGGCTTCCCAAAGTGCCAGGATTACAGGCGTGAGCTACCACACCCAGCCAAGTCCATGCTCTTAAATCAAATGCATCCCCACACAAATTTGGAAGTTTCCCAATTTGTAAAAGAAGGCTCTTTATATGTAAAATCCTGTACATGAGATTCACTCTAGTTTCTAAAACACAAAAAAAGTTATACTTTATTTCATTATTATATATTATGTATGTTATGACTTACCAGTCTATCAAGTATATATCTGGTGTAAGACTATAAGATTTGAAGTGAAGAAATAATTTGGAGAGATTTTCTTCAAAGAATACTTCAAATGTTGCAAAATATTTCAACATCTAAAGATTAAAAAATCAATAAAATTATGAAAGTATATAGTCTAGAAATAAGGAAATTAAATGCTTAAACATTAACAGGAAATCTTGCTCATTAAGAATCTCATCTTTTTCTGAGTCTTCTCTGCAAACATTCATTCATAAACTATAATATAATAAGTTTACAATAGATGAGATTATCTTGGTCTTTCAATTACTGTTTTTCACTCTAAGAGGGCATTAAAACTACAGAAACAAAGGAAAACATGATCCATTCATACCATGCTGTGATCCACACGAAAAAAGGCCAACTGGCATGGCTTATTCAGGAGATTGGCAAATGCAATAAAGGCATCTGCCTCTTCCAAATTGAGAATGAGCACAGCTGCAATGAAGGACATCCCTTGGACCTTCAAAGGGAAAAGAAATTAGTCAAAATGGACTTACAATAATAAATCTATACAGTTTATTTTATTGTACTCCTGAAAAATTATAGTGACATTACAAAGTAGAATTAACCAAGATTTCTTTTTTCCTTCCCAGCAAAGGTAAATACAGAAAGCCCCTAAAGATTATGAAATCTCCCTAATTTCTTGTTCATATGGTGTGGTTTTTCAACATTAGGAAGAATTTTTGAAAAAAGAAAAAAGTTCAGATTTTACTGCTACAAAAGGCTATCTCAGTGTATTACCTAGTTTTCATTTCCTCTCAGTCTGAATTCTTTCAAAATAGAGTACAGAATCACAAAATTTAATAAAAATCAGGTGATTATTTTCATTGTTATAACACATCTGAGTAAAAAATGAAGAACTCAAAATAAAAGAGATCTATGAGAAGTGCTGCTGAAATACCAAGAAAGGAGACGTTGTGGGGGTTGAGATAATGAGCCTGGAGTCCTGAAAAAGCAAGAGACAAAAAATGGCAAAAAACCTAAAATGGAAAAGAAGCATGAACTAAGACACAGAAATGGGAACAATAGGACCAGCTCAGCTGGAATAAGGAAAGGCATTTAGAGAAGGTAGGATGTGTTTATGTTGTGAAAAACCTCGAGTAAAAGGCTAAGCTGTATAGATGTTTGCTTCTTGCTTGTGAGTTATTGGCAGCTATCATACACTTCTCCTTTTTTTTTGGTTTATTTTTTCTGAAGCAGGGTCTCACTCAGTCACCTAGGCTGGAATGCAGTGGCATGATATCATCTCACTGCAACCTCTGCCTCCCAGCTCAAGCTATCCTCCTGCCTCAGCCTCCTGAGTAGCTGAGACTATGGGTGTTTACCACCACGCCCACCCAGCCCATACATTTCTTTAATTAAAAAAAAAAGTTATCAAACACACACTTCTGGAAGAGATTTGTATAATGGACTTACACAGTGAGACCATTAAGAATAACTGCAATGGGCTGGGCGCAGTGGCTCACGCCTGTAATCCCAGCACTTTGGTAGGCTGAGGCGGGCGGATCACCTGAGGTCAGGAGTTCAAGACCAGCCTGGCTAACATGGTGAAACCTTGTCTCTACTAAAAATACAAAAAATCAACCAGGAGTGCTGGCGGGTGCCTGTAGTCCTAGCTACTTGGGAGGCTGAGGCAGGAGAATGGCGTGAACCTGGGAGGCAGAGCCTACAGTAAGCCAAGATGGCACCACTGCACTCCAGACCCAGTGACAGAGCGAGACTTCATCTCAAAACAAAACAAAACAACAACAACAAAAAACTGCAATGCTAACTTTGTCTCTTGTTCTCAGCCTAGTGTTCTGAAAGGTATGCCTACAATCACTATTTCTACTTTCTCAGCTCCCTTTTCTTTTCTTTTTTTTTATTTTTTTATTTTATTTTTTGAAACAGAGTTTTGCTCTTTTTGCCCAGGCTGGAGTGCAATGGTGCGATCTCAGCTCACCACAACCTCCACCTCCCAGGTTCAAGTGATTCTCCTGCCTCAGCCTCCCGAGTAGCTGGGATTACAGGCATGCACCACAACCCCGGCTAATTTTGTATTTTTAGTAGAGATGGGGTTTCTTCATGTTGGTCAGGTTGGTCTTGAACTCCCGACCTCAGGTGATTGACCCACCTCGGCCTCCCAAAGTGCTGGGATTACAAGCATGAGCCACCGCGCCCAGCTCTCAGCTCCCTTTTCACTCTTTAATACACTTCAGTATGTATTCCCACTCCATTACCACACTATTTTGAGATTTCTCTTGCCAGCATGACCAATGATACTTATTGTAAAACCCAGTGGGTGCTGTCTCTCTTAACAGCATTCCCTTAGCTTCTGCAATCCAATTATTTCTTTGTTCTCATCTTATTTCTCTTTCTCTGTCTTCTGAGTATTTTTTGCAGATTCTATAGTAATTGCCTACTTTATTTTCTAGAACTTAAGTTCCATGAAGACAGGGACTGTAGTAGGCATAATAATTGCCCACCAAAGATGTCCAAGTCCTTATTAATTACCAGAAGCTATGAAAATGTTGCCATACACGGTAAAGGGGACTCTGCAGATGTGATTAAGTCAAGGATCTTGAGATAGGGAGCTTATCCTGAATTATCTGGGTAGGCCTAAAGTAATCATCATAAGGTTCCTTATAAGTGAAGAAAGAAGGCAAGCTAGTCAGAGAGATTTGAAGATGCTACACTACTGGCTTTCAAGATGGAGCTATAGGCCCATGAGCGAAGGAATGTAGGCAGCCTCTAGAAGGTGGAAAAAGCAAGGAAATGGATTCTGCCCTAGAGGTTCCAGAGGAAGCACAACCCTGCCAACACTTTGACTTCAACCCAGTGAAGTCTATTTCAGACTTCTGACCTCCGGAATTGTCAAACAGTAACTTTGTGTTGTTGTTGTGTCTGTGTTTACATTTTTTTTGTAGAGACAGAGTTTTCCTATGTTGTCCAGGGTGGTCTCAAACTCCTGACCTCAAGTAATCTTCCCACCTCAGCCTCCCAAAGTGCTGGGATTACAGGCATGAGCCACGGTGCCCAGTCTAATTTGTGTTGTTTAAAGCCACTAAGTTTGTGGTAGTTTCTTACAGTATTCATAGGAAACTAGTACAGAGACCACACCATGTTTTTTGTTCATAGTTGTATTCTTAGTACCACAATATTTGCTGAATGAATACAAGGGGCAAAGTGTTAATGATCTGTAATAGAATGGTAGCAAAGTAAATAGAAAGAATTAAAATTACATTTAATTGCATCTAAAATGTTGTTTATTATAAGTAACATTATTTTACATACCACTAAAAAAGAAAAAATGCTGCCAATTAAGCAATGGCATAATGCCTTATCACATGGAATATTTATTTACTTACTTAATTTTTGGGGGGACAGAGTTTAAAAGCTCTTATCATCCAGGCTGGAGTGCAGTGGCACGATATCGGCTCACTGCAACCTTCCCCTCCCAGGTTAAAGCGATTCTCCTGCCTCATCCTCCTGAGTAGTTGGGAATACAGGTGGCACCACGCCTGACTAATTTTTGTATTTTTAGTAGCGACGGGGTTTCACCATGTTGGCCTGGCTGGTCTTGAACTCCTGACTTCAGGTGATCCACCCATCTTGGCCTCCCAAAGTGCTGGGATTACAGGCGTAAGCCACCGTGTCCAGCCCAGAATATTTATTTTATGCATATTTTTAAAGCTATTTATAGCTCATTCAGATTTATCATGTATCACTCTTGTTCATATATGAAAAGAAAATAAGAGCCGGGCGCGGTGGCTCAAGCCTGTAATCCCAGCACTTTGGGAGGCCGAGACAGGCGGATCACGAGGTCAGGAGATCGACACCATCCTGTCTAACACGGTGAAACCCCGTCTCTACTAAAAAATACAAAAAAAAAAAAACTAGCCGGGCGAGGTGGCGGGCGTCTGTAGTCCCAGCTACTCGGGAGGCTGAGGCAGGAGAATGGCGTGAACCCGGGAGGCGGAGCTTGCAGTGAGCTGAGATCCGGCCACTGCACTCCAGCCTGGACGACAGAGCGAGACTCCGTCTCAAAAAAAAAAAAAAGAAAAGAAAATAAGAAAAACAGTTATTTATATAATTTCTTCAGAGTCCAATTCTTCTAAATATTTTGCATTATTTATTGACTTATGGTGTGATGAACTGAAAAAGACACATTGTTTATGTAGTATTGCTGACAAAACTGTCTAACCTGAATCTAATCATGAAAAAATAATCAAATTCAAGTTAAGGGTCATTCCGCAAACAACTAGCCTTAACTTTTGAAAAGTGACATTGTTACGACACATACAAAAGGCTGAGGAACTGTTCTGTTTTAAAGGAAACTAAAAAGAGCAACTAAATACCACACATGACCCTGAGTGGATTCTGAACCAGGAGGAAACTGCTGTAACTTTGCTATTAATTTGAAGTTGTTCAAAATAAAAATGTGGGAAACAAACAAACAAAAAAACACAGACAACAAAAAGATACCTATCTATAGGTGCCAGGCAGATCACCTGGGGTCAGGAGTTCGAGACCAGCCTAGCCAACATGGTGAAACCCTGTCTCTACTAAAAATACAAAAAAAATTAGACAGGTGTGGTGGCAGGTGCCTGTAATCCCAGCTACTCGGGAGGCTGAGGTTGCAGTGAACCAAGATCAGCTTAAGAAATAATACTTTACCAGTTGAAGCACCTGTGTAACCCACCCACTTTCTGTCATTTGAAATTTCTCTCTTCCTCTATGCCTAGCTAGGATATGGGACAAGGCAATCCACTTAAATTCCCCACCCTTTATTGTTCTTGGAGGCTTACACACAGGCTTCTTATTTTTTGTGTCTTATTGATAATAACTATGGAGAAACAAGGACTTATAACAAAAAATAAATGAGTCGGGCATGGTGGTTCATGCCTGTAATCCTAGTAATTGGGGAGTCCAAGGCAGGATTGCTTGAGCCCAGAGATTCAGGATCAGCCTAGGCAACACAGTGAGGCTCTGTTTTTACAAAACAAAACAAAACAAAAAACAAGGTGGGGGAGTATACAAATCTTACGAAGTTCTTAGAGTAATATTTGATTCCTGGTCTACATTTTTTACTCCACCTGAGATACTGGGAAACTTGTTTGTCTTCTCACTTCTACTTTTATGATACACCCACCTTAAATCCCCATCATAGGGCAGGCCCAGTTCACTGTAAGTGCCAGGCAAATTAATAGCCACCTCCTTGCTTAAAAAGAGAAAACTTGCATCAGTGGATCTACAGACAGGTAACACTCAACATTCATCCACAACTGCTCTACCCAAAAGCAATCTATAACCATGTCTTGAAAGTAGAAAACTAAGACAATTCAATAACCTTAATCTAGACAGTAGTGGTTTTAAACTGGGATAAGTGTGTTTTATAGCCACAAACAGTATCCAGAAAGTACACAGTCATGGATATTTTAAGGGAATTCAATCCCAGATCCTCAATTTACATATGTCTTCTTTTCTAAACATGATCTGGCTGACAATGCCACAGTAACAAGTGAAAGTCACAGTCCTCACCCATGACAAAAATTACTAGGGGGAATCGCTAGGAGGCATGAAATGTGGATAATTCTAAATATTGGTTGGGGAAACCTTCTGGCTTCCTGTCACATATACGACTAAATAAGACTGAATTCTAGTACATGGTAGAATGGGAATGAGTAATGACAATACAGTGACCTCACCTCTTCCGTATCACATGTAATATCAAAAAATACATAGCCCTCGGCCTGGCGCAGTGGCTCACACCTATAATCCCAGCACTTTGGGAGGCCGAGGCCGGCAGATCACTTTAGGTCAGGAGTTGGAGACCAGTCGAGCCAACAAGGCGAAACCCCATCTCTACTAAAAATACAAAAAATAGCCAGGCATGGTGGCATGTGCCTGTAATCCCAGTTACTCGGGAGGCTGAGGCAGGAGAACTGCTTGAACCCAAGGGGCGGAGGTTGCAGTGAGCTGAGATCGTGCCACTGCACTCCAGCCTGGGCAACAGAGCAAGACTCTATCTCGAAAAAAAAAAAAGAATGCATAGTCCTTGAGGGAGAGTTCCAGGAGATCCAGGAGAACAAAGAGAACAGCACCTACAGTACAGAGCCCCATCACGCAGGCTGGAGTGCAGTGGTGGGATCTCGGCTCACTACAACCTCCGTCTCCTGGGTTCAAGCAATTCTCCTGCTTTAGCCTCCCGAGTAGCTGGGATTACAGGCCTGTGCCACCACACCTGACTAATTTTTGTATTTTTAGTAGAGACGGGATTTCGCCATGTTGGCCAGGCTGGCCTCAAACTCCTGACCTTAGGTGATCCACCTGCCTCAGCCTCCCAAAATGCTGGGATTACAGGCATGAGCCACCGCGCCCGGACACTGTGGTTCTTTTAAATAAGTATAACTGAAACGTGAACCAAGATTACCAAATTTTTTCAAGAATAAAAACTACAGATAAAACGTTCATATGAGTTATTTATAGATTCAGCATATGTTATTCATTAACATAGTTAAAAAAACGTATTTGGTCAAATCATGACATGAAATAGGTATTCCAATATAATCTACACTATTTTTAACTTATAAAGTAAGTATGATTTGACTGACTGGTTTGTCAATGAGCCTTGATACTACCAGTTAAGTTATATGGTGGTCATTTTACATAAATTCAATGACCTAACAGAGCTCATTTCGGCAGCAAATATACAATGACCTAATAAGTCTGCAGCCAGGGTTTAAAAAAAATATATTTAAAACATATTCTAAAAAAATCATATCATAAGTGTAATAAAAGTAACGGTATTTTAATTTTCCCCAATTTTTCTCAGTATACCAGGTTAAACAAGTGCCTTTAAGTGAGGATTTTTGTTTGTTTGTTTTGAGACAGAATCTCACTCTGTCACCCAGGCTGGAGTGAGTGGCACAACCTCAGCTCATTGCAACCTTTGCCTCCCAGGTTCAAGCAATTCTCGTGCCTCAGCCTCCTGAGTAGCTGGGATTACAGGCATGCGCCTCCACGCTGAGGTAATTTTTGTATTTTTAGTAGAGACAGGATTTCGCCACGTTAGCCAGGCTGGTCTTGAACTCCTGGCCTCAAGTGATCTGCCTGCCTCAGTATCCCAAAGTGCTAGGGTTACAGGCACGAGCCACCGCACGCAGCCTGAAGATATAATTTTAATAGATTTTTTTTTCTTTTTTTAAAATCTAGTGTAGGCTGGGTGCAGCGGCTCATACATAAACCCAGCACTTTGGGAGGCTGAGGTGGGAGGATCACTTGAGCCCCAGGAGTTCAAGATCAGCCTGGGCAACAGAGTGAAACCTTGTCTCAAAACAAAAAACACAAAACACAAAATAAAATTTAGCATAAAATGTCAGTAATAGATATTTTGACTAGTCTCAATAAAGGCTTTTGGGATACTTTACAGAAACTGAGAAAATGAACAATTCTAATGATTGGTAATAAAATGTTTTTGCAACTCAAGTACTTAACAGTCTTCTGTTTTTAATAAAGTTGAAGGAGAATCTAATTGAGTTACTGAGATAATTAAAAATTTGTTTTGTTTTTTTCATTTATGTAGTCTATTTGTTTTGATCAGTTATACTAATAATTGTAATAAATTAGAAAAAACATCTAATATTTAGAATATTATGTATATCAGAAATAAAGCTGATTTTTCATTTTTAATTAATTTATATATTTGTAGCAGAAGTATAATGAGATTACTAAAAGACTTTTGGGTAGAAAAGTGTTACATTAGAATAAAATTCTGTGACAGGAATCAAATAAAATACAGTAGTCCTCCACTTTCCTCAGTTTTGCTTTCTGAAGTTTCAGTTACCTGTGGTCAACAGTGGTCTGAAAATATTAAATGGCAAGTTCCAGAAATAAACAAGTCATACATTTTAAACTGCATGCTATTCTAAATAGGGTGGTAAAATCTGGAGTGGTCCTGCTTCATCCTGCCAAGGAAGAGAATCATCCCTCTATCCAGCATAACCATGCTGTATATGCTACCCACCTGCCTAGTAGCCATCTCAGTTATAAGATCAACTGTTGTGCTATTGTAGAGCTTGTGTTCGAGTACTGCTTCTTTTACCTAAATTGTTAGAATAGTGTTATAACTGTACTACTTTATTATTAGTTATTGCTGTTTATGTCTTATTGTGCCTAATCAATAAATTTTATCATAGGTATGTATGTATAGAAAAAACATAGTATCTATAGGATTCTGCACTATCTGCAGTTTCAGGACAAGTACAAAACCCTATATAGGCCAGGCACGGTAGCTCACGCCTGTAATCCCAGTACTTTGGGAGGCCAAGGCGGGTGGATTGCCTGAGGTCAGGAGTTCGAAACTAGCCTGGCCAACATAGTGAAACCCTGTCTCTACTAAAAATACAAAAAATTAACCGGGCATGGTGGCGGGCACCTGTAATCCCAGTTACTCGAGAGGCTGAGGCAGGAGAATTGCTTGAACCCAGGAGGCAGAGGGTGCAGTGAGCCAAGATTGTGCCATTGCACTCCAAACTGGGCAACAAGAGCGAATCCCCATCTTGGCCGGGCATGGTGGCTCACACCTGTAATCCCAGCACTTTGGGAGGCTGAGGTGGGAGGATCATGAGGTCAGGAAATCGAGACCATCCTGGCTAACATGGTGAAACCCTGTCTCTACTAAAAACACAAAAAAATTAGCCAGGTGTGGTGGCAGGCACCTGTAGTCGCAGCTACTCGGGAGGCTGAGGCAAGAGAACGGTGTGAACCTGGGAGGTGGAGCTTACAGTGAGCCAAGATAGCGCCACTGCACTCCAGCCTGGGCAACAGAGCAAGACTCCATCTCAAAAAAAAAAAAAAGGAAGAAAAAATTAAAAAGAGCAAAATCCCGTCTCAAAAACAAAAACAAAAAAACCCAAACTTATATATTTCACTTGGTGTCTTGGAATATATCCCTTAAGGATAAGTGGGGACTGCTGTATATGGCTATTACCAAAAAGACAAAAGGTAAGTGTTGGTGAGGTTGTTGAGAAAAAAACTTGCACACTGTTAATAGGAATGTAAATTAGTACAGCTACTAGAGAAAACTCTATGAAGTTCTTCAAAAAAACTAAAAATAGAATTACTATGTGGTCCAGCAATCTCACTTCTGGCTATTACCCAAAAGACTTGAAATCAGTATATCAAAAAGACATCTGCACTCCCATGTTCACTACAGCACTACTCACAATAGCCAAGTTAAGGAAGCAACCTAAGTGTACATCAATAGATGAATGGGATGAGAGTGTGTGTGTGTGTGTGTGTGTGTGTGTGTGTGTGTGTATACAAAAGAATACTGTTCAGCCTTAACAAAGGAAGGAACTCTGTCATTTGGGACAACATGGATGGAACTGGAGAACATTATGCTAAGTGAAATAAGGCAAAAACAGAAAAGCAAATATTGCATGTTCTCACTTAAATGTGTAATCTAAAACCACCGAACTCATAGAAGCAGAGAGCAGAATGGTAGTTACCAGAGGCTTGGGGGTAGGGAAGATGATAATCAAAGAGTACAAAAAGGTCCAGGTTGAAATGAGGAGTAACTTTCATTTTTTTTGAGACAAGGTACCACTCTGTTGCCCAGGCACGATCTCGGCTCACTACAGCCTCAAGAGCCTGAACTCTAGCGATCTTTCCACCTCAGCCTCTTGAGTAGCTGGGACTACAGGCAAACCACCACACCTGGCTAATTTTTTATTATTTGCAGAGATGAGGTCTCACTGTGTTGCTCAGGCTGGTCTTAAGCTCCTGGGCTCAAGCGATCTTCCCACCTTGGCCTCCCAAATGCTGGGATTACAAGCATGAGCCACCATGCCTGGCCTGATTTTTTTTTTTTTTAATATCTATCACACAACATGGCAAACACAACTAATGATTGAGTACTGTACATTTCACAATCTCTTAGAGAGTAAATCTCAAATACTATCATTACAAAAAAGGTCAAATATTTCAGATGTTGGGCAGATTAACTACTTTGTTTTAATTATACAACATTATATTAAAAAATCATAGTATCAGTCAGGCACCGTAGCTCACATATGTAATCCCAGCACTATGGGAGGCCAATGCGGGCGGGTCACTTGAGCCAGGAGTTCAAGACAAGCCTGGGAAACATAGTGCCCTGTCTTAACAAAAAATACAGAAAATTAGCCAAGCATGGTGGCTTGTGCCTGCCGTCCCAGCTACCTGGGAGGCTGAGGTGGAAGACTCACCAGGGACCAAGGGACCAGGAGGTCAAGTCTATAGTAAGTCATGATCACGCCACTGTACTCTAGCCTGGGTGACAGACTGAGACCCTGTCTCAAAAAAATAAAAAAAGAAAGAGATACAAGTTCAGAGAAAAAGCAAAAAATGTAAAATATTAATGAAAAGTTTGTTAATATATACTTTTTTAAATGGACTATGATGTATGTAAATTCATTACAGTATTTAAATTCCACTACAGACTTCTTTTGTTTTTTTTTGAGACAGGGTCTTGCTGTGTTGTGCAGGCTGGAATGCAGTGGTCCAATCCTAGTTCACTGCAGCCTGGGAGTCCTGAGCTCAAGTGATCTTCCTGCCTCAACCTCCCAAAGTGCTGGGATTTATAGGCCCGAGCCACTGTGCCCAGTCTGGGGACTTTTTTTTTTTTTTTTTTTTTGAGACAGAGTTTCGCTCTTGTTGCCCAGGTTGGAGTGCAGTGGCACGATCTTGGCTCACTGCAACCTCCGCCTCCCAGGTTCAAGCAATTCTCCTGCCTCAGCCTCTTGAGTAGCTGGGATTACAGGCGCATGCCACCATGCCCGGCTAATTTTTGTATTTTTAGTAGAGACGGGGTTTTGCCATGTTGGTCAGGCTGGTCTCCAACTCATGAACGCGTGATCCACCTGCCTTGGCCTCCCAAAGTGCCGGGATTACAGGTGTGAGCCACCTCGCCTGGCCTGCCTGGGGACATTTTAAAAAAACTATAAGATGTCAAATTTAACCAGTGCTAAAAAATTAAATTATTTACAAGTAAACTTATAATAAAAAACTTTAAACTTCAGCTTAAACATGTGAAGGGGATACAAGGTGTTCTTACAATTCATTCACAGAATACCTGAGTAAGAGAGTTTAAAGACTCTGCTTAAATCTAACTTTCTCTATAAGGACTATCTGATGATCTTTCCAAATACTACGACCTGCCCCACCCTAAATCTGGCACTTTCCCCCTTTATCATCCCACACTTTTCCACAGCACTTATCTTTTAATATAACATGATTTACTTGTTTGTTGTTTATTGTCTCTTTCTTCTAAACTGTAAGCATTGTAAGGGAAGAAATCATTTTGTTCACTGAGGTATTTCAAGTACCTAGAACAATGCCTGACATATAGTCATAAGTGCACAATATTTATTGAGTAAACAAACATAGAAATGAACATGCAACAGAACAAAGTAACTTGTACCAGACAGTCACCCTATAGAGATGTCTAACATTCTTTTATTTTAAGGCAAAGGTGCGAAGATGAAAGTTCTATAACTTCTAGTTAAAAATGGCAATTGAACATCACATCTTTCTTTGTTCTCCTGAAAAATCCAACTAAAAATACAGTAAAGAAAAAAATATTAACCCATGAGGACTACAAGAATGAAAAATTATATAGTAGATAGTTAATAGCGTTTTAGAAATTGTAAATTAAATAAGTGTAGAATGTTAAAACTAAAATATCTACAGAGGAGGAAGCCAACAATCAGCAAGCCAATTCTGCTGTAAAACCCTGAAGGCTCAGAAGCCGAAGTTGTCAGGTACCTGTGAAATTGAGAAATAGAGCTAAAAATAGGATTGGGTGAAAGTCTGTAAAAGGAGCAAATCCCCTCCCCTATCCTTTAGGGACAGGTACCTATCCTTCCCTTAACCTGGTGGAACACAGGAGGTTTACTCTCTAGAGGCACAGTCATGGAAAAGAAGGTTAAAAGATGGGGGACAAGGCACCCCCCTGACATCAGGACATGAAATAAAAGTTTAGAAATTGCATGGTGAAATCTCCCATAGCTCCCCCAGAAAACTGACAGTCTCAAGTACATATAAGCTCAGCAAGAGATGGAAAGATTCTTCACTGGGTAAATTGATAAGCCCAAGAAAAACAGACATAGAGATACAGACATTTGGGAGCTAATACAACATAGGATATTTTGATAAAGAGTATAGATAAAATGCTTACATTCAAAAAACAGATTGAAACAAATACTTACATAACCAACATCAGGTCTGTAGCACGTGTATGCCCCTAAAATACTATGTAAGACATCATGATATGGGCCACCCTTAGGAGAGAAAAATGAAATTTGAAACTGTACAAATAATTGTCTCTAAGTTAATTTTTATATAACATGTTAATAAACTGTAACATTTCCTAAATGACTAGTTTTAGCATATTTAATAAAAAATATTATAAATGTACTCTGCCAAGATGTTTTCCAAATTATTAATAAGAAATATTTAATACTGCAGATGGGTACAGTGGCTCATGCCTGTAATCCCAGAACTTTAGGAGGTCGAGATGGGCAGGTCACTTGAGGCCAGGAGTTTGACACCAGCTTGGCTAACATGGCAAAACCCCATCTCTACTACAAATACAAAAATTAGCTGGGCATGGTGTCTGTCATACGCCTGTAATCCCAGCTACTCGAGTGGCTGAGGCAGAAGAATCGCTTGAACTCAGGAGGCAGTGGTTGCACTGAGCCAGGATTGCCCCACTGCACTCCAGCCTGGGCAAAAGAGTGAGAATCGCTCCAAAAAAAAAAACAAGAAAGAAAGAAAGAAAAAAGAAATATTTAGTACTAAAAGTCAAATAAACTTACTTGATGGATACAAGCTATATAATTTGCCAACAGTTTTAAAACCTTCTACATTTGGTATAATAAGAGTATGATGAATACAGACTGTTTCATTTTATATAATACAGCATCAGCAAAAAAAATCATCAAGCTACACTAAACCGTGTTAATAATTTTAATCTTTTTTTTTTTTTTTTTTTTTTTTTTGAGACGGAGTCTCGCTCTGTCACCCAGGCTGGAGTGCAGTGGCCGGATCTCAGCTCACTGCAAGCTCCGCCTCCCGGGTTCCCGCCATTCTCCTGCCTCAGCCTCCCGAGTAGCTGGGACTACTTTGCTGGGACTACAGGCGCCTGCCACCTCGCCCGGCTAGTTTTTTTTTGTATTTTTAGTAGAGACGGCGTTTCACCGTGTTAGCCAGGATGGTCTCGATCTCCTGACCTCGTGATCCACCCGTCTCGGCCTCCCAAAGTGCTGGGATTACAGGCTTGAGCCACTGCGCCCGGCCAATAATTTTAATCTTAATGGTAAAAATTTTTATCTCATTTTATTTTTACAAATCTAAACATAGAAGAATTCCATGTATAAAGACTTGAATCAGCTGGGTGTGGTGGCACATGCCTGTAATCCCATAATCCCAGCTACTCAGGAGGCCGATGCAGGAGGATTGCTTGAGCCTAGGAGTTCGAGTCCAGCCTGGGCAACACAGCAAGACCTGATCTCAAATTTAAAAAGAAATAAAAATAAAGACTTCAGCCAAAGGTAAAGTATATATAATGTAGTCATTTCTCTTTCAATAAGGTATAATCAACTTCATAATAGCCTATGTACAAAAAAAAACCATTTCTTCCTATTTTAATGATAATTCTGAAACATTTTAAGTTTTGTGACAAAGTTCTTTATACTTTAACAATATACTAGGCCAAAACATTAATAATTCATATATCTTACAAAATAAAAAGCAAAACAAATTCACTGTAATAAAATTCATCAAGTACCTACTACATAAAAGGTATTAAATGCTATGCTAACTACAATGTATTTTGGTCAGTGGAATAAAATAATAGAAATTCCTTTATAATTTTATAACTAGTTTTAGACTTTTATACAAGGTTCCCAATTTCTATAGTTTTGCCTTTTTTAAAGTAATAGCTATTCATTTAAATAATCTGTTGCCTTGGATATTGATAGATTTTTTTTTTTTTAAGTAATGACAAGCTGGTTAGAAACCCTCACCTTCTGAAAGATGTAGAGAGATGGAAATGTACGGGATATGTCCAACTTAATTAATTCCAGACTGGCCTCTCGATCAGCAACAGATACACCTGCATTTACCAAGCAGATACAATTTAAATGATCACTTGGCTGTAACAAGTTCAATTTTATAAATACAGAATGATCACACAGCATATGTGCTATTTAATTAAAGTTAAAAGCTGAATAATCAAGAAATTATAAGAAATGTCACATAGCTTTTGTTAGAACTTGTTAGTCTCTTGTACAAAAAAGATAGCTATACATTTATCAGAAAGTTATATGGTAAAAGATTTCTAGTTCTAGTTTTTACAGAAGATAAAGGCAGACCATTATTTTCATGGTAACAACTAGGAAAAAAACTACAAATATCAAATTTAAAAAATCATCAGAGAGCTATGGATACAGAGAGATCAATAGGATTTAAAGTCCAGAAAAGTAAGAGGCTTTCCTTGGTGAGCAGATGTTGCGGGAAGTCAGGGAACCCAAACAGAGGGACGGGCTGAAGCCACAGCAGAAGAACATAAATTGTGAAGATTTCATGGCCATTTATCACTTCCCCAATCAACACTCTTATAATTTCCTATGTCTGTCTTTAATCTCTTAATCCCATCATCTTCATGAGCTGAAGATGTATGTCACCTCAGGACCCTGTGATGATTGCGTTATCTGCACAAATTGTTTGTAAAGCATGTGTGTTTGAACAATATGAAATCTGAGCACCTTGAAAAGAACAGGATAACAGCAATTTTCAGGGAACAAGGGAGATAACAATAAAGTCTGACGGCCTGCGGGGCCAGACAGAACAGGGTCATATTTCTCTTCTTCCAGAAAGCGAATAGGAGAAATATTGCTGAATTCTTTTCTCAGCAAGGAATAACTCTGGACAAACGAATGCATTTCCAGGTGAAGGTCTCTAAAATGGCCACTTTTTGAGTGTCTGTCTTATGCAGTTGAAGATAAGGGAGGAAATACACCCTGGTCTCCTGCAGCACCCCCAGGCTTGCTAGGATTAGGAAATTCCAGCCTGGTGAATTCTAGTCAGACCGGTTGTCTGCTCACGAACCCTGTTTCCTGTTAAGATGTTTATCAATGACAACGTGTGCCCAGCAGAACATGGACCTTCATCAGTAATTCTAGTTTCACCATGGCCTTGTGATCTCACTCTGTCTCTCTGCCCTTGCGATATTTTATTGCCTTTGAAGCATGTGATCTCCGTGACCCATTCCCTATTCGTATACCCCTCCCCTTTTGAAACCCCTAATAAAAACTTGCTGGTTTTTGTGGCTCAAGGGGCATCATGGAACCTGCCGACATGTGATGCGTTCCCCAGACACGCAGCTTTAAAATTTCTCTCTTTTGTATTCTTTCCCTTTATTTCTCAGACCAGCCGACACTTAGGGAAAACAGAAAAGAACCTATGTTGAAATATCAGGGGCTGGTTCCCCCAATAAGTAGACACCAGTGTCCATTTTTCTTCCTAGGGGTATCTGCCAGGTCTGGGTATGGGCTTAGGATCAAGCTTGCCATAGACAAAGTCACTCTGGTTGAAGGAAGATAAACCAGAAAAGCTACACATGGCCAAATAAAACTGATGTGATAGACAGGAATCTGGAGGAGTCCTGAATGTGTACCTGGTTTTCCCTATGGGACTTTTCTGAATGCAGAAGGCCGGGCTAGAAATGCCGAATAAAATCACCCAAAGTCACAAGGTCTTGAGAGGGCCTATCGTTGGAGGGAGATACCTGTAATCAAAATAGAAAACTTTGGGCTGGGTGTGGTGGCTCCAAAGTGGCACCACTTTGTGGGGGCTCAAAGTGCTGTAATTCCAGCACTTTGGGAGGCCAAGGTGGGTGGATCATCTGAGGTCAGGAGTTCGAGACCAGCCGGACCAACATGGTGAAACCCCATCTCTACTAAAAATACAAAAATTAGCCAGGCGTGGTGGAGCGTGCCTGTAATCCCAGTTACTCAGGGGGCTGAGCCAGGAAAATTGCTTGAACCTGGGAGGCAGAGGTTGCAGTGAGCTGAGATTGCGCCACTGCACTCCAGCCCGGGCGACAGAGCGAGACTCAATCTGAAGAAAATAAAAACACTTTTTCTCCATCAAGAAATTTGAAACTCAAGATAAACTAAATCTATCGAAAGCTGCAACCTTGCCCCAACCGAGATCAATTAATGGTTGAATTGAGGTGATAAGCCCTTAATCAAACTGCCTAACAGGAAAGAGCAGTTTCCTCTGCAGTGGAAACCTCAGCTTTGGTTTCTACATTCTTTTTATATACAATGTCTGGCATACAATTTAAACATTTAAGATATACAAAGAAGCAGAAAATGTGACTTACAACCACTTTAAAGGGGAAATAAGGGGGAAAAACAGCCAACGGAGGCAGACCTGCAGATGATGCAGTATTGGAATTAACAGACGACAACACTATTATAAATATGTTAAAGAAAATATCTGGCTGATATGCGCTAGAGAAAAAAATAATAATAAATTTTAAAGAGAAAATAGAGGAAAAGATGGGGGAAGGAACATGGGATGGGAAGATGAAGAATTTCAACAGAGAAATAGAATGTATAAAAAGAACCAAGTGAATATTCTACAGTTACAAAGCATATCTGAAATTAAAAGCCCATTACACAGATTTAGATTTAATAGCAGACTAGACAAACCAGAAGAAAGCATTAGTGAATTTGATGATGGATCAATAAAAATCAATGAAACTGAAGCAGAGAAAGAGAGAGAGAGAGAAAAAAAAAAAGAGTTGGCCAGGCACAGGGGTTCATGCCTGCAATCCCAGCACTTTGGAAGGCCAAGGCAGGAGGATGGCTTGAGGCCAGGAGTTTCAGACCAGCTGGGGAAACATAGAGACCCCATCCCTATATGATAAATTAAAAATTTTTTTTCAATTATATAGAATTGTATCTATCCCCTACCTCCCCCCCCACAAAAAAAAAGAGTGTAAGAGGCTTGTGAAACACTGTTGTTTTTTTTTTTTTTTTTTTTTGAGACGGAGTGTCGCTCTGTCGCCCAGGCTGGAATGCGGTGGCGCGCTCTCGGCTCACTGCCAGCTCCACCTCCCAGGTTCACGCCATTCTCCTGCCTTAGCCTCCCGAGTAGCTGGGATTACAGGCGCCTGCCACCTCGCCCGGCTAGTTTTTTTTGTATTTTTGTAGAGACGGGGTTTCACTGTGTTAGCCAGGATGGTCTCGATCTCCTGACCTCGTGATCCGCCCGTCTCGGCCTCCCAAAGTGCTGGGATTACAGGCTTGACCCACCGCGCCCGGCCGTATGTGAAACACTGTTAAATGGTCTACTATACATGTAATTGGAGTCTAGAAGGAAAACAGGCAAGATAGGGCAGAAGCAATATTTAAAAAGGCAATGACCAAAAAGTTAAATGACACATGCAAATTATAAATATCCAGGAAATGGCTGGGCACGGTGGCTCAAGCCTGTAATCCCAGCACTTTGGGAGGCCGAGACGGGCGGATCACGAGGTCAGGAGATCAAGACCATCCTGGCTAACACGGTGAAACCCCGTCTCTACTAAAAAGTACAAAAAACTAGCCGGGCGAGGTGGCGGGCGCCTGTAGTCCCAGCTACTCAGGAGGCTGAGGCAGGAGAATGGCGGGAACCCGGGAGGCGGAGCTTGTAGTGAGCTGAGATCTGGCCACTGCACCCCAGCCTGGGCGACAGAGCGAGACTCCGTCTCAAAAAAAAAAAAAAAAAAATCCAGGAAATAAGAAAACAGTAATTTATGTAGACACTGCTTCTGACTGGAACTCTTCATTACATTCAATTAATTTCTACTGAAGTGCAACTTTCACCATTTATTCTTTTCTTTTGGAGACGAAGTCTGTTACCCAGGCTGCAGTGCAATGGCGCGATCTCAGCTCACCACAATCTCCGCCTCCCAGGTTCAAGCCATTCTCCCTGCCTCAGCTTCCCGAGTAGCTGGGATTACAGGCACCTGCCACCACGCCCGGCTATTGTTTGTTTTTTTCAGTAGAGACAGGGTTTCGCCATGTTGTCCAGGCTGGTTTTGAACTCCTGACCTCAGGTGATCCACCTGCCTTGGCCCCACAAAGTGCTATGATTACAGGTGTGAGCCATTTGCCCAGCCTCACCAATTATTCTTGAAAAAATATTTCAGAAGTGAATACTTATAATTTTAATTCTTATAATTTCAATGCTTCATAAAAATGAGTTTTCAAAGAATGATGAAATAGCTGCTGTCTGCCAGTATAAAACTTCTTTACCTTTTATGTACTTTTAGTTCTCCACAAATAGCTGACATAGCTAAAAGGCCTTAGGATGATACTTACATGAACTCTTCTGTAAATCAAGTCTTTTCTCTAGCCTTGCTTACTGAAAGGGTTATTAAGATTAAATAAGATGATATATGTAAAGTAATTACTACAGCTTCTGATACACGGTACAAAATCATGCTCAGTAGCTGAATTTTCACCCTAAAATTCTTTTTTTTTTTTTTTTTTTTTTTTTGAGGCGGAGTCTCGCTCTGTCGCCCAGGCTGGAGTGCAGTGGCCGGATCTCAGCTCACTGCAATCTCCGCCTCCCGGGTTCAAGGCATTCTCCTGCCTCTGACTCCCGAGTAGCTGGGACTACAGGCGCCCGTCACCTCGCCCGGCTAGTTTTTTGTATTTTTTAGTAGAGACGGGGTTTCACCATGTTAGCCAGGATGGTCTCGATCTCCTGACCTCGTTATCCACCCGTCTCGGCCTCCCAAAGTGCTGGGATTACAGGCTTGAGCCACCGCGCCCAGCCCTAAAATTCTTATATAAAAAAAGAAATCACACCTTCTGTATCATTCTCTGAACTTGTTTCGCTGAAACTTTTCCACCGTTCTTTTGCTCTTGAGAGGAAGATTTCATAAAGTTCTGGAGGGAATGGGGAGAACAAAAATTTATGAATAATACGAAAGAAATATATTTGCAAATTTTTAATTTTTACTCTTCACCTATTACAGGTCAGGTCTCTCTGATGTAGCAAGCATCAAAAAAGTGGCAAATCTAAGTACTTGATTCTACCAAAGCTATTCAGAAAGAAAGCAAATTACTGCAGAGCAATCATCAAGTAGTTACAATATAGAATGTACCTATGAGGCAGAAAGAGATGCTTCTGCTAAGAAGTATCACTGTGGAACAGCAGAAAAAATGGTTTTTGAGGTCAATCAGACCTAGATTCAAATTCTAGCTCTGCCATTTACTATCTGAGGGACAAGAAAGTTACTTAGCTACCCTGGAACTCAGCTTTCTTCATCTGTAAACCAGAGAAAAACACCACCTACTCATAGGGTTACTGATGACTAAATAAGATAATATAGGTAAAGCTCCTGGAACCTCCTAGCACTTCAATAGATGCTAGATCTTGCTTTCTGTCACTCCTGAAACTGGTTTCTCCATCATGATATTGCTATCTAAAGATACTTATGTTTCACATAGACTTGGTGTTTGTCACCAACAAACAAAATCTCTACCCCTATCTTTTTAATTTAAGTGCCTAGTCACTGCACTCCCATATGCAGGATCTCATAAAAACTTCAGGACAGGAAAGATTTTAAAAATTTTCTCAATTTCCAAATTTTATTTGTCTCTATTTTGTAACTAACTATTGCAGATATTTGAAACTACATAAAAATAGGACATTTCAGGGACAGAAGAATAGAAAAAATATGTCTTGCCCAAACACCAAAGTTTATATATTGTCCAAAATAACTTTTCTTGCTTCAATTAATTCTTTTTAAAATTTTATTCCTTTTTAAAGGTAATACATGAACATGGTTTTTAAAAATTTCAAAACGGAGGTCAGGCACGGTGGCTCATGTCTATAATCCCAGCACTTTGGGAGACCGAGGCAGGTGGATCACCTGAGGTCAGGAGTTTGAGATCAGTCTGGCCAACACGGTGAAACCCTGTCTCTACTAAAAATACAAAAAATTTAGCTGGGCATGGTGGTGCATGCCTGTAATCCCAGATACTTGGGAGGCTGAGGCAGGAGAATCGCTTGAGCCTGGGATGTGGAGGTTGCAGTGAGCAGAGATCGCACCACTGCACTCCAGCCTGGGCAACAGAGTGAGACTCCGTCTCAAAAAAAAAAAAAAAAAAAAAAATTCAAAAAGTACAAAACGGTATAGAGAGAAAAATAAATTTCCTTTCCTCAGATGCGAGTGTGGTTATCAGAGCTCTAATTCTTCCAAGAATGAAAATATGCTCGCACAAGTATATACATATATATATATATATAATCCTTTTTTAAAAAATTGAAGTGGCAACGTATTTCATGCACCAATCTGTATCTTACTTTGTTATATTAGAGGTTGTTCCACATTAGTAGATACAGATCTGCTGTTGTTTCTTTTAAACAACTGCATAATTTTCCAAAGTAATGACTATACCATAACAAGTATTCTTATATTGCCAAGAAGCGTATCATTATCAAATACCTGACTAGATATATTTCAAACACACTCTTACTATTCTAATCTTTTCTCCCTTCTATTTACTTTTCATTACTACTAATAGTTTGGAAAGAAAAAAATTTTTTAAAACTTAATATTCCTATTATTATTTTTTGAGACAGGATCTTGCTCTGTTGCCCAGACTGGAGTGCAGTGCCGTGACCTCAGCTCATTGCAACCTCCCCCTCCTGGGTTCAAGCAATTCTCAGCCTCCTGAATAGCTGGGATTACTGGCATGTGCCACCACATCCAGTTAATTTTTTGTATTTTCAGTAGAGTCAGGGTTTCACCATGTTGGCCAGGCTGGTCTTGAACTCCTGGCCTCATGTGATCCACCTGCCTCAGCCTCCCAAAGTGCTAGGATTACAGGCATGAGTCACCACACCAGGCAAAATTCCTATTATTTATGCCTGGCTCCATCAATGACTACATAGAAGAGATGAATATGTTAAAATTTATACATATAAATTTGGGGGTTATTAGGTATAAAATTGTAAGTTTTAAAAAAAATTTCAAACTGGTTCTAAGACAGTCAGCTTCAATATTCTACCCAAATTTTAAAACTGTCCAAAAAACGGGGGGCTCACCAGACAAACCCATCAGTTTTAGAAGTCATAAAATTGATCCAATAATAAACATGTGGTAATGCGTTTCAAAACATCAAAGGACATCTCTCCAGTAAGATTTACAGTTAAGAAGACCTGCATCTCAGCTCAATTTGATGCTTGGGTCCTCATGTCACACTTACTTTGCTTTGAATCTGCAAAGGGAGAATCTGAAGCAGGCTTAAAGATGATACTTTGGACTTGAACAGAGAATACTTTGATTTCAGTGTATATTTTGCTTTCTGATTTTGTGACAATTATGATATTATCCATACTCTCAGCAAAATGCACTTTCACTATCATCTTATATTATCACAAATAACTGTTAGAACAATCCTTTCATATTCTTACCCCTATTTTACAGATGAAGAAAAACTAAGACTTCTAGATGTTAAGTAATATGCCCGAGGTCACAAACCTAATATGTATGGTGGAACCAAGATTTGAACCATATCTGACTGACTTTAGAGCCCTCACTCTTAGCTACTATTCTCTAATGAGTATAAACTTCATGACTAAAACAAGTCAAATTACTAAAGCCATTCAAAAGTAAACAATTAACAAAAATAAATGTACTTCAATCCAATATAGCATCTTTTCCACACTAATAAAAAAGAAGAGAATAAACACACATTCCATTATTGAATACATAAATATTTAGTGAAGAAAATCTAAAATTACGTTGGAAATAAATGACTCAGTTATGTTACAAAACTATAAATTTCAAGCTAAAAAAGAACATTTTGATTATAGTACCACAAAACATTAACACCAATTTAACCAATATTTTAATGTCTAAGTTATCAAGATAACTCAGATTCTAAAGCCAAAGTTATCAATAAAAACTGCAAACAAAACTTCATATAACCATCAATACCTCATTATCTGTTTGCAAAATTGATTCTTAAGACTTTAAACAATTACAGTATGTTCAAAAATTCTTATTATGGATTTAGAAAATCTAACTGAAAGTTCTGACTATAAGTTAAAAACATTCAATCTGTTTCAAACTCAGAAAGAAAAGGTAATCTCAGTTTATATTTGGAAAGAACAGTTAAGTCATATAAACTCTAATTTTTTCTAAGTTAAATAAAAACTTAATTCTTCCTTTAAATTCTATTTTAAAAGTTTTTAAGTTCTTTGAAATTAACATGTTGGCTGGGCACGGTGGCTCACGCCTGTAATCCCAGCACTTTGGGAGGCCAAGGCGGGCGGATCACCTGAGGTCAAGAGTTCGAGACCAGTGTGGCCAACACAGTGAAACCCCATCTCTACTAAAAATACAAAAATTAGTCAGTGTGGTGGCAGGCGCCTGTAATCTCAGCTACTTGGGAGGCTGAGGCAGGGAGAACTGCTTGAACCCAGGAGGTGGGGGTTGCAGTGAGCTGAGAGAGCACCACTGCACTCCAGCCTCCGCAACAGAGCAAGACTCCATATCAAAATAAATAAATAAATAAATAAATAAAATAATATGTTTATTACAGGAGACTTGTGAACATCAAATTTTAAAATCATACATAATCATAATATCCAAAGTTGGCACTGCTTTTCAGACAAAGGGTAAACATTTAAATTTTTGTTATAATTCTGTCCAATTATATATAATGCTGATTGCAGAAAAGCTTTTGCATCCAATCCTGATTATTTCCTTAGAGTAAATTCTTAGAACTGAAATAAACAGTCAAAGTTTGTTTGAGACCTTTGGTAAATATTTATGAATGATTTTCAGTCATCCCTGTATGGGTAATTCTCATTCATTTTAATCTCTTTTGAGGGATGAAAAACAGTACTTGGATGTTAACATATATGTCTTTCTTATAGAATGGCAGGAAAAAATATATGTCTTTGATTTGGTTATCACAAGGAAAATGGTTAAATAAATTATAGTACATCCAAATTGTGGAATACAATGTAGCTACAGTACATATGAGGCAGACTTGTATGCACTAACATGGAAGATGTTTAAGATAGATTACAGGGTGAAGAAAGCAAGCCACAGAATAACCTTATGGCATAAATTGTGGGGGAAAAATAAAAGAAAAGCTTTAAAATTGATCATATGGGCCGGGCGCGGTGACTCACGCCTGTAATCCCAACACTTTGGGAGGCCGAGGCGGGCAGATTACGAGGTCAGGAAATCAAGACCATCCTGGCTAACACGGTGAAACACTGTCTCTACTAAAAATACAAAAAATTAGCTGGGGGTGGTGGCGGGCGCCTTTAGTCCCAGCTACTCGGGAGGCTGAGGCAGGAGAATGGCGCGAGCCCGGGAGGCGGAGCCTGCAGTGAGCCAAGATCACGCCACTACACTCCAGTCTGGACGACAGAGGGAAGCTCCATCTCAAAAAAAAAAAAAATTGATCATATGTAGATGCACACTTTATGTACATAGAAAAAAGACCAGAAAGAATATACACCAAATTGCTAACAGTGTTTACAGTAGGATCAAGAATAGCAATTTAGGTGGAAGAGCAGACACCTATACTTTCTCATTACTTTAATTTTTTTCAATAAATATAAAAAGAAAAATTTTAGAAGTAACAGTGACAATATATTATTTCTAGTATTATACTAAAGTCCTTAAGTCTTTATGTGGTGCCACTGTCTAGCATTAACATTATCATTTAGGCCAATTTAGCACATTTTATTATTAACTATTTATTTATTTATTTAGAGACAGCGTCTCACTCTGTCACCCAGGCTGGAATGCAGTGGCGCAATCACAGCTGCTCACTGCACTTCCTGGGCTCAAGTGATCCTCCCACCTCAGCCTCTCAAGTGGTGTGACCACACATGTGGGCTGCCTGGCTAATTTTGGGATTTTTTTATAAAGACAGGGTCTCACTATGTTGCCCAAGATGGTCTCAAACTCCTAGGCTCAAGAGATCCATCTGCCACAGCTTCCAGAAGTGCTGGGATTACAGGCACGAGCCACCATGCCTGGTCTATAAAGTATTTTACTTTCTTCTATTTGATATTATTCTAATTTTGTCTAATTTAAAAAATTTATTTATTTATTCTATTTTATTTTTGAGATGGAGTTTCACTCTTGTTGCCCAGGCTGGAGTGCAATGGTGCAATCTCTGCTCACTGCAACCTTCGCCTCCCGGGTTCAAGCAATTCTGCCTCAGCCTCCCGAGTAGCTGGGATTACAGACATGCGCCACCACATCGGGCTAATTTTATATTTTTAGTAGAGATGGGGTTTATCCATGTTGGCCAGGCTGGTCTCGAATTCCCGACCTCAGGTGACCCGCCCGCCTTGGCCTCCCAAAGTGCTGAGATTACAGGCGTGAGCCACCATGCCCGGCCAAATTATTTATTTATTAATTTAGAGACAGAGTCATGCTCTGTAGCCCAGGTTGGAGTGCTGCAGCAAAACCATAGTTCACTGTAACCTTAAACTCCTGGGCTCAAGCAATCTTCCCATCTAAACCTCCCAAGTAGCTGGGACTACAGGCATGAGCCACCACGTCCAGCTTAATTTTTAAAAAATTCATCAAAACTACTCTGCAAGCCAGGCAGAGTGGCACACATCTGTAACCCAGCACTTTGGGAGGTTGAGGCGAGTGGATCACTTGAGGCCAGGAGTTTGAGACCAGCCTGGCCAGCATGGCAAAACCCCATCTCTACTAAAAATACAAAAAATTAACCGGATGTGTTGGTACACACCTGTAGTCCCAGCTACTCAGGAGGCTGAGGCAAGAGGATCGCTTGAACCCAGGAGGTGGAGGTTACAGTGAGCCCAGATTGCGCCACTGCACTCCAGCATGGGCGACAGAGCGAGACTCCCTCTCAAAAACAAAAACAAAAAAACTAGTCTACATTTTGCTCCTATCTACCAAAGTTTAAGAAACTTAAGAAAAATAATATAACTCTTTGAAAGTCTTCTTTCTTCTTCTGTTCTTTAAAGTTTTCTCTCTTTTTTTTTTTTTTTTTTTGAGACAGTCTTACTCTGTCGCCCAGGCTGGAGTGCAGTGGCTCAATCTTGGCTCACCGCAACCTCCATCTCCTGGATTCAAGCAATTCTCCTGCCTCAGTCTCCCGGCGCACGCTGCCACACCTGGCTAATTTTTCATATTTTAGTAAAGAAGGGGTTTCACCGTGTTGCCCAGGCTGGTCTCAAACTCCTGAACTCAGGCAATCCACCTGCTTCAGCCTCCCAAAGTGCTGGGATAACAGGCATGAGCCACCATGCCCAGCTAAAGTTTTTTCTTTATATAGCTAATCAAGTTATAAACTTTAAAATTATTCATTCATTCATTCATTCATTCATTCATTCAGAAACAGAGTCTCGCTCTTTTGCCCAGGTTGGAGTGCACAGGTGCGATCTCGGCTCACTGCAGCCTTCGCCTCCTATGTTCAAGTGACTCTTCTGCCTCAGCCTTCTGAGTAGCTGGTATTACAGGCGTGTGTCACCATGCTCAGCTAATTTTTTTTGTATTTTTAGTAGAGACATGGTTTCGCCATGTTTGCCGGGCTGGTCTTGAACTCCTGACTTCAGGTGATCCACTTGACTTGGCCTCCCAAAGTGCTGGGATTACAGGCATGAGCCACTGTGCCTGGCCTAAAATTTTTAAATTAAAAAAAAAAAAAATCCCAAAATGACTGGTTTAGTTAGGTAAACAGGGAGGAAAAGAAACTTTTAGCCTTCCTCCAGTATTTATGTGTTTTTTGTGCAAAAGTGGAGCCTTTTCATAATTGACTATTTTCTTTTTTTATATATATATTTATTATCCACTGCCATGTAGAATCCCAGAAGTTTTTGATATTTGAATGCCAAGAAGATTATTGATAGTTGTAAACTAAAGGAAAACCCATAAATCCTTATATAAATTATAATAACTTATTAAATCATAACAGGTTTTGGGGGGATGAAGCATGCTCTTGAAATGACATTATATATGGTAATGGCCATTTATTTTAATGGTCACTCTACTAATCTGCTATGTGACTCTGTAGATGGCTATTTCTACATGTGGGAGTAACTGAACGTAGAATACAAACCAGGAGTGATATTTAGTTCATTTCCTACAGCTAGACTCCAAACTTTCCCACGGACACTAGGGGGCAATCCCTGCCACCACAATTCTCGAACTCTTCTTGTACTACGCCTAGAATTAAAGGAGGAGAAAAAAGGAGAAAGTTACTTTTTATACCAAAAATACTAGTTGCATGATGGATTATGTTTAGTCTATGGCCAAGTGATCAAATCATTTTTAGGACTATTGAGAATTAAGTATGTAATGCATTCTTTTCTTTGGGTTCATGCTTGCAGGCAACAACACCCTACAAGATGTATAGGATCCCAAGGGACAACAGTAATCTAAAGGGAAATGCGTTTTATAAATGCCAATGAGAAATCAGAAATATACAGTCAATTATTTAAAAAACAGGATAAAAGGGACATAAAAATGTGTCACCAATTCAGTACCAAAAACAAAACAACCAAGAATCTACAGTGGGTAAAGCCCTAGTTTTTGAGAAGCAGTGAAGTCTGCTAAAAAATAAAACTGTCGGCTTTAAAGTCAGATAGATCTGAGATCCAATCTAATTTAACCATTAATTAAATGTATAACCCTGGGCAAATCACTTAACCTCTCTGACCTTGAATTTCCTTATAAATGGGAGTAAAAATACATATACCTGATAAAAGTTCTAAAAATCAAATATAATTACTTATGTAAAGTGCCTCAAATAATATGTCACACTGTGCCAATATTCAACAAATTCCCAATGTACCAACTACAGTAGGCATTGCAGAAGATATCCCCAACCCTCTAGTCGAGAGGGAAGATAAGGCATATTTTAAAATATTATGTTAAAAGGCAGTAAGAAAGAAATTCTGTCATTTGCAACAACACAGATGAACCTGTAGGATATTGTGCCAAGTGAAATAAACCAGGCACTGAAAAATCAACACATAATCTCAGTCATATGTGAAATCCAAAAAAGTCAATCTCATAAAAGTAGGGAGTGGAATGGTGGTTATGGGCGGAGGAGGGTAAAGTGAATGGAGAAAGGTGAGATGTTGATCAAAGGGTACAAAGTTCCATTAGAAGAAATAAGTGTTAATGACCTATTACACAGAATGGTGACTATAATAAATAATAATGAACTGTGTATTTCAAAATTGCCAAATGAGCAGATTTTAAATGTTTTACCACAAAATACTGAGAAGTACGTGAGCTGATGGATTTGTTAATTAGCTTGATTTAATCATTCCATAATGTAAACAACATATATCAAAACATCACATTGCACCAGGCAGGTGGCTCACACCTGTAATCCTAGCACTTTGGGAGGCCAAGGCAGGCAGATTGCTTGTGCCCAAGAGTTCGAGACCAGCCTGGGCAACACGGTGAGACCCCATATCTATCAAAAATACAAAACTTCGCTGGACATGTTGGCACGTACCTGTAGTCCCAGCTACTCAGGAGGCTGAGGGAGGAGGATCACCTGAGCCCAGGGAGGTCGGCGTTGCAGTGAGTCATGATCGTGCCACTACACCCCAGCCTGGGCAACAGAGTGAGACCTCGTAAAAAAAAAAAAAAAAAAAAAACCTCAAGAAACATCATGGTAGGGTGCAGTGGCTCACACCTATAATCCCAGCACTTTGGGAAGCCGAGGCAGGCTGATCACTTGAGGCCAGGAGTTTGAGACTAGCCTAGCCAACATGGTGAAGTCCCATTTCTACTAAGTATACAAAACAATTAGCCAGGTATAGTGGCAGGTGCCTGTAGTCCCAGCTACTAGGGAGACTGAGGCATAAGAATCATGTGAATCCAGGAGGTAGAGGTTGTAGTGACCTGAGATCATGCCACTGCACTGCAGCCTGGGTGACAGAGGGAGACTATCTCAAAACAAACAAACAAACAAATCACACTGTACCACACAAACATATACAATTATTATTTATCTTTAAAAAGATGCTGGCAAAATAAATTTTATTTTATTTATTTATTTATTTTTTTTTTTTGAGATGGAGTCTCGCTGTGTCGCCCAGGCTGGAGTGCAGTGGCCGGATCTCAGCTCACTGCAAGCTCTGCCTCCCGGGTTTTTACGCCATTCTCCTGCCTCAGCCTCCCGAGTAGCCGGGACTACAGGCGCCCGCCACCTCGCCCGGCTAGTTTTTTGTATTTTTTAGTAGAGACGGGGTTTCACCGTGTTAGCCAGGATGGTCTCGAACTCCTGACCTCGTGATCCGCCCGTCTCGGCCTCCCAAAGTGCTGGGATTACAGGCTTGAGCCACCGCGCCCGGCCAATAAATTTTAAATGAATAAATAAATGCAAAGGCAAGGTAAGTATATTAGTCTCAAAGTATGATGATGGGACATTTACATAAGGGAAAGATCATACATAACATATTTCCTTGATTATGAGATAAGCACTTTAAAAATCACTTTAGGCCGGGCACGGTGGCTCAAGCCTGTAATCCCAGCACTTCGGGAGGCCGAGACGGGCAGATCACGAGGTCAGGAGATCGAGACCATCCTGGTTAACATGGTGAAACCCCGTCTCTACTAAAAAATACAAAAAACTAGCCGGGTGAGGTGGCGGGCACCTGTAGTCCCAGCTACTAGGGAGGCTGAGGCAGGAGAATGGCGTGAACCCAGGAGGTGGAGCTTGCAATGAGTGGAGATCCGGCCACTGCATTCCAGCCTGGGTGACAGAGCAAGACACCATCTCAAAAAAAAAAAAAAAAAAAAACCACTTTAATATTAATAAATGCATCTTATAATGCATTTACATATTTAATATTTTCTTTCCAAATAGCTATTACATCAATAGTGCATCTTACAATTGATGGTATGTTGCATTAAGAAAATACAGTAACTAAAGACATTAAAAGTTTTATACATCAATTAGCATTTCAGTTGGGTCCCAAAGGATAGGTAAGACTTAGCAGACACAGAGGATGGTCAGTAAGGGAAGTAGGTGGTAGACACTGAGGGACTTACAAAAGCAAAGGCACAGACATAAATATGGAAATTTTCAGGCATTAATTAATAGTATAATTTAGCCAAAGCATAAAATACATGCTGGGAATAATAAAAATACAGAATCAGAAACAGGAGATCTTCAGAGACAAATGGGAATTCAGGAAAAGTCTGCTTACTTACATTACTTCCCAATTGGGCAGTATTTCATTGATCCAAATTACCATTGCACTTGCAATATTTTCTTCCTGCTTAAATCGTTCTTTCATTATTCTTTTTCTTTTATGCGCTTCCTTAATTTCTGTTTTAAACGAGTAAAAATTATTTCAATACAAATAAGCTAGATCAAAGTCCTCTTCTCCATCTACCTAAACTCTACAAAATAGACTTTCTAAAAAAGAATATTATCATAAGAGGAAAGAAGGAAATAAGGGAGGGAGGGAAAGGGAAAGAAAGGGTGGGAAAAAGTGAAAGTAAATGAACTTGATTAACATAATTTTCTTTTCTTTGTTTTCTCTTTTTTTAGAGATGGGTCTCGCCACATTGCCCAGGTGGCCTTGAACTCCTGGACTTAAAAAAATCCTCACATCTCAGCTTCCTGAGCAGCTTGGACTACACATGTGTGCCACCATGCCCAGCTATTAACATAATTTTAAAATAACATCTCCTGTGCTACTATAAAAGTAAATGGAATAAAAAGTCAGAAAAATAATTTAAATAGATTACTTTATCACATATTTCTATTTACACTTAACCTATGAAGTCAAATTTCTTACGAATTAACTATATAAAAAACAAACAACTGTGGGCAACTAACCAATACCTATTTTCCTACAAGGGTTTATAAATTTTCTGACATAACCCACAGGACACTCAAAAATGATTTTTTCAATAGCACTTTTTAATATGGTGTTTCACTTTACTAATTAGTTTGAAATTTTAAAATGTCCCCCAAAACACATATATTAACAGTACATCTCTTACATTCTAAGGCAAAAGTTGGGGCAAGAAAATACATCTCTGAAAATCAAAGGTCACAATTTCAGAAGAAGAGATGTCTCAAATGCAGAGGCAAGTGAGTCATAAATCAAAACTTTATGTAATTTTAGAACCAGTGAGTATGTCAGAGACCAGCCAGCCAAACTGTTTTCAAACTGTTTTTTCAGATATGCCTTAGAAACCATCTTGAGGGGCAAGCAGAAGGCCAAGTAAACAATCTCTACTTTTTTTTTTTTTTGAAACGGAGTCTCACTCTGTCACCCAAGCTGCAGTGCAGTGGCGCGATCTCGGCTCACTGCAACCTCTGCCTCCCGGGATCAAGCAGTTCTCCCGCCTCAGCCTCCCGAGTAGCTGGGATAACAGGGTCGCACTACCATGTCCAGCTAATTTTTTGTATTTTTAGTAGAGACAAGGTTTCACCATGCTGGCCAGGCTGGTCTCAAACACTTGACCTCGTGATCCGCCCACTTCAGCCTCCCAAAGTGCTGGGGTTACAGGCGTGAGCCACCACGCCTGGCCAACAATCTCTACTTTCTTTTATTTGTTTTATGTATTCATATTCTATAAGATTTCTTGGGCACAATGTTCCACTACTTTACCAACAACAAAAAGAAATGATGAAAGAGAAGCTTCAAAGTCCTGATTAAGCTGACCTGCCTCTCACACTTTACGCATGAGAAAACTAACATTAGGCCTGTTCAGAGTATCACACCCAGGTAGTATCAAACAAGGTTAAAGCTGTGGCCATCTGATTTCTCAGTTCAATATTTTTCCTATCATAACATGCTTTAAAGATCATCCAGTACCAAAAACTATCTTACATAGTAATCATATAGTAAAAACTTTAAAAATAAATAAAAACTTAACTGGAGCCAGTTAACACACTCTAGGGAGGCCCAGGTGGGAGAATTGCTTGAGGCCAAGAGTCTGAGATCAGTCTGGGCAACACAGAGATACACCATCTCTACAAAATAACTTTAAAAAAATGAGCTGGGGCTGGGCATGGTGGCTCACGCCTGTAATTCCAGAACTCTGGGTGGCCAAGGCAAGTGGATCACTTGAGGTCAAGAGTTTGAGACCAGCCTGGTCAACATGATAAAACCCCATCTCTACTAAAAATACAAAAATTAGCTGGGCCTGGTGGCAGGCACCTGTAATCCCCGCCACTCTGGAGGCTGAGGTGGGAGAATCACTTGAACCCAGGAGGCGGAGGTTGCAGTGAGCCGAGATTGCGCCACTGCACTGGAGCCTGGGTGACAGAGTGAGACTTTGTCTCAAAAAAAAAAAAAAAAAAAGAGCTGGGTGTGGAGGCATGCACCTACAATCCCAGCTACCAGGGAGGCTGAGGCAGGAGGATTGCTTGAGCCCAGGAATTTGAGGCTGCGGTGAGCTCTAATTGTATCACTGCACTCCGGCCTAGGCAACGAGTGTGACCCTGTCTCTAAAATAGATACATACATAATAAAAAATAAAAACTAGGCCGGGTGCGGTGGCTCAAGCCTGTAATCCCAGCACTTTGGGAGGCCGAGACGGGTGGATCACGAGGTCAGGAGATCAAGACCATCCTGGCTAACATGGTGAAACCCCGTCTCTACTAAAAAATACAAAAAAATAGCCAGGCGAGGTGGCGAGCGTCTGTAGTCCCAGCTACTCGGGTGGCTGAGGCAGGAGAATGGCGTAAACCCGGGAGGCGGAGCTTGCAGTGAGCAGAGATCCGGCCACTGCACTCCAGCCTGGGCGACAGAGCGAGACTCCGTCTCAAAAAAAAATAAAAATAAAAAAAAAATAAAATATATAAAAACTTAGGCTGGATGTGGTAGCTTACACCTAAAATCCCAGCACTTTGGGAGGCCGAGGTGGGCGGATCACTTGAGGTCAGGAGTTTAAGACCAGCCTGACCAACATGACGAAACCTGTCTCTACAAAAAAATACAAAAATTAACTGGGCATGGCGGTGCACGCTATGGTCCCAACTACTTGGGAGGCTGGGGTGAGAGGATCTCCTGAGCCTGGGAGACTGAGGCTGCTGTGAGCCAAGTTCGCATCACTGCACTCCAGCCTGGGTGACAGAGCAACACCCTGTCTCAAAAAGATAAAAATAAGCAATAAATAAATAAATAAAAACTGAATTGGATATGTCAGAAATATTTCGAATTCCGTATAGTAAACTACACTCAACTAATGTTTAAATAAGCAAGCCTTTTAGAAAGATATAACTAGCCTTATATATCCTATTTTTACTTAACATTAAATAAATAACTTCATTTACAAAATAAAACCATAAAGCAGAACTGTATACCATTATAATGTTCCATTCACTGAAGTAAAAGGAAAAAAATCATTTGTTAATAAGGCATTAGATGTTAAGTCTAAAAATGTATACAGCTGTGCAATATCTTCTAAAAATGTATGTTTATCCTGAAATAACAACTGTCAGGAAATAAACACTGTTAAATTATCCTGATATTATTTTTTTTGGTTGGAGAAGAGAATGAATAAATATGTAAATTTATACACATAATAGTATGCATTTATGTGCCTAATCAAATGACACAATTGGGCCTCTGGAGAGACTCTGTAAGTCACAAAAGAGTATTTAAGTTTCAAATCATATTCTCACAGTCATATAGAAAGTTAAAATTATTAAATTATAAAATAATTAGAAATTATTAATTATAAAATATAAAAATGGTAAAAAGTGAAATTCATTAATAGATTCATGAATTATCTTTATATTTATAAACTCAGATAGTAGTAGTCCAAGTTTTATGACTGTAATCTCAAGATTCCTCCTATTAGTTTTGTAAAAGTACATGCAGAAAAACTATGATCCTGGTATGTCATTTTATTCCTCCTTTAGAACAAACTTAATTATAAAAACAGTAGAGAAAAATAAAAGCATGGGCAACATGGTAAAACCTCATCTCTACAAACAATACAAAAAACTAGCCAGGCGTTGTGGCATGTGCCTGTGGTCCCAGCTACTTGGGAGGCTGAGAGGTAAAAGGACTGCTTGAGCCTGGGAGGTCAGGCTACAGTGAGCTGTGAGTGCACCACTGCACACCAGGCTGGGCAACAGAGCAAGACCCTGTCTCAAAAAAAAAAAAAAAAAAAGAATTCAGTATCATCTTGAAGATAGACTTGATGAATTTTACCATCCATCTTCCTATTAAAATCAGAAAATTATACCATTTGGAGTTAAATTTTATACCTCGTTTTTTAGCCTCAGCCACCATCTCATCATATTCTTGTCGGTGACGTAAAGCTTCTTCCACAGATTTGGCAGGAAGATTTCTGGAAAAAAAAAGGACTTAAGTCAAGACAATTTTAAAAGATTAACTTTAAACTTATTAACTTCTTTCTTTTTACACCCAGATACAAAGAATTTCTAAACTAACCTCATTTCATACATTAAGGAAGTAAAAGGCTGAAAAGAACTATGCATTTTAGAACAGAATCAGAATCCAGGTTGTTAATATGTGGTGTGTGTTTGTGAATGTGCGTATTTCTATGACATGTGTATATAAGTTCGTATATATTTAAACATTTCAGATTAAAAAAAATAGATATGGGGTCTCACTATGTTGCTCAGGCTGGTCTCAAACTCCTGGGTTGAAGTGACCCTCCTGACTTAGCCTCCCAAAGTGGTGGGATACAGGTGTGAGCCACTGAGCCCAGTCCATTTCAGATTGCAGTCAATATTTTTAGGTTATTTGTTAAACCCACTTAGTAGACTTTTCTTTAGCCAACTTTTTTCAGATATAATTTTCATATAATAAAATGAATAAACATATTTTAAGAGTAGTTTGATGAGTCTTGACAAGTGCATATACCTGTGCAGCTAACTAACCAATCAACATATAGAACATTCCCATCATTCCACTAAGTTTCCTTGTGGTAGCCCAATACTTATCCTCCTCACAAAATTACTTCTTTGATTTCTACCACTATAGATTAATTTGTTTCTTCTTCAAGAATTTTATAGACTCTTGTGTCTGTTTTTTTTTTTGTTTGTTGTTCTGTTTTTAATTTACATTGAAGGACTAATGTCTGGCTTCTTTTGCTCAGCACAGTTTTGAAAATCATTCATGTTGTTGTATTCCTTTTCATTGCTGAGTAGTATTCCATTTATCCATGTGGGAGGACACTTGGATTGTTTCCAGATTGGGGCTATAATTAATAAAACTACTATAAATATTAACATCAAGTTTTTGTGTAGACATTTGCTTTCATTTCCCTTAGTTAAACAAAAGTCTTGTGTTATATAGTAAATGTGGATATACCTTTACAACAAACTGTCAAACTGCTTTCCACTAATTAGAGTTTTAAGGCAACATTTTAACTAAAAACTGGATAATCCATCATTTGCATACATAGTAGTCCTCCCTCATCCTTGGGAGTTATGTTCCAAGACCTCCAGCGGATGCCTGAAACCTCATACAGTAACAAACCCTATATATACCAGGTTTTTTCCTATACATACATAACTATGATAAAGTTTAATTTAATTGAGATTAAGTTAGCCCAGCACAACATGTTGCCATCAATTGGAACACATTTTTGTTCAGATCTTCCACCCACAAATTTAACGCCTTTTCAATCATAACTAAACACCATGCACTATGGCAGTAACTTTTGCAATTTAAGGTGCGATAGTAACACTAGCATAAATTTCTTTTTCATTCTTCACAATTTCATGGATAGAAGATTGATTCTTACCATAGATCTTAGCAACTTCAGCATATTTATTTTTTCTTATTAATTTGAGAACTTTCACCTCTTTGCTTAAAGGAGGAACTTTACAGCTTCTCTCTGGCACATCTGAATTGTCAGCACCACTACTCTTAAGCCTTGGGGGCATTATTAAATAAAACAAGGGTTCTTTGAACACAAGCACTGTGGTGTCACCAACAGTCAATCTGACAACCAAGAAGGTTACTAAGTGAACTACCAGGTGGGTAGTGTATATAGCTCAGATAAACTGAACTCATGTCCCTGGCAGGATGCAGCAGGACAGTGTGAGATTTCATCACACTACTCAGAATGGCACACAATTTAAAAATTAAAAGTTATTTCTGGAATTTTCCACTTAATGTTTTCAAACCACAGTTGACTACAGGTAACCGAAATTGCCTTAAGCAAAACCGCTGATAAGGGGTAACTACTACACCGTATTTTGGTTTATCAAATCAATGGCTTCACAGAGTCAGTGATTTAGATATAAAAAATACAAAAAGAAATATACTGCTATATTGCCACTTATCCAAACATAATCACAATAATGTCCAGTTTTAGGAGTCAGTTTTTGCTTTTCGACAGGCTAGTGTGGAAAAAGGTATGTGACAAATTTTCAAATTATAAATTCTTCCTCCTCTTCTCAAATTAGTCAATTGATCAGGTAAGTTGTAGGAGGGAGGAATAAAAGTTAAGACTTCTGCTTCAGGCTATAATGGAATAAAAGAAACCAGGTCTACCCTTTCCCCTTAAATAATTAGAAAATAGACAAAATATATTAAACTATAGTTTCCAGACAACAGACACTGGGCAGCACAAGACAGTGATCTTTTGGAGAAAAGAAATAAGCAAGGTAACCCTACAAGTACGTGACATTTCCAGGTCTCAGCGGTCCATCAATCCTCCTAACATGAGGAGACAGTTTAGAGTTGGACAGTCCAAGACAGCTAAAAGCTACAAATCAGAAAACCAGAAAAGAAGGGAGCTGCAGAAGAGTCCTCTCAAGGTTTCGGCTGAGTACTGATCTGTGCATGTGTGTGATTAAACTACGGCCAGAGAAAGAATCACCAGAAAAAAAAAAAAAAAAGGACATTCTTAAAGTTCACACAAGACCAGCCAGAGTGGAAAGACCTCCTGACAGATAAGAGTACTAAGTAGAGTCCTTAGAAGAATAATGCCTCAGTAGTGAGGACAAATTATTCCTAAGCTATTCTGGAACCACTCTAACAAAGATTAGGTCAAAAGGATCAAACCATTTCCAAAAAACTGCAAATCAGACTAAAGCCAAAAAGTGTCCAAAAGAACACACAAAAAAGTCCAGCATCCACCTATATATAAACCACAATGTCTGACATTCAATAAAAAGAGATGTGAAGCAGAAAAACATAATGCATAATGAGAAGAAAAATTAATCAAGTCACAATATAAAAATGTCACAGATAATAGGATTATAACACAAGGATGATAAAATAGCTGTTATAAATACACTACAGGTATACCTTACTATATTGTGATTTGCTTTACTACATTTTGCAAATATTGCATTTTTTACAAATTGAAGGTTTGTAGCAACCCTAATGTCAAGCAAGTCTATTGGTGCCATTTTTCTAACAATGTGCTCATTGTGTGTCTCTGTCTCACATTATAGTAATTCTTGTAATATTCCTTTTTTTTTTTTTCTTTAGAGACAGAGTTTCACTCTTGTCACCTAGGCTGGAGTGCAAAGGCGTGATCTTGGCTCACTGTTACCTCTGCCTCCCGGCTGGTTTCAAGCAATTCTCCTGCCTCAGCCTCTTGAGTAACTGGGGTTACAGGTGCCCACCACCACGCCTGGCTACATTTTTTGGTAATTTTAGTAGAGATGGAGTTTCACCATGTTGGTCAGGCTGGTCTCAAACTCCTGACCTCAGGTAATCTGCCTGCCCCGGCCTCCCAAAGTTCTGGGATTACAGGGGTGAGCCACCGCGCCCAGCCAATTCTTGCAATATTTCAAACTATTTCATTATCATTGTATCTGGTTTTTTTTTTTTTTTTGAGACGGAGTCTCGCTCTGTCGCCCAGGCTGGAGTGCAGTGGCCGGATCTCAGCTCACTGCAATCTCCGCCTCCCGGGTTCACGCCATTCTCCTGCCTCAGTCTCCCGAGTAGCTGGGACTACAGGCGCCCGCCACCTCGCCCGGCTAGTTTTTTGTATTTTTTTAGTAGAGATGGGGTTTCACCGTGTTAGCCAGGATGGTCTCGATCTCCTGACCTCGTGATCCACCCGTCTCGGCCTCCCAAAGTGCTGGGATTACAGGTTTGAGCCACCGCGCCCAGCCCATTGTATCTGTTATGGTGATCTGTGGTGATTTTTGTTGTTACTATTCTAATTGTTTTGGGGCACCACACACAGTGCTAACATAAGATGGCAAATTTGTGTGCCAAGGCAAACATGTGTGTCTTACTGCTCCACAGACTGACCATTCCCATCTCTCTCCATCTCTTCAGGCATCCCTATTTCTTGGGATACAACAACATTGAAATTAGGCCAATTAATAACCCTACAATGACATCTAAGTGTTCAGGTGAAAAGAAGAGTCCCATATCTCTCAATTTAAAATCAAAAGCCAGAAGTAAATAGGTAAGCTTAATGAGGAAGGCATGCCAAAAGCCAAGATAGGGGGGTGAAGAAAGATGGCAGAACAGAAGCCTGCACCAATTGTACACTCTGCAGGAACACCTAATTTTAACTATCTGCATACAAGTAAGCACCTTCATTAGAACCAAAAATCAAGCGAGCAATCACAGTACCTAGTTTTAACTTCATATCACCCAAGAGGCATTGAAGAGGGTAGGAAAGACAGTCTTAAATTGCCAACACGACCCCTCCCCCAACCCCCGGCAGTGGCTTCTTCACTAGGAGACAGAACCCACGCACTCAGGGGAGGAACAACACAGTGACTGAGGAATTTTGCATTGAACTTAATGCTGCCCTATCACATGGAAAGCAAAATCATGCTGAACTCAGTCAGCACCTACCCACAGAGGGACCATTTAGAACAGCACTAGAGGGGAAGCGCCCATCCCAGAAGCTGAAACTTGAGTTTCAGCAAGCCTTGCAATCGCAGGTTAAAGTGCTCTGGGATCCTAAGTGAACTTGAAAGACAGTCCAGGACACAAGGACTGCAATTCTTAGGCAAGTCCTGATGCTATGCTGGACTTAAGAGCCAGTGGACTAGGGTAGTGCATGACACACTGAAACACCAGACAGGACAGCTGGGGGAGTGTTTATGCCACTCCTCTCTCAATCCCAGTGAAGCTTGCAGCAACAAAAGTAACTCCTTTCTTCCGTTTGAGGAGAAGAGAAAGAAGGGTAAAGAGAACGTTGTCTTGCATCTTAGATACCCGTTCAGCCACAGTAAGATACGGCACCAGGCAGTAGTGAGGACCCCATCTCAGGTCCTAGCTCCTGGACGACATTTCTAGAGACACCCTAGAATAGAAGTGAACCTGCTGCCCTGAAGGGAAGAATCCAGTCCTGGCAGGATTCATCACATGCTGACTAAAGACCCCTTGGAGGCCGGGCTGGTAGCTCACACCTGTAATCCCAGCACTTTGGGAGGTCGAGGCGGGCAAATCACTGGAGGTCAGGAGTTCGAGACCAGCCTGACCAACATGGTAAAACCCCATCTCTACCAAAAACATAAAAAATTAGCCAGGTGTGGTGGCATGTGCTTGTAATCCCAGCTACTCGGGAGGCTGAGGCAGGAGAATTGCTTGAACCCAGGAGGCGGAGGTTGCAGTGAGCCAAGATCGCACCACTGTACTCCAGTCTGGACTATAGTGCAAGACTGCATCTCAAAAAAAAAAAAAAAAAAAAAAAAAAGGCCCCTTGGGCCCTGAATAACAAAGAGCAATACCCAGTGGTGCAATCTCAGCTCACTGTAGCCTCCGCCTCCCATGTTGAAGTGATTCTCCTGCCTCAGTCTCCTCAGTAGGTGAGATTACAGGTACGTGCCACCTTACCCGGCTAATTTTTGTATTGTTTTTAGTAGGGATAGGGTTTCACCATGTTGGCCAGGCTGGTCTGGAACTCCCGACCTCAAGTGATTCACCCGCCTCAGCCTTCCAAAGTGCTGGGATTACAGGCGTGAGTCACTGTACCCAGCCTACTATTAAGTAGAAATATTAAACAATGACCCAATAAAAAAATAATACCTACAACAGCTTTTCAAGACATAGGCAATAAAATAAGACATAAAGACAAACAACAAGTTGGCCATTATGGTGGTTCCCGCCTATAATCCCAGCACTTTGGGAGGCCATGGCAGAATTGCTCATGCCCAGGAGTTCGAGATCAGCCTGGGCAACATAGCAAGACTTCATCTTTACTTAAAAAAAAAAGAAAGAAAAAAAAAAAAACAGCCGGGTGTGGTGGCATGCACCTGTAGTCCTAGCTACTTGGGAGTCTGAGGTGGGTGGATCAACTGGTCCTGAGAGGCCACAATGAGCGATGACTGCACCACTGCACTCCAGCCGGGGCAACAGAGCAAGACCTTGTCTAAAAAAAAAAAAAAAAAAAGAGAGAGAAACAACAGAAGTTAAAAAAGAAACAACAAAAGTTGAAAAAAAAAAGTGAAACAAAGCAGGAGGATGAGGTTGAAGTGCAAAGTTTGTATTAGTTTTCTTTTTGCTAGTTTGTTTGTTTGCTTAAGAAATCAATGTTAAGTTGTCATCAGTTCAAAATAATGGGTTATAAGATAGTATTTGCAAGCCACATGGTAACCTCAAATAAAAAAAATTCGACAAATAACACAAAATAAAAAGCAAGAAATTAAATCATACCAGAAAAAAAAAATCACTTTCACTAAAAGAAAGACTGGAAGGAAGGAAAGAAGGATGAGAAGACCACATAACAACCAGAAAACAAATAACAAAATGGCAAGAGTAAGTTCTTACTTACCAATAACATTGAACGTAAATGGACTAAACTTTCCAATCAAAAGAGATAGAGTAACTGAATAGATTTAAAAAATAAAAAAAGACCCAATGATATGATGCCTCCAAGAAATACACTTCACCTATAAAGACATATATAGACTGAAAAGAAAGGGAGAGTAAAAGATATTCCATGACAATGGACACCAAAAAGGAGAAAGAGTAGCTATACTTATGTCAGACAAAATAGACTTCAAGACAAAAACTATAAAAAGAGACAAAGAAGGTCATTATATAATGATAAAGGGGTCAATTCAGCAAGAGGATATAACAATTGTAAATCTATATGCACCCAACACTGGAGCACCCATGTATATAAACCAAATATTATTACAGCTAAAGAGAGAGATGCACCTCAATACGATAATAGTCAGAGACTTCAACACACCACTCTCAGCACTGGACATATCTTCTAGATGGAAAATCAACAAAGAAACATTGAACTTAATTTGCTCTATAGAACAAACAGACCTAATAGATATTAACAAGATACTTCATCCAATGGCTGAATATGCATTCTTCTCCTCAGCACATGGATCATTTTCAAGGATAGACCATATGTTACTTCCTTAGTTAAAGACAAACCAAGTCTTAAAACATTCAAAAAAATGAGATAATATCAAGCATCTTCTCCAATCACAATGGAATAAAATTAGAAATCAGTAACAAGAGGAATTTTGTAAGCTATACAAAAACATGGAAATCAAACAATATCCTCCTGAATGACCAGTGGGTCATTGAAGGAATTAAGAAGAAAATTTAAAAATATTTTGAAACAGTCCTATTTCAGGCGGCCGGGAAGATGGCGGACATTCAGACTGAGCGTGCCTACCAAAAGAAGCCGAACATCTTTCAAAACAAGAAGAGGGTACTGCTGGGAGAAACTGGCAAGGAGAAGCTCCTGCGGTACTACAAGAACCTCGGTCTGGGCTTCAAGACACCCAAGAGGCTATTGAGGGCACTTACATTGACAAGAAATGCCCCTTCACTGGTAATGTCTCCATTCGAGGGCGGATCCTCTCTGGTGTGGTGACCAAGATGAAGATGCAGAGGACCATTGTCATCCACCGAGACTACCTCCACTACATCCGCAAGTACAACCGCTTCGAGAAGCGCCACAAGAACATGTCTGTGCACCTGTCCCCCTGCTTCAGGGACGTCCAGATCGGTGACATCGTCACAGGGGTGAGTGTCGGCCCCTGAGCAAGACAGTGCGCTTCAACGTGCTAAAGGTCACCAAGGCTGCCGGCACCAAGAAGCCGTTCCAGAAGTTCTGAGGCTGGACATCGGCCCCCTCCCCACAATGAAATAAAGTTATTTTCTCATTCCCCAAAAAAAAAAAAAAATTTTTTTTTTGAAACAAATGTTAATGGAAATAAAACATAGCAAAACCTATGAGATACAGCAAAAGCAACACTGAAAGGGAAATTTATAGCTATAAGTGCCTACATCAAAAAAGAAGAAAAACTTCAAATAAACAACCTAACAATGCATCTTAAGGAACTAGAAAAGCTAGAGCAAACCAAATCCAAAATTAGTAAAAGAAAAGAAACCCAAAAATTAGCAGAGCATGGTGGCACATGCCTGTAGTCCCAGCTACTCAGGAGGCTGAGGTGCGAAGATGGCCTGAGCCTGGGAGGCCAAGGCTTCGGTGAGTCATGTTCATGCCAATGTACTCTAGCCTGGGTGACAAAGTGAGACCATGTCTCAACAACAACAACAACAAAAAAGAAGAAGAAGGCCGGGCGCGGTGGCTCACGCCTGTAATCCCTGCACTTTGGGAGGCCAAGGCGGGCGGATCACGAGGTCAGGAGATCGAGACCATCCTGGCTAACACGGTGAAACCCTGTCTCTACTAAAATACAAAAAATTAGCCGGGCGCGGTGGCGGGCGCCTGTAGTCCCAGCTACTCGGGAGGCTGAGGCAGGAGAATGGCGTGAACCCGGGAGGCGGAGCTTGCAGTGAGCTGAGATGGTGCCACTGCACTCCAGCCTGGGCGACAGAGTGAAGACTCCGCCTCAAAAAAAAAAAAAAAAAAAAACAAAAAAGAAGAAGAAGAAAGAAAAAGAGCACAAGTAAATGAGATTGAAACAGAAAACAATACAAAAGAACATCACAAAAAGTTGGTTTTTTGAAAAGAACTTTTCAAAAACGAAGAATTTTTTTTGTTTTTTTTTAGTTTTTAAGTAATTAGAAAACTAATTACAAACTTTAAAATTTTGTTTAAAATTGAAACCTTTAGCCAGACTAAGAAAAAAAGAAGACTCAAATAAGTAAAATCAGAGATGAAAAAGGAGACATTATAACTGATACCACACAAATTCAAAGGATTGTTTGTGGTTACTATGAGCAACTCTGTGCCAATAAATTGGAAAATCCAGAGAAAATGGATAAATTCCTAGACACATACAACCTACCAAGATTGCATCATGAAGAAATACAAAACCTGAACAGACCAATATCAAGTTACAATGGAACAAAACATTTTAATTATGGAGTTGTAATTAAAAGTCTCCCAGTAAAGAAAAGCCCAAGACCTGATGACTTCACTGCTGAATTCTACCAAACATTTAAAGAAGAATTGAACTGACAACAATGCTACTCAAATTACTCTGAAAAATAGAGGAGGGAATTCTTATGAACTCATTCTATGAGGCCAGTATTACCTTGATACCCAAACAAGACAAAGACACACCAAAAAAAAAAAAAAAGGAAAACTACAGGCCAATATTCCTGACAAATATGGATGCAAAAATCCTCAACAAAATACTAGCAAACTGAATTCAACAATACATTGAAAAGATAATTCATCATGACCAAGTGAGACTTATCCCTGGAATGTAAGTATATTTCAATATATGCAAATCAATCAATGTGATACATCATATCAATAGAAAGACAAAAACCATATAATTTCAACTGATGCTGAAAAAACATTTGATAAAATTCAACATCCCTTCATGATAAAAGCCCTCGAAAAACTGGGGACAGAAGGAACATACCTCAAAATAATAAAAGCCATATACAACAGACCCACAGTATCATATTTAATAGGAAAAAACTGAAAGCCTTTCTTCTAAAATCTGGAACAAAACAAGGCTGCAGATTTTCACCACCATTATTCAACATAGTACTGCAAGTCCTACCTAGAGCAATCAGACAAGAGAAGGAAATAAAGGGTATCCAAATTGTCAAGGAAGAAATCAAATTATCCTTGTTTGCAGATGAGATAATCTTATATTTGGAAAGTCCAAAGACTCTACCAAAAAACTATTAAAAATTATAAACAAATTCAGTAAAGTTGCAGGATAAAAAATCGAGACAAAAATCAGTAATATTTCTATATGCAACACTGAACAATCTGAAAAATAAGAAAGTAATCCCATTTATAATAGCCACAAATAAAATTAAATACCTAGGAATTAACCAAATAAGTAAAAGGTCTTCTTTTACTTAAAACAATAACAACCGTAAAACACTGATAAAAAAAATTGAAGAGGACACCAAAAAATGGAAAAATATTCCATGTTCATGGATTAGAAGAATCAACATTGTTAAAATGTCCATACTACCCTAAGCAATCTACAGATTCAATGCAAACCCTATCAAAACACCAATGACATTCTTCACAGAAATAGAAAAAACAATCCTAAAATTTGTATGCAACCAAAAAAGACTGAAAATAGCCAAAGCTATTTTGAGCAAAAAGAACAAAACTGGCCAGGTACAGTGGCTCACGCCTGTAATCCCAGCACTTTGGGAGGCCAAGGCAGGCAGATCACCTGAGGTTGGGAGTTCGAGACCATCCTGACCAACATGGAGAAACCCGGTCTCTCCTAAAGATACAAAATTAGCTAGGTGTGGTGGCCTGTAATCCCAGCTGCTTGGGAGGCTGAGGCAGGAGAATCGCTTGAACCTAGGAGGCGGAGGTTGCAGTGAGCCGGAGATCGCGCCATTGCACTACAGCCTACAAAGAGGGAAACTCCATCTCAAAAAAAAAAGAACAAAACTGAATAAATCCCATTATCTGACTTCAAATTATACTTACAGAGCTACAGTAACCAAAACAGCATGGTACTGGCATAAAAACAGAAACATAAACCAATGGACAAAACAGAGAACCCAGAAACAAATCCAGATATCTACTGATAATCTGTCATTTTTGACAAAGGTGCCAAGAACATACATTTGAGAAAAAAGTCTCTTCAATAAATGATACTAGGAAAATTGGATTATCATGTGCAGAAGACTAAAACTAGACCCCTATCTCTCACCATGTATAAAAATCAAATCAAATAGATTAAAGACTTAACTCTAAGATCTCAAACTATGAAACTACCAGAAGAAAACATTGGGGAAACTCTCCAGGACACTGGACTGGGCAAAGATTTCTTGATTAATACCTCACAAGCACAGGCAGCCATAGCATAAATGAACAAATGAGATCACATCAAGTTAAAAACGTTTTGCAAAGCAAGACAAACAAAAACAAAACCAATAAACAGAATGGGAGAAAATATGTGCAAACTACCTGTCTGACAAGGGATTAATATAACAACTAGAATACATAAGGAGCTCGAGCTTATATATCCACAGGGATAAATCTAAAAATCCAATTTAAAAAATGGGTAAAAGATTTGAATAGACATTTCTCAAAAGAAGACATACAAACGGCAAACAGCCATATTCGAAGGTGCCCAACATCACTGATCAGAGAAATGCAAATCAAAACTACAATGAAATATCATCTCAACCCAGTTAAAATGACTTTTATCAAACAGGCAATATCAAATGCTGAAGAAGACATGGGGAAAAGGGAACCGTTGTACACTGTTGGAGATAATGGAAATTAGTACAACCACTATGGAGAACAGTTTGGAGGTTCCTCAGAAAACTAAAAATGGAGCATGATCCAGCAATCCCACTGCTAGGTATATACCCAAAAGAAAGGCAATCAGAATATCAAAGAAATATCTGCACTGCACTCCCATGTTTATTGCAGCACTATTCACAGTAGCCAAGATTTGGAAGCAACCTGTGTCCATCAACAGACGAGTGGGTAAAGAAAATGTGGTTCACAGGAGGTGGAGGCTGCAGTGAGCCAAGATTGTGCCACTGTACACTATACTCCAGCCTGGAAGTCAGAGTGAGACTCTGACTCAAAAAAAAAAAAAAAAAAAAAAAAGAATATGTGGTTCCCATAGACAATGGAGTATTATTCATCCACAAAAAGGAATGAGATCCTGTCATTTGCAACAATATGGATAGAAATGGAAATCATGATGTTAAGTAAATAGCCAGGCACAGAAAAATATCACATTTTTTCACTTATTTGTAGAGCTAAAAATTAAAACATTGAAATCATGGAGATAGAGAGTAGAAACATGGTTACCTAAGGCTGGGAAGGATAGTAGTGGGGCAGGGAGAAAGTGAGGATGGTTAATAGATTTTTTAAAATAGAAAGAATGGGCCAGGCACTGTGACTCATGCCTGTAATCCCAGCACTTTGGGAGGCTGAGGCAGGCAGATCACCTGAGGTTGGGAGTTCACAACCAGCATGACCAACATGGAGAAACCCTATCTGTACTAAAAATACAAAATCAGCTGAACATGGTGGTGCATGCCTATAATCCCAGCTACTCGGGAGGCTAAGGCAGCAGAATTGCTTGAACCTGGGAGGCAAAGGTTGCAGTGAGCCGAGATCGCTCCATTACACCCCAGCCTGGGTGGGCAACAAGAGCGAAACTCCATCTCAAAAAAAAAAAAATACAGTAAGAATGAATAAGACCTAGTATTTGACAGTACATCAGGGTGACTATAGTCAAAAATAATGTAATTGTACATTTAAAAATAATCCTGTAGCCATAAAAAAGAACAAGATCATGTCTTTTGCGGGAACGAAAATGGGAACCATTGATGGAGCCAGAGGCTATTATCTTCCACAAACTAATGCAGGAACAGAAAACCAAATACCGCATGTTCTCACTTATAAGTGAGAGCTAAATGATGAGAACTTCTGAATACAAAGAAGGAAACAACAGATACTGCGGTCTACTTAAGGGTGGAAGGGTGGGAGGAGGGAGAGGAGTAGAAAAGGTAACTATTGGATACTGGGCTTAATTCCTTGGTGATAAAATAATCTGTACAACAAACCCCCATGACATGAGTTTACCTATGTAATAAACCTTCACATGTACCCTGGAACCTAACATAAAATTTGGAAAACAAAAAGAAAAACGAGAAAATAAAAATAACTAAAAGATTATAATTGGATTGCTTATTACACAAAGAATAAATGCTCAAGCGGATGGGTACACCATTTACAATGATGTGATTATTATGCACTTGCACACCTGTATCAAAGTATCTCATTTATCCCATAAATATATGTATCTACTATGTACCCACAAAAAATAAAAATGAAATTTTAAAAAAAGCCAAGATAGGCCAAAAGCTTGGCCTCTTCAGCCAGTTAGGCAAGTGGAGAATGTAATGGAAAAATTCTTGAAGGAAATTAAAAGTGCTAATCAATGAACACACAAATGATAAGAAAGCAAAACAGCCTTATTGCTGAGAAAGTGTGAGTGGTGTAGATAAAAGACCAAACCAGTCACAACATTTGCGTAAGCCAAAGCAAGGCCCTAACTCTCTTTAATTCTATGAAAGGTGAGAGAGTTGAAGAAGTTACAGAAGAAAAGCTGGAATCTAGCAGAGATCAGTTAATGAAGTCTAAGAAAAAAACTGTTTACACACATAGAAGTACAAGATGAAGCAGCAAGTGCTGACGGAAAAGCTGTAGCAAGTTATCCAGAAGATATGCTAAGATCACTGATGAAGGTGGCTACTCTAAACAGATTTTCAATGTAGACAAAACAGCCTTCTACTGCAAGAAGATGCCATCGAGGACTTTCAAAGCAAGAGAGAAATCAATGCCTGCTTCAAAGGACAGGCTGACTCTCTTCTTAGGGGCTAATGTAACTGGTGACTTTAAGGTGAAGCCAATGCTCATGGACCATTCTGAAAATCCTAGGGCCCTTAAGAATAATTCTAAATCTACTCTACCTGTGCTCAATAAAGCCTGGATGACAGGACATCTGTTTACAGCACGGTTAAATGAATATTTTAAGACTATTGATGAGTCCCACTGCTCAGAAAAAAAAAAAAAAAAAGATTCCTTTCAAAGCAATACTGCTTATTAACGATGCACCTAGTTACTAAAGAGCTCTGATGGAGATGTACAAAAAGATGAATGTTGTTTTCATGCCTGCCAACACAACATTCATTCTGCAGCCTGTGGATGAAGAAGCAATTTTGGCTTTCAAGTCTTTTTTTTTTTTTTTTTTGAGACAGGGTCTGGCTCTGCTACCCAGACTGGAGTGCAGTGGCGTAATCATGGCTCACTACAACCTCTGCCTCTCAGACTCAAGCAATCCTCCCACCTCAGCCTCCCAAGTAGCTGGGAATACAGTTGTGTGCCACCACACCTGGCTAATTATATATATATATATAGTAGAGACAACGTTTTGCTGTGTTGCCCAGACTGGTCTTGAACTCCTGGACTCAAGCGATTCACCCACATCAGCCTCCCAAAGTGTGAGGATTACAGGCATGAGCCACTGCGCCCAGCCTCAACTCTTATTACTAAAGAAATACATTTCGTAAGGCTATAGCTGCCACAGATCGTTGATTCTTCTACTGGTTCTGGGCAATGTAAATTTATATACATTGTTTTTTATATAGGCAGAAGTGAGTATGAACATAAAGAGAAGGGAAACAAGACCCAAATAAAAATGTAACAAATGAAAAATACAATTTCTAAAATGAAAAACACACAAGATAGAGCAATGGGACTGACAGCAGAGTATACACTGCAGAAGAAAAAAATTCAGTGAACTTGAAAATACAATAGCAAACTACTACAGAAAATGAAATACACAGAGAAAAAGACCAAAAAAAAAAAAAAAAAAGGAAGGGAAGGAGAGAGTGAGAGCATCTAAATGAGCTATGAGACATGGACACTATCAAGCAACATATATTTAGGCATCTCAGAAGAAAGGTGGGTGGGGGCAAAACAAAAAGACAGAAGAAGAAACAAAGGCTAAACTTTTCCTAAAGTTTACAGAAAACTATAAATGCAAATGCAAAGATACATTAGGCCTAACAAACCCGAAAGAGAAGGAATATGAAAAAAAAAAAATAAGAAAGCATATCATAATCAAATTGAGGAATATCAGAGATAGAAAAATTCTTAAAAGCACTCAAAAGAAAAAAAATTCACTGCCAATGGACTAGTATTAATACAATAAGAAATGTTAAAAGAATCTTCTTCAGGCAGAAGAAAAATGATACCACATGGAAATTTGCAGTAGTAAAGAGAGCACTGGTAGTCCATGGTATGTAACCTAGCAACAGAGATTAGCAAAATATCCCCACTGGATACTCCTAATCAACCACTAATAAGAAGCAAAAAGCTGGGTGACGATGTACATGTTACTTTTGAACATATTTGGAAAACTAAAAAATTTAATAAGATTGGCTGGTTGCTCCTAATGTCATTAGACAAAGTGGAAAAAGAAAAGGATGAACTCAGAGATTTGAATTCCCACCTTAAGCACCACATAAATGACTAAAAGCTTCTACCTTGAGGACCCTCATATCCTATAGTAGCAGGTTGCAACTGCTGAAAATCAAATACAGAATCTCATTCTATGACTGGCTGAACTACAACAAATTTGAACTCCCAGCCTCGCAAGGTCTACTGTTAAAGTGAGGGCAATGTTTGGGAAATAATGGGATCCTGAAAGTTGAAATAGGTATACATGGGAAGACCTTGATGAAGCTGGGGACACTGAGCTTCTAAACTCTGCTGAATTTTCTTTGCCAGTAGAAGAGGCCTCTCCACACCATCTGAAGGTGATCAATCCTGCATTGCCTAAGGAAATGGTAATTGCCTTCCCTGACGCAGTTGCCCTGCAAGACAATGATGATTCTCCTCAGGACCTAGCCTTACTACCCTTTTGCTTCTAGGCCTATAACTAAACTCAAGACTCAGCAGGCTCCTAAAAGTGAGTTACAAAGTGAGACCCATGAGGAGGCATAATATACTCCAAAAGAACTATTTGAGTTTTTAAATTTATACACATAGAAATCTGAGGAACAAGTATGGGAATGGACATTAAGAGTATAAGATAATGGTGGAAAGAACAAGGACTGATATAAGATAAAGCTGGATCAGGATACATTTATATGGGCTCACTAAGCAGAGATGCTGTACTTAATGCTACAGCCCAGAGAATTAGAAAGGGGCTCTAATAGTTTGGTTGGTTGATTGGCTAAAACATGGACCAAAAGGCAGCCCACACTGAAGTGAGGGGGAAATGTCAGACCTGCTTTGGTTTAACGTAGAGGAAGGAAATCAAAGGCTCAGGGAGATGGGAATGTCAGAACAGGTTTGTCATTTAAAACCCGCTCATCTATACAGGAAGGGTCCAGAAAACACACTTGTCTCTTTTTAAAATTTATTTTTAATTTTAAAAAATTTTCATGGAGACAGCAGCTCCCTATGTTGCCCAGACTGGTCTCAAATTCCTGGGCTCAAGTGATCCTCCCATCTTGGCCTCCCAAAGTGCTAGGATTACACTCATGAGCCATTGTACCCTAGAGATGACATATTTTTCTCTTTTTTTTTTGAGACAGAGTCTTGCTCCGTGGCCCAGGCTGGAGCGCAGTGGCACGATCTCAGCTCACTGCAAGCTCTGCCTCCCAGGTTCACATCATTCTCCTCCCTCAGCCTCCCGAGTAGCTGGGACTACAGGCGCCCGCCACCATGTCCGGATAATTTTTTGTATTTTTAGTAGAGACAGGGTTTCACTGTGTTAGACAGGATGGTCTCGATCTCCTGACCTCATGATCCGCCCGCCTCAGCCTCCCAAAGTGCGAGGATTACAACCACAGATGACATATTTTTCACTGCAATTGTGAGAAATAAAATTGTGATGGGAGCCCCAGCATTCTTGAAGAACTCTGTGATTACTTTTTTGTAAGCCAGACCTTCCAGGGCGAACTGCAGTCACTGAACTGGGAAACCTAAATGCAATGGGAATAACTGAATCCTGGGGTGACAGGGACCAAGTGGCAGCACTCAATCACCAAAGCAAGGTGAGTGTAATTACCATAATGAACAGCAGAGTCAAAGTAGCAATCAGAGTAGTATGACTTGCACAAACCTATCCTGTTGGCTAGTTGATACAATGTTGCTAGAAGTGAAAAAAAGAAACCTACTACATTCTTAGTTGATCTATATAAGCAGAAAAGTGCTAGGTCAAGAGAATAAAAGTCCATCCTGAATCATGAAGACTAACAGCCCCTCAGTCACTCCCCAGACTTGAGCCAGTTTACAGACCCAGAATCCTTTGAATGCAGAAGATGATGGGTCCCCTTGAGAGGACTCCAATACACTACCAAAATTTTACACCATTAATGTTTCTCCCAGCCTTCCCCAAAGGGGCCTTTTACTGGGTAACTTATTCATTAGGTAAAAGAAAACAATCAGATCGTTCAGGGACTACTGCATATCGGCTCTGATCTGACACTAATTGCAAGAGACCCAAAATGTTACCATAGTCCAGAGTCAAAGTAGAGGTATGCAGAGGTCAGGCGATCAGTGGAGTTTTAGCTCAAGTCTGTCTTACTGTGGGTCCAGTGGGTCCCCAAGCCCATTCTGTGGTTAGCATAAGGTCAGCATGAAAATAAAGTTTCTTCTGAATATGGTGAAAGATATCACCCCTTGTCTTTGATACATGGAGCCACCATACTAGCGTGGAACTACTTAATTTGGGCTACTTACACACTTAAATTCTTGTGTATTTAGGCTACTATTTGGGGAGCCTCTTATGTGTAGTTGAATGTAACTACTTAATCATATACCAGTTAATCAATGATGATGCTCTAAAGGTCAAAAGCCATCACAAACTCCAACCACATTTCAAATCCATGGAGTTTAGTCCTCACATCCAGATCCATTGAATCTTATAATTCCTAGTATTGCCTGCACATACTAACTGCCTTAAATCTTGCAAATCGATTCTGTCCAAAGCTGCTTTCTACCTAAGTCATAAGACCAACTATTAACTCCAAAATCCTAGCCTTAAGTCTCTCTTATTTCCTTTTACAAGCTATTCTGCTTGCCTCTCTGTATTTCTGTAAAAGAATAATGGATTTAACTGTTCCTAAATTTCAGATAAAGTGCTTCCTAGAATTACAAAGGATGTGAAGATAAAAGCAATGATGGATTCCATATAGTTCCATGCAAAATAATTACAATATCCCTTTTCATTATGTTAATACTTGAAAAAAAACTTTATTTACTGTAAAGAAAATAAGACCACATGAAAAAATAGTAGCTAAATATAAATCTAGTTTTCGGGTAAACAGTGATACTGGACTCTGGGTAATATTACTTTTTTTCTTTTGCTTCTACATCCCAGAGCAGTATATACCTTTCTGGAATTATTAATCTTTTGAACCTATATTCCCTTCTTTTGCTTTTATAGTCCTTTTAACAACCTTGCAATGAATTCCTCTATTAAAGTTCCTCTATTTGAAATTACTACATTGATTTGTTTTTCTGACTGGACTCAGAGCCCTTAAGATACAGAAACTTGTTTAATTGATAGCTGTACCTCATTTACCTTTAGAAACTTTCATTTTACCATTCAAGAAACAGCTTAATTTAAATCACATTTCCAGTTTTTTTTTTTTTTTTTTTTTTTTGAGACAGAGTCTCGCTCTGTCACCAGGCTGGAGTGCAGTGGCACAATCTCTGCTCACTGCAACATCCACCTCTCGGGTTCAAGCGATTCTCCTACCTCTGCCTCCTGAATAGCTGGGACTACAGGTGCACGCCACCATGCCCAGCTAATTTTTGTATTTTAGTAGAGATGGGGTTTCACCATGTTGGCCAGGATAGTCTCGATCTTTTGAACTCATGATCTGCCCCTGCCTCGGCCTCCCAAAGTGCTGGGATTACAGGCGTGAGCCACCACATCCAGCCTACATTTCCAGTTTAACTACAAATCCCGCCTTTAAGATTTCTAACCACCTGCTAGCTTCCACCAAATAGGCCTGATCCTTCTCTTCGCATAAGATGAAATGCTCCTGGTGTGAAGCTTAATCCCTTTTGCAACTGCAATCTCTGTCATTTCATTTTTTTTGAGACAGGGTCTCACTCTGTCACCCAGGCTGGAGCACAGTGGCGCAATCACAGCTCACTGTAACCTCAAACTCCTGGGCTCAGGAAATCCTCCCAAGTAGGCTAGGACTACAGGTATGTATGACCACACCCTGGCTTATTTTTGGTAGAGACAGAGTATCACTATTTTGCATAGGCTGGTCTTGAATTCCTGGCCTCAAGTGATCCTCCTGCTTTGGCCTCCCAAAGTGCTGGGATTATGGATGGGAGCCACCACGCCTAGCTCCTCTGTTGTTTCTTTTCTACAAGTCATGGCAAACGATTTGCTGGGCACAGTTTAGGAGATCTAGTCATCTATTTAATAAGGTGAAATTTGCAGATGGTCTAGACCCCTGGTCCCCAACCTTTATAGTACCAGAGACCAGTTTCATGGAAGACAATTTTCCCATGGGCTGAGATGGGAGGATGATTTTAGGATGATTCAGGTGCATTACATTTATTGTGCACTTTATTTCTATTATTATTACATTGCAATATGTAATAATTATACAACTCATCATAATGTAGAATCAGTGGGAGCCCTGAGCTGCTTTTCCTGCAACTAGACAGTCCCATCTGGGGGTGATGGGAAAAGGTGACAGATCATCAGGCATTAGATTTTCATAAGGACCACACAACCTAGATCTCTCTCACACACAGTTCACAATAGGGTTCATGCTCCTATGAGAATCTAAGGCTGCCGCTGACCTGACAGGAGATGGAGCTCAAGCAGTAACACAAGTAATGGGGAGCAGCTGTAAATACTGATGAAGCTTCGCTTGCTTGCTCACTCACTCACTCACTCATTCACTCACTCACTCACTGCTCACCTCCTGCTGTGCAGCCCAGTTCCTAACCAGAATCAGTCTTTGGCCTAGGGTTTGGGGAGCCCTGCTGTAGAATAATTTCTATCTTCTTCCAGATGTCACCTCTTTGTTGAAGTAGTGGCATTACCAGTAGATAAGACACAAAAGCAGAACAGGCCTCTTGAACCTGCCTGCATCCATAAACAGAAGAAATCTAAGATTACTCAGATCTCTGTTCTAGCTTCTTGGGCTATAACTAGACAGATGTTAGCTGGCCCAAGTCTGCTAGAAGAGTATTATGAGGAAGATAAAGTACAAAGTTCTTTATCTTTAGTACTCAGGTTGTACCTAGGTATTCCCATGTACAGTTTTCTTCCCCTCATCTGGTTTTATACTCAATAAAATTGAAGGTTTCGTTCTCTTCTGTCCTCCATTATCTATTTTTCAATTGGTTGAAGTAGAAGAATAAGTAAGTGATTACACACCCTCACACTCCAACACCATGAAAACACTTTGTTGGTTTGTTTTAGTTACATAAGTCATATAAATAACTTCCCCACACCAAAAATGCCCCTTCAAATTTAAAAAGGTGAACAAAATTCTTAGTTAACCACAGCATCTCAGTGTTGAGTGGAACACTAGAGACCAAATTCAGTCTCTATATTACAGATGAGCAAACACACAGAAACAGAATAAAAGCTATAACATTTATTATAATAATATAACTACAGATAGTTTGAGTGAAAATAAAAGTACTTTTCAGCTGTTTATATCTTTTTGTACACTCAGTTCTTTTCATAATGTTATTATGTCTAACATATTATTTCAAGCCAATTTCATTGAACATTATTTCAAGGAACTCTTTGTGTGTTACAAGAAAGGTACAAGAGAGGTAGATACAACGGAAGGCTGAAGAAATCACCAAAGACTTGATAGAAAAGATAAAGCCTAATCCTTAAGGACTGAGTAAGTAAGAAGTAGAAATAAGACAAAAGCCTTCCAAGACAGGGGAATAACATGAGCAAAGGCATGGAGGCAGAACCTAAAGAGACAGATATGATATAAAATAGAGTATGGTGTAAAGAAAGATTTGTCCCCAACACTGTCTAGAACAGAACTTTTTGAGTGATATTTTCTTTTTTTTTTTAGACAGAGTCTTGCTTTGTTGCCCAGGCTAGAGTGTAGTGGCACTATCTTGGCTCACTGCAAGCTCCACCTCCCAGGTTCACGCCATTCTCCTGCCTTAGCCTCCCGAGTAGCTGGGACTACAGGCGCCCGCCACCATGCCCAGCTAATTTTTTGTATTTTTAGTAGAGACAGGGTTTCACCATGTTAGCCAGGATGGTCTCGATCTCCCAGCCTCCTGATCTGCCTGCCTCGGCCTCCCAAAGTGCTGGGATTACAAGCGTGAACCACCGCACCCGGCCAAGAGATACTTTCATAAATGCTTTCTGGGAAGAAATTAACATACCTGGTAAAAAGCATAATCCATTTTGGATAAATTTTAACAAGCTTAAGCAAACTCTTCTGGGAACTTATCTACGTACTCATCTGACAGTTGCAAAGTCTAAAGATCTTTAACAAGTTATTCTTTTCTTGTTTATCTAACCATTCTTGTTTTCCTATAAATGTCTCCACCAAGAAAGGAATCTTTGAATTGGCCTGGTTCATTTTAATCCCTGGCAGCAAGTCTGAAATAAAATTTCACATGTTCTCTAAGTTTCTAAAATGCTTTTTTTAAGCAATGAAAAGACGAATATAAACATATTCATCAAATCCTAAAAGAGGAGTATTGGGATCACAATTCTTTAGTATGAGGGAATGTAACCAGAATAAAACAATAATATACTTAACAGGTCCGGCTTTCTCTTGCAAAGTCCAAAAAATATTCTATACTCTTCTATTTGGCTCCAGACTCTTTTATTATGTTCATCAGGATAATGGGTAGAAAAAGGTCCAGATCAGGAAAATGGCAAGAAAGGCTAGGAACTTTTACATTTAAAAAAAAAGAGAGAGAGAGAGAGAGAATTCTTTAGCCAGGTGTGGTGGTGTGCTCACGTAGTCCTAGCTACTAGGGAGGCTGAAGTGGCAGGATTGTCTGAGGCCAGGAGTTTGAGGCTACAGTAAGCTATGATTGTGCCACTGCACTCCAGCCTCGATGTCAGAGCAAGACTCCGCCTCTACAAATTAAATTAAATTAAATTAAAAAGAAAGAGAGGGACAGAGAGAGAATTCTAGTAAAAGAAAAAGAATAGATCCAGAAAACCCAAGGAGGAGAAAAAGAGCTAAGAACCAAGTGGTCTTGCTTTAGGATGTGTTTTGTTTAATAATAAATCAGACAATATTCTGATGTACAGCAGCACTGTAGAAAATACAGAGAAGGGCAGATATGGGAAAAGAACAATTTAAGATGTTTTGCTGAGCATTAAGAATGTATTCTTAGGCTAGGCATGGTGGCTAATGCCTGTAATCCCAGCACTTTGAGAGGCTGAGGTGGGTGGATCACTTGAGGTCAAGAATTCAAGACCAGCCTGGCCAACATGGCGAAACCCTGTCTCTACTAAAAATACAAAAAGAAAAAATTAGCCAGGCATGTTGGTGCCAGCTTGTAATTCTAGCTACTCAGGAGGCTGTGCCAAGGGAATGGTTTGAACCCAGGAGGCGGAAGTTGCAGCGAGCTGAGATCGTACCATTGCACTCCAGCCTGGGTGACTGAGCAAAACTCTGTCTCAAAAATAAAAAATTAAAAATAAATAAAATAAAACAAACATAAATAAATAAATAAGGAATGTATTCTTTGTTTTGTTTTGTTTTTGAGATGGAGTCTCACTCTGTCGTCCAGGCCAGAGCGCAGTGGCACGATCTCGGCTCACTGAAACATCTGCCTGCTGGGTTCAGGCAATTATCCTGCCTCAGCCTCCCGAGCAGCTGGGACCACAGGCGTGCGCCACCATGCCTGGCTACTTTTTTGTATTTTTAGTAGAGACGGGGTTTCACAAGGCTGGTCAGGCTGATCTCGAACTCCTGACCTTGTGATCCACCCACCTCGGCCTCCCAGAGTGCTGGGATTACAGGCATGAGCCACCACACCCGGCCCAATAAATGTATTCTTAATAATAATAGTAGGCTCCCAGCTGGGTCAGCCCACTCCTCTCTTGGAGTATATGCTTACTTCCTTAATAAAACTTTTGCTTACCTAAGTAGTTACATAGTACAAAAGGCAAAGACAAGCACATCTTAAATACATATTAAATGTCAAGAAAGGAAAAATAATTGCCCTATCATGTTAAAATGGAGGAGCAGAGAATTGAAATAGAAACAGACATGAAGAGCCAATACTTTATTATGTTTCATATACTAACTCACAGAGACCTCTAGAAAATATGCGTTAAGTCTTAGACAACAACAATATACTCTCTATTAAGGCCAGCAGTGTGTGCCTATAATGCTGGAAGGGGAGACTCAGGCAGGAGGATCACTTGAGTTTGAGAACAGCATGGACAACATAGCAAGACCCTGTCTCTAAACAAACAGAAAATCCAAGAAAAATATATTCTCCCCACATAGTTTTAGGATAGACAACAGGGATTAAATTTTGTAAAAATTAAATCCTTTGTGTATCTATCTCAGCATCTTTCTTGCTATCTTTTAAAATAGTGAACAAAATTAAATTTAACTTTAAAATATAAACAATTTTACTGATTATCACTAAAATACTTACGATGGGCGATCCTCAAGAATCAGGGCAGTGGTAGAAAGTGGCTCAAATTCAAAATTCTTGCGTCTTGAAGACTGAGGTGGTGGTTTACAAGTCCTCCCCGTTCGTGCTTCATATTCCTAGAGTAAATTAAAACATACCTTATGCAGAAACTGCTCCAACATAGTTTGTATTATTAAATCTGTATCATTAAGAGTATTATGCTATAATGAGAGATACATACAATTCAAAAAATAATTTGGTAAAAATATCAAACAGACAAAAAATAAATTTTTTTGGGAGGTGGAGGGGAGTTGGGAGAGTGGCTCATGCCTGTAATTCCAACACTTGGGAGGCCAAGGTGGCAGGATTACTTGAGCTCACGAGTTCAAGACCAGCCTGGGCAAGGGACAACACTTCACCTCTACTAAAAATAAAACATAAAAAAAGTTTTGTTTTTTTTTTCCTGAAGCAACCTAAACTATAAATATATATTACATACAAAGTATCAAAATGTAAGAGAAGGAAAGACAGAAATACACTAGATTAATTAGGTAAAGTTTTAGGGAGACATTCTTGATTGCCTTCTATGATATCAGCTATCCAAGACCATCTTTGAATAATCTATAAGTAGATAAGCCTACTTATTAAACCTTCAATTAGATCAGTGATTAAAACGAGACAAGTGATTAAAATGAGACAAGATATAGACAATGCCACTGTATTGTTCTGAAGATCCCTCTCAAGGGTGACATTCAACCTCTAATGAAATGATAGTTTTGGATTTCAATCTACTATTACAAATAGATCTACTTACTCTAAATTTATTTATTTATTTATTTTTATTTATTTATTTTTTTTTTTGAGATGAAGTCTTGCTCTGTCGCCCAGGCTGGAGTGCAGTGGCTGGATCTCAGCTCACCACAAGCTCCGCCTCCCGGGTTTACGCCATTCTCCCGCCTCAGCCTTCCGAGTAGCTGGGACTACAGGCACCCGCCACCTCGCCCGGCTAGTTTTTTTTTTTTTGTATTTTTTAGTAGAGATGGGGTTTCACTATGTTAGCCAGGACGGTCTTGATCTCCTGACCTTGTGATCTGCCCGTCTCGGCCTCCCAAAGTGCTGGGATTACAGGCTTGAGCCACCACGCCTGGCCCACAAATAGATCTACTTACTCTAAATTTAAACAACACTTTGCTAACACATCTTATTCAAAAATGTAGCCACAGACTGTCAAATATTTCACTAAAGAAACTTTCTATAGTATTCTTCTAATTCATCCAACCTGATAATCCTAAATTAATTTAATATAATATATGGTAAACACATTTAAATATCTCCATTCAAGTATTCTTCCACAAATGTTCCCAAACTTCTGAAATTTATTTATAGAAATTTGCCAAAGATCAATACCAAATTTACCAGCTTGCAAGTTTCAGTACCCACATTTTTTCCTTTCTAAAAAATCAAGCTAGCATCTGATCATCTCCAGGCACTAGTTATATTTTTCATTACATTCTCAAATATTACTGAATGATTTCATGAACTATGCAAGTCCACTGGTGGCAAGATAAGACCCTGATTTATATGAAGAAAATAAAATGCACTTAAAGTGGTCAGATATTTCACTTCTTAGTTGCTTAACTACAATTTCCTATAATTCTTTTAATACTATTGTTACATCCTTTCCAACTCAAAACCTATTTCTCCTTACTCAATCAGGCAATTGTAAAATGAGACCTGATAGTTCCATACCTCTTAAAAATTTGATAATCTTGTTTTTTCTTTTTTTTTTTTTTTGAGATGGAGTTTCACTCTTGTTGCCCAGGCTGGAGTGCAGTGGCATGATCTCGGCTCACTGCAACCTCCACCCCCCGGGTTCAAGTGACTCTCACACCTCAGCCTCCCGAGTAGCTGGGATTACAGGCATGTGCCACCAAGCCTGGCTAATTTTTTTTTTTTTTTTTTTTGTATTTTTAGTAGAGACAGGGTTTCTCCATGTTGGTTTCGAACTCCTGACCTTGTGATCCACCCACCTCAGCCTCCCAAAGTGCTAGGATTACAGGCATAAGCCACCACGCCCGGCCTTGATGATCTTTTTGAAGCTTAACCTTAATTGAGATATTACTTTCAAAAAACAACTTACGTTGTCTTACAAACTTCAGCTTACCTTGTGGTTTCAGCCACTGTTATAAAGTTTCATATTCATCTTTAGTTCTGCATCTTCCCTTCCATCTACTATATCTATGCTCTGCTTATCTGAGAGTTCCCTTGCATCACCACAATGGGTTTTTAGAAACTTCTCCTCCATCAAATTATTTAGGATTGTGTGCACTTATGTTTATTAATTGTCATCTCAAAGAACTATACAGCCATTCATAATCAAAAGCAATAATGTCACTCATTTCTTTTTCTCTTTTCCAATTTTCTTTCCTAATATCTAGAATATATATCTAATCATGCTCAATGTTTCTTTTCTTCATTACAAACTCCAATGTAATAAATTCCTTTTCTGCTGTTTTTCTTACTAAAAATTATAGAAAAATAATAAATTTGTTATAATTTAAATGGTGTTTCATTTTCCTAAAAGGTAACCCGGTTTCACTACCTAACAGAATACCATGAATATTATCCAATAAAACATTTTTCCATGCAAACAAAGGCTATGCACATAGACAGCAAAATCAAACTTTTAAACCAATATATTAATAACAACTAACATTGACTGACACTATGTAACCATGCACTGTCAGTCCCCTCCCAGTGAAGAAAAACTGAGGCACAAAGATGTATACTCACTTGCTGAAGGTCATTACTAGCAGGCAGTTTGGCTCCAGAGCCTGCCTTTTAACAATCTATTATCTTGCTATATTAACAGGCAGTAAAGTAGCTATGTATGACATTAAAATTTTTTTTTTTTTTTTGTAGAGATGGGATCTCCTTAGGTTGCCAAGGCTGTTCTTGAACTCCTGGGCTCAAGCAATCCTCCCGCCCTGTCTCCCAAAGTGTCAGGATTACGGGTATGGGCCACTGTGCCTGGCTGATGAAAATTTAAAAGAATGAGATTCATAAAATCATTCAGTGAAAGGCTCATTGGGGTAGATCAGACTGACAATGCCTGAATCCCCAATCCACTTAAATATCACAAAAGGAGATCCCCAGACAGTATATTTCTTGTATGATACAATATAAAGTATATATTACCATTCTTGAAATACTCTTACCAAAAGAAAAATCAAAGTGCAATATAATTAAGCCAATAGAACTGTGTTCTCCAATATGGTGGCCAAAGTTAGTAATAACCAAATAAGCTAATACATATTTGAATATGCATAAAATTATTAAGGAAGTATTAAGAGGTTCTCCTCTGGACAGTGAGATTAGAAATGAAGGGCTTTTGGTTTACCTTATGAAACCAGTGTTGACTGGCTTTGTAAACAACAAAAAATAAAGTATATTTTATGAGAGATCACTCATGGCCATGGTGGATGACTGATAAAGATGATCTTACTAAAGAGGTGGGATCAGAACTGGAGCAAAAATGATGGGTACTGATAGGCAGAAAGAATTAAAAGAACAGGTCAGTGGGAGCAAGCAAAGGCATGGATCAGGGAAACACATTAATCTCACTTAATAGGAAAAATGATGAGAAATAAGATTAGAAAGCGGTGGGTTAAATTACAGGGCCTTTCACTGGCTAAAATATTTGGACTTAATCATGAACAAAATGGAAAACCACTGAAAGTTTGGATAAAGCCAAGTTTGATGAAAGCTGTCCTTTATAAAACATTAACTAAGTATACATTGAATATATAAAGCAACTCAAAATGAAGCAGCTAGAATATAACTTATGTATGTAAGAGAGGAATGAGTTTTTTTTTTTTTTTTTTTTTTTTTTTTTTTGGAGATATACAGTCTCACTCTATTGCCCAGGCTGGAGTGCAATGGCACAATCTCAGCTCTCTGCAACCTCCACCTCCAGGGTTCAAGCCATTCTCCTGCCTCAGCCTCCCGAGTAGCTGAGATTACAGGCATGTGCCACCATGCCTGGCTAATTTTTGTATTTTTTGCAGGGACAGGGTTTCACCATGTTGGCCAGGCTGGCCTCAAACTCCTAACCTCAGATGATCCACCCACCTCGGCCTCCCAAAGTGCTGGGACTACAGGTGTGAGCACCACGCCCGACCTAGGAATGAGTTTTGTACAGAATCATCACTCAAACATCATTCACATAAGAAGTTGTATTCTAGCACTTTCCACATAGATCCTTGTCATAAAAGTGCTGTAAAATTCTAGAGAGTAATAATAATAAGCTTTAAAACATTGTATGAGCTCATCTTTATCAGAAAATAGCACAGATTTCCATATCAAAATAACTTAAATATTTGCTGAATAAATTAAACATACCACCTTTTTTTTTTGAGACGGAGTCTCGCTCTGTCGCCCAGGCTGGAGTGCAGTGGCCGGATCTCAGCTCACTGCAAGCTCCACCCCCTGGGGTTCACACCATTCTCCTGCCTCAGCCTCCCGAGTAGCTGGGACTATAGGAGCCCGCCACCTCGCCATGCTAGTTTTTTTTTCTTTTTTGTATGTTTTAGTAGAGAAGGGGTTTCACCATGTTAGCCAGGATGGTCTCGATCTCCTGACCTCGTGATCCGCCCGTCTCGGCCTCCCAAAGTGCTGGGATTATAGGCTTGAGCCACCGCACCCGGCCAAACCTGCCATCTTAATGCAATCAGAATTACAAATTATATAGCAGTACTCCTGGATAAAAAAATAAAAAGTAAAAAAAAAAAAAATTACAAATTGTATTAGAAATAATACAGCTGGGCATGGAGGTTCACGCCTATAATCCCAGCACCTTGGGAGGCCGAGACGGGCAGATCACTTGAGCCTAGGAGTTCAAGACCAGCCTGGGCAACATGCTGAAATCCTGTCTCTACAAAAAATACAAAATTAGCCAAGTGTGGTGGCATGCGCCTCTAGTCCTCAGCTACTTGGGAGGCTGAGGTGGGAGATCACTTGAGCCAGGTTGTGGAGGCTGCAGTGGGTCATAATCATTCCACTGCACTCCAGCCTGGGTGACAGAGTAAGACCTTCTCTCAAAACTAATAACAATTATCAAATATTAACACTAGTACTTTCAAAATTCATCACAAGATTATAAGCTATTTATTAAGATGTTTTTGATTATATGTAACAGAAAACCCAACTCAAACAGGTTTAGGCAAATTTATGAGTTCTTAAAACTGAATATTCCATACAATCAGTTAACTTTGGACTCCGTTTGACCAAGAGGTTCACAGCATAAACATCAATCAGCAACTCCACTTCTCTACTGTTCTCTCAGTTCTGCCCTCCTCCATGTGATTTGAAGATGTAATGAGAAATTTAAATAAGTACTGATTTTCATCTACATTTCTAAAAGTTATGTATATACAAATTGGCCAAAAAAAAAAAAAAAAAATTCTTCAGAGACATAGGGTAGACTCCCGCTTGGTGAACTGAGTAATTCACACCAACTTTCTTGCTGCAATCTCTGCAGTCCCTGACAAAGGGGGAACAAACAAGATGAGCCTGAGGTTCACTCAACTGTTGTGTCTGGAGGCAATACTGAATGAACATCAGGGCAGGAAGGGGGACCCCAAAGGAAGTTTGACTTTTAGTTTGGAAAGGCCAAAGGGCTAGAATTTTGGGGACACAGTAGTAGAAAAGAAAGTGCCCCATCAAGAAAGAACTCCAGGTCCTGCACAGTGGCTTACACCTGTAATCCCGGCAATTTGGGAAGGGAGGCGGGTAGATTACTTAAGGTCAGGAGTTCGAGACCAGCCTGGCCAACTTGCTGAAACTCTGTCTCTACTAAAAATACAAAAATTAGCTGGGCGTGGTGGCATGTGCTTGTAGTTGCAGGTACTTGGGAGGTTGAGGCAGGAGAATCACTTGAACCCAGGAGGCGGAGGGTTGCAGTGAGCCAAGATCGCCCCACTGCCCTCCAGTCTGAGTGACAGAATGAGACTCCATCTCAAAAACAAAACAAAAAAAAAAAAAAGGAAAAACTCCAGAAACCAACATAGCAGTATTCTTGACTCTTTAGCTGAATACTGATCTACACATGTGTACGATAAAACCCTACAAAGCAAAGGAGAACTTTTGGGGAAAGAACAACAACCTGAGGAGCTATAAGCAAAACACTTTCCAGAGCTTACCCAGGGGTGAGAATTATTCACATTATCACCCACCAGAATAAAAAGTCATCGCTGGGAATACACAAAACATTCAGGAGAAACCCAGAAGGTGTCGTCTTTGTTGGATGTAAGACACTGTGAATTTTAGATTGCTGAGGGCTGAATGATGTTTGATTTTGTTCTGTCCAGAAGTCAAGCTTCTTGTGCATCAGTCTGAATATTTTAAGGCTTATTTACAAACATTTTTTAGTTCATGTCTAACGTAATTTTTCCTTTGAGCTAATTTATTCCATAACTAAGAAATTATCAATGAATGTACTTTCTTCTGCAATGTTTAATCTGTGATCAATGTCACCCAGTAAAATGTTCACTTCAGATCTTGCATATTAAAAACTGTAGCACTGTTATCAATGAACTTGAGAACAGAGCAAGAGAAACTACCCAAAAGTAAGCAAAGAAAGGGAAAAAAATTGAAGAAATATAAGCAGAGCTTTAGGGAACAATATCAAGCAGCCTAAATTATGTGTAATTGGAGTCTAGGTACAAAGGAGAACAATATTTAAGAAAATAATAGCTGAAATGTTGTCAAACTACACCCACAGACCCAAGAAGTTCAATAAATTCTAAGCGGAATACAGATAAAACCACACCAAAAGACATAATAATTATTTACTAAAATATGTTAAGAAGAATATTTTAAAAGCAGCCAGAAAAAAAGCACTTATGTTGAAAAGACTGAATGTGAAAAGGATTATAAGACTTTTTCCTGAAAAGTATTCCAGTCAAAAGACAATAGAAAAATCTTTAAATTGCTAAAAGAAAAAAAAATGGAGAGGGAACATCTATCAACTTAGAATTCTATACCAGAGAAAATATCTTTCATAAGTGAAAGCAAAATAAAAATATTTTCAGACAAGCAACAGCTAAGAGAATATGTTGTCAGCAGACCAGCAATATAATTTCAAGGAAATTATTCAGGCAGAAAGTATATATCATATGAAAACATGAATATACACAAAGAGATAAAAAGCACCAAAAATAATAAATATGGACAAATAAAAAAGTCAGTTTTCTCATTTCTTAAAATTAGAGAATATGTGGTCATTTCATACAGAAATATACTGGTAAATGTAAACAAGGAGTTTACAGCACAAAAGTTAGAAAGGAGGTAACAGCAGCACACTGTTGTAAGGTTCTTCCATTATACTCAAGTGCTATAAAGTTATTTGACGGTAGACCATGATAAATTAAAGATAAGTATCATAAAAGCCCTAATGGGGAGGTTTCTCGATGTGTAATCAGAAGACCTATGTGTTCAGGAGATGCTTTCATGGGGTCTGCAAAGTCAGAGCTATATTCCTAATAGTGTTAATAGTTTGTCACTGCATTGATACTTGTACTAATGGTGCTCAGCAATGTTGAATAAAATTGTCAGCAGCCTGGGCAATATAGTGAGACACTGTCTCTACAAAAAATTAAAAAATTAGCCAAGTGTGGTTGCACGGGCATAGGGGTAGGGGGGTGCTGAGGTGGGAGGATTACTTGAGCCCTGGAGGTTAAGGTTGCAGTGAGCTATGAGCTCACTGCCGCACTCCAACCTGGGCAACAGAGACTATCTCAAAAACAAAAACTCTCAGTGCCCCATCACAAATCAAAGCAATAGCACTACTGATCACTGTATTCTTCAGGACATGCACTGAAAGATTAAAAAAAACAAGGGGCAGCGGCCAGATTCATTTAAGAATGTCTATGACAAAACAGTAAAAATTATTAATTGTATTAAATATTTATATATGAGTAAACATCTTCTTAACATTCTGTGTGACAAAAGGAAAAGTACAGGGCCAGGCAAGGTGGCTCATGCCTATAATCCCAGCACTTTGGGAGGCCGAGGCGGGCAGATCACCTGAGGTTGGGAGTTCGAGACCAGCCTGACCAACATGGAGAAACTCCGTCTCTACTAAAAATACAAAAAATAGCCGGTATGGTGGTGCATGCCTGTAATCCCAGCTACTCGGGAGGCTGATGCAGGAGAACCACTTGAACCCGGGAGGCAGAGGTTGCAGTGAGCCGAGATCGCGCCATTGCATACTCCAGCCTGGGCAACAAGAGTGAAACTCTGTCTCAAAAAAGAAAAGGAAAAGTACCGATAAAGAACTCAACTACATACTTGTGCAAAGGAAAAGCACTTGTGCAAGTATTTGAGTTCTAAACTGAACAAATGTCTTTTTCAAGAACACTACTTTTATTTAAAATACTGACTGCAAACTGCAGTGGCAGTTATTTTCTAAAAATTAGACAAAGTGGGCCCTTCATCTCCATATTTCTCCCAGAAAACCATAAACCCAGTCAAGTCATAAGGAAATCATGAGAGAAACCCAAATTGAAGACCATTCTAGAAAATAATAGACCAGTACTCTTCAAAAGTGTCAAGTTCTTAAAAAAAAGGAAAGATGACAAACTGTCAAAAGCTATAGAAACTAAGGAATTGTGATAGCAAAATATAATGTGGTATTCCAGAGGAGACACTGAAAGAGAAATGGGACTTTAATAGAAAAATTGGTGAAATCCAAGTGAAGTCTGCAGTAATCTACCAAAGTCAGTTTTCTGAGTTTTGACAAATGTACAGGGTAATAGATGTTAACATTAGGTGAAACTGAATGAGAGGTATTTAGGAATTCTCTGTATTATTTTTTTCAAAATCACAATAATAAAGTTATTCCAAAATCTAAAGTTATTCTGTAAATCTAAAGTTATTTCAAAATAAAAAGTTTATTAAAACAAACAAAAAAGGATGAAGTGTGCCAGTGATTTTTAAGGAAAGCAACTGAAAATAAGTATTGCCAATAATAAAATCCAGCCTTTCAGTAAGAATTAAAATGCTGTGAACTTGTATATATATATATACACACACATATACACACACACACACATATATATAGACCAGCAATATAATTTCAAGGACCAGCAATATAATTTCAAGGACCAGCACTATAATTTCAAGGAAATTATTCAGGCAGAAAGTATGTATCACATGAAAACATGAATATACACAAAGAGATAAAAAAGCACCAAGAATAATAAATATGGACAAATAAAAAAGACAGTTTTCTCATTTCTTAAAGTTTTAGAGAATATGTGGTCATTTAATACAGAAATATACTGGTAAATGTAAATAAGGAGTTTACAGCACAAAAGTCAGAAAGCAGGTAACAGCAGTACGCTGTTGTAAGGTTCTTACATGTAAGGTGCTTATAAAAGTAAGACCCAACTATATGCTATTTATAAGAAACCCACTTTAAATATAAAGACAGATACAAGAATAAAAGGATGAAAACAGAAATGTCTGCAAAATATTAACTGGAAACATGCTCTAGTGGCTAATAAAGTCAGATAAAAACTTCATATATAAGAGTATATATATGTATATTCATATATATGTGTGCATATATACGTATATATATTCTTACATGTATATACATACACACATATATACATATATATTCTTATATATGTGTGTATACATACATATATACATATATACGTATATATGCACACACACACATACATGCACACACACACACATACATACACACACACACACACACACACACACACATATATATATATATATTTTTTTTTTTTTTTTTTTTTTTTTTGAGACGGAGTCTCGCTCTGTCACCCAGACTGGAGTGCAGTGGCCGGATCTCAGCTCACTGCAAGCTCCGCCTCCCGGGTTCACGCCATTCTCCTGCCTCAGCCTCCCGAGTAGCTGGGACTACAGGCGCCTGCCACCTCGCCCGGCTAAGTTTTTGTATTTTTTAGTAGAGACGGGGTTTCACTGTGTTAGCCAGGATGGTCTCGATCTCCTGACCTCGTGATCCGCCCGTCTCGGCCTCCCAAAGTGCTGGGATTACAAGCTTGAGCCACCGCGCCCGGCCACATATATATATTTTTTAAGACAAGAGTCTCACTCTGTTGCCCAGGCTGGAATGCAGTGGCATGATATTGGCTCACTGTAACCTCCGTTTCCAGGTTCAAGCGATTCTCCTGCCTCAGCCTCCCGAGTAGCTGGGACTACAGGCGCATGCCACCACACTCAGCTAATTCTTATATTTTTAGTAGAGATGGGGTTTCACCATGTTAGCCAGGATGATCTCGATCTCTTGACCTCATGATCCACCCGCCTTGCTAGGATCCTCCCAAAATGCTAGGATTACAGGCATGGGCCACTGCACCCAGACCTATGCCATCATATATTTAACAGCTTCCCAGAATTAGATTTTTGTGAGATCAGCGGTAATAATACTGTCATTTTTTGATATTTTATAATGCAATGCTGTAATATTTGGAAGATCGACGTATCTGGTGCACCAACATTTTCCAAATCACCAATGCATGATATTATAAAACCATGCATAAATATACATACCCAGGCAAAGTGCAAAAAAGACCAATAGATTTTTCTATAACAGAGTTATATGGTTTCAGATTCCACACTATAACTTACCTTTAAGAAACAACCACTTGATGAATTTTGGAGTGGCATCAAAGAAGAATGCCCACATTATCTGCAAAGACTATTAAAATGTTCTTCTCTTTACTACATACATAACTCTGTGAGATTTTCTTCATGTACTTAAATTTACTAAAACAATATAAAGCAAAAAACTAAATGCAAGAGTACATATGAGAATCCAGCCTTCATTTAAGCCATAGAGATCTGCAAAAATGGAAAATAATGCCACTCTCCCCACTACTTGTTTTTTAATAGTTATTTTTCACAAATATGTTGTTTTTGTTAACATATAATAGCTTTACTCTTGTAATTTTTAAATGATTAATACTTGAACATTTCAGTTTTAACTGGGGGTATAGTAATAATTGATAATCCCATAAACAGAAACTCTTTGAGGTCTTTAATAATTGAGAATCCAAAGGGACCCCGTCTCTACAAAAAAAAAAAAAAAATTAAATTAGCCACGCATAGTGGTATGTGCCTGTAGTCCTAGCTACTCGGGAAGCTGAGGTGGGAGGATGGCTTGAGCCCAGGAGGCAGAGGTTGCAGTGAGCCAAGACTGTACCACTGCACTCCAGCCTGGGCAATAGAGCCAGACTTTTTCTCAAAAAAAAAAAAAAAAGAAAAAGAATCCAAAGGGATCATGAGACTAAGATGTTTGAAAACTGCTGATCAACAGCAACCACCAAAAAAGTAAAACAAAGGTAAAGCTAATAAGCTAATAGTGGAGAAAAAGTACAGTGACAAAAATACTCAGTCAACCCAAAAGAGGGCAGGAGAAAAAAAAAGGGAAGGACCAGATGAAATAATTTGAAAAGAAACAGTAAGTTGGTAAATTTAAACCTGATCATATCACTAATGACAGTAAATGACACTCCATCTAAAAAACAGAGGGTATCAGATTGTATACAAAAGCAATACCCAACTATATGCTACTTATAAGAAACTCAGTTTAAATATAGAGACAGATACAAGAATAAAAGGATGAAAACAGAAATGTCTGCAAAATACTAACTGGAAACAAGCTCTAGTGGCTAATAAAGTCAGATAAAAACTTCATAAAGGGAAATCTTACCAAAGCAAACAGGACGTATCATTGATGGTAAAGGAAGCAATTCACCAAGACAACTTCAAAACAAAGCTTCAAAAAACAGGAAACAAAAATTGACAGAAACGAAAGGAGAAATAACCAAGTAATTTATAGTGGAGATTTTATTGCTCTTGTCTCAGTAACTGGTAGAAAAAGCAAAAAAATTTAAAAATATAAAAGATGTAACACTACCAATCTAACATGACCTAAACTGACATTTATAGAATACTTCACTCAACATCTGCAAAATATACACTGTTTTCAAGTACACAAGGAACGTTCAGTAAGACAAGCTATATCTGGGGCATAAACAAGTCTCAATAAATTGAAAAAACACTGAAATTGCATAACATATATCGTCTGTTATGGTTTGAATATTTGTCCCTTCCAAAACTGGTGTTGAAATTTAATCCCCAGTGTCATAGTACTGGGGATGGGGGAAGGCTTTAAGAGGCAATTTGGTCAGGAGGGCTCTGCCCACATGAATGGATTAATCTGTTCACAGATTAACATGTTATCATGAGAGTGGGACTGGTAGCTTTATAAGAAAAGGAAAAGAGACCTGAGCTCATATGTTCAGCTCCCTTGCCACATGACGCCCTGCATCGCTCTGGGACTCTGCAGAGTTCCAATCAGTAAGAGGACTCTCACCAGATGGAGCCCCTCGACCACGGACTTTTCATCCTCCGTAACTGTAAGAAATAAATTCCCTTTGTTTATAAATTACTCAGTTCCCAATATTCCGTTATAAGCAACGGAAAACGGACTGAGACACTGACCATCCATAATTAATCATTTACAAAAACATATCTGTAAAATCCCAAGATATTTTAAAAGTAAAATAATATACTTCTACATAATCATAAGTAAAGGCAGTAACAAAAGAAAAGGAAAAATATCTTGCATTGAGTGCAAATGAAAACACTGAAATTTATGGAATGCAGCTAAAGCATAGCTAGAGGAAAATTTGTAGCTTAAAATACATTAAAAAGATAAAAGGTCTAAAATGAATGACCCACCTTAGAAAACTAGAAAAAAAGCAACATAAATCCAAAGCAAGTGGATAGTAAATAATGAAGAACAGAAATCAATGAATAGAACACACAAAACCAAGTAGTAAAAATCAGTGAAACAAAAGGTGTTTCTTTTAAAACATAATAAAATGGATAAACTCCTAGTAAAACTGATCAATGAAAAAGAGAAGATAAAAACTGTCAAAATCAGGAATGCAAGAGAGATCATCACTATCCACATTTGTATTACATACCTAGCAGACATTAAAAAAATAAGAAAATATGAATAATTTCATTGTAATAAATCTAGCAACATAGATGAAATATAAAAATCTGTTGAAAGACATGTTACCAAAGCTGACTCAAGAAGAAACAGAAAATTTGAATAGCCCAATCTGAGGTCAAGAAAAACATTAAGTTTATAACTAAAAATACACTCAACAACAAAAAACTTCCACACTTCACTTAGATCAGTAATTCTCAACTGGGGTTGACTTTGCCCCCTTGAGGACATCTGACAATGTCTAAGACATTTCGGTTGTCACAATGAGAAGTGAAGGGGGGTAATTACTACTGGAATTCTTAGAGGCCAGGGATACTATTAAATATCCTATATTTAACAGGAAAACCCCTCACAATATTTACATTTAGGTCATTTACATTTACATATACATGACCTAAAATGTCAAAAGTGCTGAGGTTGAGAAACCTTGGCCTAAATTATTTCACTGGTAAATTCTGTCAAATGTTTAAGGAAGAAATAACACCAATGTACACAAATTATTTCAGAAAATAGAAAAGAAACAATCCTCAACTTATTAAATGATGATTGCATTATCCCAATACCAGAATCTGACAAAGGCATTAAAAGAAAATTATAGACTGACATCCCTCATGAATATGGAAGCAAAAATCCCTAACATAATATTAGCAAACTGACTTCTGGACTTCCACTCCAGCATGTATACAGCTTAGAAATTGCCATTCCAGGCCAGGCGCAGTGGCTCAAGCCTGTAATCCCAGCACTTTGGGAGGCCGAGACGGGCGGATCACGAGGTCAGGAGATCGAGACCATCCTGGCTAACACAGTGAAACCCCGTCTCTACTAAAAATACAAAAACTTAGCCGGGCGAGGTGGCAGGCGCCTGTAGTCCCAGCTACTCCGGAGGCTGAGGCAGGAGAATGGCGTGAACCCGGGAGGCAGAGCTTGCAGTGAGCTGAGATCCGGCCACTGCACTCCAGCCTGGGTGACAGAGTGAGACTCTGTCTCAAAAAAAAAAAAAAAAAAGAAATTGCCATTCCAGGACAGGTGTGGTGGCTCGCGCCTATAATCCCAACATTTTGGGGGGTCAAGGTGGGAGGATCTTTTGAGGCCAGGAGGTCAAGAAGTTGCCACTGCATCCTAACAAGTAAAAACCTAAGTAAACTGAAAAATTAATAATTATTCTTAGATTCATCAGAGACATGAAGCCACATAGAAAACCACTGCCCCAAAACTGCAGAGACAAACACATAAAGGAGAATCACAACTTAGCAGAGCAGACACCCAGAAGCTGAAACCTCTGGCAGTGCTGGAGTAGGAAAACATAAACTGTAATAGACAAACTGTTGGAGGCTGAGTGTGGACAAGTCTGATGTTAGAACTCCAGGGGAGATGCAGGTATTTAAAAAAGGAAAAAAATAAAACAAAACTCCAGGAGGACTCAGTTGCATACACTTTTGTGAGTTTTACCTCCAGGAACTCTACCAAGTCCTCAGAGCGAGTACTGTGGGAGAGAAATCCCCTTGTGCTTTCGGCAGGAGAGGAAAAGTAATTATTTTGAAATACTCCTTTACATTCTGTTCCTAACAAGGTCTGCCCTCAGGAGAAACTATTTTACCAGAACCTTACCTGCTCCAACCTAACTAGGGGAAGGGAAATACACAACTCCAGCTCCCTCTGGCCATTCTGTCCTGTCAAAGAGGGAAAAAAAACAAAACTGAAAATACTATGAAGCGTACCATTCAGGGGTACAGGTTCACCAAAAGATTAAGACCTAATCACAGGACTATAGAATGCTTCCCCTTTTCCCACACCTTACCACTACCTTACTAAAGGCCTACTTACCAGTTCCTTTTATCCACCACATTCTATCTACCTTTCAGCAAAAATTATATGGCATACTAAATGGTTATAAGAAAAAAAAAAAAAAAAAAAAAAAAAAAAACCACAGTCTAAAGAGACTAAACAAGCATTAGAACCAGAGTCAGATATGATAGGAATGTTGGAATTATCAAACCAGAATTTGTTTTAAAGAGAACTATGAGCAGTGCACTAAAGTTTCAATGGAAAAAGTAGACAACATGCAAGAATAATGTAAGAGATGGACATTTTAAGAAATAATCAAAAAGAAATACTAAAGATTAAAAAACTGGAACAGAAAGAAAGAATTCCTTTGATGGGTTCATTAGCAAATTGGACATGGCTGAGACAGAATCTCTGAACTTGAGGTATGACAACAGAACTTTCGAAACTGAAAAGCAAAGAGAAAAAAGATGGGGAAAAAAAGTGCAGAGTATCCAAGAACACTGGGAAAACTACAAAGGACAAGAGAGAGGGGAGGAGAAGAGAGACAGAGAGAAGGAAGAAGAAATATCTAAAGCAATATGGACTGAGAAGTTCCACCAAATTAATGTCAACACCAAATCAAAGATCTAGGAAGCTCAGAGAACATCAAACAGGATAAACATATACATAAAAAAACCCCTACTTCTAGCCATATCATATTCAAATTTCAGAAAATCAAAGATCAAAAAATCTTCAAAGAAGGCAGAGGGAAAAACACCCTACCTATAGGAACAAAGATATAAACTTATCCTCAGAAATGCAAGTAAAGAGTAGAGAAAAATATTTAAAGTGCTGAGAGAAAAAAATTGCAAGCCTAGAATTCTGTATCCTGCAAAGTCATCCTTCAAAAGTGAAGGAAAAAAACTTTCTGAGACAATTATTAAGGAATTTGACAGTAGACCTGCCTTGCAAGAAAATGTTAAAAGAAGTTCTTCTTAAAGAAGATATTTTTCTTTTTCTTCTTTTTTGTTTTTTTTTGTTTGTTTGTTTTTTGTTTTTTGTTTTGAGACAGAGTCTCACTCTGTTGCGCAGGCTGGAGTGCAGTGGCGTGATCTCAGCTCACCTCAACCTCCGCCTCCTGGGTTCAAGCGATTCTCCTGTCTCAGCCTCCCAAGTAGTTGGGATTACAGGCATGTGCCATCATGCCCGGCTAATTTTTGTATTTTTAGTGGAGACAGGGTTTCACCATTTTGGTCAGGCAGGTCTCGAATTTTTCTTATTCTTAATTGATCTAATAGAAAACAGTTTTCTTATTCTATTTTCTGTTGCTTATAACAGAATACCTAAAATTCAAAGGAATTTATTTCTTAACAGTTACAGAGGGTGAGAGGTCCAAGGTCAAGGGGCTACATCTAATGAGAGCCCTCTTACTGATGGGGACGCTCTGTAGAATCCTGAGGTGGTGCAGAGCATCATGCGATGAGGGGCTGAGCATGCTAGCTCAGATCTTGCTTCCTCTTCTTATAAAGTCACTAGTCCCATTCCTATGATAATCCAATAATCCATTAATCTGTTAATGGATTAATCCTGTAAAATAGAGTAATCCTCTTAAAGAATTAATCGCCTCTTAAAGGCCCCACCTCTCAATACTGCCACAGTGGGGATTGCATTTCAACATAAATTTTAGAGGGCATAAACATTCAAACCATAGCAACAGTTTACTCAAAATAATAGCAGCAATAAGGTGTTTAATTATGTATGCTCGTGTGTGTATGCTCACATGCGAGTAAAACGAATGGCAGTAATAAAAGGGATGGGCAGCAGGAATTAGGAATGTTTTGTTATTACAAGGTATTTGCATTACACATGAAACTCCACTTTCAGGTATAGTGTTACACTATACCTGAAAGTGGAGTTGGCTTAGCTATAAATACATACTGCAAACTCCAGGACAACCACCAAAAAAAGTTTTAAAAAAAGAAGTATAACTGATATGCTAAGAAATGGGAGAAAATGGAATCATACAAAATGTTCAATTAAAACTAAAGACTGAAAAGATGTGGAAGACAAAACCGGAAACAAATTATAAAGGCAACAACTAACAAACAGTAACAGAAATGAGAGATAATAATCCAACTATATCAATAATCACTTTAAATATCAATGGTCTAAATGCACCAATTAAAACACAGAGAGGCCAAGCACAGTGGCTCATACCTATAATCCCAGAACTTTTGGAGGACACAGCGGGAGGACCATTTGAGGCCGAGAGTTTGAGGCTGCAGTGAGCTATGATTGCACCACTGCACTCCAGCCTGGGCAACAGAGCAAGATTCTGTCTCAAAAATAAAACAAAACAAACAAACAAATGAAAAAATAGAGACTGTCAAAGTGTATCACAAAACAAGGCCCAGCCATATGTTGTCTACAAAAAAACTCTAAAGGCCGGGCGTGGTGGCTCACGCCTGTAATCCCAGCACTTTGGGAGGCCAAGGTGGGCGGATCACAAGGTCAGGAGATCGAGACCATGGTGAAACCCCGTCTCTACTAAAAATAGAAAAAATTAGCCGGGCGCAGGGGCGGGCGCCTGTAGTCCCAGCTACTCGGGAGGCGGAGGCAGGAGAATGGCGTGAACCCGGGAGGCGGAGCTTGCAGTGAGCCGAGATTGCGCCACTGCACTCCAGCCTGGGCGACAGAGCGAGACTCCGTCTCAAAAAAAAAAAAAAAAAAAAAAAAAAACTCTAAGTTGAACAATAAGAACACATGGATACAGGAAGAACAACAACACACACACACAGGGGCCTGTCAGGGGGTCAGGGGACAAGGGGAGGGAGAGCATTAGGACAAATACCTAATGCATTCAGATGTTAAAACATAAATGACGGGTTGATAGGTGCAGCAAACAACCATGACACATGCACACCTACGTAACAAACCTGCACATTCAGCACATGTATCCTGGAACTTAAAAGTAAAATTAAGTTAAATTTTTAAAAACTCCACTTTAACTATAAAGGCACATATAGATTAAAAGACAAGGGATGGAGAAAGATATACCATCCCAACACTAATCAAAGACAACAGGAGTAGCTATAGTAATCTTGGACAGAGCAGACTTCACAGCAAGGAAATTTATCAGGAATAAAGAAGGGCATTACATAATAAAGTGGTTAATAATCCAAGAAGACATAACAATTCTTATCATGTATGCAACTAAAAACAGAGTGGTCAAAATACATGAGGCAAAAACAGGTAGAACTACAAGGAGAAACAGATGAATCTACTATTACACTGGAAAACTTTAAAGCCTCTATCAGAAATAGACAGATCCAGCAGTCGGAAAATCAGTAAGGACATAGCTGAACTCAACAGTACCATCAGTCAACTGCATGTAATTGACATCTGTAGACTACTACATCCAACAACAGCAGATGAAACATTCTTCTCAAGCTAACATGGAACATCGACCAATACAGACTACATTCTAGGCCACAAAATACACCTTAACAAGTTTAAAATAACAGAAATCATAAAATGTCTGCTCTCAGATCTCAATGAAATTAAACTAGAAATTGACAGAGAGAGATTCCTGAAAAATCCCCAAATACTTGGAGATTAAACAACACACTTCTCAATAACACATGTGTCAAAGAAGAAATCTTAAGGGTAATTTTAAAATATTTTTAACTATAGGAAAATGAAAATACAACTTATGAAATTTGTGAGATGCAGCAAATACAGTATTAGAGGCAAAAGTATTGCTTTGAATGAATATATGAGAAAAGAAGATCTAAAATCAATCATCTAAGCTTCCACCTTAACAAGAAAAATTCGAGCTAATTGATTACAAAGGAAGCAGAAAAAAATAAATAAAAATAAAGAGCAGGAATCAATAAAATTAAAAACAGGAAGTCAGTAGAGAAAAATCAACAAAACCAAAAGCTAACAGTTCTTTAAAGAGAACAATAAAATTGATAATCCTCTTGCCAGGATAACTAAGAGAAAAAAAAAAAAAAAGACACAAATTACCAATATCAGAAATGAAAGTGGAGACATCACTACAGAGCCCAAGGACGTTAAAAAGGATAATGAAGAAATATTATGAACAATTCTTTTTTTTTTTTTTTTGAGATAGAGTCTTGTGCTCTGTTGTCCAGGTGCCATCCTGGCTCAGTGGAACCTCCACTTCCCAGGTTCAAGCGATTCTCCTGCCTCAGCCTCCCAAGGAGTTGGCCGACTACAGGCATATGCCACCACGTACAGCTATTTTTTTAAATTAATATTTTTGGTACAGCTAATATTTTTAGTACAGACAGGGTTTCACCACGTTGGCCAGGCTGGTCTCGAACTTCTGACCTCAAGTGATCCACCCACCTTGGCCTCCCAAAGTGCTGGGATTACAGGCATGAGCTACCACACCTGGCCTGTTACGAACAATTCTATGCCCAAAATTTGATAACCTGAATGAAATGAACCAATTCCTTGAAATATACCCAAACTAACATAAGAAGAAATTGAATCAATAATTAATAATCTTCCAAACCAGAAAGCACAGACCCAGATGGGTTCACTGATGAATTCTACCAAATATTTAAGGAAGAAATTGTATCAATTATCTATAATCTCTTCCATAAGATACATGGAGAGGAAATACTTCATCACTCATTATATGAAGCCAGCATTACTCTAATACCAAAACTAGACAAAAGCATTACCAAAACAGAAACATACAGACCAGTATCTCTTATGAACGTAAATGCAAAAAATTCTCAAGAAAATATTAGTAAATCTAATCCAACAATGTATAAAAAGAATTCTATACCATGACCATGTGGAATTTATCCTAGGTAGGCACAACTGGTTCAATGTTTAAAAAAAAAATCAATTAATTTAATCAATTGCATCAAGAGGCTAAAGAACAAAAATCACATGATAAAACATCAATAGACGTTGGAAAAGCATTTGACAACATCCAACACCATTCATGATGAAACTTCTCAGTAAACTAGGAATAGAGGGGAACTTCCTCAACTTGATAAAGAAAATCTACAAAAAACCTATAGCTAACATCATACTTAATGGTGAGAAGCTAGAAACTGTCTCTCTAAGATCAAGAACAAGGCAAGGATGTCCCCACTCATCACTGCTTTTCAACATTGTTCTAGAAGTCCTAGTTAATGCAATAGAAAAAGGAAATAAAAGTTACACTAATTAGGAAAGAAGAAATAAAATTGTCTTTGTTTACAGATGACATGATTGTCTGTGGAGAAAGTCCAAAAATATCAACAGAAAACTTTTGGAACTAATAAGCAATAACAGCAAGTTTACAAGATAGAAGGCTAATGTACAAAAGTCAATCACTTTCTTACAATATAACAGCAATGAACAAGTAAAATTTAAAATTTAAAACATAATACCATAAAAATGAAATACTTAGGTATAAGTCTATCAAAATATACGCAAGATCCGTATGAGGAAAAGTACAAAACTCTAACGAAAGATAAAAAGAAGAACAAAACAAACGAAGAGATGTTCCACGTTTATGATTAAGAAGACTCACCGGGTGTGGTGGCTCTCGCCTGTAATGTCAGCACTTTGGGAGGTCAAGGCAGGTGGATCACCTGAGGTCAGGAGTTCAAGACAAGCCTGACCAGCATGGAGAAACCCCGTCTCTACTAAAAATACAAAATCAGCCCAGCGTAGTGGTGCATGCCTATAATCCCAGCTACTCAGGAGGCTGAGGCAGGACAATTGCTTGAACCCGGGAGGCGGAGGTTGCAGTGAGCTGAGATCGCGCCATTGCACTCCAGCCTGGGCAACAAGAGCGAAACTCTGTCTCAAAAAAAAAAAAGACTCAACGTCATTTAGATGTCAGCTTTTCTCAACTTGATCTACAGATTCAACACAATCCCAATCAAAATCTCAGCAAATTATTTTGGGAATGATAAACTGATTCTAAAGTTACACAGAGAGACAAAAGACCCAGAATAGCCAACTCAATATTGAAGAAAAAGTCAGAGGACTGACACTACTAGAATTCAAGACTTATGAAAAGGCTACAATAATTAAGACAGTGTGGCACTGGAGAAAGAGCAGACAAATAGGTCAATGGAACAGAATAGAGATCCCAGAAATAAGCCCACATAAATATAGTCAACTGATCTTTGACAAAGGAGCAAAGGCAATACAATGGAGCAAAGATACGCATTTCAACAAATGGTACTGGAACAACTGGACATTGACAGCCAAAAAAAAAAAAAATCAATCTACACACAGACCTTACATCCATCATAAAAATTAACTCAAAATGGTTTACAGACCTAAATGTAAAGTATAAAACTATACAACTCCTAGAAGATAACACAGAAAATTTAGATGGCCTTGAGTATAGTGATGACTTTTTAGATCAATACTAAAGGCATGAGCTACAAAAAAATAAAAATTAAAATACAGTAGTCCCCCTTACCCTTGGGAAATATGTTCTAAGACCCCCAGCGGATGCCTGAAACCATGGATAATACTTAACCCTGTATGTGCTTTTTTCCTATACATATGATAATGTTTTATCAACTTTATAAATTTATAAACTAGACATAGTAAGACATTAACAATAGAGAAATTATAACAAAATACTATAATAAAAGTTATATGAATGTGTTCTCTCACTCTCATACACACACACTCTCACATGCACACATACACAAACACACAAAATATCTTAATATTTTCAGACTGCAGCTGACCATGGGTAACCAAAACTGTGGAAAGTGAAACTGTGATAAGGGGAGACTACTATAATTGATAAGCTGGAGTTCGCTAAAATTTAAAATTTCTGCTCTGTGAAAAGACAAGCCATAGAAAGACAGAACATATTTGCCAAAGGCATGCCTGACAAAGGACTGTTATCCAAAATAGACAAAGAACTCTTAAAACTCAACAATAAGAAATTGAACAATCTGATTTTAAAATGAGCAAAAGACCTGTATATCATCAAAGAAGATATACAGATGGCAAGTAAGCATGTGAAGAGATGTTCAACATCATATGTCATTAGGGAATTGCAAATTAAGACAATGAGACACCACTACACAGTTATGAGAATGACCAAAATTCAAAACACTGACAGCAGCAAATACTGGAGAAAATGTGGTGCAAGAGGAACTCTCATTTAATGCTGCTGGGAATGCACAAGGGGACCAACACTTTGGAAGATATCTTGCTAGCTTCTTGCAAAACTAAACATATTCTTATGATCCAGCAATCACTTCCTTCGGTATTTACCAAAATGAACTAAAAACATAAAACCACACAAAAAAATTGCACGCATAAGTTTAGAGAAGACTTATTAACAGCAGCCAAAACTTGGAAGCAACTAAGACGTCCTTCAGTAGTTGAATGGGTAAATAAACTGTGGTGTTCCCAGACAATAGAATATTACTCAGCACTAAAAAGAAATGAGCTATCAAGCTATGGAAAGGCATGGAGGAAATATAAATGCATATTACTAAGTGAAAGAAACCAACCTGAAACAGCTAAATACTGTCTGGTTCCAATTACGTAATAGTCTGGAAAAGGCAAAACTATGGAGACAAGAAAAAGATCTGTGGTTTCCAGAGGATTGGGGGAGGGAAGGATGACTACACACAGCTCAATTTTTAGTGTAGTGAAACTATGCTGTGTAATACTACAATGATAGATACATGTCATTATACATTTGTCTAAAGCCATAAAATGTGCAACACTGGGAATGAATGATACCGTAAACTACAGACTTTGAGTGACAGTGTGTCAGTGTAAGTTCATTGGTTATAAAAAAAAAAGATCCACTGCGGTGCAAGATGCTGACAGTGAAGGAGGTTGTGTGTATGTGGGGACAGGAGTTATATGGAACACTCTGTACTTTCTCCTCAAATCTGCTATGAACCTACAACTGCCATAGTTTTTACATTTAAATACATATATATATATGCAGATCTAATCCAGAAATAAGCAAGGTGAATAATAACTGTGACTGATCATAGTTTATTCCTGGAATGCAAAGTTGGTTTAACAACCAAAAACTAACTTGCACAACTTAATAATTTTTAAAAATGATCACAAGAGTTGGCACTTGAGTTTTGCCTCATATGAATGGACCAACAGCTAGACATATACTGCCCAAGAAACATTCATCAAATCTCTGAAGGATGACATCATGTTAGCCTTCAAACTGCTTTCCATACATGATGTCTCAAATATTATATGTTTGAAATATTACACCGAGCAGTCAAGCAAAGGTAACTGGGCACACAAAGAGGTAAGGTAACACCTGCTAGCCAAAACTAGCAGAAACAATATTTGATATAAGCAGACCTATAGGAGTTCCAGATGCTGGAATTTCCAGACATATGAAATAGCTATACTTACTATGTTCAAGGAGATAAAGGCCAAGCTTGAAATTTCAGCAGGGAACAGTAAACTGTAAAAAGTGATACAGTAGATTTGAAAAAGAACCAGCTAGGAACACAAGAATTAAAAACACATAAAATTGACATGAGGAACTCAATGTATGGAGCCAATGTATTCTTAACACATTCTCTAGGTAGTTCTAATCATCCACTGTGTTTGAAAATTAGAATAATAATTATTTTAAAAATCTTAACAGCCTTGTCCTCAAATCCACTGTTCTTTTTTTAACCTTTTTAAGATGTTTTTATTGGTTTAATTTACACATAATAATTTTACCTACTTACGGGGTACATAGTGATGTTTTGATACATATAATGTATGGTGATCAGATCAGGGTAATTACCACGTCCATCATCTCAAACATGTATCATTTCTTTGTGTTGCGAATATTCAATATCCTCCTTCTTGCTATTTAAAACTGTATATTATTGGTAACTATGGTCATTCAACAATGGTATGAAACACTAGAACTTATTCCTTCTATCTAGCTGGAATTTTTTATCCTTTAACAAATCTCTCCCTAACATGCAGCCCCCACCACCACTTTCCTCCTACCCTTTCCAGTCTTTAATATCCCCTGTTACATTTTTTACTTCTATGGGATCAACTTTCTTTCTTGGGTCCCACATATAAGTGAGAACTTGTGGTGTTTAACTTTCCATTTCTGGCTTATTTCACTTAACATAATGTCCTCCAGTTCCACTCATGTTGTCACAAATGACAAGATTTCATTCTTTTTTATGGCTGAATAGTATATGATTGTGTATATATACCACATTTTCTTTATCCATGCATCTGTTGTTGGGATACCGAGGCTGATTTCATATGTTGGCTATTAGGAATAGTTCTGCAATAAACACAGGGGTGCAGATGCCTCTTTGATATACTGATTTCCTTTTGTTTGGATAAATGCCCAGTAGCGGGATTGCTGGATCATTACTGTTTTCTAATCCAGCTCCTAGAATGCCTCCAGAATTATTTTTCTAATACATAAATTTGATATCTCAGTACCTTATTTAAAAGTATTTTAGATAAAACCCAATTCTCTAGCCTCATGGCTAATGAGCCTTCACCATCTACCCTGTATCTTTGATATACTGTCCTATTAGCTAAACAGATCCTATTCATTCCTGCTTGCTTTTTCAATTTCCTCTATCTAGACTGGCTTTCCCCATCTTGTCTGCCTGCTTAATTCCTACTAATACACTTAGGAACACAATTTGCATGTCATCTCTGAGAAAAATAAATCACTCTTTCAACTGTACTCTCATACTCTGTCACAGCTCTACTAAAACACTTACCATACAATATTATAGTTACATATGAAATTCTCTTCTACCCCTTGTCCCCTGCAGTTATACTGAAATAACTCAAAGGCTAGGAGATATAAATATATATGTGTGTGTGTCAAGAACCTAAATTATACCTATTGCATTAAACATAATATTTGTTGAATAAATAATTCATGGAAATAAGCCAGAAAATCTTAGGAAATCTAAGATCAATTCAAGAATTCTGTCCTTCAAGTTCTCCTATAGAAAAGGCCTAGAGTTTACTAATATTAGGTCACACATTGAATTGGCAGCAGAATGGTATTCTACCACACTTTGATGCCTTGTGTTTTGTAGCTAAAGCGATTTACCAGAAAAACGTACCAGGAGGGAAATATGTGAAAAGATCAGACTGGATTCAAAGGGAGAGTGGCAAGAATCTTTGAATAGCTGCCTAAATAAATAAAATATGGGGATTGACAAGAAGAAAGAATAGTAGCATAGAAGCTTCTCCTTCAAAGACAATGAGAGAGCCAAAATAGCCTGATATATACACTGATATATCCATTAACTGACTTGACTTTGAGGTTCAATGGACAGTAGGAACACTCCCCCTTAAAGGGGTTAATGTTAAACCACATTAGTGAGTAAACCCTTCTATTTCTATATGCTGTGAACAATTTATAGGGAGCCAGAATAATGTTTCAGAAGCAGAAAAACTCCCCACCTCTGCTACCTCAAGACCACGTCTGCCCAAGATAAAGAGAGTCTCTTACACAACTTAATCTAAGAGCTGAGGAAACCATTATGCTTGGGATAGACAGGGTTTAGCTGATTACGATGTCTTTATAGATCATAAATTTTATTCCAGATCTATGAATTAGGAGACAAAAAACCCATCCTATATTTCAAGCTCAATTGCAATCTTGGGGCAAAGCATTTCATCACTTTCTGGCATATAAGAGTACCTTAGTCAATTTTATTTTTGCAGAGTTATTAGCACGATCTTGTTTGTTTAGTCTGAAGCCTGCCATAATATACAAGTCTGAGATAAAGACAGGATGAGTACAACTTTTAATATAATGTTGATATACAAAACAGTATTCCTGTAATCAAATATAGATATTCAGAGTATTTTCAAACTGTAACCCTTTCCAAGTCTCTGTTTCTGATAAAATGAAAAAACATTCCCTCAAATTCTACCCTGTTTAATTTGTGAAAACTTAACTTTATTCTTTTAATTTTCTTTAATTAATAATTTAGGTTTCTCTCTTGAGGCTCATACTTCTCCCTTCTCCCAGAAGCACAGGCCCAGAAATATTACTAGCTCCTCTCCAATCTTTAGACCACAAAAATTAATTTTTATGAAATCCATTTATACATAGAAATGCATAATAATTTATTAACCATCAATAAAGAACACACATGCAACTGGAAATGTAGTTATTCACTGCCTTTTCAAGGTGATAACAGATAAGGTAAATAAAGGTGAAAACAAAACATGCAATAGTGCAACAATTTTTTTTTAACTTTTCAAGAAGAACTTCTGGTCGGGCATGGTGGCACATGGCTGTAATCCCAACACTTTGGGAGGCCAAGTCAGAGGATCACTTAAGCCCAGGAGTTCAAGACCAGCCAGGGAAACACAGTGAGACCCTGTCTCTACTAAAAGTAAAAAAATTAGCCAGGTATGGTGGTGTGCACCTGTAGTCTCAGCTACTAGGGAGGCTAAGGTGGAAGGATCATTTGAACCCAGGAGGTCAAGGTGGCAGTGAGCCATGATCGTGCCACTGCATTCTAGCCTGGGCAACAGAGTGAGATCCTGTCTCAAAAACTGAATTTCTAAAGAATAACTTCTGAACACAGTCCAGCCCCTCTGCAATTTAACATCAGTGAAAGAATTGCTTTGTTTTTGCAGTACTTAGTCAAATTTTACAGCAAGAATATCGATATGTAAGCATAATTAAAACCAATAAACTTTTCAAATATTCTATTACACATACCAATAAAATCAGAAACCAGAAAATTAAGCTCTAACATGTTCTAAGTTTTATGTATTTAACATTTAACTACTGCTCACAAAACACATGTATGCTAGTCCGTTCCATAATGTTATTCCTGCAGTAAAAAATTTCAAAAGCAAAGGCTTAACTGAAGAAAGCGACTTATTCTACTTTTAAACAATCTGAAGCTGTCTGATTAAGAAATTAGTATCTTACAACTTTTTTCCTCGCCTGTCAAAAGTTATGTGAAACTGATTCACCACTCAACTTAAACTTCACCAGGAAATGGCACAAGTATTGATGAAAAACTTGATCATCTAAGGACTACAATCTCGTTTTCATGTTAAAGATGCCAATATAAAAGCAGTGCCTAGCAAAAAAAGATAAGTTTCACTGAGAGATTATCAGTTTGACATAAACAGTGCATATTCAATCTAGTATGCAATTGTATCATAATTATATATAACATGGTTTATTTGAAATCATTCTCACTTGCAGTTTCGAGTTCCTAAGACAAACAATGTAGCTGTATTCCAACTTTACCTACTAATTTAGGAAAAAAAAAATACTCAGGTCAACTGAACTATGATATAACTGAAATACTATTTATAATTAACGGATGTAATTTTTAACCTGGCTCACCAACTGGTTCAAAAGGCCACAAATGGAATTTCACATCTGCAAGAGAACACATGTGATAATCCTCAAAAAGTAATACTGCGAATGTTCTTGTGATTTGAGAATTGATCATCAAGTTAAATGCCAAACTTCAGTCAGTTTGACTTTGCTATAATCCTAAAATGTTTTTTATGTTTCTTTACTATTAACATGGAAAGCACTAAAATTGATTAGACTTGTAATAAAAGTTACTGCAGGAATAAAAAAAGTTTTAAAATATTTAATCTATTCTTTCACTTATGAACTCACGTATCTCTGAAAAGCTACAGGTACAAAATATGTAAAGTTAAATTATATATATACGTGTGTGTGTATATATATACATCTATATAAATATGGTGACATTTCATTCTTGAAATGGAAAAAAACATATAATACTATACATGCAAAATACATACATGCAAAAATAATTACGTGTTTTCCACACAAAAAAATAAATTTTAAAAGTCCTAAAAATGTGAAAATGAACTGAGATATATCATTCTATGTTTTATATTTTATAAAGAGAATACAATCATGTGTTGTTTCACTAATAATAGAGAAAAAAAGGGTTTTTTTGTTTTTGTTTTCTGCTTTTTTTTAAAACAGCTCAGGCTAGAGTGCAGTGGCGCAACCTCCACTCACTGCAACCTCCACCTCCCAGGTTCAAGCGATTCTCCTGCCTCAGCCTCCCAAGTAGCTGAGATTACAGGTAAGCGCCACTATGGCCATTAATTTTTTTGTTTTTACTATAAATGGGGTTGGCCAGGCTAATCTGGAACTCCTGACCTCAAGTGATCCACCCGCCTCAGCCTCCCAAAGTGCTGGGATTATAGGCGTGAGCCACCACACTCAGCAAAAACTTTGTAAATTAAATCTTTTTTTCTTTACTTAGGTGTAATCTTACAGATGTCTTTCTTTTTTTTATTATTATTAAGTTCTAGGGTACATGAGCACAACGTGCAGGTTTGTTACATATATATACATGTGCCATGTTGGTGTTCTGCACCCATTAACTCATCATTTACATTAGGTGTATCTCCTAATGCTATCCCTCCCCACTACCCCCTCCCCACAATAGGACCTGGTGTGTGATGCTCCCCTTCCTGTGTCCAGGTAATTTCATTGTTCAATTCCCACCTATGAGTGAGAACATGCGGTGTTTGGTTTTCTGTTCTTGCGATAGTTTGCTGAGAATGATGGTTTCCAGCTGCATCCATGTCCCTACAGATGTCTTTCTATTAAAGAAATGTTTGGTTTAATAACATATTTAAAAATATGGCAACTCTGCAGGGCATGGTGGTGTGCGCCTCTAGTGCCCTGTACTCAGGAGGCTAAGATGGGAGGATTGCTTGAGCCCAGGAGTTTAAGGCCAGCCTGGGCAACATAGTGAGCCCCATCTCCCCCAAAAATCTTTTTTCAAAAAATGTTTTAAAAGAATCAACAACTTCTGAAGACCTGCTTTAAAAAGTTATTAGCCAAAGAAATACTACTACTCTAATCTAATAAAGCTTACTGCTTTACCATTCAAAAAGCAAGTGAGGCATCATTTCTCCAAGCAGTTTTTTACACCTAAATTGCCAGCTACCTCTTCATTTCCTAAAGCCTTAACACCTTAAGACCCTATCTCAAACCATAACAGAAGTGTCCTAACATTCCTCATGGCTTTACTGATACTGTCTTCACTTTCAGTTTCTGATTCCAAACATAATAACATCTATCTGAAAGCATACATGGTAAAGGAGCTCAGATACACAGTTTTATATTCATCTTTTAGAGAATTCAAAAATCAGTGCTGTGAAAAAATGTTTTAGAACAGAGACCTAAGACTGGAAATTTACCATTACAATAAAAAGAAAATCATGTCCATTTTGTAAAGTGAGAATTGCAGGGAAGAGGACAGCAAAATTAGACAAATAGGGAGTAGAGGACACACACTGAAGTAGAGATAGTAGAAAGCAAGAGGTAGGAACATGTTCCATCACATGGTAAAAGTAATACATCTTTTTCTTTCTTTTTTTTTTTTTTTTGAGACAGAGTTTTGCTCTTGTCACCCAGGCTGGAGTGCAATGGCACAATCTCGGCTCACTGTAATCTCCGCCTCCCAGGTTCAAGTGATTTTCCTGCCTCAGCCTTCCGAGCAGCTGGAATTATAGGCACCTGCTACCACACCTAGCTAATTTTTGAACTTTTAGTAGAGACCAGGTTTCACCATGTTGGCCAGGCTGGTCTCGAACTCCTGACCTCAGGTGACACACCAGCCTCAGCCTCCCAAAGTGCTGAGATTAAAGGTGAGCCACCGCACCCAGCTGATACATATTTTGAAGGTGGAAAAGGGTCAGAAGAAAAATGACTTGACTATACATAATGCCTCCCAGAGAACAAACATAACCACAAAAAGAGCACTGAAATATATACTAACACCTGTGATATAGCTGGAAAGCTCAAAAACTAAAGTAAGTGGCGCAGAGAAATAATCATCAGTTTAAAGGATCAGAGAAGGGGCCGCAGAGGCAGAGGCAGGAACTACATTTCAACTCTACTCCTTCTTCTCAAATAAAAAAGAGCTGTTCTTTTCCTGACCACTCATGAAGTTTTACTGTTATTGTTACTGTTTTTTGAGACGTAGTCTCGCTCTTTTGCCAGGCTGGAGTGCAGTGGCACAATCTCGGCTCACTGCAACCTCTGCCTCCCAGGTTCAAGTGATTCTCCTGCCTCAGCCTCCCAAGTAGCTGGGACTACAGGCACATGTCACCACGCCCAGCTAATTTTTGTATTTTTAGTAGATATGGGGTTTCACCATGCTGTTCAGGATGGTCTCGATCTTCTAACCTCGTGATCCGCCCACCTCAGCCTCCCAAAGTGCTGGGATTACAGGTGTGAGCCACTGCTCCCAGCCCACTCATCAAGTTTTTATACCATATGTATAAAAAAGAGAATGTGAGGTCTTGGCTTTCCAAAATGAAAATAGCAGATTAAAGGTATACAGCATACCAGTAAAGATAATTATCCAACCAGTAATTTATTCAGAGACTTATGGTAAGAAAATATCATAGAACGTTAGTTTATATAAAGATATAAAAATGTATGTGCATGCATATTTAAACTACTATACAAAATCAAGAATACCTGTAAAAACCGTCAGTAGCAAGACCACTGTTTTGCCTCTAGAGGGCGAACCTGGTCTTCTGAAAACTTCTAGACAAGGGAAGTTACTTTCAGACTTTACCAAAAAAAACAAAGGAGCTAAAATTTAAGATGTCACAATAGCAGAGGTTCCCAACCTTTCTTGGTCAATGCCTTTAGTGTCTCTAATCTTTTTCACAGTAACTCTTAAGCCAAAAGAAATACCTAATGATTCTGCTTAATAAGTAGCTATGTCGAAACAATTTAATAAGGATGTGTATCTTAACATTTAGTAACCACTAAAAAAAAAAATACACATAAATTGAAAAAAGAAATATGTTTTCTTTCATTCTTTTTCTTTTTCTTTTTTTTTTTTTTTTTTTTGAGATGGAGTCTTGCTCTGGTGCAGTGGCATGATCTTGGCTCTGCAACCTCCACCTTCCAGGTTCAAGTGAGTCTCCTGTCTCACCCCCTGAGGAGCTGGGACTATAAGCATGCACCACCATACCTGGTTAATTTTTTGTATTTTTGGTAGAGACAGGGTTTCACCATGTTGGCCAGGCTGCTCTTGAACTCCTGACCTCAAGTGATTCGCCCACTTCTGCCTTCCAAAGTTCTGGGATTATAGGCATGAGCCTCATTCTTAAATAACCACAATTAATTACCAATTTGGGCATGTGTGGCTTTGTGCATTGGATACAATTTCTCAAACCTTAAAAGCAGATTAGACATCACCCTCATTTCCACTCCCACGCTGACTTTTGTACAGTATCTGGCAACCTCAGAAAAAACAGATTCACAAAGATATGATGTCACACAAAAGTATGTAGTAGCACTTAATGTTGGAACTGTGCACTGCTTCAAATTAACAGTCTGCACCATGTCCAACTGATGTGGAATATCACTGAGTTTGCCTGAAAAAATTTAAATATCCCACAGTACCCCACTGTGTTAAGTGCAGCACACCAGAGTGTCTGAGCACATGGTTTGGGGATCACAGCACACAGTTTTAAGTACCAATAGATAAACTATTCACTATTTTAATCACTTGTGAAGAAAATTAACTATAAGCCAGGTGTGGTGGCACATACCTGTAGTCCCAGCTTCTCAGGAAGCTGAGGCAGGAGCATCATCATTTAAGCCCAAGAGTTTGAGTGCAGCCTGGGCGACATAGCAATACCAAGTCTCTTGAAAAAAGAAATTAAGTTAGTTCACAGGCAGAGGAGGAGGCACATAGTCTAGCTACATAGTTCAGGCAAATCCTTCAAAAGGGAAAAGGAGGGGCTGCTTAGAAAGACGGCTCTCTCAGCAACTTCCGTTTGTCTTATGCTTCTCTCAGGGACAAACACGCAGTCATCTAGTGCCGTGCATGTACATTCTATGGGGGTGAACACCTTGGTTCTGTTTAAACAGCTAGTGCTTTTGACAGCTGTGCCAGGAAGGGTTAGGACCAACTACAAAATAATCTAGGTTCTAAAAACATAGTGTTTCCCTAACTTTCTGTTTTTCCTGAGGAAAAAAATAAATCTTTTATTCAAATGCAAAAAGAAGAAAAAAAAACTACAATAATGCTTTTAAAGATCTAAAATTTTTTTCTCATATTACTTGGAAAACAGTTTTTCTTCTGAGCAATAAAAGGAACACTATTAAATCCTTAAAGGAAGGTATCTTTTCCAATTTGAATGATGATTATTGCCTTCATGTGATTGTCTTTATAAATGCTAGCTGTGTTAAATCTGGTAAACTGCAATTTGGAAGGATAAAAATAGGAAATGTATCATATGTCATCTTCTGAGCAATAACTTCTCTGAACTTTAAAGCACTGCAGATTTGATCCAGTCTCACTGCTTTCCTTTCTCACTAATCTAGTACTGAAGAGCCAAAGTTCTGAAGTCAAATAAGATCAGAAAGTCTTAAGAACGCAAGAATACAGATGTTAATAGAGATATCAGAAGAAATAGCTTCCAAATTACTAGAAACAGATTGTGTACCAACTTTTCTCATTTACAAAGTCCTTGGTTTAGAGAGGACACCAGAAAAGTGACAAAGGAAAGAGTTCAACCTCATAATCTACTCAGTTTTTGGTTTTTAATATTTCATCAGTTCACAACAACCAATATTCAGAACAACTGTGCCACTGGCAAATGCTACCAACTTCAACTGGAAGTCAAACAGTATGTGGTGAGAGTGATTAGCTAAGTTTTTAAAAAAATCTATTCAAGGAATAACTGGCTTAAAAAAAAGTCAATGTTCTATTCCTTTGAAGAATTTTCACAATTACAAAAGATAACAGGAAATATGTGATCTGTTTTCCTAAAAAATTTAGCAGGTCCTTATAAATACTTATAATCCCAAAAGTCCATATCTAGAAAAATAAGAATAAAAATAGAATATGGTTAGTTATCAAAAAAAAAGAAGAAGAAGAATGCTTAAAAAGCTAGGATAAACTACATGGCTGTGTCTGTACTTACCTGCTGAATGATTCTGGATGTTTTCTGAAGATTCTCTCTAGGAGGGACTTTACCAAATAATTTCCAACCAGGAGCACTATGGACAACTGATTTGAGTTCTTTTGTCCTTTTTGGAAAAAGGTTTCTGAAACACAGAAAAGTTACATGAATTGTGTTTTTTTAACCAGAGAGCTATTTAACAGTAATTTTATAATAAGTTTGTTCCCAAGGCAAAAACAAAAATACTTTTAAATAAAACTATTTCTACTACTTACACCACTATTACTTAGAATAATAAGGCTCAATTAAGAATATGTGGCTTAATACCTAATGAATGCAGGGCTTAAAACCTAGATGACGGGTTGACAGGTACAGAAAACCACCATGGCACATGTATACCTATGTAACAAACCTGCACATTCTGCACATGTGTCCCAGAACTTAAAATAAAATAAAGGCTATCTGGCTTATATAGAGGTATTAGAAGAATCATCAACAGAAATAATAAAAAGATAAACAAATTGGAAGGAAAACGACAGCCATAAATAAGACGTAAACATTTGTCCAAATCAGCTACAAAGTATACTAGAATTGACTGTACATGTGCTTAACAATAACAGCCAAAATTCTGAAAACAAAAACATTTAAAAGAAACTATATAACAGTTAAAGGATTAAGTAATACAATATTTGGATAAATATTATTTACAGTAATAATTTGTTATTTATTATAAAATTATAACTAATCCCCTATTGCTATAATATATACATTTAACCTGTTTTTCCTAGGCCAGCTATGTACAAGAAAGCTTATTACAAAAGAATCAATATATAACCAAGGAAGAAAGTATCTCTCACTGAAAAATCTAAAAAAAAAAAAAAAAAAAAAAAAAAAAAAAAAACCAGGCCAGGTGCAGTGGCTTACACCTGTAATCCCAGCACTTTGGGAGGCAGAGGCGGGCAGATCATGAGGTCAGCAGTTCAAGACTAGCCTGGCCAACATGGTGAAACCCCGTCTCTACTAAAAATACAAAAATTAGCCGGGCGTGGTGGTGGGCGCCTGTAATCCCAGCTACTCGGGAAGCTGAGGCAGAAGAATCGCTTGAACCCTGGAGGCGGAGGTTGCAGTGAGCTGAGACCACCTCATTGCACTCTGCGTCAATAAGCACCCTGCAGAGGTATTAAGGATTTTACCCATTATCTCCATGTCCTAACCAACCAAATTAAGTACCTATTTTTTTATGTAAGCAGGGATGATACTCAAAATATGTACCCATCAAAACAACATGACCAGGGCCCACGAACCAATTAGAAAGGTACTGATGAATTCAACTCAATATAAACCCTTTGCATAAGCTATAAATGAACAGTAAGAAAATTTCTAATTCACACAAACAATTAATTACAAACAGTTCCAAATTGGTTGAAGTCCCAAATAATTAGATTTATCTATACTCAAAATGCCGTATCAATATATATTAACAGTGCAGATTAGTGATAATAGAAAATAACTTTTTAACAAAAAATGTTAAGGGACGCCTACAAAAGAATGCAGGATAATCAATAAAGAAAAGAAATTGCCAGGCATAGTGGCTCATGCCTGTAATCCCAACACTGGCAGGCCAAAGCAAAAGGATCACTTGAGCCGAGGAGTTTGAGAACAGCCTAGGCAATGTAGTGAGACCCTGTCTCTACAAAAAATAAAAATAAAAATAAATAGCCAGGATGGTGGTGCACACCTTGTAGTCCCTGCTACTTGGGAGGCTGAGGTGGGACAATCACTTGGGCCCAGGAGTTAAGGATGCAGTGAGCTGTGATACTGCCACTGTACTGCAGCCTGGGCAACAGACCAAGACTCTGCCTCCAAAAAAAAAAAAAAAAAGAAATAAAAAGAAAAGAAACACTCTTATTTCCTCAGGTGTATAACAGAAATAAACATATGACACTAGAATAATTGCTACTTTAAGATACTCTGGAGGTTTCACCTCAGAGACCATGTATAGTAACTTAATTCTCTACTTCATAAGATCACGAAATAGCTGAAAGTTTTCAATAATGAATATGCTGAGGACTAGGAATACTTCTAAGAAAAAAAGTTCAAGCGTCAAAGGATGGTCTATTAATTTAAACAATGTTTGATACATTGTGTACCACTTATCAAGAAAACACTTTGTAGCTGATTTAAATAAATGTTTACATCTTATTTATGGCTATCATTTTCCTTCCAATTTGTTTATCTTTTTATTATTTCTGTTGATGATTCTTCTTATACCTTTTAACTCCAAATTCACCTTTATGCTCTGGGACAACAGAAAAAATTCCTTTAATCATTTCTCCTTTAAAACAAACATGAAATTGTTAAGCTTTCTGGGTAGAGGGCACCAAAGGGACACTGAAGGAGAAAGGGGCTCTCCTGTGGTTTCCAGCTGCTGCAGAGTGGATCAGGGGTAGAGGTGTGAGGACATCCAGTAAAACTCTGCTTAGCTAGATGCCCAGACTGCAGCCCCTCAGCAAACTTGCAGCCTTGCTGAACCTGCACCCTCAACCTGGAGATGGCGTCCGTGCAGCCTGCTCAACATAAAAACTGACTCCACCAAAGGCTTCTTGCCAGCATCAGTGTGCTAATTTCCTCTGCAAGCCCCACACAGGCCAGACAGTTCTCATCAAGTCATACTCCCTCTACAATTCCTATGTGACCTGCCTGCACCCTAAAGGTTTCCTATCTACCCACACTAATAAACATGGGAAAAAATCTTTGTCACTATGGTTTAAGAAAAGAATTCTTGGATATGACACCAAAAGCATGATCTATAAAATAAAAAGTTGATGAACTGGGCTTCATTAAATTTAAAACATTTGAACTTCAAAAGACATCATGGATGCAAAATGACAGAATAGGAAGATCTAGGGGTCAGTCTCCCCACCAAAGTAAAAGTTGAGCTAGAAAGAGTAACTGGAGCGGGGCACGGTGGCTCACATCTGTAATCTTAGCACTTTGGGAGGCCGAGGTGGGTGGATCACCTGAAGTCAGGAGTTCGAGACCAGCCTGGGCAACATGGTGAAACCCTGTCTCTAGTAAAAATACAAAAAATTAGCCGGGCATGGTGGTGCACACCTGTAATCCCAGCTACTCAGGAGGCTGAGGCAGGAGAATTGCTTGAACCCAGGAGGCGGAGGTTGCAGTGAGCTGAGATGGTGCCACAGTACTCCAGCCTGGGAGACAGAGCAAGACTCTGTCTCAAAAAAGCTAAGAGTTTAAAAAAAGACTAAGAGTAAATGGAATCAAGTACTTTAGTAGAATTCTAGGAACTGACCAAACCCTTTTAACAACCAGGGGAGTGCTTGATGAAGGAAGAGGCTACTGATCTTTCATAAGTATGAATAAGCAGCATACATAAACCAATTACCCTCCCCTATTCCTCAGAACCACCACCACCACACCCACCACCTCTTGTGGCAGTGGGGATAGCAGCCCATGTTCCCAGAGTTGCTAACTGGTGCCAGGAGGGACAGTGGGGATCATGTCCTTCAAAATTTAGGGTTGTACATTTTGGTTGGTCTGGCCCTGAGGGAGTGATACAGGCATGCATCAGTTTCAATACTCTCCACAGCAGTGGGTTTCACTGTAGGTATTTATCAGAACACTAAAGAAGGTAAAACCTTTTTTGTCTCCTTTTCTGGAGCCAGATATCTAAGAAAATCTTTGTCAGGTCACCAGCTAACCACAGAGACAACAGAACAAAAACTGGTGACCATACACAATATGGAATACATACTTTGCGAAAATAGCTCATAAAGTCACAAACAGGTGGCTTCAGCCCTCGACAAGCAAAAAACAGCAATCATTGAGGAGTGGGAGAAACAGATTTATAGAGTTACCATACTATAATAATCAGAGTATCCAGCTGTCAACAACAAAAAATTACAAAACATACAAAGAAACAGGAAAGTATGGCCCATAAACCTAGAAATAGGAATTGGACAAAAATCACCCCTGAGGTAGCCCAAAGTAATTACCAAAGACATTAAACCAATTTCATTAAAAAAAAAAAAAAACAACTCTAGGAGATTGAAAAAAAAAAAAAAAACCATGGACAAAGAACTAAAGGAAATAAAGGGAATAAAGGGGGAAAATGAACAAAATCAGAATTCCAGTAAAGGCAGAAATTATAATAAGCAACAAAACAAATTCTGGAGCTGAAAAACAACTAAAATTAAAAATTCACCAGATGTATTCAACAGCAAATTTGAGCAGGCAGAAGAAAGAACTGGCAAATGTGAAGATAAGAAATTTGGAACTTTCCACTCTCAGTAGTAGAAAGAAAAAAGAATTAAGAAAAAGGAACAGAGCCTGAGGGGCCTGTGAGACATTACTAAGTGTACCAACTATGTACCATAAAAGACCTAGAAGAAGGGAAAGACAAAGAGGCAGAAAAAATACTTGAAGAAATAACCCACTTTGAGAGGCCAAGGAGGGTGGATCACAAGGTCAGGAGATCAAGACCATCCTGGCTAACATGGTGAAACCCCCGTCTCTACTAAAAAATACAAAAAATTAGCCAGGCGAGGTTGCGGGTGCGTGCAGTCCCAGCTACTCCAGAGGCTAAGGCAGGAGAATGGCATGAACCCAGGAGGCGGAGCTTGCAGTAAGCCAAGATCAGGCTCTGTACTCCAGCCTGGGCAACAGAGCAACACTCTGTCTCAAAAGAAAAAAGAAATAACCAAAAACTTCCCAAATCTGAGGAAAGACATAATCTACACATCCAAGAAACTCAACAAAATTTAAGCAGAATAAACTCAAGGGGGTTCACAATGAGATACATTATAGTCAAACAGCTGAAATTCAAAGACAAAGAGAATTTTGAAAAGTGAGAGGTACCATCAAAACCAGGGGTCCTCAATAAGATTAACAGCTTATTTCTCTTCAGAAACCATGCAGGCCAGAAGTAAGATTACATATTTAAAGGTCAGAAAGGGGGAAAAAAAATTGTCCACCAAAAATTCCATATCCAACACAACTATCCTTCAAGAGTGAAGGAGAGGCCAGGCACAATGGCTCAAGCCTGTAATCCCAGCACTTTGGGAGGCCGAGGCGGGTGGATCACGAGGTCAAGAGATCAAGACCATCCTGGCCAACATGGTGAAACCCCGTCTCTACTAAAAATACAAAAATTAGCCGGGCATGGTGGTGCGTGCCTGTAGTACCAGCTACATGGGAGGCTGAGGCAGGAGAATCGCTTGAACCCGGGAGGAGGCAGAGGTTGCAGTGAGGCAAGATCACGTCACTTCACTCCAGCCTGGATGACAGAGTGAGACTCCGTCTCAAAAAAACAAAAGAAAAGTTGTGTAAATAGATAATGGTGATGGTTGTACAGCACCGTAAATGTACTTAATGTTACTGAATTGCACAATTGTATGCTTAAAAATGGGTGAAATGTTAAGTTTTATACTATGTAAACGTTACAATTTTTAAAAATATGTTATTAAGAAAATTAAAAGATAAGCTACAGATTGAGAGAAAATATTTGCACCACGTATGTCTGAGTAAAGACTCCTTTTTCTTTTTTTGAGATAGAGTCTCGCTCTGTCACCCAGGCTGGAGCGCAGTGGCGCGGTCTCGGCTCACTGCAAGCTCCGCCTCCCAGGTTCATGCCATTCTCCTGCCTCAGCTTCCCCAGTAGCTGGGACTACAAGGCGCCCGCCACCACGCCCAGCTAATTTTTTGTATTTTTAGTAGAGACAGGGTTTCACCGTGTTAGCCAGGATGGTCTCAATCTCCTGATCTCATGATCCACCCAACTTGGCCTCCCAAGTGCTGGGATTACAGATGTGAGCCACCACACCGGGCCTGAGGAAATACTTTTAACCAAACAATATAAAGAACTCTTACAGATCAATAATAGGAAGTGCTAAAAACAAATAAGATAAAGGTTTTAAACAGAGATTTTATCAAAAATGATATATTAAAAGCTAATAAGCTACCTAAAAAGATACTTAGTATCATTAGTCATCGGGGAACTACAAACCAAAATCACAATGAGATATCACTTTACACCCTCGAAGCCAGCTATAATAAAAAACACAGACAATAAGAAGTGTGGAGAAGTTAGAACTCTCTTACATTGACAGTGGAAATGTCAAAGTATGCAGCCATTTTGGAAAACAATTTGGTGGCCTTTAAAAAGTTAAACGTAAAAACCTAGCATTCCATCCATAGTTATCCACCCAAGAGGAATGAAAACATAGGTCCACACAAAGACTTGCACAAGAATGTTAACCATAGCATTATTCATAATAGCCAAAATGTGAAGACACCCCCAAATGCCCATCAATTACTAAATTTATAAACAAAATGTAATACATCCATGCAATGGAATACTATTCAGCAATAAAAAGGAATGAAAAGAACTGATATATGCTACACATCTGGATGAACATACAACTAAATGCAATAAGCCCAATATGTAAGACCTCATCTTGTATAATTCTATTCATCTGAATTGTCCAGAAAAGGTAAATCTACAATAGAGATAGAAAGTAGAAGAGTGGTTGCCTGGGGTTGGTTTAGGAATGGAGATTGACTACAAATGGGCACAAAGGATTTCACTAGTGTGACAGAAATGATCTAAAAATAGATTGTGATGATGGCTGCACAACTCTATGAATTTACTAACAATCATTAAACTATACACTTAAAGTGAATGAATTTTATGGTATGTAAATTATATCTCAACAAAGAGACAGAGTGCAAAAGCCTGCAACAGTAAAGATCAACAATGCCAAAAGAGCAAAAATTTAAAAGACAAGAAATACCAGAAACAACTATTTTTTGCCAATAATTTAGAACACTTTGACAAAACAGGCAGATTTATAGAAAAATATAACTTGCCCACAGACCCAAAACTATATTAAAAACTAAAATGGTTATAATTTTCCCCATAAAAAATCAGACATAGAGATTTTACATGAAAGCTGTATTGTGTATCAATTTTATATAAACCATTTTAAAGAATAAAAGAGCAAAAAAACTAATCAAATTTGGAAGGTCAATATGAACTCAATAGCAAACCAGATGAGAACAGCTTATGACTATAAAATTACATACCAATATACAATATAACCCATGAACGTAGAAGCAAAAATCCTAAACAAAGTATTAGCAAACTAAATATAATCTTGTATAAGGTAGATAAAGACATCATAACTAGGTTGAGTTTGCCTCAGAAATGCAAAAGTAGGCCAGGCGCGGTGGCTCACGCCTGTAATCCCAGCACTTTGGGAGGCTGAGGTGGGCAGATCACTTGAGGTCAGGAGTTCAAAACCAGCCTGGCCAACATGGTGAAACCCCTGTCTCTACTAAAAATACAAAAATTAGCTGGACATTGTGGCAAGCACCTGTAATTCCAGCTACTTGGGAGGCTGAGACACAGAATCGCTTGAACCCAGGAGGCAGAGGTTGCAGTGAGCCAAGATTGTGCCACCACTGCACTCCAGCCTGGGCAACAGAGTGAGACTCCATCTCAAAAGAAAAAAAAAGAAAAAGAAAAAGAAATGCAAAAGCAGTCAAACATTACAAGATCTTAAATGCAATTCAATAATTCAATACATTAACGGAATAAAAGAAAAACTACATGGTCATCTCAATAAAAGCAGAAAAAAGGATGGTAAAATTAAATACTTCATTCATGATAAAACTGTTAAAGCACTCCAGCCAGGGCAACAGGAGTGAAACCCTATCTCAAAAAAAAAAAAAAAAGTTATTCTTGATAAAATGCTAGAAACATATTCTTTTGAAATCAGGAACAAGACAAGAATGCTACTATTTCTATTTCTCCCTTCCAAGTACTAACCAGGCCTGACACTGTTTAGCTTCCAAGATCAGGTGAGATCGGGCGTATGCAGGATGGTATGGCTATAGACTACAATCCCTATTCTATTCAGCATTGTATTTAAGGTATTACCTAGTGTAATAAGGTAAGAAAGAGAAAAGGGAGAAGGACTGGAAATGGAGAAGCAAGTCATTATTCACTGATAACATAAAAAGGTCTGCATTTTTAAAGTAAAAAATCTACTATCAAATTATTAGAAATAGTTTTTAGTAAGTGGTTGGCTTTAAGATTTTTTTCCGGCCGGGTGCGGTGGCTCACACCTGTAATCCCAGCACTTTGGGAGTCCGAGGCAAGTGGATCATGAGGTCAGGAGATCGAGACCACCCTGGCTAATATGGTGAAACCCCGTCTCTACTAAAAATACAAAAAAAAAATTAGCCAGGCGTGGTGGTGGGCACCTTGTAGTCCCAGCTACTCGGGAGGCTGAGGCAGAAAATGGCGTGAATCCAGGATGTGGAGCTTGCAGTGAGCCGAGATCACACCACTGCACTCCAGCCTGGGTGACAGAGCGAGACTCGCCTCAAAAAAAAAAAAAAAAAAAAAAAAAAATTTCTTTTTTTTAAAAAAGCAAGTTTGAGTTTGTATCATCATTGACAGCTGGAAATTTTTTAAAATCTAAAGAGATATAATAGCAAGAAAATACAAGGTATCTGAGAAGAAATCTAGCCAAAGTTTTATAAAAATTTATAGAGAGAATGAAATGATACAATATTATTGAACTACATTAAAGAAAACCCAATTAAATAGAAAGATAGTTCACGTTTATAGAAAGGAAAACACTATCATAAAAATATCAATTCTCTCCAAACTTATCTATCAATTTCATCCAATTGCCATCAGAAATACAACAACATTTTTTAGGAACCTGAAGGGAACTCAAAAATTTATATTAAAGAATAAAGGACCTGGGCGGGCACAGTGGTTCACGCCTGTAATCCCAGCACTTTAGGAGGCTGAGGTAGGTGGATCACGACATGAAGAGATGGAGACCATCATGGCCTGTTACATGGTGAAACCCTATCCCTACTAAAAACACAAAAATTAGCTGGCCATGGTGGTGCGCACCCATAGTCACAGCTACTTGGGAGGCTGAGGCAGGAGAATCGCTTGATTGCTTGAACCCGGGAGGCAGAGGTGTGGTGAGCCAAGATCGTGTCACTGCACTCCAGCTAGCAACAAAGTGAGACTCCATCTCAAAAAAAAAAAAAGAGAGAGCGAGAATAAAGGACCCAAGATAAGACATTTTCAAGAAGAAAAAAGGCAAGGCTGAGTTGCCCTAACAGATATCCAAATTTGCCATAACATTATAGTTTTTAACAAAATATGATATTGACCCAGGGATAAAGAAATTAATCACTGGAGAAAGAATAAACAACTCAGAAACATACCCAAGCATAAATGGAAACACAGGTGGCACTGCAGATCCATGAGGAAAGATTGTGTAATAAATAGTATTGGGACCTCCGGCTATCAATGTGAAAGAAAATAAAACTGGATTCCTACCACATACCACAGTCAGTTCCCAATGTATTAAACAGTTATGTATGAAAGGCAAACTTTTGAAAGCTTTAGAAAGAAACACAGGAGAATTTTTCTTCTAATCTCACAGAGAAAAATCTAAAAATCAGGCCCCAAAGCATTAATTTTTAAAACTTGATAAAATCACCAGCATAAAATTAACAACTTCTGCCCAAACAGCACTATAAACAAAGTAAAAAGACATAAATTTAGAGGATAAGTTCCATACACATAAATGACAAAAAATTAGTACACAGAAAATACAAAGAACTCTATTAACCACTTTCATAAAAGATAATCCAATAAAAAAGAGATAAAAGGTATTGCAGAAAGAGGGAAAACAAATGGCAAATGAGATCTATCATACAATATTTAGCCTCATTAGTAATAAGGGAGCTCACAAACTAAAAACAGAGTAACATTTGTAATGTACTGACCACTGTATATAAAATCTAAGCAAAACCTAAGAAACCTGATAATACCAAGTTTAGAAAAGGAAGAACACTGTTAGAAATTTACATGATACAGATTTGTTTTGATATTTACATGATAAAAATACAGTTGTTTCTAGCTCATAAAGTTGAACAGCTGCATACCCTACCGTCTAACAATTAGACTTCTAGTCACATATCCTAAGTAAAGTCCTGGACATGTACACTTGGAATACATCTATAACAACATTCAGGACAACATTGTACAAGAGAGCAAAAACCTACTCAAAATCCAAAAATCCACTGACAGAAGAATAGAAAATTCTAATTGTGGTATATTTGCAAAAGTAATATTATTCCTCCATGAAAAGCAACCAAAGCTAATCCATCACCATGAATGAAACTTGAAAAAACAATGTTGAGTCCTATGATCTGAATGTGTTTCCCAAAATTCATCTGTTGGAAACTTAATCTCCAATGCAACAGTATTTGGAGGTCAGGCCTAATGGGAGGTGTTTAGGTCATGACGGTTTCACTCTCAGAATGGTTCAATGACACAATAAAAAGAACTCGACCTCTCAGGCTCAAACAGTCCTCTTGCCTCAGCCTCCTGAGTAGCTGGGACCACAGGCACACACCACCACACCCAGCTAATTTATTAAATCTTTTGTAGAGCCGAGGTCTCACTATATTTCCCAGTCTGGTCCTGAACTCCTGAGTTCAAGTAATCTTCCCGCCTCGGCATCCCAAAGGCTGGGATTACAGGTGTGAACCACTGCATCCAGCCCCAAAATATTAGTTTTTATTACATCATGTAATCCTAATGCCCCAATCACGACTCCCTAGTAACTGGATAGCCCTAACTAAAATGGTTAAAAGATTTTCTTTTCTTTTGTTTTTTTTTTTTAAATGGAGTTTCGCTCTGTCCTACAGACTTGAGTGCAGTGGCACAATCTCGGCTCACTGCAACCTCCACCTCCCGGGTTCAAGCGATTCTCCTGCCTCAGCCTCCTGAGTAACTGGGATTACAGGCACGCACCACCACATCTGGCTAATTTTTGTATTTTTAGTATTTTTAGTAGAGGCAGGAGTTCATCATGTTGGTCAGGCTGGTCTTGAACTCCTGACCTCAAGTGATCTGCCTGCCTTGGTCTCCCAAAGTGCTGGGATTACAGGCGTGAGCCACCACACCCGGCCAATTTTCATATTTTTAACCCATAGCTGAGGAGCTATCAATGTATCCTCTTCCTGCACTGCATTGGGCATCACCTTCTGCCACAAAGCTTAGGTACACTTACTTGAGTCAAAGTAGATAAACATTTCAGACTTCAAGTACCCTTCTTAGGGTCAATTCACATTTATATATAAATCTGTCTCAATTACACTGTGGTAGTCACTGGGTCAGAAACCATACCAACAATAAGCACTTGGGGAAAAAAATTTACAGTGAACAAACTTTATTGGGTTTTTTTTTACAGTTATTATCAACTCCAATCACTGACCAGACTGCAAGAACACGTAGGTAGTTCTCACGAGGGGGAAAAAAACAGCATTCCATTATTTATATTAGAAATGCAGAGTTACATGTATAAATAATTAAAGCAAAGAAACCATAAAATAGAAGGGCTTAAATTAAGCATATCTTTTAACTCAGTGAAGCACAGCTTCAAATAATGTGACCTGGCTAAGAAAACACACATAGCGGCACATGGAGAAAACCACAAATCTAAGACAAAGTTATACCAAAGGAAAGTAATAACTACAGATCAAAAAATTCTTCATGTACAGAATTCTATAAGGAGCCTTGGGGGTATTTATGTCTCTATAGCTTTACCTACAATTAGATATTGTAATCATTACCAAACATATTCTCATATGAAAAACTAGAGGCTAAGCATATAAATATTGTCTATCAGATCTCTAAAAGTTACAGAATTTTTAAAAATCACACCTAAAATGCTAAATATTCATAAATCTTTGATTAGAGACTGTTAAAAATTATCTTGCATTGGCCAGGTGTGGTGACTCATGCCTGTAATTCCAGTACTTTGGGAGGCTGAGGCAGGTGGATCACCTGTGGTCAGCAGTTTGAGACCAGCCTGGCCAACATGGCGAAACCCTATCTCTACTAAAACTAAAAAAATTAGCCAGGTGTGGTGGCGGGCACCTGTAATCCCAGCTCCTCGGGAGGCTGAGGCAGGAGAATCGCTTGAACCCAGGAGGGTTTCTGAGACGAAGTCTTGCTCTGTTGCCGAGGCTGGAGCGGCACAATCTTGGCTCACTACAACCTCCACCTCCCGGGTTCAAGCGATTCTCCTGCCTCAGCCTCCCAAATAGCTGGGACTATAGGCGCACACCACCATCCATGGCTAATTTTTGTATTTTTAGTAAAGACAGGGTTTTACCATGTTGGCCAGACTAGTCTTGAACTCCTGACCTCAGGTGATCCACCCATGTCAGTCTCCCAAAGTGCTGGGATTACAGGCATGAACTACCACACCCGGCCACTTATAAGGACATTTTGGACTTCCAAATTTAACTCCAAGAAATACTAACCTCTTAAATCAAATAACGGTAGGTCTTTCAGTGGATGTGGTTTTTGTAGAATCTTGCTATGATCAGCACAGATTAATAGGAAAAAAAAAATAACCTCCAAAATAAAAAAGACTGGTTCTAATTATGTATTATAGTCCTGACAACACAGTAAGTTCAGAATGAAGTTTAAATTCTTGTTAAATCATAAATAAAAAACAAGCCAAAGCCAAATAACTTAAATGTATGCATCCAGGAAACATTGGTTACTACGAGAAATTTCCATAAAAGAAATATGAGCCCACAGGTATCCAATTGCTAAGAAAGGCTATCAGATATTGTTCCACATTAATTTCTTATGCCAGTAAGAAATTTTGGATTGGGTTTTCAGGTTATTCCCTGCCACAAACACTATTTATAACATAATACAGCAAAACGGCATATACCTGCAATGAAAAGTAATTTTAAAATATTATTACAAATACTGTATATGGAATTGTGTTAAAACATTACAGATTTAATAAGCTTCACTGGTCAGCCCAGGAAGAGAATCACTACTTTATTAAATCTTAAGGGGAAAAAAACAATGAAAAGGTACATAAATAGGCCAAAAATATGTCATCTTTTCATGCCCCATCCCTTGTCTCCCGATCTACTGTGAGCCTGAAAAGCTGATGTCTCAATGGAGATAAATGTGAGACCACATTCCTCTCTATCACCTTTTCAAATGAAAGACAGAAACAGACCGACAGACAGACACACACACACATTCACTCTCTCTCTCTTCCCTTTCTCCCAACCCCCAAAATATTAAAATTTCTTAAATATAAATCAACACTAAAGGCTTCTTAGCAAAACAAACCAGATGTGTTCAAGCACACCCACATAAAAGATAAAACAATTCTTTCAGGATTCCAGAGACTAGTGTCTGACTATATGAATGACATCTATAGGGCACTTTTGGGTAAGGGGTCACTCGTGATGTTATTCGTGTCGAAGGGAGGGGAAGCAGAAAGGAACATTCCTAGCTTCTCTCTGTCCCCTTATTCATCTCCACCTGAGAGACTAAATTTTGGCAGCAGACACTGCTGCCTAATAGTAGAGAAGATACTCTGTTCTGCTCTCCTGTTAGGAGGCCAAGTTACCTCTGTACCTCTCTGCTCCCCATCCCCACAGGAAATACCTGCTGTGTTAATGTTTTTGCTGAGTAAATTTAATACAAGTGAAATATTAGGAGGCCCACTGCAGTCACACAACAAACCCACATCTTTTGATCCACAATGTATCTGTATTGAGACTGGTATTTTGAGGTACATTTGTTTTCCTATCTTTTTTCTATTGATTCCAAACTTGAGTGGGTTGATAAAAGGTGTTACCTATTAGGCCTCCCCAAGCCCCAAGTTTTTATAAAATGAAAAGTACCTTATTGCTTCAGGTATGGTAGAAATATTAAGAACAACTATGTGTTTTCAAATTGTTTTATTTATTTATTTATTTATTTATTAAAGTCTTGCTCTATCACCCAGGCTGGAGTACAATGGTACAATCTTGGCTCACTGCAAACTCCACCTCCTGGGTTCAAGTGATTCTCATGCCTTAGCCTCCCAAGCAGCTGGGATTACAGGTGCATGCCACCACACTCAGCTAATTTTTGTATTTCTAGTAGAGACAGGGTTTCTCCATGTTGGCCAGGCTGGTCTCGAACACCTGACCTCAAGTGATCTGACCACCTCAGCATCCAAAGTGCTGGGATTACAGGAGTAAGCCACCACACCCAGCCTTCAAATTGTTTTCTTTCTTCATTCTGTGATATATCTTGTAGTACACGTAGAGAATAGGGAATGGTAGTGTTAATCCGCCTTTCCCCCTTTAAATTAATCTTCCACCCCAATCAACACTATATAAATATAAATACTATGTTCACATACACGCCCATCTATACACACACAGACACAAACACACCATCTTCCATTCTCTCTACTAATTTGTGTCCAGTCTTTTCAGCAAAAAGGAATTGAGCAAATCAGTTGCCCCAGTTAGGAAATAGCGTCAACTGAGAAACAGCAGTCTAATGTTTCTTCATTGTTGAAAACACATAGTTGAAAAAGAAAAGAGGCGCACTAAGAAAAGGCTAATGTGGGGATTAGAAAAGAGGGGGAAAGGCCTACTAATACAACCATTTCTCTGCCTTCTCCCTTAGTGGCTTTTATAATAAAGGTTGGGTAAATGACTCTAGTTTATTATTACATGTTAACATTTGCTTCACATATCTGTATATTTTCCTAAGATTTCATTTCTTTTATCACACACACAAAAAAGCTACATATGACCTAAGAGTCATATGCCTACCATACCTTATCAAGAGTCATTTGCCTACCATATCTTATCAAAGGCTAAAGCTCACTAAAAAGGGGCAAAACTTATTGATATCATGCAAATTCTCTACTAATGCATTTTTAAATAACAGAATGTACAGTGCTTGGATCTTTAAGAATTGGCAAATCCATTTACTTATATGAGACAAAGCAATGTAAATCCCATAGTTTCTCAGACTGTGGACTTTGACACTATAGAAAATTGTGACTACCTAATCCTGAATCTTCTTACTGCCAACAATAATGTGGGCTCTAGCCTCCCAAAAAAGTAATTAATTTTGCTTAACATTTACATCAATTCGACTATTTTAACCTTTTAGACTCATTAGATAAATTCTAATCATCACTTCAATAGACTTGTATATTAAAAGGGGATTCAACACTGGGCGCAGTGGCACACACATGTTAGTATTGGCTACTCAGGTGGCTGAAGAGGGAGGATTGCTTGAGCCCTAGAGTTCAAGGCCAGACTGGACAACATAGCAAGACCCCATCTATTTTTTTAAAATTGGGGTGGCGGGGATAGAATACTTTTCGGCTGGGTGCAGTGGTTCACACCTGTAATCCCAGCACTTTGAGAGGCCAAGGCAGGCAGATATCTTAAGTCCAAGAGTTTAAGACCAGCCTAGGCAACATGGCAAAACCCCATCTCTACAAACAAAATGCAAAAATTAGGCAGGCGTGGTGGCAGGCACCTGAAGCCCCAGCTACTTGGCAGGCTGAAGCAGGAGGATCACTTGAGCCCAGGAAGTTAAGGCTGGAATAAGGCAAGGTCGTACCACTGCACTCTAGCCTGAGTGACAGAGCAAGAACCTGTCTCAAAAAAAAAAAAAAAAAAAAAAGGTGGAGGGGACTCAATAGAAAGAGTAAAATCAGTTTTAAAAATTAGAAATCAACGGAGGGGAAGTTGGACGGCTGAAAACATAAAAACTTCCTGGACTTTAATTTCCCCAAAGAATAAAAAGCCATAAAGAAAACATTATCTAGTGACCATGGAATGCCACAAATGACTACATAATTAATTCAAAGAAGTATAACTACTGTCTCTTTGGTAACCAAACTCAGTACTCGGGTTACCCTTGAGTATTCTGGATTAAAGATCTGGCACAAAGATTACCTACATTCTTTACAAGCCTCAATCATTTTTAACTTGGAAAAAACTTTCAGCTGACTATATGCAAAAAAAGTAGGTTTTTTTGCCAGATAACTTAGGCTTTTTTAATTCCAAGAATTTTCTTTTTCAAGCTGTTTCTGGATCTTGTCTTTGTTGTTATTACAAATCCTAAAAATTAAAAAAAATAGAGAATTTTTATTCAATAAACATTACTTAACTAACTAGATATTTTCTGAGATCAGAGCTATCAAAAAGGGAAATTCAACATCACTCACTCTGTCAAAACAACAGAAATTACAAGGCTGAAAATAAGGCTACAATTTTTTAGATAATAAATAATATTTTAGAGCTTCTAGGGACCTTAGAAAATATCCATAACATTGGAGAGTGTCCAGAGAAAAAGAAAATATAAAATTAAATTAAAAAAAAAAAAAAGACTATCCAGGTCAGAGGTTCTTCATCAAGAGTCAATTGCTGGGCATGGTAGCTGGGCATGGTGGCTCACGCCTATAATGCCAGCACTTTGAGAGGCCAAGGCGGGAGGATCACTTGCATCTAGGAGTTCAAGACCAGTCTGGGCAACATAGTGAGACTCCGTCTCTACAAAAAAAACCAGCCAGGCATAGTGGCATGCGTCTGTAGTCCCAGCTACTCAGAAGGCTGAAGTGGGAGGATCACGTGAGCCTAGGAAGTCAAGGCTGTAGTGAGCCTGATGGCACCACAGCACTCCAGCCTGGACAACAGTGAGATTTTTGTCTCAAAAAAAAAGTCAATGAACCTACACAAATGGGCTAGAGGTTGTCTATAAGTGTTCTCAAATTGTGTGCACAATCCAGTAATGAGGTCAGGTAAGAAAAAAATATTGTATGCACAATTTTAAGTAGATGATTTGCTTACATGCCAGGCATGGTGGCTCACACCTGTAATTCCAGCACTTCAGGAGGCTGAAGCAGGTGGATCACTTTAGCTCAGGAACTGGAGATTACCCTGTGTAACATGGCAAAACCTCATTTCCACAAAAAGTATAAAAATTAGCCAGGCATGGTGGCGTGTGTCTATAGTCCCAGTTACTCGGGAGGTTGAGGTAGGAGGCTCACTTGAGCCCAGGAGGTTGAGGTGGCAGCACGTTGTGATTGCGCCACTGTACTCCAGCTTGGGAAACACAGTTGGACCCTGTCTTAAATAAGTAAATAAATAAAAGGAAGTTCCAAACATTTTTCTTGGCCAGCTTTCATCAAATTCTCCTAGGATTCAATACACCACCCTACCACTTCCAAGACAGACTGATGACCCCACAGAATACTTGCCAAGGTCACGCTATTAAGTGTTTGAAACAGGTCTTTCTTTCATAGTTGCTTTTCTTTCTGATCACATTCATCTTGTTCATGTCCTCCATACAAGAATCAAGATGTAAGAGCTTCACAACTAATCCCTAATCTTCTCCATCCTACACATTGCCAAAATGCCTTCATTTTAAACAATTCAAATACATAAATTATTTTCTTATCCTTCCAGAATACAGCCCAAGTGTATTCATGTTAGCAAGTCACCTTATGATATGTCTTATTTCTTAAGGTAAATAAATTTCAGGCAATGCCTTACTGATAGAGATCTTTTTCTTTTTTTCTTTCCTATTTTTTTATGTGTGTGTGTGTGTGAGAGAGAGACAGAGTCTCACTTTGTCACCCAGGCTGGAGTGCAATGGCACAATCTTGACTCACTGCAACCTCCGCCTCCCAGGTACAAGTGATTCTCCTGCCTCAGCCTCCTAAGTAGCTGGAATTACAGGCATGCACCACCACACCCGGCTAATTTTTGTATTTTTAGTAGAAACAGGGTTTCGCCATGTTGACCAGGCTACCTCCAACTCCTGGCCTCAAGTGATCCACCCGCCTCAGCCTCCCAAAGTGCTGGGATTACAGGTGTGAGCCAACGCGCCCGATCTTTTTCTTCTTTTGCAACAGGAGAGAACAAAATAGAATGCATTTAGGGATAAAAGAAAAAAGTAATTATAAAAAGCTTTGCTTTTGTGTTGCATACTTATTACACCATGTACGAAATGTTTTATAAAGAAAGTCTCTGTTGCTTTAGGACCAATGGTAGTATCTAAGATATTCAAAGGGAAGTTAGAAACCACCAGAAGAAAAGAGGAAGGATATAGGAAAGAACTTTCAGGACAAGCACACAAGCGGTAATAAGCAACAACATCAGCAGAACATGGGCAAAATATTTCAGTCACCAGCAGGTAAGATACCTTTTAACATAGGAGAAAGTTGGGAAACACAGCTAAGATGACTGATGAGGAATGATAAATAAAACTAACCATATGTGTAAATACCTTTCCATTTACGCCTATCGTATAAATACAACAGAAACTAACAGTGTTTTTGTTTACAGTAAGAGTGAAATACCTTCATGTGTATTTAATCTTCATAATAGGTACAGGGTTTCTTTTGGGGATGACAGAAATGTTCTAAAATTGATTAGGGTGATAGTTGCACAACTCTATGAATGTGCTGAAAACTACCAATTGTACACTTTAAAGGGGCAAGTTGTATGGTATTTTAATTATGTCTCAATAATGCTGTTAAAATATTTAAATAAAAAAAATCAGGCCAGGCACGGTGGCTCACGCCTGTAATCCCAGCACTTTGGGAGGCCGACGTGAGTGGATCACGAGATCAGGAGATCAAGACCATCCTGGTTAACACGGTGAAATCCCGTCTCTAGTAAAAAAATACAAAGAAAAAAATTAGCCAGGCGTGGTGGCGGGCGCCTGTAGTCCCAGCTACTTGGGAGGCTGAGGCAGGAGAATGGCGAACCCGAGAGGCAGAGCTTGCAGCGAGCCAAGACAGCGCCACTGCACTCCAGCCTGGGCAAAAGAGCCAGACTCCGTCTCAAAAAAAAAAAAATCAGGCCAGCCATGGTGGCTCACGCCTGTAATCCCAGCACTTTGGAAGGCCAAGACGGGTGGATCAAGAGGTTAGGAGTTCAAGGTCAGCCTGCCCAAGATGGTGAAACTCTGTCTCTATTAAAAATGCAAAAAATTAGCTGGGTGTGGTGGCAAGCACCTGTAGTCCTAGCTACTCGGGAGGCTGAGGCAGAGAATTGCTTGAACCTGGGAGGCAGAGGTTGCAGTGAGCCGAGATCGTGCCACTGCACTCCAGCCTGGGCAACAGAGCGAGACTCCATCTAAAAAAAATCAAATCTGACAATCTGTAAAAGGTAAAACAACAAGACCAAGTGGGGTTTATCTTGGGAATACATGGCTCATTCAACACTTGAAAGTCATCAATGGGCCGGGCGCAGTGACTCAAGCCTGTAATCCCAGCACTTTGGGAGGCCGAGACGGGCGGATCACGAGGTCGGGAGATCGAGACCATCCTGGCTAACACGGTGAAACCCCGTCTCTACTAAAAAAAATACAAAAAACCAGCCGGGCGAGGTGGCGGGCATCTGTAGTCCCAGCTACTCGGGAGGCTGAGGCAGGAGAATGGCGTAAACCTGGGAGGCGGAGCTTGCAGTGAGCTGAGATCCGGCCACTGCACTCCAGCCTGGGCGACAGAGCGCGACTCCATCTCAAAAAAAAAAAAAAAAAGAAAAGAAAGTCATCAATGTATCAAATTATATTCACAGTCTAAATGAGAAAAACCCACACGATTACATCAATGGACACAGAAAAGTCATTTGGCAATATTAATACCATAAAAAATCCAAAGAAAACTATGAATAAAAGGGAAATTCTTTAGCTTAATTAAAGGCATCTACCAAAACAGAAAAATAAAAAATAATTTTAAAAACCCTACAGGTAACATCATGCTTAATGATGGTGAAACATTAAATGTTTCCCCTGAGAATGGAAACCAGATAATGATGTCCACTTTTGCCATTCCCTTTCAAAATCATGCTGAAAGTCCTAGCCAGTGCAATAAGACAAGAAAAATTAAGTTAAAAATCTCAAATAGTAGAAAGGAAAAAATAAAATGTTCTCTTATTTGCAGACAACATGACTGTCTACAGTCGCCTCATAGAATCTACAAAAAAGTTCCTAGTAAGTTAAGTAAGTTTAGCAGGATTACAAGATAAAAGGCAAGCACACAAAAATCAATCATATTTCTATGAATTAGTAATGAATAGTTAGAAACTGAAATTTTTAAGAAGTATAATTTATAATAGTGCCAAAAAATTAAATATTTAGTTATAAATTTAACAAAATATGATAGGATGTGTATGCTGAAAATGTCAAAACACTGATGAAGGAAATAAAAAATGACCCAAATAAATGGCTAGACATACTGTGCTCAAGAATTGAAAGATTCAACATCATAAAGATGTCAATGCTCCCCAAGTTAATTAACAAGAATTATCTGTAAATAAAAACAAGTTGATTCTAAAATCAAAATGGAAAGGCAAAGGAAATAAAATAGCCAAAACAATTTTGCAAATTTAATCAGCTGCCTTCTGCATTAAAATGCGAGCTCTTACTACTTGGTTGAGTTGCAGAACAAAAAAAAAATGTGAGTTCTATGATGTCTCCACTGCATTAGAGTGTGAGCTCCAAATTTATCATTGTAACTTCAGTGCTGTGACTTCACAGAAGGAATGAAAGTCAGCTAATTTCAGAGAAATTAATTGAACAGGATACATGTAACCTTCACAATGCCCTGCACTCACTGAATATTTTCTTTTTTAAACTGACATAGAACAAAACTGACCATTTTTCTTGTGGTGTATAGTTCTACAAGTTTTATCACATGTATAGATTTGTGTAACTACTATCACAATCGAAGCATAGAACACTCCCAATTCAGGTATAGAACACTTCCATCACCTCCCCCCAAAAAAAAAACTCCCTCATTTTGCACCCACTGAAGTACAGAGAAAACAAACAAAAAACTCCTTCATGCTATCTCTTTATAGTCACACCCCCTCCTACCCTGGAAATGAACTTGAAGATGGACTTGCAAACCAGAGTTAGTGCCAGAGGAGTAAGTTTTGTTTGCCCCATGCAGTGATTCCCTATAATTTTATGTTGCCTTGGCATCAGTTTTTAAATATCAGTTTAACTTTCTCATACTAGAAGCAGGGCTCAGTCATCCTTGACAGTTTCCAGTTCTACACCTCTTCCCAGTTCCTCAAGGTGGACCTCCTATTGATCACCTCCCTATGGGACAGCTGAATACAACCTACTTAACTGGCCCCACTGACTGCCAAACCCTGCATGGATTGTGCAGACATGCCACAGTGACCTTCTAAAAGTCTTACCAGTTTACTTTAAACCCATTAATCAGAATTCTCCCTACAGGAAATCTGCTTAGATACGCCCTGGATGCCAATAAAAGCTTTGGCCCATGGGCCCCCTCTACCCTTCCCAGCACTGACCCATCTCCACGTGGCCTTCAGGCATGCCATGTACTCCCAGGGCCTGTAATGAAATCCTCATTCCATTTTGTGTCTCTTTCTGTTGCTGAAGTGCTATTCTTTATTTTCAAAGAATTTAAAACACTCCATCTCATGCTCCCTGAGCTAGTATCACAGCACAGTGTTTCAATTTATGTTTGCATCACTGGTTTCAACAGAAAGGCCTTATTCTAGCTCCTTCTTTTGTTGGAATATAGTTGGTGCTCAAATACGCTTACTGAATGAAGGGAGAATTCAGACAAACACAGATTGGAGAGAGGAAGAAAATGACAGATAAGCCATTACAACTAGAAAACACTACTAAGTATAAGCAGAAAAGAACAGACTATTTCATTTCCTTGTCCCCAAATCCTCAATAACTCCCTACTATTTATGGAAGAGTTTTAATTATTTACCCTCGCATTAAAAGCTCTCCACAATGGGGACACAAATTATCTTTACAATATTATTTCCTACTACTCTCTTTCTACAACTAGAAAAAATATACAGTGTCCTTCGGCATCTGTGGGGGACTGATTCCAGGACTTCCCTCAGATACCAAAATTCTCGGATGTTCAAGTCCCTTATATAAACTGGTGCACTATTTACATATAACCGATACACATCTTCTTGTATACTTTAAATAATCTTAGATTAATTATAATACCTAAAACAATGTAAATGCTATGTAAATAGTTGTTATACTGTATATTTATAGGGAATAACAAGAAAGAAAGTCTGTACATGTTCAATACAGACTATATTTTCTGGACATTTACGATCCTAGGTTGGTCGAATCCATGGATATGGAACCCACAGACAGAAAGGGTCATCTGACTATACGTGGTTCTGGCATGCCTAAAACCTACTCCCACTCTGCCATTCCTTCTCTGAAACAGTAGCCCAAAGTGGTTATTTTTGTAGTTTATGATCCGACCCCTTAGTCAGAGCTGATTAAACTGTACCACTGATAAAACGGAGAAAAATTCATACACAGGCAAAGACAAGCAGACTCCCCAAGTTTTTTAATAGAAGCCTTAGAGACTGAGACAGTTAAAAAATGGTGAATGAGCCGGGTGTGGTGGCTCACGCCTGTAATCCCAGCACTTTGGGAGGCCGAGGCACGCAGATCACAAGGTCAGAAGATTGAGACCACCCTGGCGAACATGGTGAAACCCCGTCTCTACTAAAAATACAAAAAAATTAGCTGGGCGTGGTGGTGGGCGCCTGTAGTCCCAGCTTCTCGGGAGGCTGAGGCAGGAGAATGGCGTGAACCCGAGAGGCGACGGAGCTTGCAGTGAGCGGAGATCGCACCACCGCACTCCAGCCTGGGAGACAGAGCGAGATTCCATCTCAAAAAAAAAAAAAAAGGTGAATGAGGCCAGGCACGGTGGCTCACAACTGTAATCCCAGCACTTTGGGAGGCTGTGGCGGGTGGATCACCTGAGGTCAGGCGTTCGAGACCAGCCTGGCCAACATGGCCAAACTTCATCTCTACTAAAAGTAAAAAAATTAGCCAGGCATGGTAGCAGGTGCCTATAATTCCAGCTACTCAGGAGGCTGAGGCAGGAGAATCACTTGAACCCGAGAGGTGGAGGTTGCAGTGGGCCAAGATCGCGCCACTGCATTCCAGCCTGGGCAACAAGAGTGAGACTCCATCTCAAAAAAAAAAGAAAAAAAAAGGATGATGAATGCTTGAACTGATAATTCGTGTAGAGCTGGTACAGCTTCAGAGCCTGTGTAGGTAGAAACCACGCATTGAACAATTAGGAGACAGAAAAAGAGTCGAAAAACCAAGCATCTCTTGGAAGGCAGAAAAACCACTGTTCGGCCGGGCGCGGTGGCTCAAGCCTGTAATCCCAGCACTTTGGGAGGCTGAGACGGGTGGATCACGAGGTCAGGAGATCGAGACCATCCTGGCTAACACGGTGAAACCCCGTCTCTACTAAAAAAAATACAAAAAAACTAGCCGGGCAAGGTGGCCGGCACCTGTAGTCCCAGGTACTCGGGAGGCTGAGGCAGGAGAATGGCGTGAACCCGGGAGGCGGAGCTTGCAGTGAGCTGAGATCCAGCCACTGCACTCCAGCCTGGGCGACAGAGCGAGACTCCGTCTCAAAAAATAAAATAAAATAAAATAAAAAGAAAAAAAAAAAAGAAAAAAAAAAAAAGAAAAACCACTGTTCCTGGCACTCTGTAATCTAGATATAGTTTATTTTCTTATTTTACTTTTCTTTTTTTTTCTTTTCTTTATCTTTCCCTCTCTCCTTCTCTTTCTTTCTTTCGAGACAGGGCCTCATTCTGTCACCCAGGCTAGAGCGCACTGGCATGATCATGGCTCACTGCAGCATCAAACTCCTGAGCTCAAACGATCCTCCTGCCTCAGCCTCCTGTGTAGCTAGGGCTACAGGCTTGAGCCACAGTGCCCAGCCTAGTTTATTTTTTATCTTCAAAATGCCCACAAGATGCCTATTATATGCTAACAATAAATTCTACTTTATTTAAGGTAGCTTAGCCAGGTGTGGTGGCTCACACCTGTAATCCCAACAACTTGGGAGGCTGAGACAGGAGGATTGCTTGAGGCCAGGAGTTCAAAACCTGCCTGGGCAACATACTGAAACATCCATCTCTAAAAAAAAAAAAAAACAGCAAAGAAATTAGCCAAGCACCGTACGTATAGTCCCTACTACTCAAAAGGCTGAGGCAAGAAGACTGCTTGAGCCCAGGAGTTTGATGCTGTAGTGAGCTATGGTCACGCCACTGCACTCCAGTCTGGCTACGGAGCAAGACTTCATCTCTTAAAAAGTAATAAACAAACAAACCAACATTGTTTCTTGTTGGGAGTCCAGAAAAAAAGAAAAAATAAATAAGTTAGCTTAAGTAGACTTCTGTTCCTTAAAACTACATGAACCCAGCTGGGCGCGGTGGCTCACGCCTGTACTCCCAGCACTTTAGGAGGCCGAGGCGGGCGGATCATGAGGTCAGAAGATCGACACCATCTTGGCCAACGTGATGAAATCCTGTCTCTACTAAAAATACAAAAATTGGTTGGGTGTGATGGCACGCACCTGTAGTCCCAGCTACTCGGGAGGCTGAAGCATGAGAATCACTTGAACCCGAGAGGCAGAGGTCACAGTTATCTGAGATCGGGACACTGCACTCCAGCCTGGCGACAGAGCAAGACTCTGACTCCAAAAAAAGAAAAAAAAAAAAAACCAAAAACTACATGAAGCCTAAGATATCATCTAAACTCTGTACTCTTCAATATATTCTACACTTTCCCGCCTATGCTACAGATAGCTAAATATACATCTTATTTCCCCTATTAAGGTAAAAACTAAACTGGTTACACAAACTTAGAACTGTATACACATAAAATTTAAAACGTTTCTACTTTTGTGCATCAAATGGTACTATCAAGAAGGTTTAATGACACCCATAGGAGAAAATAATTGCAAATCACTTATCTGATAAGGGTCTAGAATCCAAAACAGTCTAAGAACTCATATAACTCAACACCAAAAACACACACAGCCCAATTAATATTAGGCAAAGGATTTGAATAAACATTTTTGCAAAGATGATATACAAATGGGCAACAAGAACATGAATAGATGCTCAGCATCATTCATTATCAGAAAATGCAAACCAAAATCACAAAGAAATACTATTCCAAACCCATTAGGATGGCTATATATATTTTTTTCTGAAAGAAAATAACAAGAACATAGAGAAACTGGAACCCTCATTCATTGCTAGTGGGAATGGAAAATGCTGCAGCTTTTAGAAAACAGTTTGGCAGTTCCTCAATGACTTAAACACAGAATTATCCTATAACCCAACAATTTCACTAAGGGGCATAGCATCCAAAAGAATTAAAAACCAGTGCTCAGGGAATATGCCCAAAGGAACTGATATCAGTATGTTTAAGATATCTCTATACTCCCATGTTTAAACACAGCATTATTCACAATAGTCAAGATATGGAAACAACCTAAGTGTCCATCAATGGACGAATGCATTTTAAAATGTATATGTACATGATGGAATATATTCAGCATTTTTAAATTAGGAAATTCTGTCATTTGTGACAACATGGATGAACAGAGAGAACATTATGTTAAGTGAAATTAGCCACGCAGAGAGACAAATCCCACATGATCTCACTTCTATCTGGAATCTAAAGAAGTCAGACTAATAGCAGTAGAGAGTAGAATAGTAGTTACCAGAGGCCGGGGGGTGGTCATGGGGGAAGGAGATGGAGGTGGGTGGAGGAGAGTGAAAGGGAAAAGGGGAAATATTGGTCAGTGGGTACAAAATGGGTTTCAGTTAGACAGGAGGAATAAGTTTTGGTGTTCTACTGCATAGCACAGTGACTACAGTTAATAGTAATATACATTTCAAAACAGTTAAAAGAGGATTTTTTAAATGTTTTCAGCATAAATCAATGATAAATGTTTGAGGTGATGATATGCTAATTAGACTGATTTGATTATTCCACAATGCAAACATATATCAAAACTTCACATTGTGCCCCATAAATATACATTTGTCAATTAAAAATAAAACTTGAAAGAAAAAAGTGCTCAAACAAAAACTTGTACACAAATGATACTAGCAGCACTATCCATAACAACTAAAAGACAGAAACCATCCAAATGTCCACCAGCGGATAAATGGATAAACAAAATGATATATCCAAGCAATGGACTATTATGCAATCATAAAAAGTAATGCTGTACTGATGCATGCTACAATATAAATGAACCTTAAAAACATGCAAAGTGAAAGAAGCCAGACATAAACAGTCAAAAACTATATGACTCCCTTTATATGAAATATCCAGACTAAGCAAATGCACAGAGACCAAAAACAGATTGTTGGCTTGGGGACAAGGCAGGATGGAAGTGACTGCTTAGTGAGTACAGAGCTTCTTTTTGGGGTAATGAAATGTTCTAGAACTAGATAGTGGTGCTAGTTGTACAACATTGTGAATGTATTGAATGTCACTAAATGTAAATTTTATGTTATATGCATGTCTTAGCTCAGGTTGCTATAACAAAATATCGACTTGGTGACTTGAACAACAGACATTTGTATCTCACAGTTCTGGAGACAGAAAAGTCTAAGATCAAGGTCCCAGCAAATTTGGTGTCTGGTGAGGAGTCTCTTCTGGTTTTCAGACAGCTACCTTTCTGCTGTGTGCTCACATAGCAGCAGGGCAGAAAAAGGGAAGCAAGCTCCCCAGGGCCTCTTCTTATAAGGGTGTTAATCCCATCATTAGAGTCCCACCCTCCTGAACTCATCTAAACCTAATTACCTCAAAGATCCCACCTCCAAATATCATTACTGGGGATTAGGGCTTCAACACATAAATTTTGGAGGGACACAAACATTCAGTCCACAGCAATATATTCCACTGCGATAAAAAAATTTAGCAGATTTATAAAACTGAACTTCCAGTTTCAGTTTTTAAAATATGGTTGCCAGCATTCATCAACAGACTAACTGCTTACTTCTTTTGGTAGGAGTAAGTATCCCAAACCAAAAGCCATATGTAAACCACACATTGCGGTAAAATAAAAACTTAGAGGAGATTCACTTTTTTCTTTGTGGCTCTGTTTGGTATTGAATATATTAAATAGAAAACTAAATTACACTGGTTAAGGCTTTTTAAACAAAATATAAAACGACTGTTCCTATCAAATGCTGTTTATTCTGTATCAGCTGCTTTTAAGTTTGTTTTTTCTTTCCCCAAGACCGAGTCTTGCTCTGTCGCCCAAGCTAGAGTGTAGTGGCGCAATATCGGCTCACTGCAACTTCTGCCTTCCAGATTCAAGGAATTCTCCTGCCTCAGCCTCCCAAGAAGCTGGGATTACAGGCACCACCACGTCCAGCTAATTTTTTCTATTTTTAGTAGAGATGGGGTTTCACCAGGTTGGCCAGGCTGGTCTCAAACGCCTTACCTCATGATCCACCCACCTTGGCCTCACAAAGTGATAAGATTACAGGCATAAGCCATCACGTCCGGCCTTTTAAGTTTGAATCTAAAATGCAGGTTAATGTTAAAAACTTCACTGATGATAAACAAATGTTATTTAGTATGAAATTATACGAAATAACCTATATACTTAATATACTGTAATATACATTAAATAACCTATACATTTAACACATTTAATAGTAAATGTATAAATACTTAATAAAAGATGTATGTGTTTGCTATCAAAAAAATGGCTGGGAGGCCAGCTATGGTGGCTCACGTCTGTAATCCCAGAACTTCGGGAGGCCGAGGTGGGCAGATCAGGAGGTCAGGAGATAGAGACCATTCTGGCCAACATGGTGAAACCCCATATCTACTAAAAATACAAAAATTAGCCGGCCGTGGGGGCTTGCGCCTCTAGTCCAGGCTACTCGGGAGGCTGAGGCAGGAGAATCACTTGAACTTAGGAGGCAGATGTTGCAGTGAGCCGAGATTGCTCCAGCCGAGATCGCGCCACTGCACTCCCGCCTGGGTGACAGAGCAAGACTCTGTCTCGAAAAAAAAAAAAGAAAAGAAAAAAAAAGGCGGGGGAGGGCTGGGCACGGTGGCTCAGCCTCTAATCCCAGCACTTTGGGAGGCTGAGGCAGGTGGATCACTTGAGGTCAGGCGTTCGAGACCAGCCTGACCAACAGGGCGAAACCTCATCTCTACTAAAAATACAAAAAATTAGCCTGGCACAGTGGCACGTGCCTGTAATCCCAGCTACTTGGGAGACTGAGGCAGGAGAATCACTTGAACCCAGGAGGCAGAGGTTGCAGTAAGCCAAGACTGCACCAGTGCACTCCAGTCTGGATGAGAGTACAACTCTGTCTCAAAAATAATAATAATAATAATAATAATAATAAAAGACCAAAATATAAAAAGATTGAGTGCAAAAAACAGACATATCTAGTTCTACAGAAATTGAGAATAATCTGTTAGGCTGATAAGAAAACCTAAAGAAGATATTTTCTTCAAAACTAGCAACAGCATTAAGGCAATATTTATAAAACAAAATTCAGCACTTCCTTTATATTACATTTCAGTTACAGATGCTGTAGTCTAGACTTTCTTAAAAGTTATGCAGCTGCCACAAGTATTTTACCAAAATCTATACGTTTAGGTAGTTAATCCCTTTTTTTTTTTTGAGACAGAGTCTCAGAGTCTCGCTCTGTCACCCAGACTGGAGTGCAGTGGCCCGATCTCGGCTCACTACAAGCTCCACCTTCCGGGTTCTCCTGCCTCAGCCTCCCCAGTAGCTAGGACTACAGGCACCGGCCACCATGCCCGGCTAATTTTTTGTATTTTTAGTAGAGACGGGGTTTCCCTGTGTTAGCCAGGATGGTCTCAATCTCCTGACCTCATGATCCGCCCGCCTCGGCCTCCCAAAGTGCTGGGATCACAGGCGTGAGCCACCGTGCCAGGTCTGGTAGTTACTCCTTTAAACATGGACTGTGTTTTGCCAGCACACGGGTAACTAAAGATTGTTGGGCTTTGTTAAAATTATTAGAGCTAGATTTACTTGGAGATAACCAAATTTAAGGGTGGCAGACCCCAAGTTTCTGGTTTAATTATCCTTCAATTTAATCTGTATCTCTACGCAGAGGTTAAAAAAAAAAAAAAATGAACAAGAACATGGTCCCTGTCTCTGGAGACTTTGCAATTTAGTAGAAGAGACACACATGGGCCAGGCACGGTGGCTCACGTCTGTAATCCCAGCACTTTGGGAGGCCGAGGCGGGCGGATCACAAGGTCAGGAGATCGAGACCATCCTGGCTAACACAGTGAAACCCCATCTCTACTAAACATTCAAAAAAAATAACTAGCTGGGCGTGGTGGCGGGTGGCCTGTACTCCCAGCTACTCAGGAAGCTGAGGTAGGAGAATGGTGTGAACCCGGGAGGCGGAGCTTGCAGTGAGCCAATCGCCCCACTGCATTCCAGCCTGGGCAACAGGGCAAGACTCCGTCTCAAAAAAAAAAAAAAAAAAAAAAATTAGACACATACATAGAGGTAATTATGGAAGTCTCAATATTTTGTCTTTATCTCATTCAATCCTCAAAAATGGCTGATGAGTACACTGTCCCAGTCCACTTTTATAAAGCAAGGTACAGAAGTTTTACACTAGATGTAAAAGGTTGATTTTGCAACAATTTTACACCTCCAGGGTTTTTCCTGAAGTTGTTTCCTTTCTGATCCACAACAGCAAAACATGTAGCCAAATAGCTATTCTGACTCTTTTCCCATCCTCATTAAATTCCTTACAAAATATGGTAAGCATAATTTTTCACATGACTATTTTCATATCATCTCAATTCCTTCAAAAACAAAAATCCAGTTCAAAGTTTATTTTCCTTAAAGCTTCACAAAAAGACTACTGGTATGTCTCACTCAACTTATTAATGACCCCTTCTTGCAGAGACTGAAAGATTTATTTAAAGTTATTTACTTTTTTTCTCTAATCCAATATTACTGGTAAAAAAAAAAAAACAAAAATGTTATTTACATCAACTATCTGGATATCACATTTTGAAAAGGAGACTGACAAGCACCCATAAACTACCATAACTATCTCCATGCTCCAGTTTCTCAAGTCGTAAATCATCTGCCACACTGCTATGCAAGTCACCGTTCCGAAATGTAGTTCTAAGTATGTCGCCATTGTTTAAAAAACTCACAAATGTTCCCTGTACTGCCACCTCTCACTGAATCAGTTCAAATTACTTAGTTCTGTCAGACAAATTTAGCTCCTCCATAATTTAGACCCAACCTTTTTGCCTCAGTTTTTGACACATACCTCAAACACCCTAGGGGCAATCATACTGATGAGAATCTGCAGTCCCAAAAAGTGCTGAGCTATTTCATATATAATTCTATATGTTATTTTTACCTGTCCTGTCATCAGAGTCATTCTAACCCAAGCCCTCTTCATTAGTAAAATAATAAGCTTTCATGTTTCATCTACTGTAAAGTTCCTAACTTCCTATCTCAAAGTTAATCACTCCTTCCTCAGTGGTACTGATGCATCTCATATCCTCTTTTATAACACTAATCAGGTAATATTGTAAGCATTGATATTATAGGACTCCCTTATGTGAAACTTTTTAAATAAAATGTTCTATTTACCTAATTTCCTATGTGCCTAGTGCCTAGTATACATAGAGGACTCACAATAATTTGCTGAATGAATAAATAGTAAGAAAATTCCAGACTAATTCGTAAGAACTAAAAAGGGTTCTGCAACAATCTTAAATGTCTGAAGGGTAATCATGTAAATGAATTGAATTGTTTTTTGTGGCGCTAAGGGGGAAACTGGGACTATGAACATTACGATGAACCACACTGTACTTCAACATAGAACCTTCTAACAACACAACTAATACCCTCAATAGGCTCTGTTGAGAAAACTGAGCTCCAAATTAGTAAAAGAATTCAAGCATGACTAAATAACATGTATCAGATGTCTAAACCTTCTGAGAATAAAAAGGCATACACTTAGCTGTATGGTAGCTGCTGGTGCTTTGCTTTGACATTTTGCTCATGTCTAACCTAGAAGTACATCCTGAACTGACGATATGCATGATAGAACCTTTCTTCCAGTTGCACAGGTGAAACCTGGATCCTGACCAAGGTAATTGTATTTTTTTCCCTACACAGTGTTATGTTTCTATTAAATGGACAACTAAATCAAAAGATTACGTTTCAGTGGTGTTGTAGAAGAGCAATACAATCTTATCTACTCATTAAAATAAGTGGCTAGTTATTATTTTACTCAAGAAAATTTTATAGTGGTTATTTCCTAAAATTTTCCCTTCGTGCAGTAGAGTTCTCAGCTGTGTTATTTGTACACCCACCCAGTTTTGAAAGTTAATCCTTATCCTAGCATTCTTGACAGTATTACTGTGCTTCTGAGAGTATATCACAAAGATGGGCATTATCCTCCAGTTATTTGTTCAATTAGTGTGCTAGTTACCTTATATAATAATTACCTATCAAAAGTTTTATTGGTTTTTTTTTTTTTTTTTTTTTTTTTCTGAGACAGAGTCTTACTCTGTCGCCCAGGCTGAAGTGCAGTGGCACAATCTCGGCTCCTGCAAGCTGGGCCTCCTGGGTTCACACTATTCTCCCGTCTCAGCCTTTCCAGTAGCTGGGACTACAGGCACTCGCCATTACGCTCGCCTAATTTTTTTGTATTTTTACTAGAGACGGAGTTTCACCGTGTTAGCCAGGATGCTCTTGATCTCCTGACCTCGTGATCCTTCCACCTAAGCCTCCCAAAGTGCTGGGATTACAGGCGTAAGCCACAGCGCCTGGCTAGTTTTATTAGTCTTTAGATCAAAGACTAATAAAATTTAGATCAAAAATTTTGGTAACCAAAACACAATTCTGAATCACGAGTTATTTGTTTCCTAAATAACATTCAAGGGTTACCGATCTCTGTAACTCTGGGCAGTACCAATAATGTCAAAAAGTCAGTGAGGGGTTGGGGGAGTTAAGGCTTATGTAAGTACAAAAAAGCAACTTAAATGTTATCACTCTTCAAAAATACAAAAACTTATTCAGTTGGGATGTTTTCCTTATTTAAAACTTCAATAACTTACTTTAGAACTTAACCTTCTGTGTACTATATCTTCCTGGTAATGAACCATGAATTTTTTCCACATGGGTAAGAGGGACTTTAATTCCATTTGCTAGATTTACCCTGGTACTTGTAGGAAAAATTTTCCTTTCCTTTTAGCACTGGAACTCAAATAAGAATACAGTGTGTGCAACTGTATATTGCATTTATTTTACCTTTTGATAAATGTACATTTTAGTACCCGAAACTATCATATTAACAACCTAAACTTTTAGAGCCTAAATTAAACTTTATATACACGACCTATTATTAAAAAATAGTTCAGTTTGCCTGTAATCCCAGCACTTTGGGAGGCCGCGGGGGATAGATCACTTCAGGTCAGGAGTTCGAGACCAACCTGGCCAACATGGTGAAACCCCATCTGTACTAAAAATACAAAAAATTAGCCGGGCCTGAGGTGCGCAGCTGTAATCCCAGCGACTCCGGAGGCTGAGACCGGAGAATCGCTGGAACCCGGGAGGCAGAGGTGGCAGAAAGCCAAGATCGCACCACTGTACTCTAGCCTGAGAGACAGAGGGAGGCTCCGTCTCAAAAAGAAAAAAGAAAAAGAAAAAAAAAAGTTCAGTTTCACAGTATGGCCTATTAAGCCACTGGGAGGTACGGACGGACAATAGGGAAGTTAAGGAGGGACATACAAGATACTTTAAAGAAACAAGTGGCTAGAAACATCCACAAAGGCACTGAGGTAGGCCAAGTAGAAAAATTAGAAAAATATGGAAATAATCTGTGGTTATACTCTGAAACCAACAGGCCTAAGTACTAACTACATGGCTAACTTCTCCCTAATATTTATCTCTCCAGCAATTTCTCTCTCTACGAATATCTTCAAACTCATTCTCTAATAGTTTCTCGTGTCTCTCACCATACTTCCAAACCCTCAAATTTTCTTTATCATCTTCTCACCACCTTAACAAGAATAACGTGGAAACAATGTATTATCTTTAGCTTTATTTTATATTCCTGTCCTGCTTTTCAAAAGCAGATAATGTGAACATTTTATGTTTTTCTAACAAAAAAAAAAGTAAACTATTATAGTATTTGAATGACTTTTTCCTGGGACAACAACAAAAAATGTATTTGCCCCACTTGACTAAAAGATGGCTATGAACAATCTAGATGAAAACCAGATTTGGAAATTCTAAATAATGCCTAACGTATGATGGGTAGTTGTACATTACAGTACTTGGGAAAATATGAGAAAACAGCACATAATTTGATTTCAAAATTATTATGTTCAGTTCCAAATTTAAAATGTTTTAATCTATGTGGGGTTAGAGACAAGCAGATGAAAATATTTTTTAACAAAAAAAGTATCTAACATAAAATTCAAATTAAAAAACATACCTGAAAAGCCACATTCAAAGATGAGTTAAACACCTTATCAAGTTCACTCTCAAACTAGCTCTAAGTAAGGAGCATGACTTGTAGCTTGATTTCCTAAGGTAAACTTCTCTTAATTGCAGGAAAGAGCACGCTGAAAACCCAGTCAGTCACATGGGTTTCCCTCTCTTTCTTATTTCGGCCACAGAAATAAGAAGCATAAGAAAGGCTGAGGCAGCAAATGCTGGAGGGGAGAAAACTATGTGCAGTGTGCAGGATTTCTTCTTAAAGGCACAGAAAATAATTACAACTAGCAGCAGAAGGAAGGAAAATTAACACTTTTTTCACAGGCTATGAGAGAGGTAAAGGTATGCCAACAAACTGAGTAGACCTGAGGAAAATCTTACAAGTTAAAGCTTTTCACAAACAGGCAAGCATGGCTATCTAAACAGCATAAAATGAAAATAAAAGATTTTTCCCATTAATAAAAAGGAAGCCAAGATTGAATTTGGCCGAAATAATTAATCAACAAAGTAAAGGCTAGGAAAGTACTTCCAGATTTGTATTTTGAATCTGTTCTCTATTATACACCTCTGTTTATACTCATCGATTACATAGTACCTGAATATGACCCAATTTTAAATCAGTAAAGCAATGTGAGCTATAACGGTGTATTGTACTTCAGTCACTACCTGAGGAGACCTGCCTATTAACCAGCCCAGTATTTCCGTGGTTACAGTCGGGGAATCACCCGCATCAGAATCACATGCGGGCCCTTTTAAAAAGTTGGATTCCTGGTGGACCCCACCCAAGATCTACTTGGGTCTCAAGGAATCTGCATTCTTAACAACCCTCCCCCTTGCAAGTAATTTTAAACACTAAATTTAAGAATCACTGTAGTAGGGTCCAAGCAACTATCAGCCATAACTACCTGAAGATAACTCACAGTGTAGCTAACAGAGTTCCTAGGGAGAAAAGAGCAGCCTCAAAAAGGACACACTTTGCCTTTCTGCATACATTTAGAGATGGATAACAGATGTATCATCTCAAAATCTCCAAATGTTTCCACTCTTTCCCAAAACCTTCCTACCACAACATACTAAGTATGAAATGCATGAGTAAGCCAAGTTAAACATTTCATGAACTTAAACTAAAAAATTGGCTTTGCCTGTCTATAAAAGTTCCTTAAGACAATAAAAGATACAAATATTTTAATCCTTCTCAGCATTCCTTCCTTTCGGTTCCTTCTCAGATTTGCTTTTTAGTCAAAGCTTCAAGACTTTGGGAAATGTTATATCACTACACCAGAATCTACTTTAACATCCATCCAATCCCATGTACAAATTATGTTTAAAAATCTTCTACTGCACAAATTGTGTAACATTTCCCAGACAGTACACAAAAATTCATCCAGTATCTTTCTTTCTTCAAATCAGTGGATTTCAGCGGTGAAGTTGAGGAAGGGGTTATAGTAGTCTTGCTATAGTCTGAATAATAACATTTGAATCTTCACTATATGCCACATAGCAAAAACAAAGAATGTAGAATATTATTTAACTCTCATGGCAATCCCATGAATTAGGCATTATTATAATCCCCATTTTATGGATGAGTTGCTTAAGGTCCAGAGAAGTCCAGAATTAAAGAACTAGTAAGCTAATTCAAACCCAAGCAGCCTAACTCTAGAACCAGCATTTTTAAACACCATACCATCCTGTAATTTGAAGATGCCACCTAGGATTAAGCAATTCACTAAAACCTAGTTGACAATCTGAATCAACTGCAAGCAATTTTATCTTTCTTTGGAGACAGTCTCATTCTGCCATCCAGGCAGGAATGCAGTGGTGCAACCATAGCTCACTGCAACCGCAACCTCCCCAGCTCAAGTGATCCTCCCACTTCAGCCTCCCGAGTAACTGTGGCTACAGGTGCACACCACCATGCCCAGCTAGTTTTTTTATTTTTTGTAGAGACAGCATCTCGCTATGTTGCCTAGGCAGCCTTGAACTCCTGGGCTCAAGCAGTCCCCTCACCTTGGGCTCCCAATGTAGGTATGAGCCACTGGGCCCAAGCAGGCAACTTTCTAAAAATGCAAATTCACCAGCCAAATAGTAGGTCTCCTGAATCTGACTAGGTGGAGGCTGTGAATTAGAGAATCTAACTTTTGTAAATGTGTTTTTAGGTGATTTTTTAAATTTTTTAAATAAAATGAGATGGGGTCTTGCTATACTGCCAAGGCTGGAACTCCTGGCCTCAAGCGAATCTCCAGTCTCAGCTTCCCAAAGTGCTGGGATTACAGGCATGAGCCACTATATCTGGGCAGTTTCAGGTGATTTTGAAATATACCAAAAGCTAGAAACAACTGCACTAGCTCACCAAAGTGCCACAATGGCAACCTTCATGAAATAACTCATAGTCTGGAAGTTAAAGGCTTAAATTCCAGTTAATTGATTAACTAAAATGTACTTAATACCCCATTCTCTCTCTCTCTCTCTCTCTCTCTCTCTCTCTACTCCTCCCCATCTCAAAGAAATAATAAGAAAAAAATAGATCTAGAATTTGCTACAGAAAAGAAAAAAGAGCTGCTGCTTTGTGCCACCTTCACATGAAAAAACTAAAAGATCACTGATATTTCTACCATGATTACTCTAAGGCAGAGTTGGACCTTTGCTAAAAGACACATTAAAGTTGGAATTTAGAGTTGAAAGGAATAGTTCTATCTCTAGCATGCCTCTCATTTTACAGAGGGGAAAAAAATCCTGTTTTTTTCAGCTTTCTCTTTAACTCAGTTGACATTTGTAATATTCAATCAGTAAATATTTGTGGTCTACTACTGTGGGTGCAACAGAATTGTGTATTATAATACCACAATATTAGAACTGAAGGGACTGTGAATATCCCAATTTCACAGATGAGGAAACCGAAGTCCAGAAATTTAGTGAATTGCCCAAGGTTAACAGAATTATTTAATGGCAGAAGTTGTTACCTAGGACAAAAACCAAGTTACTTATCTCTCAAGCATTGTATTTTCACTACACCAAAAGCTAAGTTTTTGTTCTTAAATTTATAATTCATAGAAATCAGTGTATTAGCTTCAAGCCCTAGGAATAGATCTATAGTCTAGTTGTAATTCTTACATTTAATTAGCTATCTGACTTTGAACAAATAACCATAAAACAGAAATAAACCCTACCCTTCCTAGGTCACAGCAATATGTAAAGAACCACCACCAAAAAAAACTGTGGCTGGGCACGATGGCTCACACCTGTGATCCCAGCACTTTGGGAGGCAGAGGTGAGCAGATCACCTGAGCTCAGGAGTTCGACACCAGCCTGGGCAACATGGTGAGACCTCATCTCTATGAAAAAAAAGAAAAGGAAAAAAAACTTGTGAAGAAAATACATATGAAAATAATTTTAGAAAACTGTGAAATTATGTAGAACTAAGATACACTTTCATATTTTTTCCTAGAGGCAAACAGGTACTGGTTTTTAAATCTTGTAAATGCTGCCCCTAAACAGTGTGCAGTGAATATCATTGTTCTAGGTTACAAAATGAGTTACCATGCATAATTCATTTCCAATATTAAATTAATACCACCTTGTTAGATAATATCTAGCAAATAAAAGATTATTTGTCAACAGCATCATTGGCTTTCCATGGAGTATTAAGGCATGAATAAGGTGATCATAGAACTTCCTTCCACTTAAAAGATCTAAAAACTTCAAAGTGAAAACTTCCATTTAAAAGTAACAGAACCACTCCCCAAATAAAAACCTTTTAGTCAAAATCTCCTATAAAGTGTGAAGTTTAATTAAGAGCATTGTACAAATGTTAGTTCCTTAGTTGTGACAAATGTACCATAAATATAAGGTGATGTTAACCAAAGAGGAACTGGGGGAGGGGTGTAGAAACTCTTGGTATTACCTTTGCAACTTTTCTACAAATCTAAAACTATTAGAAAATAAAATATTTTAAAAATTGAAAATAAATCTCTATGGCCATTTTGGATAGTTTAGAGATTTCTATTAAACAAGTAACTCCAAGTTAGTATTATAATAATAGTCTGCTTTGCTTACAACTGTGTAGTAAAAAATGTTAATTTGGCCGGATGCAGTAGCTCATGCCTGTAATCCCAGCACTTTAAGAGGCCAAAGCAGGCAGATCACTTGAGCCCAGGAGTTTGAGACCAGTCTGAGAAACATGGCAAAACCCTGTCTCTACAAAAAATACAAAACAAAATTAGCAGGTCGTAGTGGTGCATGCCTGTAGTCTGAGCTACTTGGGAGGCTGAGCTGAAAGGATCAATTGAGTCCAGGAGTCTGAAGCTGCAGTGAGCCATGCCACCGCAGTCCAGGCCTGGACAAGAGTGAGATCCTGTCTCCAAAAAAAAAGTTACTTTAATTTAGCGCTTCAAAGTAATATGTTTGAGTGCTTAAGTTATCTTACTTCCACAAAAATCAGAGTTTCTGAATATGTTCTACCTAATTTGTATTCAGGTTATCACATTTCTAATCTGCCAACTGAATGAAAACCACAAATTCCTAAGGTGAAGTCCTGAACCAATGCTGAATTTCCGGTGCTTTAGTGTAGGTCCCTAGAGTATTGTTTTTTATGGGGTTTTTAAAAGAAAATACTGGATCTGAGATAGGTGAAGGAGTGAGACACAGGGAAAAGATATAAAAGGCTCTTGAGCTAGCTCCCCAATTTAACATAATGGTAGCTTCACAACACTCTAAAATCCTAATAGACTTTTGTGTTTATTCCAGAGCAATTAATTATGTATTATTTTCTGCTTTCCTAAAATTTTAAACACTAATTATAGTACCAGAGTTGATCCTGAACAAAACAGGTTTTAATTCAATTGATTTTTCCTTCATTCTCCTTGTAAATAATTGTATCAGAGTATTAAAAAGCTGCCCGCTTTGGGGAGCTTTTAAAATCTTTTAAAACATAAGTTTCATATTCTGCCTTTTCTTTAGTTATTTGAGAAAGGAACTTTTTTTTGAGAAACTCACGTTGAAACTCGTTTTTATTTTAGTTGACTGGGGGAGGAATACACACTATGGAACAAGTAAGGGAGCCTTATAGGACAGAGATGTTTATGATGGCTCAGTCAGATGGATGAATTATGATTTTGTCAACTAGTGCAAATTCTAGGTGGAAAAAAGGACATGGCTGACTTTGCTGTTTCCGAGAACCTTAAATTAAGAAAAAAATCTTCGGCCGGGCGCGGTGGCTCAAGCCTGTAATCCCAGCACTTTGGGAGGCCGAGACGGGGGATCACGAGGTCAGGAAATCGAGACCATCCTGGCTAACACGGTAAAACCCCGTCTCTACTAAAACATACAAAAAACTAGCCGGGCGAGGCAGCGGGCGCCTGTAGTCCCAGCTACGCGGGAGGCTGAGGCAGGAGAATGGCGTGAACCTGGGAGGCGGAGCTTGCAGTGAGCTGAGATCCGGCCACTGCACTCTAGCCTGGGTGACAAAGCGAGACTCCGTCTCAAAAAAAAAACAAAAAAGAAAAAAAAAAATCTTCATCGGTTTTCATATTAGGGAGAATGGAGACTATCTAGATGTGAAAAGAAATCACTAAAAGAGCCTTTAGTTTTTCCTACTCAACCCAACCGTTGTAAAAAGAGCTCTGTGAAAATAGCTTTTGCCACAATATTTAGGAAGTTTCAGAAGTCAACAACTACAGAGAAAGTCACGTGGATCTGTATGTTTCAAAATCTATAAAGTCAATGTTCTTTTCAGATAAAGGGAAAAAAATCTTCAATTATTCCTTCCTTACCTTAGCAATGCCCTTTAAGGTCACCAAATTCATGTAAAGACTTGGTTAAAAAAAGAAAATCAGCACTACCAGGAAACACAGATAAGTATCTATATAAAATAACAGTAACTATGCCAATGCAATCCTAACAAGCTTCAAAAGTATTAAATGGCCTAAAAACAAACAAACAAAAAACTACAAAAGAGTCTATGTAAAAAATAAAGCATTCTACTTAGAAAACAAGACATTAATTTACTTGAAGGACCCACAAAAACTTTGGTTTAGAACTTTTTTTAAGAGACACAGTCTCACTCTGTCACCCAGGCTAGAGTGCAGTGACTCAATCATGGCTCACTGCAGCCTTGAACTCCTGGACTCAGGCAATCCTCCTGCTTCAGCCTCCAGAATAGCTGGGACTACAGGCACATGCTACCATGCCCAGCTTAGAAAGATTTTTTAAGAAGAGTAACAAATGGATCCTTGAGGAATTAAGGCAAGCTTGGAAAAACAAAAGACTTCAAAAGTGTTCACTCCTCCTCACTGCTGAGTGGTACCCATCTAGCATTTCAACTTTTTTTTTTTTTTTGAGACGGAATCTGGGTTTCACCATGTTGGCCAGGCTGGTCTCGAACTCTTGACCTCAGGTGATCCACCCGCCTCGCCCTCCCAAAGTGTTGGGATTATAGGTGTGAGTCACTGCGCCCAGCTGCATTTCAATTTTTATAGACAGGAAAGGGTCAAGGATCTGAGGGAATGCTACTTCTAGCGCTCTGACAGCCAAGTCACCATAAACACAGAAAGGTGTCCATGTGAAACTGAAGCAAGCCCCCAGTAGGGACTGAAATAGAACTCACCTCATGTGGAAGGGAAGGAAGGTGGAAGATGACCACTAAGGCCCTCCAAATGAAAGCAGTCATATTCTAACTGAATTCCTGTATTTCCTATATGATAGCTACCGAAATAATGTGTCTTAATTTAACATAATACTTTGTAGTAATAGATACATTGCTGTAAAATGTTCCCCCTTCTTACGTAAACGTAAAACTTTTTTTTTTAAAGGTTTCTCGTATAGATTTTTGCCTAATTAAGAGGAAGAGAAGAACGAAGTGGGAAGGGAAGAAGAAGAAAAGCATGGAGGATAAACAGGTGGCAGAGAAAAGAGCCATAAAGTGAACAAAGGTTGTAGACTGAACATAAACATGGACTGGGAAATCAGGAATCCTGGTTTCGAATCCCAGCCTGCCACTAGCTAACTAAATTACCTTCTTTAGACAATGAGATTCCTCATCTAAAAAAAATAAAATGGGAGTAAGAGTTGCACCAAAGAACAAGATTCCATCCCAAACAAGCCACTTCCAAAGAGAGCCCTCACCTGGAGCTTCAGAGTTGAGAATAGCAACTATGCATTTGGGGGTAGGGTTGGATCTCTTGGGTTGTGTTGTGAGACAGGGGTAATTTCTGATTATTTTCACTGAGGATGGAGATTTTTGCTCAAAATTACACTAGCTAGAGCACAGTAAAGGGGAATCCATGAAAGCTACTGATTCAACCCAATCTGAATAGTGTTCATACCAGTGGCTAGGTATTATAGTTTCAGAGATGAATGTCACAGTTCCTGCCTTTAAGGTGTTCAGAATTCAGTTAAGAAAAACTGTGCCTCTCTGACTCTGCCCTTTCTTTCCCAAGAATGTCATATAAAGGAAGCACTGACTCCTAGAGTCTTGACATTCAGACCTCTATCACGAAAAATGAGGCTTAGAGAAATTAACTTTAGGGCACCTGTTTTCTGACTTCAAATTGAGTGCTCTGACACATATGAATAATGTGGCCATATGAATGTCATCTAGCTATATTAAGTTCTATTAGGCTACAAATAAAAGAAAATTTAAAAATTAAATCAAAATTCCTGCCTACTTAAAACACATGGGAAATGAAAGAAAAAATAAAATTCCTGCCTACTGTTAATAATATGAAAGCCTCTTATAAATAACGTTGTTGGCTGGGCGTGGTGGCTCACGCCTGTAATCCCAGCACTTTGGGAGGCTGAGGCGGGTGGATCACCTGAGGTCAGGAGTTCAAGACCAGCCTGGCCAACATGGTGAAACCTGGTCTCTACTAAAAATACAAAAATTAGCCGGGCGTGGTGGCAGGTGCCTATAATCCCAGCTACTCGGGAGGCTGAGGCAGGAGAATCGCTTGAGCCCAGGGGGCGGAGGTTGCAATAAGCCAAGATGGCACCACTTGCCCACTCCAGCCTGGGCAAAAGAGGGAAACTCCATCTCAAAAAAAAAAAAAAAATTGTTCATAAATTGCAATTTATCTGTCTTCAAACTTAATCCCCACTAGCCTGCACCCCACCTGCAGGTCAGGGACAGTTGTCTAAATCATCTCTATTCACAATGCATGGCACAGAGCAAGAACTCAAGAGTATACTAGTTGAATCTGTGATCTCCAAAGCCCCTCCCAGATCTAAAATTGCCTGACATCTGACCTGAAAACATGACCAAGATAGATATGACCAATAAACACCCAAAGGCCACACAGTGTTACAAATTTATAAACCTAACTCAACTTGAGATCTTTTAGAATATTGCCAGTACAAGTTTTAAATATATTTTTGCAACTATGTTACAAATACAGATCTCATTACTATACATATTGTCCTGAGTAACACAAAATTAGGATTTTCCACTTTTGATTTAAGAAACTTTATATTTGTAAATGTATATGAGCAAAAAAAATGGAATAAATTAGAAAGAGGAATAAGAAATATCAATTATAATCAGAAAATTATGCCTTTATATCTACAATATGTATGTTAATTGTATAACCTGCTAAAACTTGAGCTCAGAATTCGCTTCTTTCACTTCTGGTTGTAGTCAAGATCCCCAAAAAGGTAGCAAAAACACAGTAGAGAGAACTCTATAAAGGAAAGTTTTACAAGTTGGGAATATTTTCCTATTTACCTAGGGATTAAAAAAAAAGAAGAAAAAAAAAGGGCGTATCAAAATCTAACTCAAGGAAAACTGCCTTTTTTTTTTTTTTTTTTTTTTTTTGAGAGAAGTCTCACTCTTAACCCCCAGGTTTGAGTGCAATGGCTCGATTTCGGCTCACTGCAACCTCCGCCTCCCGGGTTCAAACGATTCTCCTGCCTCCGCCTCCCAACCAGCTGGGATTAAGTCGCCTGCCAATACGCCCGGCTAATTTTTATATATTTTAGTAGAGACGGGGTTTCACCATGTTGGCCAGGCTGGTCTCGAACTCCTGACCTCAGGTGATCCGCCCGCCTCGGCCTCCCAAAGTGCTGGGATTACAGACGTGAGCCACTGCGCCCCGCCGTAAACTGCCCTTACAGTAACGTCCATTAAGTATTTTCTGACTACTCTTATTTATCCCTATTAAATCAACAAACCCCCATCCTGAAATCTGCAACGTTCAGCGCCATAATTTATTTTCTTTCTTTTCTTTTTCTTGAAAGACGGAGTTTCGCTCTTGTCCCCCAGGCTGGAGTGCAATGGCGCGATCTCAGCTCACTGCAACCTCTGCCTCCCGGGTTCGAGTGATTCCCCTGCCTCAGACTCCCGAGTAGCTGGGATTACAGGCACCTGCCACCACGCCTGGCTAATTTTTGTATTTTTAGTAGAGACGGGGGTTTCACCATGTTGGCCAGGCTGGTCTCGAACCCCTGACCTCAAACAGTCCGCCCGCCTCAGCCTCCCAAAGTGCTGGGATTACAGGCATGAGCCACCGCGCCCGTCCCGTAATTTAATTTCAAGAATATCCTGTCAAATAACAAATACAATACCATTTTTTAAAAAAGTTATTGGGAGAAAAAAGTGGAGGCCTATCTGGGAGATTAAGAGAAAAGGCTTTCCTTAAAGGGCTAATTTGGCTTAAAAAATTGGGATAAAATTCTAAACACCAAACTGCATTTTAATAAAGGCCACTGAAACAAATGAATAAACACTATGAAGCACAACCACTTCTAATTTCAAGAATTCCCAAACCACTTGAATGGATTTAGACTCTATGCAAACACAGCAAATAAACAGCTCTACGAAAGGACTTCCTTTTCTTTTTCACAACCACACCCGTACACACATACCGCCTCCCCCCACCCCCAACAACCTAAATCTTTGTAGCACAATTGTTAAAAACTGGGGACGGAGATGGTTATCCGCTTTTCCAGAAAAAGCAACTGCAGATGCGGCACTAGCCAGCTGGCCGACCCTGACTGCTCAGAAGCCAGGTATGAATGGCAGGTACAGCCTCCCGCCGACAAGGCAACAGAAAGACTCGCTGTCCACAAAGCTCACAACTTCTCCTATAGAAACACAAAGCCGACCCAGTTCCTCTTCCTCCAGTGACAAATCAAAGCTAAGCCCTGACGCGTGCGGGGCTGGCAAGGAAGCCGCCGACCAAGCTCCCGGCTCCGGCTCCGGCTCCGGCTCCCGCTCTGGCTCCGGCTGCGACTCCGACCCAGACCTCGGCCCCGCCCCCGGTCCCGGCCCAGCCCCGAGTCCCCACGCAGCCTGCGCCGTACCTGGCGAAGAAGTCCGCGAAGCCGCCGCTCCGTCGAGCCCGGGCCAAAGTCTCCGCAGGACCCTGCTCCGCGGCGGGCAAGGGCACCGACGGCCCGGCCGGGGGCAGGTGATCGCTGGCGCTGTGACCGCGGCCCACCTCGAAAGTGTTCCGAGAGTTCAAGTGAATGTCAGAAAAGCCCAGGCGCGGCTCCGCACCCCCACTAGTCCTCTCGGCCGAGGTGGCAGGGGGCGAGCCCTCCTCCGGACCCCCGGCGCCAACTCCCGGCTGCTCTGAGTCCTCGCTACCGCTGCAGCTGTTGGCCGGGCTGTCCCCCGAGCCGCTGCCCGCGCCCTCGGGCTCCTCGGCGTCCGCGGCCACCAGACAGCAGCTCCGCAGCGGGTCCTCAAGGGGCGAGGCCCAGTCGGACGGGCTGCCCGCGCCGTCTGCGTCCTCGTCGCCAGGCCCCTCCAGGCGGAGGCGGCCGCAGGGGCGGCGGCGGCGCGACTCCCGGCCACCGGCGCGCGCCAGCCCGCGAGCCTCTTCCAGATCGCGACAGTCCCGGCCCGGCAGAAAACCCGAGTCGCCGTTGGTCATGCCTCCGTGCCGCGGCGCGCGGCCATCCGCCACATCCGCGCCGCGGTGCTTCGAACCCGAGCCCAGCGGGCAGGCGTCCGATCGTGGGGCTGCCGAGGGCGGCGGGGCGCAGGCTTGGCCAGCGGGGAGCGGACAGTAGCAGAGCCCCGGCTCCAGCTGCTCCCCGGCCGCCGCGAGGTAACGCTGAAGGAGCTGCCGAGGCGGCGTTTCCTCCTCCTCCTCAGCCTCCTCCCGCGGCTCCACAGCGCCGACGCCTCCGCCAAAGCCGCCCATGGCCCGGATTACCTTCCCGTCCTGGCCCACGGGCTCCGGCGCAGGCACCGGGAGCAACTTGGGGTTTCTTCCCGAGCAGGCTCCAGCATCCTCCGGACCCACCATCTGGGGGCGGGTGGCGGCCGCCCCAGGAGGCAAGGAAGGACTCCAGGCGCACGCTTGGCCACAGAACAGCTCTGAGTGCTGGAGCCGCGGCGACAGCCGCCGCAACGTTCCCAGACCCACCCCTCCCACCCGCGGGGTCAGACAGTTGCGGGAGGGCGGGCACGCGCCAGGACTCGCGCACGCGCAAAAGTCGGACCGGTCAAGCCCCAACCTGGAGATTCCCCGAACCATAGAGACGGTAGCTAGAGAGACGCAGGCTGCCAATCTAGGATCAGCCATCTGGATGGTAGAGGCTGGTTGGCCCGCTCCAAGAGTGACAGTTCTTACCGAAGCGCGGGTATTGCTCGCTTAGCAAAAATTCACTTGATGTATTTCATTTATGGCAGTAAAATACTCCCATATTTGGGAGGTGTTAGCGTGGGTAAGTCCTTCCAGCTCTAATTGGTCACCACTCGACTTTACGATTTTTAACAGCCTTCTCCCGCATCATTGCCACAGTTCAGGGCTTCATCACTTAATCGAGGAGGGTCAACACCCTCCCTTCTTCACTTCATCTAACATTTAAAAAAAAAGATAACCTAAGTTATCTTGCTCACTTAGCACCATGTTTCATCACAATCCTCTAAAAGATTATCACCTAAGGAGGGAGAGGAAGTGGTCAGGCAGAGAGGAGCTATTGAAATAATTCCAGCTTTCTGTGATAGTGGATTAAAACGGGATGATTGACCATGGAGTGGAAATGAAATATATTTAAAGTAAAAGACGAAAGACTTGATAACTGATCAGAAGAAGTGACAGAAGACAGAGTAATCAATGATTACTACAAAGGTATGAGACTGAAACTGATACGGTTTGAAGAAATAGAAAATTGGATAGGAAAAAACAATTAATAGGGGAAATATATCTGGTAAAGTAAACGACTGAAAGAGTTCTAAAACTTGAGTTGTCCGGGCGCAGTGGCTCACGCCTGTAATTCCAACACTTTGAGAGGTCGAGGAGGGTGGATCACCTGAGGTCAGGAGTTCGAGACCAGCCTGGCCAACATGGTGAAACCCGGTCTCTACTAAAAATACAAAACATTAACCGGGCGTGGTGGTGGGCACCTGTAATCCCAGCTACTTTGGATCCTGAGGCAGGAGAATCGCTTTAACCCGAGAGGCTGAAGTTACAATGAGCCAAGATCACACCACTGCACTCCAGCCAGGGCAACAAGAGTGAAACGCTGTTTCAAATAAATAAATAATAAAACTTGGTTTAGGGTTTAGGTTCAGAGACACAGATTAGGCATCATCTGAATAATGCAAATAGGTGGATGAATCATGAGTAACATTGCCTAGGAAGAAAGAATAAAGATAAGGGTCGGGCACAGGCCCAAATGTTTCATTATTTCAGGACAAAAAAGTTGTATTGCAAGAGATGGAAGAAGCATCAGTTGTGGATAAAATGAAGCAGAAAATATAGACCACTCATTCTATAAAAGTATATAGAATATAGACCACTCATTCATTCTACAAGTATGTTAGTGAATGCAAGAACAGAAATAAAATAGAGTTGTAGAGGAGACATTATTGTCAAGCCTTTAAATTTTTTTCATATAAAAATACCTATACGTACAGATATAAGAAAGAGGGAATATAACCTTTATATAATAAAATGTCAATAAAATGGGCATGCATGTACCTAACACTCAATTTAAAAAGCATCAAGAGGCCAGGCACGGTGGCTCACATCTGTAATCCCAGCACTTTGGGAGGCCGAGACGGGCGGATCACGAGGTCAGGAGATCGAGACCATCCTGGCTAACACGGTAAAACCCCGTCTCTACTAAAAAAATACAAAAAACTAGCCGGGCGAGGTGGCGGGCGCCTGTAGTCCCAGCTACTCGGGAGGCTGAGGCAGGAGAATGGCATGAACCCGGGAGGCGGAGCTTGCAGTGAGCTGAGATCCGGCCACTGCATTCCAGCCTGGGTGGCAGAGCGAGACTCCGTCTCAAAAAATAAAAATAAAAAATAAATAAATAAAAATAAAAAAATTAGCCGGGCGTGGTGGTGGGCGCCTGTAATCCCAGCTACTCAGGAGGCTGAGGCAGGAGAATCACTTGAACTCAGGAGGAGAAGTTTGCAGTGAGCCAAGATCGCACCACTGCACTCCAGCCTGGGCAACAGAGGGAGACTCTGTCTCAACAAAATAAAAACATCAATTGTCTTCTAAAATGAACATTATTGAAGGCCCTAGGGAAGGACTAAGTGGCAAGGGCATAGTTAGCAATACATTTATTATCAAGGTATTTCAGAAGGAAGAAATGACTTTCAGGACACGAGTGGAAAAGTTAATATAAAAAGAGAGAAAATATTTGCAAATTGTATATCTGGTAAGAGTGCAGTATCCGGAATAAATAAAGAACTTGTATAAATCAACAACCGAAAAACAACCTAACGAAAAAATGGGCAAGGGACTTGAATATACATTTCCCCTAAGAAACATATGTTAATGGAATATTAATAAGCATATGAAGTGATGCCCAACATCATTAGTAATTAAGGAAATGCAAATCAAAACTACAATGAGGTAGCACTTCACACTCACCAGGATGTCTATAATCCAAAAAATAGAAAACAAGTGTTGAAAAGGACGTGGAAAAACTAGAACTTTCTTTTTATTGTCTTTTTCTTTTTTTTTTTTTGAGACGGAGTCTCGCTCTGTCGCCCAGGCTGGAGTGCAGTGGCCGGATCTCAGCTCACTGCAAGCTCCGCCTCCCGGGTTCACGCCATTCTCCTGCCTCGGCCTCCCGAGTAGCTGGGACTACAGGCGCCCGCCACCTCGCCCGGCTAGTTTTTTGTATTTTTTAGTAGAGACAGGGTTTCACCGTGTTAGCCAGGATGGTCTCGATCTTCTGACCTCATGATCCGCCCGTCTCGGCCTCCCAAAGTGCTGGGATTACAGACTTAGTTTTTTGTATTTTTTAGTAGAGACGGGGTTTCACCGTGTTAGCCAGGATGGTCTCAATCTCCTGACCTTGTGATCCGCCCGTCTCGGCCTCCCAAAGTGCTGGTATTACAGGCTTGAGCCACCGCGCCCGGCCAAAATTAGAACTTTCATAGATTTCTGGTAGAAATGTAAAATGATGCAGCTTCCGTGAAAAATAGTTTGGTAGTTCCTCAATAAGTTAAACAGAATTACTGTATAAGCCAATAATTTTACTCCTAGGTGTATACCCAAAAGAATTGAAAACTGATGTTCAAACAAAAATGTTTTACATGGGCTGGGCATGGTAGCTCATGCCTGTAATCCCAGCACTTTGGGAGGCCGAGGCAGGTGGATCACCTGAGGTCAGGAGTTCGACACCAACCTGGCCAACATGGTGAAACCCCATCTCTACTAAAAAAATACAAAGACTGGGCGTGGTGGCTCACGCCTCTAATCCCAGCACTTTGGGAGGCCGAGGAGGGGGAATCACGAGGTCAGGAGATCGAGACCATCCTGGCTAACACGGTGAAACACCGTCTCCACTAAAAATGCAAAAAAGTAGCCAGGTGTGGTGGTGGGCGCCTGTAGTCCCATCTACTCCGGAGGCTGAGGCAGGAGAATGGCGTGAACCTGGAAGGCGGAGCTTGCAGTGAGCGGAGATCACACCACTCCACTCCAGCCTGGGCAACAGAGCAAGATTCCATCTCAAAAAAAAAAAAAAGAAAAAAAAAAAATAGCCTGGCGCAGTGGTGCCTGCCTGTAATCCCAGCTACTGGGGAGGCTGAGGCAGGGAGAATCGCTTGAACCTGGGAGGCAGAGGTTGCAGTGAGCCAAGATCATGCCATTGCACTCCCGCCTGGGCGACAGAACGAGACTCCGTCTTCAAAAAAAAAAAAAAGAAAATGCTTTACATAAATGTTCCTAGCAGCATTACCAACAATAACCAAAAGGTGGAAACAACCCAAATGTCCATCATCAGAGGAACTGATAAACAAAATATGATATATCCATGTAACCAAATATTACTCAGCTGTGAAAAAGAAATGAAGCACTGATTCATGCTACAAGGTGGATGAATCTGAAAAGCATTGTGGTGGTGTGTACCTGTATAGTCCCAGCTTCTTGGGAGACTGAGGTGGGAGGATCTCTTGATCTGAGAAGTTCAAGACCACAGTGAACTCTGATTGTGCCTGTGAATAGCCACTGCGCTCCAATCTGGGCAACATGGCAAGACCCCATCTCTTTAAAAAAAAAAAAAAAGGTAACATATAATTCCATTCCTATGAAATATCCAGGATAGATAAATCCATAGAGACAGAAAGCAGATAGATGATTATCAATGACTGAGGGAAAAGAGAAATAGAGTGTGACTATCTAATGGATATAAAGCTTTTTGGGGGTATAAAATGAATTGAATAAAAATGAGGTGAACAGGAACATATTTTGAAACTAGATAGAGGTTACAGTAGTTCTTCAACTCTGTGAATGTACTAAATGCCATTGAATTGTACACTTTAAAATGGTTAATTTTATATTATGCAAATTTCACCTCAAGTATAGAAAAACAATATACAAGATATCTGGACAATTTTTATTTTTATGTACACACATTTTGATACTAGCTGGACAAGGTGACGTGTTCCTGTAATCCCAGCTACTCGGGAGGCTGAGGCACAAGAACCACTTGAACCTGGGAGGCGGAGGCTGCAGTGAGCTGAGATCAGGAATAACTTAGGAAATGTTTGACAGCAGAAAGAAAATTGCAGGATAAGTTCTTTAGGCAGAGGACAAAGGTTGAAAAGATAAAAGATTGAGATTAGACTCCTGTAGCTACCCTCATTTTTACCATCCTATAACAATCCTTATGTCCAGACATCTCGTATATTGGTTTTTTACACTTGAGGTGAAATTTGCATAATATAAAATTAACCATTTTAAAGTGTACAATTCAATGGCATTTAGTACATTCTGTTTTGTAAAGCAGTGAAACGTACAATTTTTATAAGACTACATGAATTGGTTTGCTACTGAAATATTCTTCAACTTCTGTAAATAGTTTAAATTCCAAGCGTGCCTGGTAAAACCCCAGCTGGTAAGAGAGGGTGACTAGACTAAGGTTGCAGATTATAGTTAGATAACAAGTATTGAAAGGATACCTACTGCAAATTCACTCAGCAGGGTGAGATATGTGTGAGAAATGAATGATAGTAAGATCACAAGGCAGCAGCTGTTTGGTAAGCCATAGTGGGACAGCCACAAACCAAGAGACAGATGAATGGTTAAAAATGCACACTGATCCGGCCGGGTGCAGTGGCTCATGCCTATAATCTCAGCACTTTGGGAAGTCAAGGCAGGCGGATCACAAGGTCAACAGATAGAGACCATCCTGGCCAACATGGTGAAACCCCCGTCTCTACTAAAAATACAAAAAAATAGCTGGGCGTGGTGGTGCATGCCTGTAGTCCCAGCTGCTGGGGAGGCTGAGGCAGGAGAAATGATTGAACCTGGGAGGTGGAGGTTGCAGTAAGCCGAGATCGCGCCACTGCACTCCAGCCTGGCGACAGAGCGGGACTCCGTCTCAAAAAAATAAAAATTAAATTAAAAAAAAGATGCTGATAGCAAAAAGTTTAAGAGTTAAAAACTAGAAATTACCTAAATAATCAATAATATGAAAGTATAGGAAAAACTAGCTATATCAATGAAACATTATGAATACAATTAAAATGACAAAATGCAGAAATATGGAGTTTTTTTTACAAAATAATAAGAAAAAGTAGAAATACACAATTGCACACCATAATAACAATGATGTATGAAACTGCATATCTAGCTTGATAAAGATAAAAAAAAGATAGACACGAAAAGAAAATGATGGATTTTGTGTGTTTTTTACACTTTTCCTTTTATAATTTAAATTTTTAAAAAATTATTTTGACTTTAGAGACTGAGTCTTGTTATGTTACCCAGGTTGGTCTGAACTCCTAGGCTCAAGCAGGCCTTCTGGCTCAGCCTCCCAAATAGCTGGAATTAACAGGCAGGTACCACTACACCTGGCTTGTCCTTTTATGACATTTTAAAAATTAATGGTTGGGCCGGATGCAGTGGCTCACACCTGTAATTCCAACATTTTGGGAGACTGAGGCAGGCAGATCGCCTGAGGTCAGGAGTTCAAGACTAGCTTGACCAACATGATGAAACCCCATCTCTACTAAAAATACAAAAATCAGCTGGGCGTGGTGGCGGGCACCTGTAGACCCAGCTACTCTGGAGGCTGAGGCAGGAGAATGGCGTGAACCCGGGAGGCGGGGCTTGCAGTGAGCCAAGATCGCACCACTGCACTCCAGCCTGGGCAACAGATTAAGACTTCATCTCAAAAAAAAAAAAAAAAAAAAAAAAATTGATGATAACTCTGAAGTGCATTTCCAAATGCATATCATAGCTATGAAGAAATAGGGGTTGCAAATATGTTTATACTACAGGAAGGTATTAAGCTATATTTGGAGGAAAAAACACCTATAAGCCCACACTTAAAAATTATGGACTTATTTTTAAAATGATGCATTCTGCAGGTAGTTGTTACTTCTATAATCAAATGAGAGTTTTTGCGTAAATTTAATGTGAGGAAAGCCTGACATGGTGATGTACCCTTTTAATCTCAGTCATGGGAGGCTGAGAAGGAAGGATTGCCAGAAGTTGGAGGCTACAGTGCACTATGATGTCTCTTGTGAATCCTGTGAATAGCTACTACACTCCAGCCTGGGCAACACAGAGAGACCCTGTCTCTAAAAATATAAAAATAAAGTAAAGAAAAAGAAAGCAAAATATATTCAGGATGGGGAAGATTAAAATTTATTAAATGTTACTATTTTCAGAAACAGTGGGTGCTAGACCTAAATAAGTTAAATATCTCTCTTTTGTTTTTTACAGTGACAGCTCATTTTTATTATTACAAAAGTATAACAAGTTAATGCAAGCCACTGTGCAATAGAACAGAATACAAAAAATTTAAAAGGAAAAAACAAAATAGCCACAATTCCATCACCCAGAAATTATCAATGTTAATATTAATTGAACATTAATAGGATAATTTTTTACACATGTGTTGTAAAAAATTTGTACAACACATTGTTGTGTTTGCTGTGTTGTTTCCCATTCTATGGATGAAATAAATTTTATTTAACTAATCCCCTATTATTTGCCATTCTGATTGTTATCATTGTTTTCTGTTATAAACACTGTTGCAATGAAATTCCATGTTTATATAAATATTTTGCATATCTTTCGTTATTTTCTCAGGAAAGTTTATTAGAAATGGAATTGATAGGGGAAATTATACAAACATACATTTTTTAAAGTAGACTCAAAAGCCAAGGGCTTTGCATTGCTTTACGTGTTTTCTTCTTATGCCCAGTTGAATCTCCTTTCTGTTCATTAAAATCTCATTCTTTATTCAAAACCCAGCTTTAAGTTCAATATTCAAGATGATTTCAGTGGGTCCTAGAATGCTCACTGATCTCCCACATTTATTTTATTACTTATTTTTCATTTGGAAATAATTTCAGACTTTAAAAAACTTGCAAAACAGTACCAAGTATTTCCATGTGCTCTTCATTCAGATTCCCCAAATAATTAATGCATCTAACCTAGCTACAATACAATGACACAAATCAGGAAATTAACTTTGATATAAAACTATTATATAATCTACCAATCTTATTAAAAGTTTTCATTTTGTTCCACTAATGTCCTCCTTCTGGTGCAGGATCGAGCATTCCATTTCATTTTCATGTTTCTTTCTACCCTCCACTGCAAGACAGTTTCTTGGTCTTTCTGCAATTTCCATGACCTCAGGGCCAGCTTTATGAACATTCTATCTGTACAGTCACACAGGACCCTGCATATGTAGTTTAATATTCTGCTGTTGACATCTTGAAAATCTTAATCATGTTGAAGAAGAAATTCCACATTTTGAGGTTTCAATTTGAACTCATCTCTGTAATTTATCTAGCTGATACTGCATAACCTTGACACTTTTGAAGAAGATTGGCCAATTATTTTGTAAGATATCCTTCAATTTTTGTCCACTTAATGCTTCCTCATCATTAAATTCAGGTAATGCATTTTTGGTAAGAATACTGCAGAAGTGATGTTGCATGCTACTCAATGCTTCATAGCAGGAGGCACATAATGTTCATTTATCCCAATACTGGTGATACTAACTTTTAAAAGTTTTTTGTATCCCCTGTATTCCATTGGAATAACTTTGATAATTTAGTTAAGATGTTGTCTGTCAGGTTTCTGCACTGTAAATTTACTGTTTTTGCCATTTGTAATTATCTGATGAGGAAATACTTTTATTTATTTATTTTTAATTGACAAAATTGTACATATTTATTAGGTACGGCATGTTGTTTTGAAATATGTATACATGAGGAGATACTCTTTCTTAAAAGAAAAGTCATGTAAATTTGATTAATGTTACCATCTTGAGATATAAAAAGAATGAGGGCTTAAACTTGGCAAAACAGGTTATGGGAGTAGGGAGAAGCTGAGTTCTGTTGAGGGTCAAAAAAGAATTACTAGGGAGAATGAATGAATCTGGACTAGATGTTATCTGTAAATAGTTTTCTTTGGAATTTGAATGATCCTGGAAGAAAAAATGAGTTTTATTTTAGAGAGAGGTCCGGATTTTAGGCAGATAAAGAAACTTCAGAGAAAAATTTCATCTTGGCTTTGGGAGAGTTGGTAGGAGGGAGCAGGCGAGGTTAGAGAGATCTTGAGACTTCTTCAGTTCAGTGTGTCAAGTCACCATATTTTGGGGTACTGGGGTTTCTAAGGCCCAACATTATCCTGTGTGAAGGTACACACACTAAAAGCTAAGTTGGTGACTTTGAAGAAAAAAGTTGAATCAATAATCGATTTGCAAAGGATTCCATTAAACTTGTCTGCCATTTCTGGGAAGAGGCCATCCCCATTAAACATTTGTATCTCACTTTAGGAAGTGGCATGTAGATGGGCTTTTAAACAGAAGAAAAATGAAGGTTAATGTTTTGAATAATCTATAAACCAGTTTTCTAGGAGTCTGGAGGGCAGTAAGTTGAGGTATCTAGATGTTAGACTTCATGTACATTTAGTAAAAGTGGAAGTAGGCAATGGTTATCTGACAAATTTTTCGCACTTGTAGTTTGTATGTCCCAAGGTATGAGTGTCAGCTTGTAGGGCCTCAGGAAAAAGGTAGTAGCAATTATATTGAATCCAAGTCAGAAAAATGGAAGAAAAATGTAGAAACATTAGTTTGCAGACTTGTAGTCAGGAAATAATTTAAGAGTTAGTCTAAGTGATAGGCAAATAATAAAAACTCAGAAAAAAAAATGAACAGGGTTAGAATCTAATAACACCACGCCCAGCTGTTGTAGAATCAAATATTTGAAAATCGATCATTCCAGTCAAAGCTTTGGAAAAATAATCAGTGCCTCTAATTGTGTCTTGTTACAAAGGAAAACAGGTTTTTCTTGAATTTATATGTGACTATTTTGCCATAAATCAAGAATATTCACAAATAGTTTCTACACTCTAGAGAGATCATGTAGAGAGAAAGATAAATGTTTTAATTTCGTTTCCAAAAGTATACTTTTCTTAATTGCTAAAAGCTATAAGTAGCTCAAAAGAAAAGAAAAAAGCTTTTTAACCTCTTGAGAACAAGAAAGAATCAGTAATGTTTTAAACAAAAAAGGTCACACAAATTATTTTAGTCTTTTTTGTTTTTTGAGACTGTGTTAGTCCCTTTTCACACTGCTAATAAAGACATACCCCAGACTGGGTAATTTATACAGCAAAAAGGTTTAATGGTCTCACAGTTCCACATGGCTGGGGAGGCCTCACAATCATGGCAGAAGGCAAGGAGGAGCAAATCATGTCTTACATGGATGGCAGCAGGCAAAGAGAGGGCTCCTGCAGGGAAACTCCTGTTTATAAAACCATTAGATCAGCTGGGTGTGGTGGCTCACGCCTGTAATCCCAGCACTTTGGGAGACCAAGGTGGGTGGATCACGAGATCATAAGATGGAGACCATCCTGGCCAATATGGTGAAACCTCATCTCTACTAAAAATACAAAAAGTAGCTGGGCATGGTGGTGTGTGCCTGTAACCCCAGCTACTTGGGAGGCTGAGATAGGAGAATAGCTTGAACTGGGGAGGTGGAGGTTGCAGTGAGCCAAGATCGCGCCACTGCACTCCAGCCTGGTGACAGAGTGAGACTCCGTCCCCTGTGATTCAATTACCCCCCACTGGGTCCCTCCCACAACCCATGGGAATTCACCACGATGAGATTTGGGTGGGGACACAGCCAAACTATATCAGAGACGGAGACGGAGTCTCACCAGTGGCATCATCTTGGCTCACTGCAATGTCTGCCTCCCTGGTTCAAGCGATTCTCCTGCTTCAGACTCCTGAGTAGCTGGGATTACAGAAACCTGCCACCACATCCAGCTAATTTTTGTATTTTTTGTAGAGATGGGGTTTCACCATGTTGGCCAGACTTGTCTCAAATTCCTGACCTCAAATGATCCACCCACCTCTGCCTCCCAGAGGTGTGAGCCTACGCACCTAGCTAAATTATTTTAGTCTTTTACTAGCTCAGTCCCATGTAATTAATTTTTGTTCTTTTTGATGGGTTAGCAAACCTCATGAACACATTTACCTTTTTTTTTTTTTCTTTCTAGAGATAGGGTCTCTATGTTACTCAGGCTGGTCTCAAACATTTGGCCTCAAGCAATCTTCCTGTCTCAGCCTCCCATAGTGCTAGGATTACAGGTATGAGCCATCACACCCAGCCTACACATTGGCTTTTTTTTTTTTTTTTTCTTGAGACAGTCTTGCTCTGTCACCCAGGCTGGAGTGCAGTGGCGCAATCTTGGCCCACTGTAACCTCTGCCTCCCAGGTTCAAATGATTCTCCTGCCTCAGCCTCCCAAGTAGCTGGGATTACAGGAACCTGCCACCACACTTGGCTAATTTTTGTGTTTGCAGTAGAGACGGGGTTTCACCATGTTGGCCAGGCTGGTCTCAAACTCCTGACCTCAAGTGATCTGCCCGCCTCAGCCTCCAAATGTACTGGGATTATAGGCATGAGCCACCACGTCCGGCTGTTTTTTGTTTTTGTTTTTGTTTTTGTTTTTAACCTAGTCTAATAGTATGATCTCTAAAGTTATGAGAAACTTGTATTGAAGAGTACTTATCAGAATCCTTTCCATGACTTTTCTTGAAGAAGAAGCAAATTTTGGACTGAAGCTATCTACTTTTGAGCAAGCAAATTTGGTTATTACTGTGGCACACAACAATTTAGAGCTAGGTGCAGTGGCTGACACCTGTAATCCCAGCAACTCAGGAGATTGAGGCAGGGGGATCACATAAGGCCAGGATTCAAGACCAGCTTGGGTAACATAGTGAGACACTTTCTCTACAAAATATTTAAAAAAAAAAATCGGGCCGGGCGCGGTGGCTCACGCCTGTAATCCCAGCACTTTGGGAGGCCGAGGCGGGTGGATCACGAGGTCAGGAGATCGAGACCATCCTGGCTAACACGGTGAAACCCCATCTCTACTACAAAATACAAAACATTTGCCGGGCGCGGTGGCGGGCGCCTGTAGTCCCAGCTACTCGGGAGGCTGAGGCACGAGAATGGCGTGAACCCAGGAGGCGGAGCTTGCAGTAAGCCGAGATCGTGCCACTGCACTCCAGAATGGGCGACAGAGCCAGACTCCGTCTCAAAAAAAAAAAAAAAAAAAAAAAAAAAAAAAAAAAATTCTTAGCCAGGCATGGTGGTGCCTACCTGTAGTCCCAACTACTCAGGAGGCTAAGGCAGGAGGATCCTTGAGCCCAGTAGTTCCAGGCTGCTGTAAGCCATGATCATGCCACTGCACCCCAGCATGGATGATAGGTCAAGACCCCAACTTTAATAAAAAAAAAAACAATAATTATAAACATCATAATTGAGAACATATTCCAAGACCATCAGAATTTTAGGAATCTCATACAATTTTGCAACACATATTAATAACATATTAATACAAATATAACTCAAAAGAAGTTAAAAACCTTTTCTTCTTTGACAATGCTTTTCATATTATTTTAACATACTGATGGCAGCGGCCGCTCCAAACAGCCTGCTACTGCCATCACGCCAACAGCAGCAGAGAGGCTCAGCCAGGGCTACATGCTCCATGGAGCCGGCAGGAGCTGGGGACAAGTGGGAGCCTCACCCCTTCTGAGCTGGGGTGGGAGTAGCTCCCCAGGTGCCCGCTGCAGCCACCAAAACCGCTGCTGCAGACCCAGCCTCCTGCTCCACAACTCAAATTATGGCTGCAGATCGGAGCCTCCCTGTGCTCTTGGCCAGGAGCAGGCAAGAGCCCTGCCCTCCTCGGCACAGCTGCAGCCACCCAAACCACAGCCGCAGGCTCAGGCATCCCTGCACTCTTGGGAGCATGAGAAGGTCCCCCGCCTTCCCAGACTTCGAAGTGCCTGCTTCCAGCGCGCCCTAGGAGCAAAGTGGGGCGGAGCCTGGGTACCATGAACAGCAGCAGGAGGCCGACAGATTTTCTGAGCAGAAGTGGGGAAGGGTCCTCGTGAGGCCCCACTTTAAGGCAAGGGAGGGCCTGAAGGCTGGGGACTGGGTTGCCTAGTCCCGCGGATGGGAGCAGGAACTTGTGGTGCTTTTTCCCGGCCTTCCCATGGCCGCCCATGGACCAATTGGTGAGCACTTCCTCCCCTCTTAGGCCCAACAGTGGCTCTCGCCTGTAATCTCAGCACTTTGGGAGGCCAAGGCGGGCAGATCATGAAGTCAGGAGTTCGAGAACAGCCTAGCCAATATGGTGAAACCCCGTCTCTACTGAAAATACAAAAATTAGCTGGGCATGGTGGCACGTACCTGTCCCAGCTACTCAGGAGGCTGAGGCAGAAGAATCGCTTGAACTCGGGAGGCAGAGGTTGCAGTGAGCCGAGATTGTGCCACTGCACTCCGGCCTGGGCAACAGAGTTAGACTCCATCTCAGAAAAAAAAAAAAAAAAAGCCCCTACCTCAGAGCTGAGCAGATGACAAGATGACCAGCTGCAGAGAGGACTCACCCTCTTGGAAGGTCCTGTCTGCATAGAGGAGCTACCTACTCTAGGATGCATCTCTGCTGAGAGCTGCAGAAATGACAGGGCAAGCTTTAAACCTGAGAGGAATCTGTTTATGACCCTTGAAACTCCATAAGGAAAACAGAGGACCCTCCAAAGGTGAGAGTGGTTCCTTTTTCTCTGTCCTTAAGGCGTCTGAGTCCTTAGAGGCCCCCTCTAGAGCCTTTTATGTGATACTGAAGACAGCAAAGAGAGAGAAAGAATAGGGAGGAGGAGAAGTAAATAGAAGTGAAAAGAGAGACCAAGCGCATTTTTTTTTCTTTAAAGAGGGCTTCTGTCAACTGAAAAGAAAGTACCAAAACAGGATCCTAAAAGAGAAAAAGCGGGAAGTCCTTTTATGCACACCTCTCTCTCTCTATATGTGTGTGTGTGTATATATACACATATATACATGTACTCTCAGACACATATATATGCCTTGAATATCAGCTTTTAATTAAGCTGACTTCTAACCATAGAGCTCTTTTCAAAAAAATATTTTAAAGTCTCATTATTAGATTTTAGCTGGGACGAATAGCTAATATTTCTGACTTTTGAATTGTTTTATTCCAAAGGTACCCTCCCCAATGCCTCACAAGATCCAGAACCACCCAAAAGATAGCTCAAAGAAAGAAAAGTTTTGCTATCTGCAAATAGGGTATAACCCACATTTCTATATTCTCTAGGGTCTCAGCTTCTTAGCTGATCATTTACACACAAAGGTCCAAAAGCCTCATGTGCTTCCTATAGACAGAAGTTGACAGGAAATCATAAGCTGTCCATGGAAGGAACAAGGATCATTAATAAATGGGTTCCTCAAAAAGTCAAAACTCACACAAATTTCAAACCAAAGGAGACTGATTCCCTGACTAGGAATTGAACCTAGGCCGTGGCAGTGAACCTGTGGAATTTTAACTACTAGACTACAAGGCAGAGCAGCCCTTGTAGCCATTGTTAATCCCACAAGAGATTACAAACAGGCCGTCTGAGTGTACAAAGGATTCTAGCTTTGTTTTAGGTCAGATCTGTGCTCTTTAATTTTGTCAAGAGAATTTCTTTTTCTTTCTTTCTTTTTTTTTTTCCTTTTTTTTTTTTTTTTTAATGAGACAGTCTTGCTCTGTTGCCAAGGCTGGAGTGCAGTGGCACGATCTCGGCTCACTACAACCTCTGCCTCCCAGCTTCTAGAGATTCTCCTTCTTCAGCCTCCTGAGTAGCTGGGATTACAGGCGCCCACCACAACTCCTGGGTAATTTTTGTATTTTCAGTAGAGACAGGGTTTCACCATGTTGGCCAGGCTGGTCTTGAACTCCTGACCTCAAAGCGATCGATTCACTGACCTCGGCCTCCCAAACTGCTGAGATTACAGGCATGTGCCACCACACCCGGCCTATCTAATTTCTTCCTCCTCCTCTTCTTCTTCTTCTTCTCCTTCTCCTTCTCCTTCTCCTTCTCCTTCTCCTTCTCCTTCTCCTCCTCCTCTTCCTTCTCTTTCCTCTACTTCTTCTTTGAGATGGAATCTCTCTCTGTTGCCGAGGCTGGAGTGCAGTGGCGTGATCTCGGCTCACTGCAACCTCTACTTCCCGGGTTCAAGCCATTCTTCTGCCTCAGCCTCCTGAGTAGCTGGGACTACAGGCGCCCGCCACCACACCCAGTTAATTTTTGTATTTTCTGAGTAGAGACAGGGTTTCACCATGTTGGTCAGGCTGGTCTCAAACTCCTGACCTCAGGTGATCCACCTGCCTCAGCCTCCCAAAGTGCTGGGATTACAGGTGTGAGCCACCATGCCCAGCCCTGCCTAAAGAATTTCTAAGGCTAGCCATGAACTCCGCCTCCCAGGTTCATGCCAGTCTCCTGCCTCAGCCTCCTGAGTAGCTGGAACTACAGGTGCCCGCCACTGTGCCGTTAATTTTTTTTTTTTTTTTGTATTTTTAGTAGAGACGGGGTTTCACCATGGTCTTGATCTCCTGACCTTGTGATCCGCCCGCCTCGGCCTCCCAAAGTGCTGGGATTACAGGTGTGAGCCACCGCGCCCGGCCTCTTTTTTTTTTTTTTCTTTGAGATAGAGTCTCACTCTGTTGCCCAGGCTGGAATGCAGTGGCACCATCTCAGCTCACTGCAACCTCTGCCTCCCAGATCCAAGTGATTATCATGCCTCAGCCTCCAAAGTAGCTGAGATTACAAGCATGCACCACCACGCCCGGTTAATTTGTGTATTTTTGGTAGAGACGGGGTTTCACCGTATTGGCCAAGCTGGTGTCAAACTCCTGACCTCAAGTGATCCGCCCATCTGGGCCTCCCAAAGTGCTGCGATTACAGGCGTGAGCCACCACGCCCAGCCTGATTAATTTATAATGTTGTATTCATTCCAGTAGTGACTCAGTCCAATAGCCTTTTCGTGGAAAGTGAAGAAACAAGTCCGAAGATCTCTGACAAAACATTGACTCCCAGGAATAGGCTAAGATAGACAAACTCTCCTAAGAGCTTGACATATTTGGAACAAAAAGTCTTCAGTTCCCAGCCATTTTCAGGCTGGTCACCTGACGTCCTCTGAAAAATCACATTCCCTGGATGATGGAGATCAAGAGAGAGTGCTTGCTCACAAGTCAAACTCTCAAGGATATAAAACACGACAAGCGGAAACCTCATCTGGTACCCTTCTTTATAAAAGAACAACACAGAAAGACAAATACAAAGGGGGAAAAAAACAACTATTTCTGGAGGAAAGGGATCAAACAATATGAATATTCATAACAAAAGAACCAAAGAATATACCAGAGTCACTACACCCAAGACTAGTCACACAAATCCTTCTCTCCTATTCATCAAAATTTTGCAGAGGAAAAAGAGACAGCGATTTTTACCATCCACTCAACCAAGATTCCACAGAGAGGCCTGGAGCCTGACTGGCAAGAAATTCTTACCCTTTTTTCTGGCTTGTCAAGTCCTGGGTTCCCTTCACTGTGGCTTCTGGAAGAACAGATCCGCTTTGGTGATCCCGCTCATAGCACAAAACTTTAGGGACCAACGTAAAACTTTTCCTCTGTCTCCTGAAGTTTCACTGAAAAATCACCTCACAAAAGGCAGATTAATTGGAGAAAAGGCATATAAATTTTATTAACATGTACACAGGGAGAAACACACACAGAGTGATTATCCATCCCCTAATGGAGTTTAGAAGCTTATGTATCATCTTGAGGTTATAGAAGGAATGGGGGCTTGGATCCTGGCAAAACAGGTTATGGTAGCAGGGACATAAGGAAACACCTAAAGACAATGTAATTATGTTTCTCCTCATAATTTTTATGCTTGAAACATTTATCCCTATGATGTTTGCCAAATGGCATCTATATCCATCATTTGTTCTACATTTAATTGGAATTCTCAGGTAAGAAAGAGATTTCCTCTCTCCTCTGTTTATTTATTTGATTATTTATTTATATCAGCACAGACTAATAGATTATCATTTTATTCTACCTGCTTAAAATACAGTACTAAACTGTCCTCTATTTGTCCATTGAGAGCCCCTAAAGTTTGTTCCTAGTCTTTTTTGACAGATACTCTTTCTTTTTTTTTTTAGACAGAGTCTTATTGTCACCCAGGCTGGTGTCCAATGGTGCAAACATGGCACACTGCAGCCTCGAACTCCTGGACTTAGGTAATCCTCCTGCCTCAGCCTCCCGAATAGCTAGGACCTCAGGTGCATGCCACCATGCCTGGCTAATTTTTTTATTTTTATTTTTGTACAGACGGGGTCTCACTTTGTCTCCCAGCTGGTCTTGAACTCCTGGGCTCAAGCAATCCTCTTGCCTCGGCCTCCCAAAGTTCTGAAATCACAGGAAGGAGCCATTGCACCTAGCCTCTCAACCTTTTTTTTTTTTTTTTTTAAGGAACTTTCTACTTTCTGGCACCACAAGATATTCCAGCTGCTTTCTGTATTTTCCCTGCGTCAGCCTTGGAAAGAGCCATTTTTCCAAAGAGCATTGATTCCTTCTATAGGAGAATGGTATTTATAAATTCAGATTTGGAAACCAGGTGCAGTGGCTCATGCCTGTAGTCTCGGCTACTTCAGAGGCTGAAACAGGAGGATTGCTTGAGCCCAGGAGCTCAAGGTCAACCTGGGACACATAGCAAGATGTCATCTTCAAAAAAATAAAATAAAAAAACGATTAAAAAAAAATCTGGGCACTAAGTATGCTCATTGATACTGGAATCTCATTGCTTCTAGGCCCTCTCAGCAGATAGAGGTAAGAGATATATGTAGGCCAGGCACAGTGACTCATGCCTGTAATCCCAGCACTTTTGGAGGCTGAAGTGGGCAGATCCCTTGAGATCAAAAGTTTGAGACCAGACTGGCCAACATGGTGAAACCCTGTCTCAGGCCGGGCGCGGTGGCTCAAGCCTGTAATCCCAGCACTTTGGGAGGCCGAGACGGGCGGATCACGAGGTCAGGAGATTGAGAGACGATCCCGGCTAACACGGTGAAACCCCGTCTCTACTAAAAAATACAAAAAAAATAGCCGGGCGAGGTGGCGGGCGCCTGTAGTCCCAGCTACTCGGGAGGCTGAGGCAGGAGAATGGCGTAAACCCGGGAGGCGGAGCTTGCAATGAGCTGAGATCCGGCCACTGCACTCCAGCCTGGGTGACAGAGCAAGACTCCGTCTCAAAAAAAAAAAAAAAAAAAAAAAGAAACCCTGTCTCTACTAAAAATACACACACAAAAAATTTAGCCGGGCATGGTGGTGTGTGCCTATAGTCCCAGCTACTTGGGAGGCTGAGGCAGGAGAATCCCTTGAACCCAGGAGGCGGAGGCTGCAGTGAGCTGAGATCGTGACACTGTACTCCAGCCTGGGCAATAGAGTGAGACTCCGTCTCAAAAAATAAAAAGAGACAGATGTGGAGATATATACACAGACACATAACCACACACATTTACATCTATTTCTATATCCATATGCCTTTCTGTATGTCTGCTTTGTGTGTGTGTGTGCGCGCATGTGTGGGTGTAGAGAGAGAGAGAGAGATTATACTGATAAGCCCCATTTCAATCTAATACCATGGAGTTCTAGCCTTCTCCCCTTCCTTGTCTGTAACTCCTTTCTTAAATATACATTTTAAAGGCTTTAGTTTTTTACGATGCTGTTTCTCTGTGTGAATTAAAGGCTCCTGATACACACTGTGAAACTGCTTTTCAGAAAGATCGTGTGTTCCCTCCCTGCACTGTAAGAAAGTGCCCATCTTCCTGAATCCTCACCAAAGATAAATTATATCACTTTAGAAAACTTCCCAACTTTATAAAAGGACTTCTCTTTACTATTTTAAATTACTTTTTTTTTTTTTAAACTACAAGTGAAGCTAAACCTCCTCCCTACCCTGACATTACTTAGCCATTTATATTTCTTCGTTCAAGACTAAGTAAAATTTGTGTTCGGTCCAACTAGCTTCCAGTTCACCTTAGTGACTAGATAATCCTAAGAAGTATTTGAGAATTGAAAGGTGATCTTGGATAAGTGCACAAATTATAGGCTAAAATATAATATTATAGTACTTTAGATGTTTAGCAAAAGACAACAGAAACTTCCATTAGAAGATAGTGATTATCTTTTTATTTTATTTTATTTTTATTTTTTTGAGACGGAGTCTTGCTCTGTCAACCAGGCTGGAGTGCAGTGGCAAAATCTTTGCTCACTGCACCTCCCAGGTTCAAGCAATTCTCCTGCCTTAGCCTCCCAAGCAGCTGAGATTACAGGCATGCCCTACCACGCCCAGCTAATTTTTGTATTTTTAGTAGAGACAGGGTTTCACCATGCCTGTAATCCATGGTGGCTCATGCCTGTAATCCCAGCACTTTGGGAGGTCGAGGCAGGACGGTTGCTTGAGCCCAGGAGTTAGAGACCAGCTTGGGCAACACAGCAAAACCTAGTCTCTACTAAAAATAATTTTAAAAAATTAGCCAAGCATGGTGGTGCACCCCTCTAGTCCCAGCTACTTAGCAGGCTGAGGTAGGAGGATTGCTAGCATCCAGGAGTTCAAGGCTGCAGTGAGCCATGATCATATCACTTCACTCCAACTTGGGTGACAGAGTGAGACCCTGTCTCCAAAACAAACAAACAAACAAATAAACAAAAACAGGACCCGGCTTATCTTAACGTGTACAGGACAAGAGGAGGCTAGAAGTCGTCCCACTGCCAACCCCAAGATGAATGCATATTTGACTTCTTCCTCTACTATACGTTTACTTTGTCTTACATAAACTGCAGATTTACTGAGCATGAGACAAATACAGAATTGGCTGTTCCTCCATTCCATCCTTTTCGCATACAACATGTGGATTCAGTGAGAAATAATCAAAGCCTTAAAAGACTGTAACCACTTACCTAATTTTTTCTACTCTCCCCTTTTGTTTTGTTTCCTCCTTCCCCATCCAGCCTGGTTTCTCCTTTTTAAAAACTGAATCCCTCAAAACCCTTTTTGGAAAAAGTGCAAGCCACAGATTCTACTGTGGGTTGTATTTTTTTTTCCCCCAGACACTTTCTTAACCTTGACAAAACAAACCTCTAAACTGATGGAGACTTTTCCCAGATACTCTTTTTGGTTTATAAGGCCCAGTTGGCATGATTTAGTCAAGTGCATGCATAAACGATCACCCAGCAGTTGTGCTCCTGGTTATACCCTTCAAGAATTTTCTCACAGGTCCCTGTGAGGACATGTTGGAGGATGTTCATTACAGTGTGTGAGTGAAGTTCTTGTTGTTTGAGGTGAAAAGGAAATGCAGACAATCCAAAACTGGAGTAAATACATACTAAGTGGCAGATGAACCACCCTGGAGCACTAAGGAGCAACTAGAAACAACAGATTAGATATACGAAGAGCAGCTTGGACGAATATTAAAAACATAGTGCCAAGCAAAAAAAGAAATGAAACTAATAAAACAATATCATAGACATAAATTAATAATATATATACAAAACAGTCATTTTTTTTTACAAGAACATGTTTCAAAATGTATATTAAATGCCTTAACATGGTTGCCTATGAAAGAGAGGAGAATGGAATTGCTGAAAGGAGATAAAACTGAATATACAGATAAATTTCAAAAAGCAAAAGAGAGTCTTTGCATTGATGATAATGTGTCAGAAACTAAGAAAGTTGTTAACTTTCTGAATTCAAGGTGAAAGGAGGAAGGAAGGAAGGAAGGAAGGAAGGAAGGAAGGAAGGAAGGAAGGAAGGAAGGAAAGAAGAGAGGGAGGGAGGTAGGGAGGGAGGGAGGAAGAAAGCAGGAAGCAAACCCTGAGCTGTGCTTCCTTTAATTACAGGGCTTTGAACAAGCTGTTTTATCTATTAGAAATTTCTAATCACCACCACCACACACACACACACACACACACACACACACACACACACACACACGCTGTTGACTCCTATTTTTCTCAATCTCAGTTCAATCATTATTTTTCTGGAAAAGTGGAAAAGCCTACTGTAACCTCCTTGACCAGGCCATTTTTCCTTATTATAATATGTCATAACACTATATACTGTCTTTTTTGGACATTAATTACAACTAAAACTTTTAAAAATGTTATATCTATTGATGTGGTTCTTTGATTTATATCTGCTTCCCACTAACAGACCATAAGCTCAACAAGAGCAGGAATGGCTCTTTTCTTTTTCTCAGACCCTGACAGAGTGGCTGATATAGAGTAAGTGGTCAATTCATAATTGTTGCATAAATGACTTCATAAAAGTATAAATGAATGAACTGAGAAGGGTACACATAGGAAAATGGAGTGGTGTTGCACAGAGAATGGGGGTAGGGGTGTGAGTTGAACTGTTTCTCCACCACAAGATATAAGGCTTGTGGTGCTGGACCTGGCCAGGTTATAGCAGCCAAGAAAGTTCTATAAAAATATATTATCAACTCCAACCTGATAGTTGACCTAGCCATGGAAGACCTCATTGGATCCTTGGTAGATCAGACCATAACTGGCACTCTTAAAAACGCTTCCTATCCTCCTGTAGTTCCATCTACTCAGGAGTCTGAGGCGAAAGGATCGCTTAAGCCCTGGAGGTTGAGACTACAGTGAGCTAGGATGGTGTCACTGCACTCCAGCCTGGGTGACACAGCAAGACCCTGTCTCAAAAAATAAAAAATAAAAAAATAATTTAAAAAACCTCTTCCCATCGAAAAGCATCAGGAATGAAACTCTAAGATGTATTCCTCCTGGTTCAAGAAATTCCTGTACAAGCCATCAGTCTAGCAGATCAAGTAATTTCTTTCCTTATCAAGCAGACATACTCAAGTCACCAACACAACAGAGGGCACAAAATGTCTCTATCTCAATGTTTTTCACACTATGCATGTGACCCATTAGTGAGTCATGAAATCAATTCCATGAGTCACAATGAACATTAAAAAACAATCAAACAGGCCAGGTGCGGTGGCTTACGCCTGTAATCCCAGCACTTTGGGAGGCCGAGGCGGGTGGATCACGAGGTCAGGAGATCGGGATCACGGTGAAACCCTGTCTCTACTAAAAATACAAAAAATTAGCCGGGCGTGGTGGCAGGCGCCTGTAGTCCCAGCTACTCAGGAGGCTGAGGCAGAAGAATGGCGTGAACCTGGGAGGCAGAGCTTGCAGTGAGCCAAGATCGCACCACTGCACTCCAGCCTAGGCAACAGAGCGAGACTCCATCTCAAAAAAAAACAAAAAAACAAAAAAACAATCAAACAAAAGAATTTTTTTAAAGAGATAGGAAAAGAAATTCAAGATGGAAAGGCTGTGCAAATAGCCTCACAGAAGGTCTTGAAATTATTAGCCAGAAAGAAGAGGAAAATGATTATCAGGTTTACCACACCTTTTGTGTGCCAGGTACTTTGCATACATTATCTCTACTCACTTGTAGCATTGTTGCCCACATATTTATTTATTTATTTATTTATTTATTTATTTATTTATTTAGAGATGGAGTTTTGCTCTTGTTGCCCAGGCTGGAGTGCAATGGTGCAATCTTGGCTCACTGCAACCTCCGCCTCCCGGGTTCAGGTGATTCTCCTGCCTCAGCCTCCTGAGTAGCTGGGATTACAGATGTGAGCCACTGTGCCTGGCCATTGCCCCCATCTTTAAAATGAGTAGAAGCTGAGTCTTTGTCCATGCTTTTTGTCAGAAACCATTTAGGATGCAGACATTGAGAAAAGCAGGAAAGGGGGAAAATTCACCAGGAGTGCTAAGTAGGAGGGAAAGGAAAGAAGAGAGAGAAAACTATAGCAGAATGCAGGAAGATATTGGCCAAGCTGAAAAGGGAGATGACTATGAAAATATGAAAACAGTACTTTTTTTTTTTTCTTTGAGATAGAGTCTTGCTCTGTCACCCAGGCTGTAGTGTAGTGGCACAATCTTGGCTCACTGCAACCTCCTCCTCCTGACTTCAAGCAATTCTGGTGCGTCAGCCACTCAATTCCCTGGGATTACAGGCATGCACTACAATGCCCGGCTTATTTATTTATTTATTTATTTATTTATTTATTTATTTTTCTTTTCTTTGACATGGAGTCTTGCTCTGTCGTCCAGGCTGGAGTGCAAGATCTCAGCTCACTGCAACCTCCGCCTCCCGAGTTCAAGCGATTCTCCTGCCTCAGCTTCCTAAGTAGCTGGGATCACAGGTGCACACCACCATACCCATCTAATTTGTGTATTTTTAGAATAGACAGGGTTTCACTATGTTGGTCAGGCTGGTCTCGAACTCCACCCGCCTCAGCCTCCCAAAGTGCTGGAATTACAGGCATAAGCCACCGCACCCAGCCATTTATTTATTTTTAGTAGAGACGGGTTTTCACCATGTTGGCCGGGCTGGTCTCAAACTCCTGACCTCAAGTGATCCGTCCCTCTCAGCCTTCTAAAGTCCTGAGATTGCAGGTGTGAGTCACCATGCCTGGACTTGAAAACAGTACTTTTGACCTAAAGCTAAAAGTAAATGTACAGGAAACAACTCACCCATAGAATGGAGAGTAAGAATAGGCTGGACCAATAATACATACTGTCATCCTGAGGTTTAAACTCTAGATGCGTGGGTCTCACACTCAAGTGCCCTTAGGGACTAAAAAGGCAGACAGATACTAGAGAACAGAAAATAACAGGGCCTATGGGGAACCACAGAGTGCATACTGAGCATATGCTCCAACCAAAGGCATTCAAAAATCAGTTAAAAAATCACACACACACACACACACTCAGAGTTTTAACCAAATAAACAATTTCACTGACAGAGTTTAGTCCATGGTCCTCCAGTTTGTGCCTCTTTGACTTCGTTAAACTCTAGAGAAAAGAACTGACCATGTCAAAGAAACAAGTAACAGAAAACACCCAGAACAATCATAGTCCTTGAAATCTGCAACAATCTAATAGGGATACATGGGTCTATACTTAGGATTCATCTTAATTCATTAGTTAAATTCAATTAAACAAACCATTAAATATTTATTGATTATTCTTAGGTACAAAGTACTAACTAGGTTTGGGGGTTATAAAATAGAGTGAGTCACCATCTCTATACTTTGGTATTTAGTTCTCAGTTCAGGTCCTGTGAAGTTTTATGAATGGGCAGTCATAGAGGGTAAAAATAACCTTTCTCTTCTGCTCCGCAGAAAACTAATTCCTTATGGTATACATGACTTAAATCTCATCGTCGGCCGGACGCGGTGGCTCAAGCCTGTAATCACAGCACTTTGGGAGGCCGAGACGGGCGGATCACGAGGTGAGGAGATCGAGACCATCCTGGCTAACACGATGAAACCCCGTCTCTACTAAAAAAATACAAAATACTAGCCGGGCGAGGTGGTGGGCGCCTGTAGCCCCAGCTACTCGGGAGGCTGAGGCGGCAGAATGGCGTAAACCCGGGAGGTGGAGCTTGCAGTGAGCTGAGATCTGGCCACTGCACTCCAGCCTGGGCGACAGAGCGAGACTCCGTCTCAAAAAAACAAAAACAAAAAAAAACAAAAAAAAAAACAACTCATCGTCATGATCCTTTGGCTTTAAACCTATTATAGCATTATAATGTTATGGGTTTTTTTTCTTTTTTTTGGGACAGAGTCTTGCTCTTGTTACCCAGATTGGAATGCAATGGCACGAACTTGGCTCACTGCAGCCTTCGCCTCCCAGGTTCAAGCCACTCTCCCACCTCAGCCTCCCGAGTAGCTGGGATTACAGGTGTTCTCCACCACACCTGGCTAATTTTTGTATTTTTAGTAGAGACGGGGTTTCACCATCTTGACCAGGCTGGTCTCGAACTCCTGACCTGTTGATCCATCCACCCGGCCTCCCAAAGTGCTGGGATTATAGGCGTGAGCCACCGCACCCAACCGTAATGTCATGTATTCTAAAACTGGCCCTCTTGTCTACCTACATAAAAACTCCTATTTATTTAGTGATAGGAAAATAGTTTATTTTTAAATTCCAGTGCCTACCCAGGTCCCAATATAGATGCTCAGTAAATATTCATTGAACCCCACTCTGGTGGTTTTAAAATATGTCCACAGTTCTTTGATACTCTTTCTTTCAAGAGGTGAAGCCCAATTCCGCTACAATCGAGTGTGGTTTAGATTAAGTGACTTACTTATGACAAATAGAACAGCAGAAATGACTTTCAAGACTAGGTCTTAAAAGGTATTAGAGCTCTCCTCTTGCTCTCTCTTGGATAACGTGCTCTAGGGGAAGCCTGCTGCTTTGTCATGAAGACACCCAATTAGTCCCACGGAGAGGTTCACATAGTGAGAAGCTGAAGCTTTTTTTCCAATAGACATATGAATGAAGCATCTTGGAGGTTAATCCTTGAGCCTTGGTAAAGTCTTCAGGTGACTGCAGCCCTGACCAAGATCTAGATTGTAAAACATCCAGAACCAGAACAAACCTGCTAAGCCATTCCTAAAATCCAGACCCATAGAAAAAGTAATAATGTTTATCATTATTTTAAGTTGTCAAGTTTTAGGGCAGTTTCTTAAACAGCAATAGATAACTCATATACCTACTAGAACTGACACGCTAAATCATATTAGGTTTTGGAGCCTATCTTTTTCACTCCCTTTCCTCCACTTCCCATTTTTTGCCACCTCCAGAAACTAGCAATTCCCTTTCTTCTTCCCTGGATGTTAAAAAGTCCTAACTAGGATATTTGAAAGTCTTTTTCCCCCAATGGGCTCAAGAAAGAGATTCCTTAGGGGCAGATCCTTTTCTTCTTCTTCTTCTTTTTTGTTTTTTGAGATGGAGTCTTGCTCTGTTGCCCAGGCTGGAGTGCAGTGGTGCGATCTCGGCTCACTGCAAGCTCCACCTCCCGGGTTCATGCCATTCTCCTGCCTCAGCCTCCGGAGTAGCTAGGACTACAGGCGCCCGTCACTATATCTGGCTAATTTTTTGTATTTTTAGTTGAGATGGGGTTTCACCGTGTTAGCCAGGATGGTCTCGATCTCCTGACCTTGTGATCCACCTGCCTCAGCCTCCCAAAGTGCTAGGATTACAGGCGTGAGCCACCGCACCCGGCCCCCTTATCTTCTTTTTGGTGTGACAGATGCTGGAGTAGATACTCTGGATCAGTTAGACTTCTCATCAGTCTCATGGATATCCACTGATTTTACTTACCTATCCATTTATTTGCCCAAGTGAATTTTAAGTAAGATCAGCAGAGCAGCTTGGAAAATGAAGGAAAGAAATCAGAAGCATAAATGCCACCCAAGCAGGTCTTCGGAGTATATGCACAAGTATTTCCAAATTTGTAACCAAAGGCAGGCAGGACTTGAACTTTGGTGATAGGTGGAGTACAGAGTTTTTGTTTGTTTGTTTGTTTGTTTGTTTGAGATGGGGTCTTGCTCTGTTGCCTAGGCTGGAGAGCAGTGGCACGATCTTGGCTCACTGCAACCTTCACCTACCAGGTTCAAGTGATTCTCATGCCTCAGCCTCCTGAGTAGCTGGGATTATAGGTGTGTGCCATCATGCCTGGCTAATTTTTGTGTTTTTAGTAGAGATGGGGTTTCAGCATATTGGCCAGGCTGGTCTCGAACTCCTGACCTCAGGTGATCCACTTCCCTTGGCCTCCCAAAGTGCTGGGATTATAGGTGTGAGCCACCAACTCGGTCTGGAGCACAGAGTATTATTAATAAAATAAGTAGGTAAACAGCACGGTATGGTGGTGTGCACCTATGGTCCCAGCTACTCTGGAGGCTGAAGTAAGAGGATCACTTGAGCCCAGGAAGTCAAGGCTGCAGTGAATCATGATTAAGCTGCTACAGTCCAGCCTGGGCAACAGAGCAAGAGCTTGTTTCAAAATAAAAATAATAAATAATCGTAAATTTAAAAAATAAAATAAGTAGGATTGGCATTGTGGGAGGTGTGAGGATGATATACATGATACCTTAGATGTTAGTTTATTTGAGAGTTTCATTCCCATTCAGTTATACTTCCCAGCAGCTTTGGAATGGAGACCTAGAGACAATACATCCTTGTTTTACAGAACATTCTTTCACAGCGAGCTCCTAGCAGAGTCTGGTACAGAGTGGAGGGTGAGAAACTATTGCTGCTCAAAGGACTATCAGAAACTGTACATGACTTTGTGCATGGAATCCACTTTTCCTTCTCTAGGGATTTTTAAAGACAATGAATAAATGAAGAATGGCTCTGAACAATCAATGTAAGTAAAGAAACAGGAAATGTCATTTCTTAGCTTAATTTATCAACAAACATCTTAAATAGGAAAGAACGTGTATCACAACCCTAGGAAAATCCCTCTTTAATTTTTCCCTGACTATAATATTGCACATTAGGACAACAGCTTAAGGTACTTGACCCCTTTTTTTTGTTGGAAAACTACTCCCACTAGTGGGACTGGCATCTTGTTACGTTCCCCACCTGGTGTAAACACAAACTTGGCTACACTATAATATCTAATCCTGCAAGTCATTAATTAAATAAAAACAAATTAAACACAGTTAATATTTATATCATAAGATTATTGAGGATAAAATGAAATGATTTATATCTAGGGAAACATAAAAAATACCTAAATAAGTGGTACACTGAGGTCCTCTGAATTTGATCTTGAGTTGAATCGTGTCCTCCCTCCAAAAAAAAAGATATGTTGAAATCCTAATCCCTGGTAACTATGAATATGATCTTATTTGGAAAAGTCTTTGCAGGTGTAATAAAGTTAAGATGAGATCATTAGGGTGGGTCTAAGGATTAAGATCCAATATGACTAGTATCCTTATAAGAGGGGAAGACAGACATGTGAAGATACAGGGACACAGGGAGAATACTATGTAAAGATGGGGACAGAGATTGAATTGATGCATCTACAAGCCAAAGATTGCCAAGGATTGCCAGTTGTCACCAGAATCCAGGACAGAGGCATGGAACAGATTCTTCCTCAGAGACCTAAACATAAACAAACAATGCCAACATCTTGATTTTAGATACCTTGCCTCCAGAGCTGTGAGAGAATAAATTTTGGTTGTTTTAACCCACCCAATTTTTGGTTCTTTTTTATGGCAGCTCAAGGAAACAGATACATAAAGACTTGAGTGTAAAAATGGTTTATTTTGAAGGTGAGTCCAGGTACCATTGCTAGCAGGTGGGGTTGTGAGACCGGGAAGCAAAGGACACTAATAGAGCGTGCTGATGAATAGGATAACTCAATCTTTGGGAGACAAAGTGGAAGATGTCTCAGAGCAGGGGTCCCCAACCCCCGGACCACAGACCTATACCAGTCCGTGGCCTGTTAGGAACTGGGCTGTACACCAGGAGGTGAACGGCAGGAGAGTGACGTTACTGCCTGAGCTTCGCCTCCTGTCCGATCAGTGGAGGCGTGAGATTCTCATAGGAGCTTGAAATCAATTGTGAATTGCACATTCAAGGGATCTAGGTGGGACGCTCCTCATGAAAATCTAACTAATGCCTGATGATGTGAAGTGGAACAGTTTCTTCCTGAAACCATCCCCCACCCCGATCTGTGGAAAAATTGTTTTCCTCAAAACCCATCCCTCGTGCCAAAAAGGTTGGGGAGTGCTGCCTTAGAGGTGTTCTACCTCTGAGGATTAAGGACATTGGTATGTGTTTGTTATATTTGATTGGTATATTAGTTTTCTATGGCTGCTGTAACAAATTATCACAAATTCGGTGGCTTAAAACACAGAAATTTATTCTCTCACATTTCTAGAGGCTATAAGTCTGAACTTAGTATCACTGGACTGAGCTCTAGGGGAAAGTTTGTTCCTTGTCTCTTCCCCCTTCTGGTGGCTGCCAGAATTCCTTGACTTGTCTGCATCACTCCAATCTCTGCCTATGTGGTCACATTGCCTTCTTGTCTGTCTGTGTGAAATCTCCTGTCTGTCTCTTAAAAGGATCCATGCAGTTGCCCACCTGGATAATCTCTTCATCTCAAAATCTTTAACTTAATCACACCTTTGCCTGTATAAGTTAATAGTCATGTTTCCAGGGACTTGGCCTTGATATATTTGGAAGTCATTTTTCAGCCTACCACAATTGGTATAGTTATCCTTCAATTCCCGTTTTTTGTCGGTTGAAGGATGCTTCCAGTGGAAAAATCTGTGGCACTTCAGACCTTCCCTACAGGCGTCCAGAAAAAGTTCTTAAGTGAAAATTTGCAAGTGCTCAGAGGACTTTTTCAGCATGTATGGAACACGAAGTGCTGAGGATATGTAGAGGGGACACCAACATTTGTGTAGGGCCCCAGGAGACCTCCCCCACAGCCCCTTGCGGCTTTCTTTCTGTGTCCTGAACAAAAAATCAGAGTGCCTTGACTGCTCTGTGACTTAGCCAGCTGCGTGTTCATCCCAGCAGGCTTCAACACAAAGTGGGGCCTTGAACAGTCCCAGGTACTGATAAAAGTAGCTAGGTTGTTGCCCAAATCACTGAAAGTACTGGCCCAGGCCCTGAGTCAAATACCTTAAACCCTTGTATAAACTCCTTACCCCGATCCCCTCACTGTGGACATACCTAGGTCCACACCCCTTTTCACTTGCTGTCCATCATGAGGATTGCTATAGCACTCTGTAGATAAGTTCTCCTAACAATTGTTTTGGGTTGATTACCCTGGCATTTAATGCTTCTTTCTATGGAATCCCAAATGAGGGCCTTATCTCCAGACAGTTTAGGACACAACCTTGTGGGAACTTCCCTGCTTTTGTTTGTTTTTGAGATGGGGTCTTGCTCTGTTGCCCAGGCTGGAGTGCAGTGGTGAGATCATAACTCACTGCAGCCACAAATTCCTGGCCTGCCACTGCTTTTGGGGTGATTCAAGCTGTGGGTTCAGTGGGACAAAAATTCTGCTACATCATTATTCTAATGTTTGTTATTATTTTGGTTTTTGGTTAATAATTTTAATTTAGGCCGGGCGCGGTGGCTCAAGCCTGTAATCCCAGCACTTTGGGAGGCCGAGACGGGCGGATCACGAGGTCAGGAGATCGAGACCATCCTGGCTAACACAATGAAACCCCGTCTCCACTAAAAATACAAAAAAATTAGCCGGACGTGGTGGCGGCGCCTGTAGTCCCAGCTACTCGGGAGGCTGAGGCAGGAGAATGGCGGGAACCCGGGAGGTGGAGCTTGCAGTGAGCCGAGATCGCGCCACTGCACTCCAGCCTGGGCGACAGAGCGAGACTCCGCCTCAAAAAAAAAAAAAATAATAATTTTAATTTAATAATTAATTATAATTATTAGCTATCTTAACCTAATTTTCTGATGCACCACAATATAAATTATTTGCACTACCTGAGTGACCTTGCTTAGAACAAATGATCCCATCTACTTAAACTTTGTCCTTTCTGCTGGTCTCATTTAGATATACATTGCTCTATGACTTCCTCTAAAGCAGCTTTTCTTTAGTTTTTAGCACCTATGTGATCTTTTCTATTATTCTCTATTTGGTCATTCATAATTATCTTTCTTAACTATACACACACACACACACACACACACACAATTTATCAACAATATTTTAACATTTTCAAAGGTAGAGACCATGATACATGTATTTTCAAATTCTTTTTTTTTCTTTTTCTTTTTCTTTTTCTTTTTTCTTTGCGATAGCCTCACTCTGTCGCCCAGGCTGGAGTGCAGTGGCACCCTCATAGCTCACAGTAACCTTGAACACCTGGCCTCAAACAGTCCTCCTGCCTTAGCCTCTCAGAGTGCTGGGATTACAGGCAGGAGCCACAATGCCTGGACAGTAATATCTAAATATTACTAAAATATTACAGTGACTTTTTTTTAGCTCTCTGATCTTATTTTTTTTTTTTCCCTTAATTGTTGCATTATCTCAAAGGTCTGAACAGAGATTCTAGACTCCTTCCCTCCCCTAGATTTTATTTTATTTTATTTTATTTTTGTTTTGTTTTTGTTTCCCCTGGATTTTAGCAAGGGAAACAGAAAGAGGCCTAGGCAGAGCCAAGCACTTCGATATAAGGGAGGACTGTATATTGTACAATTCTAGGGGCATCATTCACAGTTTATTTGTAAAGATAGCAAACTTTTTTTTATTTTTTTGGCCTATGACAGTGAAGTGTCTTAAGGAAATGGAAGCTTTTTCTAATTTCCACAGGTCCCCTTTGGGTGAGCTGTAGGGCAGCCTGCCTGCCTCTTTCATGTCTAAGATGATTGACAGTGATAACATCCAATTACAACGTTTATTTTTTAATTTGTGATACTGAAGTGTGGGCTTCTTCTATTGCCAAACACTTATTACAAAGGGGCAAACATTCACATAGTCCCTTATTATGACTTATGTAAATTATCTTGTGGTACTGGAAAAAAAGAATCCTTATTATTGCATGTCCACTTAGTGACAGTTTTCAAAACTGTTTGTTTATAGAAAATGGATTAATTATAATATTGGAAAATGGCCAAGAAAGCCCTGGCTTGTTGACAAAGATCTCCAGAGTATTTGGGATTCTAGCTGTAGGTAAAAGAAAGAAATAGGGAATGTTAGAAGAGGTACAAGTGAAAAAAAAAACAGTTCTTTTGAACATGGTAATGTGAAGTCCCATGGTTAGCAGGTAGAGCTGTCCAGGAGGCAGGTGGCTACAAGAATGAAGCTTGAGGAAGAAGTATGGGCTGGACAAAATCTCTTTGTAATAGGTAGATGGATGAAATCATGCTGGGAGAGCAAGTAGAGCGAGAAGAGTAGTAGACAAGTGGGCCAAGAGTAGAACCCTGAGAGTCACCTACATTGAAGAGGCCTAAGGAGGAAGAAATGGAGGTAGGAGGAGAACTTGGGAAACAGGCTAATAGGAAAGCCAAGGGAATCAACATTCTAATGTGTGAAGGGAGATATGCATAGCATCAAAGGCAGCAGAGAGATCTAGTGAGGTTAAATGAGAAAGAAGTAATGTAATTCTGTACACAATTAGAAAAAACTCACAACAATTTGGAGGTTCTTGGTGACCTTAATTAGATCAGTTTCAGTGGAATGTTATGGGCAAATCCACGTAAGTTCTTAGCAGACTTCCCAAAAGTGCTAACAGGAATCTCCAGGTACAATCCCTATAATACCAGTTTGGGAAAGCCCAGTGACCCTTATCAGCTCAAGTGTCCAGGAAAGTTCTTTTTTTTTTTTTTTTTTTTTTTTTTTGAGACGGAGTCTCGCTCTGCCGCCCAGGCTGGAGTGCAGTGGCCGGATCTCAGCTCACTGCAAGCTCCGCCTCCCGGGTTTACGCCATTCTCCGGCCTCAGCCTCCCGAGTAGCTGGGACTACAGGCACCCGCCACCACGCCCGGCTAGTTTTTTGTATTTTTAGTAGAGACAGGGTTTCACTGTGTTAGCCAGGATGGTCTCGATCTCCTGACCTCGTGATCCGCCCGTCTCGGCCTCCCAAAGTGCTGGGATTACAGGCTTGAGCCACCGCGCCCGGCCTGTCCAGGAAAGTTCTAAGGGATCTAAGAGGATCTGGAGTCCAAATGGGGCTTGGCAGTGGATTGAGTGAAGAGGAGATGACACAAAGGTGGACACACAGAATTAAGAAACCAGCAAGATGCCGGGCGCGGTGGCTCACGCCTGTAATCCCAGCACTTTGGGAGGCCGAGGCCGGTGGATCACGAGGTCAGGAGATCGGGATCACGGTGAAACCCTGTCTCTACTAAAAATACAAAAAATTAGCCTGGCGTGGTGGTGGGCGCCTGTAGTCCTAGCTACTCCGGAGGCTGAGGCAGGAGAATGGCGTGAACCCGGGAGGCGGAGCTTGAAGTGAGCTGAGATCCCGTCACTGCACTCCAGCCTGGGGGACAGAGCGAGACTCCGTCTCAAAACAAAAAACAAACAAAAAAAAGAAATCAGCAATATTAAATGGAATTAAAAGGAATCATATAAACTTCCATTTTTGAGTATTTTCAAATAACAGGCTGCTCAAATTCAAGATGGGAGAGATTTAGCTTGGCAACAATTGCTTTAAAATGATCCAGAGACTTTAGTTGATTGTAAACTTAAAATGGGCCAAGAGTATGACACAGTTCTTAAAAAAGCTAGCACATGCTGGGCATGGTGGCTCATACCTGTAATCCCAGCACTTTGGGAGGTTGGCGTGGGAGGACTGTTTGAGCCCAGGAGTTTGAGGCCAGTCTAGGCAATATAGCTAAGACCAAAACTCTACAAATAATGTAAATTAGCCGTGTGTGCCTGTAGTTTCAGCTATCCAGGAAGGTGAAGTGGAGGATCCCTTGAGCCTGGGAGGTTGAGGCTGTAGTGAGCTGAGAGGTGCCACTGCACTCCAGCCTGGGCAATAGAAAAAAAAAAAAGGCAATCTTTATATTGAAAAAAAAAAAATACACAGCACAGGATTGGGCTATGACAATAGAGAAGAGAAAGTGGAGATGCAAAGAGAGTACCTTTTTCTGGAAGTAGGGACAAGTAGGAAAAGAGGCATACAAAAGAGCAATTAAAGGGAGATAAGTTTATTAGAAAAAAATCTTAAAAATGGAAGATATTTGAATATGTTTATAAGCTGAGGGGAAGGATCTATTAGAGAGGGAAATAACACGGGAAAGAAGGGATAATTAATGATACAAGAATCTGATGAAGCTGGGAGGAGTTGGTTTTGAACTGGAATGGGAATGCCTCATCCTTTTGGAGAGACTAGAAGGAAGGCTGAAAGGATGGGAGTGACTGTAGATATGTTGATATGCTTGGGAGGGAATTCAGGCACTCGGGAAGGGCGCAGGCTGATGTTTTCCACTTGTTTGATGAAGTAATACACCAGACGGACAGGCTCTGCTGTTTCTGACACCGTGTGGAAGGAGACGGAGCAAGGAAGACGTTGGAAGGAAGGTTGAAAGAAGAGTGCCAGATGGACCTCGTGGTCTTTGTGGTGGGATCAGGAAATTGGTACTTTTTTCTCTGTCTAAGAGCAACACTATCCAAGAGGCTCAGAACCCCTTAGTTGCACTGCTGGCTTTTCCTACCTGCTCAGGACTGTGAGGCCAGACTGTGTCAGGGTCATGCTCAAAAATCATAGACTTAAAAAAACCCACAAAAAACTTGAAGTGGAATGTTTAAATTTATTGAGAAAAAAAAAGGCCTTGAGAGACAAGCATTTTGATACTCTTATTCTTGCAATCCATAAAACTTCCTGTAAAAAATGAACAACTTTAGGCCAGGCGCGGTGGCTCACGCCTGTTATCCCAGCATTTTGGGAGGCTGATCACGAGGTCAGGAGATCGAGATCATCCTGGCTAACACGGTGAAACCTCGTCTCTACTAAAAATACAAAAAAAAAAAAAAATTAGCCGGGCGTGGTGGTGGGCGCTTGTAGTCCCAGCTACTCCGGAGGCTGAGACAGGAGAATGGCTTGAACCCGGGAGGCGGAGCTTGCAGTGAGCCGAGATTGTGCCACTGCACTCCAGCCTGGGCGACGGAGCGAGACTCCAGATATAGTTTTTCTTTTTTTTGAGACAGTCTTGCTCTGTCACCCAGGCTGGAGTGCAGCGGTGTGATCTCGGTTCACTGCAACCCCCTCCTCCTCAGTTCAAGCGATTCTCCTGCCTCAGCCTCCTGAGTAGCTAGGGTTACAGGCGCACGCCACCACGCCTGGCTGACTTTTGTATTTTTAGTGGAGACAGAGTTTCACCATGTTGGCCAGGCTGGTCTCGAACTCCTGACCTCAGGTGATCCACCCGCCTCGGCCTCCCAAAGTGCTGGGATTACAAGCGTGAACCACCGCACCCAGCCACGGATACAGTTCTTTATCAGACTAGTTAAAATTAAAGCAAAAAAAAAAAAAAAGCAAAATAAAACACTAAGAATCACAGACTTTTTAGTGACCGAGGCTGAAGCAATTGTTGCCAAGCTAAATCTCTCCCATCTTGAATTTGAGCAGCCTGTTATTTGAAAATACTCAAAAATAGAAGTTTATATGATTCATTTTCTACAAGTTATATGATTCCTTTTCGCCGTTCTACAAACACGGCCAGAAGGTCCATCGAGAGGCAGGCATTACACAAAAAAAATAAGCTTCTTTCTGCCCTCAGGACTGTATGGAGGAAAAAGACTACCAAAATCAGTATCTACAACAGGATGAGATAAGCAACGTGAGGAGAGGCACAAAATGCCGTGAGGTGACTGAAAAAACCAGGTCCTCTCATTCTGAGAGGAGGAGCCCGATTTTCCCAAAGTTTTAAAAGAAATAAATAGGACAAGAGTCAAAGAATCACACTCGAAGAACTTTGTAAAGTGCGCTCTCCCGCCCAACTTCTCGCCTTTGGCGCCGACGACCATAGAGCCTTCACTCGTTCCAGTCTGCGCGCGCACGCCGGGGCGCAACCCGCCCAAAGCCGCAAGACCATCACCGCGAGAGGGCGCGAGCCCGAACCTGCCTACGGAAGTCCCGCCCTCACTTCCGGCGGCGGAGGATTGGGAGGGATTGAAGCTCGCTTCCGGCTTGGGAAGTGCGGGGCCATCGGCACGTGTGTCATTTCTCGGATTTCTGTATTAACCCTGCTTCTGGTGAACTTGTGTGGCCGGCATTCCTTTAAGGCCTAAGGATGAAGGCGGTAAGTGTCCTTGGAAGCCCGGTCCCCGCAGCCTAGGGCCCCTCCGGGTGATAGGGTCACTGCCTGAGTTAACTTTTAGGCAGGTTTTCACCCGTGTCTATGGGGCGGTGGTTCATAGACTGGGGGCTTTCTCGTCCTTACACCGAACTCATCCTTGGTTACCCACTGTGTGCGCGCACGACTTCAGGGTATCACGAAGAGACAGGCACGGAGTTTTGCATCGGTGGGATTTCAGACTTCGAAGGAATTTTTCAAGACCGTCTTTCGAACTTGTTTTTCACAAATGAGAAGCAGGTTCCTGCCCTCAGCAAATTTATGATGTGAATCACGGTACGCATAAAGGGTAAAGAGACAGAAAAGCAAGTGATTTGCCCTGGTTCTAACAGAAAATAAGAGGTAGTCCTGGGGTTCAGGACTAGCTTTGGGATTTCTGAATGAGGAGTCACCGGCAAGAGAAGTGGAATCCAAAGATCCGAATTCAGTTTTGCCCTCCTTAGTTTATGGGTCCTTTTGGCAGCTTCATCAGTAATGTGAGGATAACAGCAGTCAGTACTCAACTAGGCATTTGGAGGTGATTTGTTGGAGCACTTTGTAAATGACAAAATCGTAAATTAAGTTTTATTAAAGACAGCCAGCATTTTGCTTTGAATGTGTTAAACTACAGGTGTTAAACTAGCCTTGAAGCCACTTTCCGCTACTAGATCAGTGGTTCTTAACCTGCTTGGGCGTCGTAGAGCCAGCCCTTTGAGTTGCTGTGGATTGGGGTCACAGAAAGACCTCAGATTGAATAATTGATGCTGTAGTGCTCTTCTGTAGGATTAAAGCCATCGTTTGGTTTTAGCTCTTACCTGCAAGTCCATGGCTGTGGGACGTTAAAATTGTGGAATTGGTTTGATGAAATTTGTAATCAGTTCTCTTTAAGCTGATTTAAAAAATAAGTTTGTGGGTATGCAGTATTCTTTCTGTTGTTTTCTAGAGAAGAAATAAAAAACAGATCCCAAGCTTTCGCAAGTTAATAAAAACTAGTAAAGTCAAACTTGAAAACAAGCTAAAAAATAAGCAATTTAAACAACAAAGCACTCTCAAGAAGTACCGAAAAGAACAGAGGAAACTAAGGCAAGCGGTGAAAGATGCTGTGTCTAAGAAACCCATTCCATTGGAGAACCCAAAGGAAAAGCGACCAGGTAATTGTGAAAACATCATGTGCTCTGGTTTCCACTGATTTATTCTGAAGTGTTCTTCATGGAAATAACTTTGCTTTCTAATAATCGCTTTTCTTGTTCTCAGATCTTCCTAGAGTGGGTAAGGGTAGTAGTCCTATAGGACTGCTATAAAGCATGTATGCTTTATCACAGTCAGTATGAGAACACATTTCAGTACAGTATTCATTCAAGTTTCTGTTTTTAGTTTGTCTGGAAAGCAGATCTGAAGATGCAGTACTTGGGAAAACAAACTGAAAGTACTCTTGTGCATAAATGTTAGGCAGTGTGCCAGTGCTGCCACTTTCCCATTCACTAGCAGTTAGGTAAGAACATTGCTTGTCTCTGGTTCATTCTTCACAGTATTGCCAAGGTACACTTCTTTTCTAAACTTCTGACTTTCTTTTCATGTGGAAACTTGGGGTGAAATTGAGTTGTAATTGTCATGGTTATTTTGTAAAACTAAAAACTCTTAAGTACTCAAAACATGTAAGGAATATGACTTTTGAGTCAGGCTAGTTCAACAACTTTACTGGTACTTTTAGGGTATTCTTATTTGACTGTATCAGGTTATTAGGCAACTATTCAGTCTTCCCAGGTCCATCTTTTTAAAAATTAATTAATTTTTTTTTTTTTTTAAATAGACAAGGTCTTGTTCTGTCACTGAGGCTGGAGTGCAGTGTGCAAAAATAGCTCACTACAACCTTGACCTCCTGGGCTCAGGCGATCCTCCTGCTTCAGCCTCTGAAAGTGCTGGAATTGCAAGGGTGAGCCTCTGCACCCAGCTAAAGTTTTTTTTTTTTTTTTCCTAATTTTGTGAGTACATAGTAGGTGTATATATTTATGGGATACGTGAGATACTGTGATACAGGCATACAATGCATAATAATCACATCAGAGTAAATGTAGTATCCATCACCTTAAGCATTTATCTTTGTGTTACAAACAATTCAGTTATACTTTTTTAGTTATTTTAAAACATACAGTAAATTATCGTTGACTATAGCCACCCTACCTATCAAATACTAGATCTTATTCTATCTTAAGTGTATTTTTGTACCCATTAACAATCCCTACTCCTATCTCCTCCAACTGCCTTTCCCAGCCAATGGTAACCATCATTCTACTCTCTTCATGAGTTCAGTTGTTTTAATTTTTAGCCACCACAAGTAAGTGAGAACATGTGAAATTTGTCTTTCTGTGCCTGGCTTATTTAACTTGGCATAATGGCCTCAGTTTCATCGCTGTTGTTGCACACAGGATCTCATTCTTTTTTGTGACTGAATAAGACTACATTGTGTACATGTACCATACTTTCTTTTTTTGTTGTTTGAGACGGAGTCTCTCTCTGTCGCCAGGCTGGAGTGTGGTGGCTTGATTCCGGCTCACTGCAACCTCCGACTCCCCGATTCAAGTGTTTCTCCTGCCTTAGTCTCCCGAGTAGCTGGGATTACAGGCATGCGCCACCACGCCCAGCTAATTTTTGTATTTGTAGTAGAGCCGGGGTTTCACCATGTTGACAGGCCAGGATTGTCTCGATCTCCTGACCTCGTGATCCACTTGCCTCGGCCTCACAAAGTGCTGGGAATACAGGCATGAGCCACCGCGCCCGGCCCCATGTTTTCTTTATCCATTTATCTGTTCATGAACACTTAGGTTGTTTCCAAATCTTGGCTCTTGTGGATAGTGCTGAATGAACATGGGAGTGCAGATATCTGTTTGGTATACTGATTTCTTTTTTTGGATACATGCCTAGCAGTGGGTGGGATCGTAGGATTATATAGTAGTTCTGTTTTTAGTTTTAGTTTTTTGAGGAACTTCCAAACTTTTCTCCATAGGGGTTGTGCTAATTTACATTCCCACCAGCAGCGTATGAGGGTTCCCTTTTCTCTGTATCCTTGCCAGCATTGTTACTGCCTGTCTTTGGATAAAAGCCTTTTTAACTAGGATGAGATGATATCTCATTGTAATTTTGATTTGCATTTCCCTGATCATCAGTGATGTTGAGCACCTTTTCATATACCTGTTTGCCATTTGTATGTCTTCTTTTGAGAAGTGTCTATTCATATCTTTTGCCTATTTTTTAATGGGATTATTAAATTTGGAAGGCTCATTTAAAGTAGATAGGAGTGCCATTCTGTGCAGTGTGTACATTTTTATAGCAAGATTTACTAGATTTTTTTTTCTCTGGAGACGGAGTTTTGCTTTTGTTGCCCAGGCTGGAGTTCAGTGGCATGATCTCTGCTCGCTGCAATCTCTGCCTGCTGGGTTCAAGTGATTCTCCTGCCTCAGCTTCCCAAGTAGCTAGGATTACAGGCATGCGCCACCATGCCCGGCTAATTTTTTGTATTTTTAGTAGAGATGGGGTTTCACCATGTTGGCCAGGCTGGTTTTGAACTCCGCCTCAAGCAATCCACCCGTCTCAGCCTCCTAGCGTGCTAAGATTACAGATGTGAGCCACTGCACGCGGCCAAGATTTATGAGTTTTAATGGGTCAGGAAGAATTGTAAGTTCTACTAGGAAAGACGCTAAGATTGTTTTATTCATACTTGAATCCTCAGCACTTCAAACAGTGCCTGGCACTTAGCTGACTTTTTTTTTTTTTTTAAAATAAAAAATAAAAGGAGATGGAGAAAGAGAACAAGACACAGAGTGAGCAGAAAGAGAAGTTAGAATGATCTGTAGTTGGGATTTTGTTAGATGTGAGTGCCTGAAGTGTTGAAAGAAAAATAGTTGAGGATATTGGCAAGAGCGTGGTTGAAGTGATAATCTTGCAATCTAAGTGAGGGAGTGAAGACAGAACACACTGGTAGATAGAAAGTGGAGTGGTCAGTGGATTGAAAGGTTATATAGTTGGTTAAGGAAGAAGTAGTGTGGAAGTAACTGAATGGGAGCTGGAAGGACAAAAGCTTGTGGTCAGAGAGAGAAGTGAGCACCAGGGTTTGGAATGTGGCCATTGGAGGGGCTGGCTGAAATGGAATACGAAGTGAAAGTAATTGGAGATGAGAAGGAGCTGAGGGGCTAAGTCATTGGCTCTCGACGCCCTGAAAGGCATTTCAGAGTGTGTGGAGACATTTAGTTTTTGGTTGTTACAATAACCTGAGAATGCTATTGGCATTTAGATTGCAGGAGTCAGAGATGCTAGCATTTTTCCAGATTCAGAACACCCCAGTATGATAAATAATTGTTTGCCTAGCATGTCAGTAGTGCTTCCATTTAGAAACACTGGGCTCAGCTGGGAGCCATGGCCCATGCCTGTAATTCCAGCATTTTGGGAGGCTGGAGTGGGAGGATTGCTTCAGAAAGCATAAACTTTTCCTGTTTAAACCCAATATGCAGAGAGTTCTATATCTCTGATACTTGTTTCTAATTTTTCTTTGTGTGTGTGTGGTGCAGGTAAAAGGATTGAGAGGGAAGAAGAGGAAGAAGAAGCCCTTCCTTTAGATATGATGGATGAAGATGACTTACAGTTAATGAAGGATTTAGGACAAAGAGCATCTTTTCTAACAAGAGATCTTTCTTCTAGGTAATACTTCATGTGGGTTATAATCATTCATATCCATATACTGTTAAAAACTTGGTTCTGAATTTCACTTAGGTGGTTCAAGGTGTTTACCTTTGAGCACAATGTTTACAAAGAATAAACTATTATTTAGCTTATTTCCTAAATAAAGGAGGTTCATGTATAAGACAAGCTGATTTCATTTAATGTACATCTTTCTTTTGCGTCTGAATAGTGAAGTAGAGTGAATGGGGGAAGAATGCTGTTCTCATTTTGAGGTGTTGGCAGAATAGTTCTGAGTTCTTTATGGCTATGATCTCACTTAATCCTCATTACCCTGCTAGGTAGTTCTTATTCCCACTTCCAGAGAGGAAACTGATGGTTCCTTGCAGTCACAAGTATCTGGAATTTAAACTTGGACCTTTTTTTTAACTCCAAAGTCTGTGGTATACTCTAAATATTTTGGGAAAGTAAGAGTCACACTTGGTTCTATGGACTGTTCTTGAGAAGGAATCTGCTGTAACTTTCACCTTTATTTTGCATCTAGAGGGAAAACTAGATGTAGCCAGAGTTAGAGTCTGTGTGGTAGGCTGTTTACCCATTTCATTTATTCATTTGCTGTTTGAGTGCCTGCTATGTGCCAGACACTGGCCTAAGTGCTAATATCCATATACCTATTGAAAGTTGGCTGGTGCTTTATTTTTCTGTACTTTTGAAATGATAGGTCTCTAGATACCTTTTTAGATCTATTAAGACTGAAAATTGATCTTTTTTTCCCCCGCAGTGAGCCTGTTCATGCGAAGAAACGGAAGCATGAACACATTATAGATAAATATGAAAAAATACCAAGAACTCTGCAAACTGCACCAGAGAAGGAACTGATTCATTTGCTTCCTATCAAAGATAAAAGTGGTATAATCCCACAGACTAGGGAGAAGCCAGGTGAATTTAATAAGCTGGTAATATTAGTTGAACTTTTACCCCCTTACTGATATAACGTGTTTTTTTTTTCACTCAAAATTTAATTTTAGTTTGATTTTACCCATATCTGCAAAATATTCAATTAGTCTTATAGCAAGCTTGATGATTTGGGCCAGAATTATAGATGATTATCTCAGGTATCAATTTGTACTGTGAGGACAACTTAAGCTACAAGGTTCAGGTGATTTTCTTTTCACTAAATTTTGTTGTTTCTGAAACTAGAGCATATTAACTGTTCTTGGTTAGCTTTCTTTTTTAATGTATCTTTCATATGTGAAATAAAACAGAAAAGTTCAGATATCAAAGATGTGAAATTACGTGGTTTATAACAAAGTGCATACCTATAAAACTACCATCCAGACAAGAAAAAAAATTACTACTAGCTTCTAGAAACCTCCCTTGTGCTCACCTCAATCACTAATTGCTCTCTTCCCATAAAAGTAATTGCTATCCTGAGTTTTATTGTAATCACCTCCTAGCATTTCTTTAGTTTTACCACTTAAGTATATATCACAGTTTTAATACACATGTTTTCCATATAGTTACTGATAGTAACAAAGATGAAGAGGATCAAGAAGAAGAGAGGGAACTTGAGGAAGGTAATATGTCTTTACAGTTACTAAATTGTGAATTGAGAAGTAGTTTTTTTGCTTAATAGTAAATGTGAGTTAATTTTAGATAAAATCTGGAAGGTACATTTTGGAGTACTGCTCATTTCAAGGTCATTTTGAATATTTTTCCACATTTGAAAGCTTCATCTTGTGGAATTATGAATAGATTCTTTGTTTTTTTAATTATGGAAAATTTTACACAATCATATTTGTGGTATCTAGGCATACATGAAGTGTGTCTTGTTAATTATTACTGTTCTGAATTCCTTTTAATTGTAAGAGAAAGACTAACTTATACAAATAACTGTTAACTTTTTAGCCTTAAATTACAAAAGCGATTATGTAGTGTGAAGTCATTTTGGTTTGTTTTTAGCGCAATTATGCTTGTGTATGTTTCATATAATTGAATGTCAGTTTCTGTTATCTAGGACAGTTTAATCAAAATTGAACTGAAATAATGCATTTTATTGTTTGAAATTATATTAGTTTGGAATTTGTGACAGAACAATCTAGTTAAATTTTACTTTTGCTTAGCAGACCTCATTAATAGCAAAAATGAATTACAGGTCAACTGTTTAACTGTTTGCAGTCACCCATCATAAAACCATTACAGATTATGCTAGTGTTGATTAAATCTAGTTCCCTATGAATTTCTTAAGGCGGGCATGTTTTTCTGTAGCCCAAAACTACGAAGTATTAGTTTGTGTAAAGTAATATATAGTGTTGAAAACAAAGAAGAATATTCTGTACTTAAAAAGAGACTAAATCAGATTATTCTATTCATTAATTAATAAGAATTATTTTGGGCTTATTAGCATAGAAGCTAAGAATATGAGATCTAAGCTGGTTGCACTGGCTCATGCCTGTAATCCCAGCCCTTTGGGAGGCTGAGGCAGGAGGATCACCTGAGCCCAGGAGTTCGAGACCAGTCTGGGCCACATGGTGAAACCCCATCTCCACAAAAAATACCAAAATCAGCTGTATATAGTGGCTCACAGCTGTGGTCTCAGCTACTGGGGAGGCTGAGGTGGGAGGATTATTTGAGCCTGGGAGGTGGAGGCTGCAGTGAGCTGTGATAGTGCCACTGTATTCCAGCCTAGGTAACAAGTGAGACCCTGTCTGTAAAAAAAAAAAAAAAAAAAAGCTCTAGAATCAGACTGCCTGAGTTTGATTCCTGTTTCCCTTTGGTTTATGAGCTTAGCCAAGTTATTTTCTCTTCCTTTGCTTCAGTTTTCTCATCTATAAAAGGGGGCTAATGATAGTACCTGTATTGTTGAGGAGATGATGTGTAGTAATAAAGGCAAAATTCTTAGCTATCATCATTATTATTATTACTATAAAATATTAAGATTCTTGGACACTTGTAAGTAGAGGAATATGTAAGGGAACATCTAATCTGTTTTAGAGATCACTGAAGATCCTATTCAAGAGCTGACCATAGAAGAACATTTGATTAAGAGAAAGAAGAAATTACAGGAGAAGAAGATGCATATTGCAGCCTTGGCATCTGCCATATTATCAGATCCAGAAAGTAATGTAGGTGGCATTAATTTCTTTAGGCTTTTTATATTAGGTATGGTGTAAATGCCTAATATTTTAAGATTCCCTTGTTACCTGTAAGCATACACTAAAAGGAAAAGCATTAACTAAACATAGTAGCTGGGTTAGAGTAAGAGAGTCGACAGAATCTTAGCTTAATGCTATGTCTGGACTTAATTTCTTTTGTAATCCTAGAAAAGTTACTTAAATTCTCTGAATCTTATTCTCTTCATCTTCTTATATGAAAATATTGGACATGTTATAACTCTAAAAATATTTAAGTCTATAAAATTGTATTAGGGAGGAGGAACCTGTTTGCAAATTTGCTTGACTAACCTGTGGAGTTTTTAAAAACGAGCGCGCTACAGGGAAGTGTATGGAATTAGTTCAGGAATATTTGTAAGTTGAAAATATTTTAAGTGAACTAGAGCCAAAGTTAAAAGTGTTATTGTGCCATGTGTATAGTGGTGAGTTAGTGATGGTTATAACACATGAACTAGAGAAATCTGAGGTTTAATCTTGGCCCTGATAAGTACTATCTGTGAGACTTTGGGTAAGTTATTTATCCAAGACTCTTTCATCTCTAAAAAAGGACAGTATCTTTTTCAAAACTTTGTGGTGAGGGTTATATGATGAAATATACATGAAGTCATATAAAATGATACTATTATTATTGTTACGTTGGTGTCCCCGGCATACTATTATAACAAGTATTTGTGTATCAAATGATTTACATTTGTGGAAACAAATTTCATGTGGGAATGCTTTAGAGTAGTGTTTGTCCTTTTCTAATAAAGTGAGGGGAAGATCTAGAGCAGAATTAGGGAAGAGAGATTTGGAATATTTCTTATTTGTATTCTCTCAATCATTACAAAACCATAGGCATAAGAGATTGATCTAATTTTACAGCTGGAAAATTGAACATTAAAAAACCCAAGTGATTTGTTCCAGATTTTAACAGCCACTGAATTGGAACCCAGATCTTCTACTCAGGAACCTATGCTCACAGGCAATAGTAGTTTATCAAAGCAATCAAAACCACCTTTTGCATTATGCCATAGAAATTATCTTTGAAGCTAAAGTTAATGTGGCTATATTATATGTAATTCCTGATTAATTCATGTGTATGATTGATATATTTGGTTAATGTATATAACATTTTAGTATATTTTGAAAAGTGTTTTTAGAAAAATAGGAGACATGTACTTTAGGAAAATCCAGCTAAAAAGAATTTCCCAAAATAGCTAAATAATAAATTTAAACTAGTTTTTTAAGGTCTATATTTTTCTAACTATATAACAAAAATATGATTACTGATATAGTTTGGATGTGTGTCCCCTCCAAATCTTATGTTGAAATGTGATCTCTGATGTTGGAAGTGGGCCTGGTGGGAGGTGTTTAGATCATAGGGGTGGATCCCTCATGAATGGCTTGGTGCCATCCTTGTGGTAACAAGTGACTTCTTACTCTGGTAGTTCATGTGAGAGCTGGTTGTTTAAAAGAGCCTAGCACCTCCCCTATCTTTCCTGTGACATGCTGGCTCCCGGTTTGCCTTCTACCTTGTTCGTAAGTTTCCTGAGGCCTCACTAGGAGTAGAGGCTGGCACCAAGCTTCCTCTATAGCCTGCAGAACTATGAGCCATAATAAACCTCTTTTCTTTGTAAATTACCCAGCCTCAGGCATTTCTTTCTAGCAACACAAGAATGGACTAATACAATTACCTTGTAACTTTATCAACTTATCTCTTGGTAAAGTGAGCAGTGTCTGGAGTTTGGTGAGGCTTGACTAGACTTGGAGTCGTGTGAATTCCGCTTATTTTGCCGGATGTGGGGCTGTTTTTTGTTCATAATTGTTTTGCCATGATTTCTCTAGCTTTATAAGCTATTTCTTTAACAGATTAAAAAATTGAAAGAATTACGTTCTATGCTGATGGAACAAGATCCTGATGTGGCTGTTACTGTTCGAAAGCTAGTAATTGTTTCTCTGATGGAGTTATTTAAAGATATTACTCCTTCATATAAAATCCGGCCCCTCACAGAAGCAGAAAAATCTACTAAGGTAATGCTAGATTGCTAGATATAATTACTATCTAAAATAACTGAACGTTTTGGAGAGATAGACTCTTTTTTTTTGAGACAGAGTTTTACTCCGTCGCCCAAACTGGAGTGCAGTGGCGTGATCTTGGCTCACTGCAACCTCTGCCTTCCCGGTTCAAGCGATTCTCCTGCCTCAGCCTCCTGAGTAGCTGGGATCACAGGCATGCGCCACCAGGCCCAGCTAATTTTTGTGTTTGTAGTAGAGACGGGGTTTTTCCACGTTGGCCAGGCTTGTCTCAAACTCCTGACCTCAGGTGATCCACCTGCCTCTGCCTCACAAAGTGCTGAGATTACAGGCATGAGCTGCCGCACCCGGCCTAAGCGACTGCTGCATTTTTTTTTTAATAGTACTGGGTGTATACTAGACAACCATATTTTATACTAATTTTGGGGTTTTAATATTCTGATTTTAAAAAATGATTGACCTTTTTGGTCTTTTCAGACCCGAAAAGAAACACAGAAGTTAAGAGAATTTGAAGAAGGCCTGGTTAGCCAGTACAAATTTTATTTGGAAAATCTGGAACAAATGGTTAAAGGTATATTAAATGTATCTTAAAAGTATGTAGCATACATAGCCTTGATCATGAAGGTGAATTCTGTACAGTGTTCTGTGTTGTGTAGTGAGAGGCAGGTATGATCAGGAACAGAGTCTAGAGTCAGACTTCCAGGGGTCAAAGCCTGGCTCCACCACTTACTACCTATGTGATGGGAAAATTACATAGTCTTTCTGTGTCTCAGTTTTTGTCTATAAAATGGAAATAATTATAGCACTCACCTTCCAGGATTATTGTAAGAAGTAACTGAGTTTGTAGATATGAGGTGCTTAAAACAGTGCCTAGCATGTGCTATATACTATATTTTATCAACTATTAGTATTATTGCTGCAGTTTTTAGTAAGCAGTTGTATTTTTGTTGACAATGCTTTTAACAAAATATATTGTTATGAACAGTTGGGATTTATTCTGCTGTTTTCTATTTGGAGGCATGGTAGTCAGGGAAGAACGATAACTAGAGGCCAGGTGTGGTGGGTCACACCTGTAACCCCAGTGCTTTTGAAGACCGAGGCAAGAGGATTGCTCCAAGCCAGGAGTATTGCTCCACGCCAGGAGTTTGAGACCAGCCTGAGGAATGTAGTGAGACTCCTGTCTCTAAAAAAAAAAAAAAAAAATTAGGCATGATGGCCTAGGCCTATAGAGCCCCAGCTACTGGAGATCTGAGCTGAGAGGATGACTTGAGTCCAGAAGTTTGAGCTTGCAGTGAGCTATGATTATGCCACTGCCCTGTAGTCTGGGCGATAGAGTGAGACCCTGTCTCAAAAGAAATGAATAAATAAATAGAAGGATAACTAGAAATGGATATTTGCATGCCTTGAAAATGGGTTTATGAGTCAATTATTTGGCATCCCAAATAAACTCTTAAACTCTTTTTCTTCAGAAAAGGAAGGACATAGAAAAAATAGGGGTAGGAATAGGGAAGATAGTTGGTTGCCTAGGCCAGGTGCTTTCATTTGGCCTAATTGGCTCATTTACCCAGCTTATTTAGTAAGGATCACCCATTGCTATCAGCTGGAACAGGACCACTGAATCCTGTTGGCCTAATAAGGGCATAAAGGTAGTAGAGTATAGTGGGGTGGGGGTGGGTGGTATGGATATTGCTTCTATGTTCTGGTGTTCCAGCTGGCACCCTATTAGCATTTGTTTTTCCAGTGAGAGAGCCTGGGAGTTTTTCTTTTGTTTCTGAATTTCTGAACTGTTTGGAAAGCTGGGAGCTTTGTGTAACCATCTCTGTCTGATAGAACTATAACATGAGCCACATATGTCATTTAAAAAAAATACAGACACACTAAAAAGCAATGACATTAATTTTAACAGAACATTATATATATTCAGATTATCATTTCAACATGTAATCAGTTTTAAAAATTAGTGTCTTACATTCTCTGTTTTTTTTAGTACTAAGTTCAAATCTGGTTTGTATTTTATAATTAGAGTATATCTTAATTTGGACTAGCTGCATTTCAAATGCTCAGTTGCATCCTATATGTGGCAATTAGTAGCCTCCATATTGGACCTTTCCTAAGCTGATCAAGCCATTATGAAGTCTTTCTTTTTTTTTTTTTTTGAGATAGTGTCTTGCTCTGTTGCCAGGCTGGAGTGCGGTGGTGCAATCTCAGCTCACTGCAATCTCTGCCTCCCAGGTTCAAGTGATTCCCTTGCCTCAGCCTCCTGAATAGCTGGGACTACAGGCACGTGCCACCCACCATGCCTGGCTAATTTTTTTATTTTGGATTTTAGTAGTGATGGGGTTTCACCCTGTTGGTCAAGATGGTCTCAATCTCCTGACCTCGTCATCTGCGCGCCTTGGCCTCCCAAAGTGCTGGGATTACAGGTGTGAGTCATCATGCCTGGCGTATGAAGTCTTTTTTTAAGGGGTATGGATGTGTGTGTGTTTATGTGTGTTAAAATGTACATTGTTTGTAAAAGAAAGCCAGTTTAACTTTTGACCAATGAGTAAAGTAACTACAGTTATCTTTTGATTAGATTGGAAGCAGAGGAAGCTGAAGAAAAGTAATGTAGTTTCCTTAAAGGCATACAAAGGACTGGCAGAAGTTGCTGTGAAGAGCTTGTGTGAGCTGTTGGTGGCACTACCCCATTTTAACTTTCACAACAACATTATCGTATTGATTGTCCCTCTCATGAATGACGTGTCAAAATCGGTGAGTTGCTATAAATGGTTATTGCTGTCCTCCTTAGAAAATTATATACTATGTGGGCCGGGTGCGTTGGCTCACGCCTGTAATCCCAGCACTTTGGGAGGCCGAGGCAGGCAGATCACGAGGTCAGGAGATCGAGACCATACCGTCTAACACGGTAAAACCCCATCTCTACTAAAAATACGAAAAATTAGCAGGGCATGGTGGTGTGTGCCTGTAGTCCCAGCTACTTGGGAGGCTGAGGCAGGAGAATGGTGTGAACCCGGGAGACAGAGCTTGCGGTGAGCTGAGATCGCACCACCGCACTCCAACCTGGGCAATAGAGCGAGACTCTGTCTCAAAAAAAAAAAAAAAAAGAAAATTACGCACCATGTGATTTTTCTCCCCCTACAAAATTCTTCTGAAGTTATTTATTGCTAAAATAATATCAATTTATTAAACACTCTCTCTGAAGAAATTTATCTGAACATAAGTTTAGTGGTTCACAACAGGAAGCAGTTTTGTCCCCCAGGGAACATTAGGTAATGTCTGCATACATTTTTGGTTGTGATGACTGTGGTGAAGATAGTCTTAACTACTGGCATCTAGTGGAGAAAGTCCACGGGGGCTATTAAACATCCTAGGACAGTCCCCCTACAACAAAGATTTCTGTTACCCAAAACGTCAGTAGTGCTAAGGTTGAGAAACGCTGGTTAAGTGTGACATTTTATTTTTCAGATATCTGAAATGTGTTGTGAAGCTGTAAAGAAACTCTTTAAGCAAGATAAATTAGGCCAAGCTTCTCTTGGTGTAATTAAAGTGATTTCTGGTTTTGTGAAGGGCAGAAATTATGAAGTTAGGCCAGAGGTGAGCCTTTCTTTTTTTACTTTGCATTTTGTTTTTAAATTACAAAGTTGACTTTCAGTTGTTATGAGGAATTTATTCCTTATAAGCATATGAAGTAAAAAGTATTCAAGCTCTTTAAGTGTTTAACATGTTAACTCCTGAAATGTTTGATACTATTAACAGTTTGGTATTTATCCTTCTAGGTGTTTTTCTATGCAGATATAGTCATATATACTTGCTTATATTTTAAAATAAAAAATCGGCTTGTACTTCGAAAACTGTTCCAGAACAGTTTTCATTTTCTATATTGTGAACTTACATATAGGGTTATCCCATTCTTTCTAGTGCCTACCAGAGTATTCCATTGTGTGCCCTAATTGATGAACAGCTGAGTTTTTTCTAGATTTTTGCTGCCACAGTCAGTGTTGAGAACATTTTGACCTTACTATTTTTTAATATTGTGTGAGTATTTTGTGAATTAAACTTATAAAATGTAGATGCTGGATCTAACAGTAATCACGTTTACAAACTCAAACTGTTGTTCAAAAACGTTTAATCACTGTGTTCCTGCTAGGAGTGTTATTTCCCTCCTACCTGCTCAGAATGTTACTATTTAATCTTTGGTAGTCTGGTAGTTTATATATATATAAACTTTTCACCTACCAGACTGCTTATTATTCGTCAATTTTTCTCTTAAATTGTCTTAGTGACTTGTGATGAGTTTTTAGTACATACTCATTTTAATAAATATCTGCTATGTGCCAGGCACTTTTTTTAGGTCCTGGGAATAAAATAGTAACAAAAGAAACAAAACTGCCTGTGGAGCTTGTATTACATAATAAGAATATTAACTCTTTGTTACATATGTTGCAGATTTTTCTCTTTTTTACTCTGCCTTTTACTTCTGTATTGAGCCTTATATATGGAGATATATTTTTTGTTATGCACGTAGTCTCCTCAATCCCAATTTACGGAGTCTCTCTAAGATTTTTAATTTTAATTTTTATATTTAAATATTTAAGCCATTTGACATCTTTATATGTGTGGTATGAGTACAGATTTAATATCTGTGTTTAATGTATGTAATGAATATGTATTTTATAGTTTAATGTATATTAAATATGTATGTATTTGAAATAATTTGACAGCCAGTTATTTCATCACCATTTTTTTCTGCTGATATAAAATGCTGCTTAATTATTGTGTTATATCTATAGTATATTTGGGTACCTGGTACCGTAATACTATCAGAAAGGGTATGATTGATAAAAGACATGACTATTCTTTTTTCTCCAAAATATTCTTATTTATTTCAGTATATTACTCCAGGCAATTTAAAATCCATTTTTCACTTCCTTCCCTCAAAATAGCCCACACAGAGAATCTGATTAGAATTGATTCAATGTATTGATTAGTCTGGATGAATTAAAATATTTACAGAATTGATTTTTTTCTGTTCAAGAATATTGTATCTTGCCATTTGTTTAAGACTTTTATGTTCCTAAGTGAAATTTTATAGTTTTCTTCATTGGGGTCTTAGATATTTTAATTTGTTTTTAGTAATACAGTTTTGGGTGTTAAGCTGTTCTACCATTTTATTTCTGGATTTCACAGTTTTCCTTTGGCATCAGATCCCTTTTTATTTTCTTAAAACTGATTTCAGTTGAATTGCTAAAATTACAAACATTGAATGAAAGTAACAGAACATATTTAGCATCTTTAGTCAGAACTGTAGAGCAATCAGATAAGGCTTAAACATGAAACTCAGCCATAGGAGAACTCTTTAACTTTCGTGATGCTAGAATAAAAACACATCCTTTGACTTGGAGTTACTTTTCCTTGGTAGGTGATATTTTGAGCACATACAGTACCTACAGAATATTCAGAGTTGATCTTTCTGATACCTAGAATGACTTCAGGTTCACTCTTTATGCCTTTAGTTATTCCTTGTTTCGTTCTGTGCTTTTAGTCCTCTAATCTCAAAAACTCAGCTTTCTTCCAGATGTGCATATTGGAACATCAAAATAATACAAACCTGTATTTCTCAAGGTTTTTTCCAGGAATGCTTCTGTGCCTGCAGGAGGTCGGTAGGGTGATTTCATCCAGAGAAAGTAGCGTTTTAAACCCCTTTTGTTCTTAGTGTTTGAGTATGAGAAGTTTGCTGTATCACACAAAAACACCAGTTTCTAAATTAGTTTCTGAATTTTTGAGTGGCATAAAGCAATAATTTTTATTTTCGTCCCCGAACCAGCATCAGCTGGGAATTAGAATGCAAATTCTGGGGCTCAACTCAGACCTACTGAATCAGAAACTCTGGCGATAGAGCCCAGCAGTTTGTGTATCTTCTTCTCCCATAGTGGTCCAAACCTTTTTCTGGCCTATTTTCTCTTTGTCATCCTCTTGGCATGTGTTCTCTCTTCCTCATACTCATTAAACTGCAAAGAAAGTTTTGTATATTTAGCTAGTATTTGCTAGTGTCCTTTTTGTGTATTTGCTCCTGTCCTTCCGTAGACACAAGTTATTGAATATAGCATACAGATAAAAGAACTTGGTGTAAAATGTTATAAAAGATGCTTGAAGGTTTTTTTTCTTGAATGAGGGAAATAACACTGTCAAGTACTTTTCTGTGTAAAGTTTTTGAGGGCAATATAAATATTAAGCTGTATATTTGTGTTTTTTTTCAATATTAGATGTTAAAAACATTTTTATGCCTAAGAATCAAGGAAGTAGAAGTGAAAAAAGATACAGAAGACATTAATAAACCAAAAAAATTTATGACTTTCAAAGAAAAGAGAAAATCTCTATCAAGAATGCAGAGAAAGGTTTGACTTATTTCCCCTTTTGTTTCATTTAAATTTTTCTGTTTATTTGATCTTAAACTTATAGTCACAGGTAAAAATCAGTTAAATCATAAATATACAAGTTTTGAAATATATCATTTAGAGAATTTTATCTTTCCCAGTTACTGCAAAAAAATGTTTTCTTAAATCAATTTTAACTGATAATGATTGGCAAGGAGAGCAATAGATGAAAAGATATTTTTGCCATGCTGGCTTTTATCCTTTGGCTTTTTAGATCAATTTAGAGTTGTGATACACAGATTCCTTACTTAACAGAAAAGATGCATTCACATGAAGTTGGCAGCAAAGTGAGTTTCTGTTAATTGAATCTTGTTTCTTTATTGGTTTGTATTTTAAACTTGGGTTGAAATTTCAGCCCCTTGTTTATTTACTGAAAGTTTGGAAACTTTTTTTTTTTTTTTTTTTTGAGAAATGGGGCTAATAGTACCTACCTTGCAGGTAATCGTGCAGTTTAAATGAGATGATGCTTATAAAACACTTGGCAGGTTTTATAAACATTAGTTTTTACTACCACCACCATCATCACTATTACTGTTATCACAGCTCAGAACATTTCTAAACAGTTTATTAGAGTGATCAAGTTGCTTTTAAAAACAAAAGTAATCTCGGGATATTCATGTTTGAATGGGTCTAAGTTTGAAAACATGATGGAAATATCAAAATAGACTTAATAATTGTGAACAAAAGAAGATAAATATTTTAACTATTTATATCATACTATCCTAATGCAGGTTGGATAGCTCTGTTAGGAAGAGCATGTTTATAGATGTGGTGGGGAAACAAAGACCAGTAAGAACATGGCAGCTCTTTAACAACTTCTCATGAGAGAAGGAAACAATTTCTCAGTTCCCTGTGCCTCAGGCAGCTTAGAAATTATCATTTACTGCTCTTACAGCATTAGGAAGTAGAAGAAAAAGGATATTTTATTGAATTTCTTTATAGTATCTGGTTTGATGCATTGTATGTAAATATGTTAGGGAAGTATTGTTGGTGACTGGCTTCCAAGTTATAGGTGATTTAACTATTTTGGGCTCAACATGTTCTTTCCTTTCATTTGAAGAACTTTAATTACAGAAAATGATAGCATATCCCAGATACCTACTATTTAGAGTGAGCAAATATTAATAGATTTACTTTAGTTTTTTTCCTGGAAAAGAGAGAAACTGTACGTTAGAGAGTAGGAATTTCTTTTCTGTCTCCAATTTCATTCTTCTGCTTTCTTCCCAGGAGACACCATCTTTAATTTGGTTTGTGTATACTTCCAGTCCATGTTTCTCTACTTTTGTTTATATTTGCATTCATAGACAATATGTGGTATTACTGTATGTGTTTTATGACATTTACGTATTCTGCCTCTGCTTTTTTCACTCTGTGGTATATACTCTTAGATTTTTTTTTTTTCAATCTATTTTCAGTGGAAGAAAGCAGAAGAGAAACTAGAGCGAGAGCTTCGAGAGGCAGAAGCTTCAGAGAGTGCTGAGAAAAAACTTAAACTGGTAGGCAGTTTCATATTCTGTTATGCTTTTAATGTTAAGTTGTTTAAACTAGAAATTTATTGTTTCAGCTTGTAGCTGTGTAATTTTGGTTTCTTTCATGAGGCTTAGATGTGTGACTTTTGTGGTGTGTGGAAAACTATGATGTGATCAGTGCTAGTTTTATGAAGTCACAGAATGTATGTCTTCGTTCTGTTTTGTTAAAAATTTCAAAGATTGCGTTGTGGGGAGGCATGGGTAGGGAAAAAGAAGTTTAACCTGTTGAAGTCGTAGTTATGCTTGCTCAGTAGAAACCATACCAGGGTATCCTAAAGTCATTTTGTCTGTCTCCTCTGCCAGCACACAGAGACTCTGAATATTGTGTTTGTAACCTACTTCAGAATATTGAAGAAGGCCCAGAGGTCACCTCTCCTGCCAGCAGTTCTAGAAGGTCTTGCCAAGTAAGGGCTGTGTAGGTTGAAATCTTTTAGATTCTTTCTAAACAGGAAAGACCAAAGAATTTTAGAGGGTTCCCTAATGATGGCCCGTTATCCTCAGTTCTCATTCCTTTCTGTTTGTCACCATCCTTTCCTTGAAGCTATTCATAACAGTGAGCTTTTTTGATTTTCTCATCTCAAACCTTTTATTTTTAAAATCTCCTTTACCAACTCCTGCCTATTAAATTCGAGGTGTTCCTAAGGTTAAATCTCTCAGTTCTTGACTCTTTCTGCACTGTGTAGTCAATTGCCTATCGTCATAGTTTGAGTGGATCATGTCGATGACTCTTAAGTCTATTTTAACCTGGCTGTACATCATTTCTCTAGTTCTGTGTAATCTGTTTCTGCTAAGATAGATCTTTCTGTGTATTCACTCAGCACTAATGGCCTTGTCAGGATGTGAGCTAGAGTAAGGGTTGTGGTTGTCATGATAGCGTTCCACAATTTTTTGAGGTGGTATCCTGTAGAACATTGCTATTTGGTAAAAATATGATGTGAACTTACATATATAATTTAAAATTTTCTATTAGCCACATTAAAAAGGCAAAAAACACATGAAATTAATTTTTATATATTTTACTGGATTTATCTAAAGTATTTTAACACAATATTAAACATTAATGGGATGTTTGGTGTTTTTTCATCACATGTTTTCGAACACTTATTTTATGCTTGTGTCTTAATTTGGACTAGCTACATTTTAAGTACCTAATAGCCACATGTGGCTAGTGGCTACCATTGTTGGGCAGCACAGCTTTAGGAATAGAGTTGGAAATAGAACTGATGGCTAGAAGATATAGAAAAGGCAAGTTCTGTTCATCATAAGAAATTACTTTCTAATGACTGGAGCTATTTGGCAATGGTATGCATTTCCTTATATGGTGATATGGTCCTTGTGGTTGAAAATCTTCAAAGAGGCTAATCAGAGAAGGGATTATTACTACATTGTGTAGGACCTGATGTTTTTGTTTTTAAATCGAGACAAGCTCTCACCATATTGCCCAGGCTGATCTTGAACTCCTGAGTGAGTCATCCTCCAGCCTTGGCCTCACAGAGTGCTAGGATTATAGGTGTGAGCCACCATGCTCGACCCAGCTATTTGTTTTTTAATGACTAATTCCTTTATTTAAAACAGTTTAAAAAATAATATATGCTCATTTAAAACATTTAAAATTTAAAAATGCAAAACAATATACAATTTAAAATTGCAAGCTCCCCCCCTATATATGTATGTAGTCTGTCTGCATGCCATCTGCCATCATTTTTTTTTTTTTGGAGATAGTGTCTTGCTCTGTTGCCCAGGCTGGAGTTCAATGATGTAATCTGAGCTGACTACAGCCTCCATATCCCAGGTTCAAGCAGTCACTTGCCTCAGCCTCCCGAGTAGCTGAGACTATAGGCATGTGCCATCACACCTGGCTAATTTCTGTAGTTTTAGTAAAGATGGGGTTTCCTCAGGTTGGCCTGGCTGGTCTCGAACTCCTGACCTCAGGTGATCCATCCGCCTTGGCCTCCCAAAGTACTGGGATTACAGGCATGAGCCATCGCACCCCGCCTGCCTGCCATCTTTCATGCAAATGGAATCATGCTATGTTTAGTGTCCTGTAACTTGCTTTTTTTTTGGTTTTGTAAACAGTTACTTTTGGTACCTCTCCCTTATCACGTATATATCACTTAATTTTTTAAAAATTTATAATACCAGGCCGAGGCGGGTGGATCACAAGGTCAGGAGATCGAGACCATCCTGGCTAACACGGTGAAACCCTATCTCTACTAAAAAAATACAAAAAATTAGCTGGGCGTGGTGGTGGGCGCCTGTAGTCCCAGCTACTTGGGAGGCTGAGGCAGGAGAATGGCGTGAACCCAGGAGGCAGAGCTTACAGTGAGCTGAGACGGCACCACTGCACTCCAGCCTGGGCGACAGAGCAATACTCCATCTCAAAAAAAAAAAAAAATTTATAATACTCCATTTTATAGATATATTGTACTTTATTTGGTCAGTCCCCTATTTGCACTGGAAATACTTGCGCACGTGTGTGTGTGTGTGTGTGTGTGTATGTGTATATCTTCATGCACATGTGTGCATGTATTGCCAGATCAGAGGGTATGCTCATTTTAAATTTTGATAAATAATTGCCAAATTGCTTCTCCAAAAAGTTGTACTAATACGCATGGAATATATCACTCATAAGGTCTTTTATTCTTCTACGATTTACATAGATCAAAGACTCCTCACTAATATTGAAGAGATATCCTGACTTTAACCTACTTCAGTGTCTAATATAGTATATGGAGTAACTCTCAAATTTAGCAGCTCATATGATTCCTTTTTACCCTCTTGTGTGGTCTCAGTTATTTCTACAAATAGAGACCTGGGACAGTGAAGTGAGTTACCCAGGATCATGCAGGTAATTAAGGATCCAGTATTCTTTCCATTTTATCCTTAAAGCTGTCATAAGGTCCATATTCTTGGAAGCAGCAGAATCTTTCCTCGTCTCTCTTCCCACCACCTGTTGTCTTAGAGCTGGTCCTGCTGGATACCTAGTAAACTTTTCCTCAGGAAGTTGTTTGCTTCTGGTAATTTCTTTCTCAGTGCAGAAGGATTTTTGAAATATTTTTGGTTTGTTCAATGCCTTATATGTTTCTACTGAGTTTAGTGTTCAATGGTGCATGAATTGTTGACTAGGCCAATCTGAATTAATGAAAAGTATCAATAATTGCCGTCTCTTTCATAGCTAACATTTTGAAATAAAGAATATTAAAAATACAGTTTTAGAGTCAAGCTTAATTTCTACCAGCTTTATTTCTGCTTTTAGTTCATTGATTAAGTTTTGTTTGATTCCAGGTTTGCTCACCTTATAAATGTGGAATTTTTTGATGATCTGTTAGTAGTTCTTCATACTCTCATCGAGTCTGGTGTAAGTAGTAACAAATTACTTTTTAAAAGATATAAATGGTAATTACTATTTTAAAAATTTGTCAGGTTTATTGAGATATATTTTGTATACAGTAAAACTCACCCCTTTTAGATGTACAGTTTATGAATTTTGACAAAGGCCTATGATCATATGATTACCACCATAATCAAGATGTAGAACGTTTTCAAACATTGGAGAGTTTTAAACAGGAGAGTTGCCTGACCTGTTTTCTTTGTTTTTTAACTGATGCATAATAGATGTACATGGTTTCAGGGTGTATGTGATAATTAAATATATTTGTATAATATAGTTTGTAAAGATTTTACTTGGGATATCAGTCACCTTAAATATGTGTCTTTATGTGACAACCATTCAAATTCTTCCCTCCTAGCTATTTTGAAATAGATAATAGATTATTGTAAACTATAGTCACCCTGTCAATCTGCCTCATACTAGGTTATCTTAAAGCTAACCTTTGCAGGTCTTTTTCTTCTTTTTTGAGGTAGGGTCTCACTCAGTTGCCCAGGCTGGAGTGCAGTGGTGCAACCACAACTCACTGCAGCCTCGACCTCCCGGGGCTCAGGCGATCCTCCCACTTCAGCCTCTTGAGTAGCTGGGACTACAGGTGTGTGGCACCATACCTGGCTGATTTTTCTATTTTTTGTAGAGATGGGTTTTTGCCATGTTGCTCAAGCTGGTCTGGAACTCCTGGGCTCAAATGATCTGCTTGCCTCAGCCTCCCAAATTGCTGGGATTACAGTCATGAGTCATTGCTCCTGGCCTTAAAGGCCTTTTTAAAAGATATAAATGGTAATTATCATTCTTAATATTCCATCCCCCCTCACCCCCCCCCTTTTTTTTAAGGACCTAAGCTATCAAGAAAGTCTTCACTGTGTCCAGACTGCTTTTCATATTCTTTCTGGACAAGGTAAGATATTTTCTTAATCTTAAGTTTTGTTTGCCTTACCTTTGAATGCTACAACATACCTAATTGGTGTTTATTGTCATTTGAAAGGTGATGTTCTGAATATTGATCCAATGAAATTCTACACACACCTCTACAAAACACTATTCAAATTACATGCAGGTATGTATGTTTAGATAATGTTTCTTTTATATGTATTTATGTTTTAAGAATATGTTATGACCAGTCATTGTAGACAAATGAGAAATAGGAACAGGTACATAAAATGCTGACTTGCCAGTGCCATGCATCTGTATTTAATCTTACGTAAGACTTGGAGAAAGAGCTTCTGGAATTGACTGGAGATGCAGTAAGTATAGCCCGCTGTATCTCCTTAGCAATATAGCACTACCTCATTGATTAGAGAAATGGTTTGGGACAGGTACAAAAGTTTATCTTGGGTTTATCTGAAGTTCAGTCCAGTTGCATAATGGAAAAGTAATGAGAACAGCTCTGAGGGATATGTCTGCTGTTTTAGGTGCTACCAATGAAGGTGTTGAGATTGTACTCCAGTGCCTTGATGTCATGCTAACTAAGCGCAGAAAGCAAGTTTCTCAGCAGCGAGCTCTTGCCTTCATCAAACGCCTTTGTACCCTTGCTCTTCATGTTCTTCCAAATTCAAGTATTGGCATTTTAGCAACTACCAGAATATTAATGCATGTAAGTAGTGACACAAATGAACAGAGCTAAGTTCTTATAATGCAGTGATTTTTTTTGTTTGATGCATGTCTTTCCCCCTTTTTATATTATTTCAATTACAGAAGTAATTCACACTTGTAACAAAATCAGGTGACAAAAGAATTACATGAAATTGAAAAAAAGCATTTTGTACCTATTGACACTTCTCAGAGTGTCATTAGCTGGGTGTCCATTTATCATTTGGTGGGTATTTTTCCAGCAGTCTTTTAAAGTTCATATATAAACACATACACATAGAAACAACACAACTTTGTATTTTAATGGAAAGAGGATTATGCTATATATTCTACCACTTTTTTAACCTTAGCATTTTAATCGTGGTAAACACATAATGTCACTACTCTTATCTCTTTAATGTCTATGTAAGGTTTATTTAGTTCTTTGCTTAACAAACACATAGTTCTGACTATGTGCCTTCCACTGTTATGCCTTACAAAAATTTAATTTTCATAACTCTGAGGTAGCTACTATTCTTCTTCCTGTTTTACATGTGGGAAAACTGAGGTCCGGAGAGGTTAAGTGTCTTGTCTTGAGTAGCAGTGCCAGTCAGTGGTAGAAGTGATATTCAAATGTAGGCAGTCTGGTTTTTCTGTTTCTCTTGATATAGGTTATTTCTTTTTTTGCTATTACAAATGATGCTATAGTGAATATCTTTTTGTATTTATCTGATGTAATTATTTCTATCAGATTTCTAAAAGTGGGATTGCAAGGTGAAAAGAATATTGTTTTCTTTTGCAAGATAACATTTTAAAGACAAAGATAAAATTTTTTTTGCAACTTTTGTTCTTACGATATAAACTTAAAATTGTTTTTTATTAAAACTAGGTGTAAACACTTTACACCTAAAGAGCTAAAGCTCTTCTTATACAACTATAAATTTAAATGCAAATACAACTACAAACCAGTAACACCTTTTACATTAACAATGTTAATTTAACCAATTCTTTTTATGTGACATTTTTGCAGACTTTCCCCAAAACAGATCTACTGCTTGACAGTGAATCTCAGGGAAGTGGAGTTTTCCTTCCTGAACTGGATGAGCCTGAATACTGCAATGCTCAGAACACTGCTCTGTGGGAACTACACGCTCTGCGGGTAAGAGTGGCCCTCGTTTTTTTCTTTTTGGGGATGTGTGTGAACAATTGTTTTCCAGTTTTTCTTCAAATAGTTGTTATTGCCAGAGTACTTAATTATATTTTGTTCTGGGGCTGCTTTTTTTTAGAATTCCTGTGTTAGTATGCTACATTTTACTTTGCTCTTACTATTTTTTAAGCTGTTGAGGTACATTTTCTAAGGAAGCAGAAAACTGTCAGTTCTGTGGGGTGAGGTTGTGGAAGATTTACTGAAATCTTTCCCTTTATTGAAATCTTTCCCTAACACTCTTCAGAGGATTTGTTAGCAGGTGCATTTCTGTTGAGTCCTATCCTAGGAGACTTTAGTAAGCCCTGTTTCAAGATGGTTTCACCTATACAGTGATCCTACAGTGTGGACAACATTAGAGTGAGACTTGTAGAAAATAGAAGTGGCAGGTAACCTGTTGTAAATTAACTTTTTTCACTCGGAAAGAGGAATTGCTTTTTGATTTTTCTATTTATATTGTAAAAGCAAGATAAACTACTTCACTGGTAACTTGATTTGTGTTTTAATCCTATGAGCAAAGATAATATTTCTGTGGCTATGTGCTTCTAATGAATTACATATACTGTACATAGGTGATGAAAAAAAAATTTGGTGTACTTTCATTTAAGAAAATCTTTGCTGTGGCTAGTGTTTTTTTGTAAAGGACTGACCTGTGCAAAATGTGATTGTCCTGTTTCCCCTTCAGAGGCATTATCATCCCATAGTGCAGAGATTTGCAGCCCACCTGATCGCTGGAGCACCTTCTGAAGGCTCTGGAGCACTCAAACCAGAGTTGAGTCGAAGGTAATATTTAGCATTGCCTTATTCTAAAACTACAAAATTCAGCTGGTAGCCACTTACTATGAGAAGTCTGTTTTATAAAGTAATATATTACACAATGTAAAGTGCCAGTTGGGTATCTGGGTTGGTCTTGCTTCATATTCCTGAATTGTTCTGAAAGAAAACATGCTATGATTTTGTTAATCACTTAAAACATTTTTTTTCTTCTTATGTCATTCAACTTGAAAAACATTTTTTTAATCATGAAAAGTTTCACACATACAGGAGAGTAGAATGGTATAGTGAATGTCCATATGCCCCCCATCACTCAGGTTCAACAATGAATAATCTATGGCTATAGGTGCTTCATGTGAAGATAAAACACAAGTCAACCAAATTAAGTTTCCTTGCTTTCTTGCTGTCTCTTTTTTTTTTTTTTTTCTGAATGGTCCTGTTAGGGCAAGAAGAGGAGAAAAAAAACAGTGAGGATAGGGAAGAAAAGAGGTGCTTTGGAACACTGCCATCCAGAAGGGCAGCTGTTTCTTTTTTTGGCCCTTGCAGACTACCTTCTGACCTGTAAGCAGCTTGGATGGGTACTTCCAGCACCCACCTCACACCCAGATGAGGAAAAAGTCCTCCTAAAAGAATCTTCTTTTCCCTGAACTGTTGATTTAGAAAATTTTCACAAGTGCAGAAAGGTGAAAAAATAATAGTTACTTTTTTTATTTTTTTGAGAGGAAGTCTCGCTCTGTCACCCAGGCTGGAGTGCAATGGCGCGATTTTGGCTCACTGCAACCTCCGCCTCCCGGGTTCAAATGATTCTCCTGCCTCAGCTTCCCGAGTAGCTGGGATTACAGGCACCCGCCACCATGCTCGGCTAATTTTTGTAATTTTTGTAGAGATGGGATTTCACCATGCTGGCCAGGCTGGTCTCGAACTCCTGACCTCAGGTAATCTGCCCACCGTGGCCTCCTACAGTGCTGGGATTACAGACATGAGCTACTGCGCCCAGCCAGTAATTACCTTTTTTTACATACAGACAGGAAATACTTCAGTTATACAGAGAAAGAGAGAAAATGGTATAAAAAATCCCTCAGTCCATTTATGGTGCCATAAAAAATGCCTAAGACCGGGTAATTTATAAACAACAGAGGGCCAGTCTCGGTGGCTCACACCTGTAATCCCAGCACTTTGGGAGGCCGAGGCGGGTGGATCACCTGAGGTCAGGAGTTTAGGACTAGCCTGGCCAACATGGTGAAACCACATCTCTACTAAAAATACAAAAATCAGCCAGGCGTGGTGGTGGGTTCCTATAGTCCCAGCTACTTGGGAAGCTGAGGCAGGAGAATTGCTTGAACCAGGGAGGTGGAGGTTGCAGTGAGTCGAGATCTCGCCATCGCACTCCAGCCTGGGCAACAAGAGCGAAACTCTGTCTGAAAAAAAAGAACAGAAATTTATTTTCTCACAATTTTGGAGGCTGGAAGTTGAAGATCAGGGTGCTGGTAGGTTTGGTTGACTGATGAGGGCGCCTCTCTGCTTCTGAGGTGGCGTCTTGTTGCTGTGTCTTCTGGAGGGGAGGAACCCTACACCCTCACATGGCAGACAGGACAGAAGGGGAGCAGGGCCACAGCTTAAGTTCATGAAGCCTCTTCTATAAAGACTTTAACCCATTTATGCCAGAGGTGGCAAATTTTTTTGTGTGTGAAAAATCAGACCTTGGGTGATGACCTTGAGCAGTAGGATATAAATAACTCCTACAAGCTTAGGACAGTAGTAGGCATAAATGGGTTAATCCCATTCATGGCTTTCATCTCTTAAAGCTTTCACCACTTAATACCATCACACTGACTGTTAAGTTTCCATGTCTGAATTTTGGAGGGGACACATTCAAACTACAGCACCTTACAGTGTACTTATTACCCAGAATTAATATCTTGCTGTAGGTTTTTTCCTTTTGCAAGCCCATTGGTTTCTATAATTCAGAGATCTCAGATTGGTGACCTTTGGGCCAGGCTGATTTTTCTGGCCTCAAGAGTTTGAAAAAAATCAAATTAGTTGCTGTCTTTTAAATATTGAAAGAATTCATCTGAAATTCACATTTCCTGCTTTTCTTGAAATACTGGGAGGTTTGGTGACATTGGCTTGTATTTTACATGACAGTAGTCAGTCATTTGCTGCCTCCTCTACATGAGGCAAGAGCTCTGCAGTTTTCCATGAACGCTTTCCTTCTGAGTAGGGTGGAGATAACTTTTGTCCTTATTAAATAAAATGGCCATTTACTTTTTCTTCCCTCACACTTCTCACCTGTCCCCAGTCTTCACCCCAACAGCCTTGTTTTTTAAAAGAGGAAAAAAGAAGAAAACAATTCTTTGTCACTCTTCATAATCGTTATATGACATGTTTTCCTTAGCAGTTTTGCTAAGGAAAGATGTTTCCTTTGTGGAGAAGCATGAGGAATGGGCTTATCCCAAAGGCTTAAGAAAGGAGACTCATAGTGGGCTTCTGGAGAATGGGTATTGGGATGTGAGCCTAATTGCTACCCTCGTAGGCCCTTGCCTATCTGTTTTGGAGAGTGTGAGCTAATTCCAAGTCATTAAGGGTTCATTTACACGCCATGGGTATAGACATGTATTCTGTCCTGAATGGCCTTTCCTTGTTTTTTATCCAGGCCAGTAGCAAAGAGTTGAGCTGTGTTCTAAGTCTATGGAGAATGACTCCATGCTTCAGTCCTCTGGCTCCCATGACTAAGATAGACTCAGTTGCATTATCAGTGGGTTGGGATTTGATCACACTGAACTGAAGTTCTTCAGCTTAGCTTTCTCTCTGGAGTCTATGCCTGTATTGCTAATGTATACCAAACCTCTCTGAGGTGGATTTAGTTGGATAATGTTGACATTACGTGGGAATTTAGAATTTGTTAAGTGACTGGGTTGGTTGGTTAGTTTCAAAAGCAGGACTATCTTATACCTTAATAAATGGGTTAAGAATGAATCATTCTCTGAGTATAATCTAATTATTTTTGAGTTACACAGATGTGGTGGTATCTTTACATTTGTGTTTGTGATTTAGATCTGCTGCTGAACTTTTTGAGGCGTATAGCATGGCAGAAATGACATTCAATCCTCCTGTTGAATCTTCAAACCCCAAAATAAAGGTATGGGATATTTTTCATTTTTTTAAAAGAAGAGATAGAAACCAATGTATCTCAATAACTCTAACTCCAGTTTGCTTAGTTATTTTATAGGCAGTTTATTTTTATTTTTATTTTTAATGTTTAGGAGTTCATCATAGGATGGATATTTGAGGTTGAAATTCTACAGAGATGGTCATGAAACTGTTTCATTCAATATAGGATATGTCCAAGACTTACCAAGCATCTGTCATTGTGTTGCATGTGTTGGTGTCAGCTGTTGCCATTTTCAACTTTGTTCACAGGTTGACTTTAGCTTATAGCATAAGTAATTTCTAACTCATACTTTAAATATTTTCCCAGGGTAAAGTTTTACAGGGGGATTCATTTTTGAATGAAGATTTAAATCAACTAATCAAAAGATACTCCAGTGAAGTTGCTACTGAATTGCCTCTGGATTTCACAAAATATTTGAAAACATCACTACACTAGTAGAGGAATGAAGTCAGTGGACTTTCTTGTACACTTGTGTGTGCAGATGTACATAAAGATGAGTTGTTAACTTAGGACTTTTTCTTTTTATACAAGGAAAGCTTCCTAAGAATGACTAGGAAGAGGAGGAAGAATGACCCTTGGCATGGCACGGGGTTCTGCCCCTATTCTGAATATGGCATTTCATCAAGGAGGTCAAAGCCTTTTTTCTCCCCAGTATTTGGAAATTACTTTCTTAATGATGCTGCCTTTTAAAAGCTTCACGTGCATTATAGTTTTTTAAAAAGATCTTTGGACTGGATCTTACTGAAGTGCAGTTGCTATATTAAAATTAGGGCAGAGAGCACAGAAAAATCAAGACCATGAGAAGACATTTAGCTACTTTTTATAACTAAATACTCTTTAAATATTTTCATTGCAATACTGTGGATGGAAATGAGAAGCATTCTAAATTTGAGTTAATATATTTTTATGAAGATTTTTGAGAAAAGAAAAAAACAGCCGGTATTCAGGTTCATTGGCTTTTGCTGGATGATCCACTTAAGTTACCTAATTTGGCCTTTTAAAAAAGGTATTAGTGTTCATTATAGCTACTTTCAAGGAAAGTTTGAATATGATTCTAGTCTCTGAAGTTCTTCACATTTTCTGTCATTCCCTGGAGGGTGACTGGGGAAGAATCGCTCTACGGTAGAAGAACCAGGCCCAAGACTTCACCATTCTATTCTAGGGACAAAGGATACTCAATGAGGAGCTTTTTTCCCCCTCTTGGAACAGGTAAAATGCTTTTTCTTCTTAACGTAATTATAAAACAGTATTTTATGTAACAGCTATTCCCATATTCTAAGAGTGGCCTAAGAAATGCGTGTTTCAGTGACTAAGTTACAAATATTCTGTATTGTGAATAGTTGAATAAAGCAGCCATTTGTTTCTGCTTCCTGTTCTTGTGATATGAGAATTTTTTAAAAAAAGCACAGCAGTCCAACTAAAGAGATCTCTTACTGTTTCAAAGTCATAGCAGCCAGTTACTTTACTCTGGAGCTTAGAGCTCTTTTTTTGCATAAAGTAAACTAAAGTGGAAAATTCCTTTACTATTCCAGCAGAGTGAGAGGATATGAGCTTAACAGTGTATGTTAGTCTTTTAGCATATTGTATATGATTTTAAAAGTGGTTCTGAGGTCACATTTTTTAAGGCTTGATTATTTAATGAGAAAGGTATGATTCAGCATATGAATATTTGCTTTTAGTCCACCTTTTAGATATAAAACAAAGTCCAGGAATGTGATAAATATGTGGATAACCAAAGGGTCTATCCCCATCAGAGCACAAGTGACCAATACATGTCACAAATCATTTATTTTCCAAACATATACAAATACATTTATACTTTAGTTTGGCAGCAGAAACTATACTTCTGGTGAAAAATCAGCTTAAAATAGAAACTCATCAGCTATTTCACAGCTGTATTATGCCTTTAATTTTCTTGTTATACATATGGAGAATCACAGTGGGACCACAAAATTATACATCTATATTTGAGTATCCTATGCGAATTTGAGGAAATATATTTGTGCATTAACTTATATAAGCTTATATTGATTAATTTTATTTTTAGAACTAAATGTAGTTATGAGTAATCACACACACACGCACACACACACAAACACACAGGCATGCACATATCCTGAGGCTATATTAAGCTACAGCCTTAATTTTTTTTTTAACTAGACAAATAATGAGCACCTACTGTGTGCTTAGCACTATGCTGGCACTTAAGAGTGGGGTGGAAAATAATGAGTGTAAGACATAGCCTCAGTCTTCCATGTTGAGTCAAATCATTCACATAGCGCTTTTGAAAAATGTGACAGTACCCAATTTAGTGTTAGAATTACTTGTGTCAAAAGTTTAGAGACCTATGTCATCTGTAATAGGGAAGGTTTCAGAGGACTGTTTGGTGGCAGGCTTGTGCACAGTATGTTTTGAATCTAAGAGATGTATAAGAATAGGTAGGCCAGGTGCGGTGGCTCACACCTGTAATCCCAGCACTTTGGGAGGCTGAGGCAGGTGGATCATAAGGTCAGGAGTTCAAGACTAGCCTTGCCAATATAGTGAAACCCCATCTCTACTAAAAAAAAGTTAGCTGGACATGGTGGTGCATGCCTGTAGTCCCAGCTACTTGGGAGGCTGAGGCAGGAGAATCGCTTGAACCTGGGAGGTGGAGGTTGTGGTGAGCCGAGATCGTACCACTGCACTCCAGCCTGGGCAGCAGAGTGAGACTCTGCCTCAAAAAAAAAAGAATAGCTTGGTAATCATGGAGACTCAGTATGTGTTTCAAAGGGACTCATTTCAGGTATTCCTATGTCAGAATCCATAGCCATCAGCTATGGATTGCTTTTAGGAAGCTGAACATAGAGATGGCAGAGAACGCATAAATTATTAACAGTGGATCATGGGGAATATTGACCCAAGTCTAGACTCTGTGTAAGAGGCAATCTCCCTTTTCTTTCTAACTTTTTTGGGGTCCCAGATATATCTTTTCTGGCCTCACTACTGATATATAAGCAACTGAAAAGGGGTCAGAGACTTTCACCGTGAGAGCACTTTCCCTGTAGGCTGCCAATATAAGATCAAAGACACCAGCCAGGAAAATCCTACTCTTCTTTATTGGCATGGGAGCATAGATGTGGAGCTTTGTATTTTAGAGTTAATTCAATTTTATTGGGCCAGTAAGCAAGCCCTGATTGCTTTTCAGAATTAAGCAAGGCCTGTGGGTCTCTGGGCAGAGGACAGAAGTCTATAGAGATACTGGAAGAGGAGAGAAGAAAGGAAGGGGAAGATGTAGTTAGCAAAAGGTAAATTGGTACATATCATAGAGGGCCCACTTTCATTAATGAGCTGCCAATGTCTCCAGAGCCATTGAGATGGGTGGCCTTTATGAAAGCAAGTTTGATTAAAAACAAGTAACTTGTAACTCAACTTTTGTTGAGTCTAGACTTCATATTTACTCCCAACTGGAGAATCTGTAAACAACTTTTACTTGCTAACGATGACATGAAAAGAAGCTTTACCCCTCAAAGGGCACTTTCTACCCAGATAGGATCATTACTTCCTACACATTTGGCATCACTGAACAGAGTGACAGAATTCATGCTCCTTTCTCTTCACTTTTAGTGATGCGTCTTAAAATATTGTAATGAACCCAACTTGCATATTTAGATTCTTGTGCACATCAACTTTAATGATAAGAGTTTGCTACCCAGATTTCTGGTAGCCTAAAAAGTGTGAAATGGTAATGGGTATAGTCATAGTGGTTATTTAGGATAATTTCTTTTACTTGGCATACCAATATAGCTGTGTAATTCAGATAAAGCTTTAAATAAAACTTTAATATTTTTGGCCAACATCAGGTTATGCTGGCCATTTGTGTGTAATAGTAGACTAGACTCTTTTTTTTTTTTTTTTTTTTTGAGACGGAGTCTTGCTCTGTCGCCCAGGCTGGAGTGCAGTGGCCGGATCTCAGCTCACTGCAAGCTCCGCCTCCCAGGTTCACGCCATTCTCCTGCCTCAGCCTCCTGAGTAGCTGGGACTACAGGCACCCGCCACCTCGCCCGGCTAGTTTTTTGTATTTTTTAGTAGAGACGGGGTTTCACTGTGTTAGCCAGGATGGTCTCGATCTCCTGACCTCGTGATCCACCCGTCTCGACCTCCCAAAGTGCTGGGATTACAGGCTTGAGCCACCGCGCCCAGCCGACTCTTTTTTTTTTTTGAGATGGAGTCTGCTCTTTCACCCAGGCTGGAGTGCAGTGGCGCAGTCTCCACTCACTGCAACCTCTGCCTCTTGAGTTCAGGCAATTCTCTCCTGCCTCACCCTCCCCAATAGCTGGGATTGTACGTGACCACCACTACGCCCAGCTAATTTTTGTATTTTTAGTAGAGACAGGGTTTCACCATGTTGACCTCGAACTCCTGACCTCAGGTGATCCCACCCACCTCAACCTCCCAAAGTGTTGGGATTATAGGCATGAGCCACCGTGCCCGGCCAACTCTTTACATTTTAAAACAATGTGTTCTTTCTATAATCCCAAAGATCAAATACAATGAAGTATGTACTTGCACCTCAAAATGTGATAAACAACTAAGTTGGGATGCAACCTAGGCAGTAGGCTGAATTCTCTCACTTGCTAAACAATCTGGTCTCAACTTCAGTCTCAGATTTATGTTGTAAAATAGACACCTGTGTTAAAGGTCATGGAGGAGGAGTGGGGCAGCGCTTAGAAAGCATCAGAACCAAATGATAAACCTAAAGAGACCAGTCTTTTCATCTTGTTACTCTGCACAGTTTTCATTTGACCTCTAGCCACTTAGACCAGTAACTCAGTTTTCAACACGTGGTAGGGCAAACTGGTATGTTCACTTATAGAGGCTTGATAAAAAGTGTTTCCGGAATATTTTTTAAATGGAGCAGCATTGTGCATTTGTTACAGACTTATTTGTCTTAAACCTGTACTATTGTATAGATTACATCAAACTGGAATAGCCTGCATTCTGTTGACAAGAAAATAGTAGTTCTAGCCTTAAGGCTTTGACCCAGTAAGAACTTTCAATGACATGAAAGCTGTGTGGTGTATTTTTTTTTTTTTTTTTTTTTGAGACAGTCTTGCTCTGTTGCCAGGCTGGAGTTAGTGGTGCTATCTTGGCTCACTGCAACCTCCACCTCCCAGGTTCAAATGATTCTCCTGCCTCAGCCTCCCGAGTAGCTGGGATTACGGGCACGCGCCACCACGCCCTGCTAATTTTTGTATTTTTAGTCGAGATCGGGATTCACCATGTTGGCCAGGATGGCCTCGTTCTCTGTCCTGATCCGCCTGCCTTGGCCTCCCAAAGTGCTAGAGTTACAGGCGTGAGCCACTGTGCCCAGCCTGTGTGGTGTATTTTTAACACTTCTGTTTTTAGAATATGCAAGAAACACATGGGGATGGTTTTATTTTTATAATTGGTTAAAAAAATTCCTCAAAGTGAAGTTTAGGAATTTTAGTGTTTTGTAATTTGAAGAAAAGTCTTAAAATTCAGAGGTACCAATGGAAAGATAAAAGTTTGGGTTTTACTTTAGAGGAATACATATTTCATGTTTAAAACTCATAATTTGCTTCATACCAAGAATATGAAGAATCCTTTACACTTACTTGATGGTTTTGTACAGCAAAATTTAAAAATAATTTACATTAAACGGCAAGTATGACTTGGATCAATAGCTCTTCAGTTAATCAGAAATGAAGCGATTTTACTTGAAAGTCTAGCCCATTTCAGATGTTCAGAGCATATATTTTCTTTTTAGAAGTTTGTCTTCAAGTACCAAGAACTACTAATGCTTCTAATCCATGGCAATATCAAGAGCGATGTATAATAAATATATAAGTACAGTGTCAGTACAACCCTTGTAAAATAAATAAATTTACCTTAAACACCAACTCAATCTACTTTTGCTTTAACAAATTGTTAGGTTTCTTGTTAAGACATTGCAATTTAGCAGATATTAAATTATACATCATTCTAATTTTGAAAACCAAAAATGAGTAATCTGTGATTAAGCAATAACCTTTTTTAAAGCAACCCTATTAACTGAATAAGCAATAACCTTAAAAAAAAAACCCCAATATTATTTCTATATATAAAAAAATCCTAAAGAGTGCATTGTGGTACACAATACAGGAACTAAATTGAATTTTAATGACTCTTACATTATAGGACATATTTACACTTGAAATGCTCCAAAGCTTCCATTCTCAGCCATAAAATGTATGGCTAAACTTCCTTTCTTGTTTTCAGATCTTTGTGCCCCTTGTTCCCAGTTCTCCTAGTTGTGTTGGGAAATTAAGGTCCTTGGGCCAAATCTAGCCTGCCACCTGTTTTTGTATGGCCCTGAACTAAGAATAGTTTTCACGTTTTTAAATGGTTGGAAAAAAGTCAAAACAAGAATATTTGTGACATGTGAAAAATATGAAATTCCAATTTCAGTGTCCATAAATAAAGTTTTATTGGAATACAGCCACGTTCCTTCATGTATGTGTTGTCTGTGGCTGCTTTTGCACTACAACAGCAGAACTGGGTGGTTGCAACATATTTTATGGCCCCCAGCCCTAAAATATTTACTATTTGGCCCTTTACAGACAAGCTTGCTGACCCTTGCTCTAAGTCAATTCGTGATGATTTTTCCAACTGCTGACATTTATAAAGTGGCAGTCCCCTAGGCTTCATTGCTTCATTCATCCGTAAATTGGTTGGTGGCAACTCGCCCTGTGCCATTTTGCTTCTCCTCAGCATGGATCTCACATGTGTGAAGACTTCAGTTCAGAAATCATCAATTTCCAGTTTAAGTCTGATGAAAATAAGTAAATTATATTTTTTTCCACCATGTTCACTCTTTTTCTTGCTGGAAGATCTTCACCTGTAATGTTGTATACAGAGGCTTATTAGAATATTGAAAATGAAGAAACAAACACGGTATAGCAAGGGTTCAGAGTTTTCCAGCCACAGCTCTAGTGGCTAGGTTTGGGGAAGAGACTGTTTCCTCTATACTCACAATGTTAGAACATGATGTTTCTAGGAAGTAGAACATTAGGTTATTTCTGCCTTAGACATATTTCACATTCTTTAGAAAGTTTTCTTTTTTTTTAAAAAAAATCACATTCAAATAAACTGTTCAACTTTAAGGTGGAATTCCTTCAACTAACTACTTCAGATAATAAGATGAATACATTCTTATTTAAAAATTGGTAGATTGACTCCAGCCGCCTCTTCAACTCGCCATGGATCCCAACTGCTCTTGCGTCGCCGGTGACTCCTGCACCTGCGCCGGCTCCTGCAAGTGCAAAGAGTGCAAATGCACCTCCTGCAAGAAAAGCTGCTGCTCCTGCTGCCCTGTGGGCTGTGCCAAGTGTGCCCAGGGCTGCATCTGCAAAGGGGCGTCGGACAAGTGCAACTGCTGCGCCTGATGCTGGGACAGCCCTGCTCCCAGATGTAAATAATGCGACCTCTAAAAACCTGGATTTTTTTTATGTACAACCCTGATCGTTTGCTGCATTCCTTTTTCTATGAAATAATATGAATGATAATAAAACAGCTTTGACGTGAAAAAAAAAAAAAAAAAAAAAAAAAAAAAAAAAAAAAAAAATTGGTAGATTATTGAAACTTTAAAAGGGATCATTTTAGAACAAATATGAAATACTATGTTCCTAGAAAGTGGCAAAAATACTAAACTTCTTTATTTTCGCTTGCTCTCCCTCTCGTCTGGCTGGACCTGTGCCTCCAAAGTTCAAGCAATTCTCCTGCCTCAGCCTCCTGCATAGCTGGGACTACAGGAATTTTCTATTTTTTGGTAGAGACGGGGCTTCACCACGTTGGCCAGGCTGGTCTCGAACGCCTGACCTCAAGTGATCCACACACCTCAGCCTCCCACAGTGCTGAGATTACAGACATGAGCCACTGCACCTGGCCCTAAACCCTAAACTTGTTTTCTTATGAGCCCTTCTTTTCTTATTTTCTTTTACAAGTGCTCTTTCTTGAAAAGACCATTGTAAAGGAGGTCATAACGTGGGATGTCAATTCACATAGATGCACCAGTGACTTATAAGAGAAGCCTCCCTAGCTTTTGTTTTGTCTTGAGACGAAGTCTCGTTCTGTCGCTAGGCTGGAGTGCAGTGGCGCAATCTCGGCTCACTGCAACCTCCGCCTCTCGGGTTCAAGCGATTCTCCTGCCTCAGCTTCCCAAGTAGCTGGGACTACCAGCATGCACCACCACGCCCAGCTAATTGTTGTGTTTTTAGTAGAGACAGGGTTTCACCATGTTGGCCAGGATGGTCTCAATCTCTTGACCTCGTGATTCGCCTGCCTCGGCCTCCCAAAGTGCTGGGATTACAGGCGTGAGCCACTGCGCCCGGCCGAGCCTTCCCCAGCTTTAAGCAAAGTTGTGAAGTCAACAGAATGATTCTAAATATCTGCTTGCTTAGAAGAAGAAAAAAGAATGTCATGTGAGTCCGTTGGTCAGAAAAAATAAATACTTGCTACAGGACAATAGAATCTAAAGGCAATCATCTAAATCACTATCAATCACCCTCCCCTAGTCTCCTAAAATATAAGCAGTTAGCAATGTTCCTTACAGTAGGCATATTATTTTTAAGTCAAATTTCTAATGGAGTTGTATTCTTCTGTACTTAAGAAGTAATCTTGTAGCACATAGAGGGCTCTTTCTATGTAGACCAGTATATGACCAATTTGCCAGCTTTAGTGTAATTTCACCTCATTACAGAAGTTACAGAGGCGTGTATAATATCACACCTATGATTTGATGCTAACTGCTGGATATGGAAAGCAATATTTAAAATTTTGACCACTGCAGAGTGTAATATAGGACACCAGCTATTTTAGGAGTTGCTCTTTAAATGTGGAAACATGGTCTCGATGTATTGGGCCTTCTTTTGGGCTGTTGTAAGTCAAATCTGGCTCTGTTAAGAGGCATCACTGAGTTCTTTAATAGTGAGTTTCTGCAGTTTGGCAGTTTTGTATGAGAAGGTCCTCATTGTCATAAAGGCAGATGGTGAAGCTCTGTGACGTAAGCAGCAATGCTTTCACTGTGCTGTTGATCTTGGGAATTTTAAATCTGCGAACTACCATGGAACAGGTGAAAAGCTGGCTTTAATGAACCCTTAGGTTCATTAGGAAACTAAGTGAAAAGGAGAAACATTGGTACCCTCGCATGCTTTTATTCAGGTCTCATGTAAGTAATTTAAGATAAAATGAAGTTTATGTGACTATCAAGCAGTAAATTTACTGCATTTTCAAGATTGAGGCTGTTATGTTATTTTGCTTTCTTTTTAACCATATCCTGGTTGCCAGATTATTGTTTAATTGAGGCAGAAGGAGATGAGGTTGTTGAGGCTACATCAAACCTAAATTAGAGCAGCAATAAAACTAGAAATCCAAAAGAATAAAAGCTGGATGGTCCATAGAGGCCTTGAAGAATGTTCCTGTCAGTTATTAATAATGAAGACAGTTGTCTGATGAAATAAGGCTGTCATAGTACTTTGAGCAAGTTGACTTCTTGGGACCTTTGCTTATCTACAAAGTAAGAAGGTCTAAAATTACAAAAGCTCAAGTTACATTACACACACATATATATATATATATATTATTATTATTATTATTTTTTGAGATGGAGTTTCGCTCCTGTTGCCCAGGCTGGAGTGCAATGATGTGATTTCAGCTCACCGCAACCTCCGCCTTCCAAGTTCAAGCGATTCTCCTGCCTCAGCCTCCTGAGTACCGGGGATTACAGGCATACACCACCATGCCCAGCTAATTTTGTATTTTTAGTAGAGACGGGGTTTCGCCATGTTGGTCAGGCTGGTCTTGAACTGACCTCAGGTGATCCACCTGCCTCGGCCTCCCAAAGTGCTGGGATTACAGGCGTGAGCCACCGCGCCCGGCCTCTTTCCTGTTTTCTTTGTAGGCAGTGCTCAGTAGAACATCACGTTACACATATCTTCAGAGTCCTTTTCCTGTTTTAAGGTCCTATGCCTACCTGCCTTCGAGGGGCATCCTCCTGTTGGAAAAGATAAACGACATCGTACTAATTATGCCTTACAAAGTAGTTTAAGTTAAGCCCTGTTCCAGGATGGTGCAATGACTTACTATACCTGGGTTAAACATGCTGCCCTTAGTCACTGTCGGTAATCCATTGTGTCACTGGAGGACAAGCCACCCACAGGTTTCTCCTCCTTGGTTTGGATACTTTCTGAGGTCAAGAGCTGAGAAGGTGATGTAAGTCCTCGGGGCTGTTTAGTTGACTTGGTGAGCTTCTTGAGTTCACTTGCAAAAGAAATGCCTTTCTTTTTGTCTTCTCGAGATGCCTGTGGGAACAAAGAACTTTCCATTGGTATTAGGTTAAACTCAGGTTCCTCAGTCTCATGACCCTATTTCAGAAGAGTGCCTTCCTCTTCTCTCTAGAGCTTTGGAGAGTAGGGCTGAGGAGCTCCCCTCTAGGACTGCTTAACCGCAAGTTCGGCCACATGTTTTTCCATACAGTGAAAACAAAGCCAAACAATTTTCTCCTAACTCCATTCCTTGACTCAGGAAGTTTCTCTTAAATTTCACCAGCTTCCAGATCTGGCTACAGTGTGATTATGAGTATCAGATAACTTATGAACAGAGACAAATAACTTTAAACTTTACCTGCACCTGCTCCTTTAGCTTAAGGATGAATTTTCCTGCACCTTTCCACTTGCTTTGGGCTTGAAACACACACTCTTGATCCAGAAGGACCCGCTGAGAGGACTTGGGTGTGGTAGACTTCTTGTTGGTAGTGTCTTTCACCACCTCTTCCAGAAGCACATAGTCACTCGGATTGGGGTTGCTCAGGATGCTGTAGGAATATTTGGCTTTGCATAAGGTCTGAAAGGTAAGTTATGATCAACTGAATAAAGATACAGAATCTCCAACATTGGCATTCATTCTATATGAAACTTTAAGGTGGAAAAATGGCCCAGAACTAGAGATGAAGGGAATCTTCCAGATCGTCTCATCCAGTTCATTTTGCAGTTGTATACTTGTAGCTTATAATGCAGTTTCCCACATCACCTCATTTAGCTTCCCAATAGTCTATGATTTAGGTGTTATCCCGAATTTCAGACGAGGAAGCTTAAACTTAACACAGGTTAAGCAGATTCCAGGATATACACAGCTATAATAGTAACAAAGGTCTGAATCAGATTTTCTGCATGTACCAAAGCTCATAGACATGAAAGTCAGCCTGTGAGGAATAGAATCTTGCTCTTCGGGAGCCTCTCTGCCCCGCTGGGCTATCTCTATCAGAGTCTTGGATGTTGAAAGAATTTTAGAAGTCAACTGATCTCTCTTTTCGTTTAATATAAGAATGTCTTTCATTGATGCATTTATTAATTCATAAAATGTTTAGTGAGGGCCAACTATGCCCCAGATACTGTGCAGTCCTTTTAGGGGAGACAAAGATAAATTAAAGAAACGTAAGTCTGGGCCCTTTGGAATTCAGTCAACTGAATAAGAAGGCTAATATTAACCAAGTTATCATACAATAAGAACAGCAAGTAACCCTTAAGTAATGTTCACCATTTGCTAGGCATTGTATTAAACATCTTACATATACTTAATCTTCAAGGAAAGTACTATTATACTGTCTCCATATTGTCTATGTGTTTCGCTGGAGCCAATGGGAATAGGCTGATGAAATCAGATATGGTAGGGGCATTTACACAAAATAAATAAATAAGGGCTTTTCTTTTTCTTTCACATTACAAAGAGCTGGTTTACCAGCACACTAACGAAGGCACAGATCTGAGCTCTTACTCCAGGTCTCAGTAAGAAGTAGAGCTGGGATTTGAACCTAACACAGCTTGATCTAGGGTCTGTGCTCTTAATCGTGTTGTACACCTTCAGATAGGTGTTTGATGAATGCCTACCCTAACAAGGCTATGAAGGAAGCAAACCTCTCTGAAACCGTGTAAACTCTCAGAGAAGCATGCTTTAGAGGAGGGGAGAGGATCAGAGTAGGCCTCCCACTTGTCCTCTGTAGGATCCTTGAGAGATAGTCAGTAGGTACTGGCTCAGGTATTTCTGGGACCATGACATTGTCACTGCAGAGCCACTTCCTGAATCCATTATTATCAATGCTCTATAGAGATCCAGACTCACTGTAGACACTAAGTGTCTGCTGAAGGACTGAATTAATATTTCCAAGCTTTAAAAATTTTTAAATTTGTTTTTATTTTAAGACCAGGCTGGAGTAAAGTGGCACGATTTTGGCTCATTGCAACCTCTGCCTCCTGGGCTCAAGCGAACCTCCTGCCGCAGCCTCCTGAGTAGCAGGGACTACAGGTGCATACTACCATGCCTGGCTAATTTCTGTACTTTTTTTTTTTTTTAGACAAAGTCTAGCTCTTGCTGCCCAGGCTGAAGTACAATGGCGCGATCTTGGCTCACTGTAACCTCTCCCTCCCGGGTTCAAGCAATTCTCCTACCTCCGCCTTCCAAGTAGCTGGGATTACAGGCACCTGCCACCTGGCCCAGCTAGTTTTTGTATTTTTAGTAGAGATGGGGTTTCACCATGTTGGCCAGGCTGGTCTCGAACTCCTGACCTCAGGTGATCCACCCGTCTCAGCCTCCCAAAGTGTTGGGATTTCAGGCGTGAGCCACCGTGTCCAGCAATTTTTGTACTTTTTGTAAAGACAGGGTTTCGCCATGTCAGCCATGCTGGTCTCAAATTCATGAGCTCAAGTGATCTGCTCACCTCAGCCTCCCAAACTGCTGGGATTACAGGTGTGAGCCACTGGGTCGGTCATTTTTTAAAATTAGAGACAGGGCCTGACTCTGTCATCCAGGCTTGCATAGCTCATTGCAGCCTCCAACTCCTGTGCCCAAGTGATCCTCCTGCCTCAGCCTCCTAAAACTGGGATTACAAGCATGAGCTACCACATGAGGCAATTTCCCAGCCTTAAGAGGCACACACTCCCCTTTGAGGTCCCTGTTGTTCAGGAACTTCACTCATAAAATGAGCCGTCAGTGCACAGACATTTGTTTCAGTAATTTATGCTGAGGAAAGGACTGAGTTGAGGAAGGGAGAGGCTTTTACCTGCTGAATGACATCCTGTGCGGTGCTGACGCGGGGTGCTTTGATGACTGTTCGAGGTTGCTCTGGAGAAACATCATGCACTTGGACAAAGAAACTCTCCTCCTCTGAGCTCAAGATCACCTCTTTGTCATCTTGAACAATGTTTTTCTCTTCTAGGTTCTATGTTTAAAAAAAAATATGAGTAAATAATAGGTTTATGCAGAATAAAGAAAGACACATCTAGCAAAAATCTGAGCTTGTATCTTGGTGATGTAGAAACTTCTTAGCTTAGTATCTCATATACTATGTTGTTATTTCATAAACTGTTCTAAAAGGATATACGTGTCTTCTGAGAGGAAGAAACTACTGTGCTTCTGATGATGTTGACAGATCCATAACAAGCCAATTTATCTGCTCCTATTAGCTGTGGATTTTTATTTTTTATTTTTTTGAGATGGAGTCTTGCTCTGTTGCCCTGGCTGGAGTGCAGTGGCACGATCTTGGCTCACTGCAGCCTCTGCCTCCTGGGTTCAAGCAGTTCTCCTGCCTCAGCCTCCTGAGTAGCTGGGATTACAGGTGTGTGCCACCATGCCTAATTTTTGTGTTTTTAATAGAGACAGGGTTTCACCATGCTGGCCAGGCTGGTCTTGAACTCCTGACCTTGTCATCTGCCCACCTCAGCCTCCCAAAGTGCTGGGATTACAGTGTGAGCCACTGTGCCCAGCCTACCTGTGGATTTTGAGAGTCCGAGTTGACTGTAGATAAATTTGTAGAAAGGCAATATACCATTTTGCCAAGTAGCAAAAGCCAAATAAGAACACAGTAAACTGCATTTAAAAGAAAGCCCACCCATTTCCACAGACGTTGAGCATTTCAGAAATGCTAGACATCTGAAATGTAAACCATGAAATTGACAGGTTGGGTGAAGAAAACTGCAGTGACAAGGCTGAATGAATGGCTGGAGGTAAGCCACATTGAAACAAATTTTGACAAAATTCACAGTAATTATGAGAATTAGATTAATTGGCTTTTCACCAAAATTATGTATCTACAGATAGATGTATCTTATTAAAAATTTTCAAACAGTACAGAAGTGTATCAAGAAAAACCAAACTTTTCCCATTCTCATCTTTTCTCCTTCTCCCACCTTAATCTCCACAAAATACCCCACTGTCATTAGGTAATACATCCTTTTAAACATTTGCTGTGGATGTTCAAATGTATTTTTGTGTATGTGACTGTGTAAAGCAACACCCTTGAATTATGTGAATTTAGATATAATGTGATTGTCAAGCAGCTGCTGTTCTTTGTCCGCCCCATTTTCAAATGAGGATAACTTAGTTAACTTTTGCAAGAGGGAGACTTAATAAAGGGGAAGGAGAGGCAAAGTGAGTAAACAGTAGTCAGCCTCATCTCAGCAAGTGAGGACTTGGCAGGAAAACCCCCTTATCCCCAGAAATGTAGCCTCATCTCTCCACACCAGGCTACTGAAATGGTGCTAGCTAACCAGAAGAATCCATGAGTTGCTGTCACTCTCCTGGAAGTTTCAACTAGAATTGTACCCATTGATTAAAGTCAGAATAGATAACTGCCACCAGGTGGCGCCAAAACTGTAACCAGGTCCAGAAAGCACTGGCTCCTGAAGCTTGCCCCAATCATTTAATTACCTTTGCAGTCATGGCCCTTTAGTTACATGATTTTTTGTTAAATAAATAAAGATATATAATCTATTTTAACTTTTTTCAATGAGTGAAAAAATCCATTTGAATTTTTTCCAATTTTTTCCAATGAATGAATACTCCATTATATAATGGAAGAGACGAGCTATTGTCTCTTCTTGCATTAAATGAGATTGTATCCTATGTATACTGTTTTACAACTTGCTTAATAATATGTCATTGCATTGATCATAATATATTTAACCAGTCAGAGGGCAAGATTTAGAGGTAATTCACGTGACATAATTTATAATCTGTGTCCCCCAAACCAGGAGGCAAGAAATCAGAGAAAACCAAAAAGTTGCCACATAAAATGTCCCAACAATGATGCATTAAGCTTTACTTTTAAGAGAGCACCTTTGAGCCTCCCTCAGAGCTTATTTTAAGGTGTTTCTAGCCACATTAGTTGGAAGCCACAGGTTATGAACGAAATAACAATAGCTCTCGCTTATATCCCTTTTTACTAAGCATTGTTGCACACATTGTCTGTCTACATGTTTGACATGAATCTCATGATAATTTCTTTGAGTCAAGTAGGGTAGTTTCTATATAGATTTTACAAATTAGGGCAGTGTGCTTTACAGAAGTTAGGTGGCCTGTTCATTGTGACAGAGTCCTGGTTTACCCAGTTTCAAACCCAGTAACAGAAGAGGACACATTGACCACAGGAAGATGTGGTACCCGACAGCCTGAAAGCCCAGGAGACAAGAAAATTATAAAAGGCAGGCAGGAGAGATCAGAGGTCACAGATAGCAATTGCAGAATTTTCATATGTGGGCAAACCGCTTATATGTCTTATTAGTTCCATGGGATAAAATAAATGGAAATACTTATAGCCCAAATCTATCTCCTCTAGTAGTACCTACCCTCTTGCATTTAGTAAGTACTGAATTCATTTATTCAATCGGCGGATATTATTTGGGTATCACTATGCACCAGGTAAACCTAGATACACTACATTTATTATCTTTTGAGATATAATATTTCAGTCATTTCAAAAATTTCCTAACAAAGGCATATAAAGGAGAACTTGCCATATTTTACTCATCAGAAAAAAAGCTTGTTAGCTTTCCCTTCTGACTTATGCCCCTTTTTCTTCAAAATGCATTCTTTTACCAGCCTTTTGGAAGCATATTCCTGAGGTCTCTACTGCCTGTTGTCATATACTTTTTTTTTTTTTTTATTTTAAAGATGAAGTCTTGCTCTGTCACTCAGGCTGGAATGCAGTGGTGTGATCTTGGCTCACTGCAACCTCTGCCTCCTGGGTTCAAGTGATTCTCCTGCCTCAGCCTCCTGACTAGCTGGGACTACAGGTGCTTGCCACCACGCCTTGCTAATGTTTGTACTTTTAGTAGAGATGGGGTTTCACCACGTTGGCCAGGCTGGTCTCGAACTCCTGACCTCAGGTGATCCACCCGCCTTGGCTTCCCAAAGTGCTGGGATTACAGTCGTGACCCACCGCACCCAGCTTGTCATACACATTTAAATTGCATTTGGGTGTCCTTCCCCTTCCCAGTTCCTCTGAGCATATAATGAAGCTTCCTGTGACACTCAGCAGCCAGCCCATCTTCTCTCTAGCCCACCCACTGCCTCCTGCTCCTCCCAAGGTGCTGAGTGTGGGTGATCCACAAGGATGGACACAATTTCAGCCTGGGTAGCACAGGATGGCGGAAAGAACACTGACCTGGAAGCCATAGACTTGAATTGTTTCTACTTCTAACCCTGTCATGATTTCACCTCTCTGAATCTATTTCTTTAAGTGTAAAATGGTTTCTGTTATATCATTCAACATACTGTTTGAGGGCTTTCAACACTAAATTGTATGCAAATATGAGGTTTAAAATTTTACTGATTCACTGACACCACTTAGAGGATACTTTTTACATGTAGCTAATTAATAAGGCAAGACAATTTAAGAACAGGAAAAAAATTTAGACATTAAAGATGGCTTCAAAAGTATAGCTAAGCCCTCTGATATTTTATCATAAAGCAATTATTATTAGGGTTGCCTGGTCTCTGTCTTAGCAATTAGTGTGTCTTAATAGGGAGAGAAGGCTGGGGAGACAATTACATTTTTTGCTTAAATGAAGTGTCCTTTCATCATCTTAGGCAAGGTCAGGGAAAGAAGGCAGTGGCTCTGGGCTCTTGAGGTGATGCTAGAGCTCTGTAGAGCTTCAGATCATGTTCACTGTGACTAGAAAGTGAAAAGTAACACATAATGGTGAACATTGGCTATTATCTTCACTGTGCCCTGGCAAGCATGGGCCTGAGGGATCTTCTATCAGGCAAGCACTATCACATGCCCCAAAGGAGCAGATCATGTGCCCAGAACAGGGCTTGGCACATATTAGGTGCTCAATAAATATTTATGTAATCAAATTGTTGAACAGACCCGACTGCTTGATTATCAACACGTCACGAGGCATGATTGTCTATGCTAGAGAAATGACCTTATATGTCATTTTTAAGTTAGTAGCGTTTTCTCTGCTAATTCAGAAAAAAAATAAGTGCTTCATCAATTAAGTCAAATAGGAGCCAATCAGTTTGGAGTCAGCATGGCATTGGTACATCCTTTCCTTCCTGGGAATGATCATGGGGATCTTAGCACATGTAATACAAATGGTTACTAATTCTGACTCAGGCCAAGAGATTATTCTTACTTTGTATGAAGTTCTGGAATATTTTCAAAGAAATATTATTGTTTTACTTATAAGCACGGAAGCTTCTATTAGCTAAAACTTCAGCAGGCACCAACTGGAAATCAATCGACCCCAAAATAGAAAATACCTGCAGGTTTTGCATTATACAGTAATGTGACGCTTACAACAATGTCTTTCCACACGTAGAAATAAAATACTGATCCATAGCTGATGACATGCATAAGGAATCTTTGCTTCCTTTATCTTATAAGGGATGTTTTTATTTATTTTTAAAATGGAATAGTTTCTTTGCATGAGAAACCTTTTTTTTTTGAGATGGAGTCTTATTCTGTCACCCAGGCTGGAGCACAATGGCACGCTCTCAGCAACCTCTGCCTCTCGGGTTCAAGCAATTCTCCTGACTCAGCCTCCCTCATGAGCAGCTGGGATTACAGAAGCCTGCCACCACGCCTGGCTAATTTTTGTATTTTTAGTAGAGATGGGGTTTCACCATGTTGGCCAGGCTGGTCTCGAACTACTGACCTCTAGTGATCCGCCCACCTCGGCCTCCCAAAGTGCTGGGATTACAGGCGTGAGCCACTCTGCCCGGCCTAAGGGATGTTTCTTAGATTGAATTTCTGTACCTTAGAGATAATATTCTGAATATGTGCAGAAGAAGAAAACTGTTCATCCGCATTTACTTAAGAATGTAAACCAAGTTGCAATTAGAAGAAATTCTGAAGGTCAGGGAGGCGGTGAGTGGTAACTGGCTAATCACATAATGAGTTGTTACTGTGTAGGCTGCACCAGACACACTTACTTCCTGCTGGGTTTTTAAGAGAATCCTGCCCACATATCCCTCTTCTGGAAACCAGCTGCTTAAAATTTGCACGATCTCCTCTTCTGGACCAATGGCTCTCTGGAATGGTTGTTTCCTGCATTCATTCTTTTCTTTAGATATAAAATATTTTTCTTCCATCAAAAAATAGTCTGTGGTAACAGGTTTGATGTCTTGTTCAGTTGTCAGAATCTAAAGAAAAAGTGAAGGCAAACTGAGGAGTGAGGAAAAAACTTAAATTCAAAACAAATCGATTTTCATGGTGTTCAGATAGGTTTGCTATGCAATTTATAAGTGAAATTTACTCCAGAGTATTGCATAATTCTTTTTGGAAGATCTAAGAATTCTCTTATGTTCAGAATGGATTGTTTATGTTCACTCCGGGCAACGGCACAACTTATTCATAATCCCCAGACAGCATAACTATTTTTCCCACTGCTGGAATGAGAGCTCCTAGTGAATTAAAAATTTTAGGTTTCTCATTCCATGAACTTAGCCCTTTGTAATCTTGCAACACAGGACCGAGGGCAAATAACCTAGTTTAGTATTTACTAAGACAATCTCTTTTTCTCACATTGGAAATACTCGGTCATCTTCTCATGGAAGGTTTGTAGGGCGAGGTTCTCATGTGGTCTAAGTTCCTGGGAATTCTTCTTTAAATAAACTGACAGTGTGCTTAAAGCGCTTGTTTTCTTTGTTGGCTGTATGCGGTCAAACAGGACAGCTGAGACAAAGCTCTGGAACCAGACAGACCTGAGTCTGAGGTCGTCCTTTAATACTTGTTAGCTATGAATTATTGGGTAAAATACTTAATCCCTTGGAGGCCGTTTTCCAGTCTACACAATGGAAATAGTAGTAGTAGCAATCTTAATTTTGTTTTATGGTTGAAGCATAAATCATAACATGGGTATGTTATGAGAACTCAATAGATGAGCCATCATTATAGTTACTTTCTTTTTTTTTTTTTGGAGACAGAGTCTCCCTCTGTCGCCCAGGCTGGAGTACAGTGGTGCAATCTTGGCTCACTGCAACCTCTGCCTCCAGGCTCAAGTGATTCTCGTGCCTCAGCCTCCTGAGTAGCTGGGATTACAGGCGTGCACCATCATGCCTGGCTAATTTTTGTAGTTTTAGTGGAGACGGGGTTTCACCATGTTGGCCAGGCTGGTCTCAAATTCCTGACCTCAAGTGATCTGCCTGCCTTAGTCTCCCAAAGTGCTGGGATTACAGGCATTATAGTTTTACCAATGTATTCTTTCTCACTCATATTGTACAGGTTACTACAAAAGGCTGAACTTGAAGGGAGTAAAGGTCAGTCGCAGCAAAGAAACTCCCTTGGTTGCCTTCCTGTGAGAAGTAGCTTGGTAATGAGAGAAAGCTGCCACCATCTGGCCTGGATTAAGCAAACACCCTTCTCCTCAGGCCCCTGCCAATAAGGCAAAGCCCAGAGTGAACACATCTCGCCAGGAGGAAAAGCAGAATGTGATGGACTGAGGGCGGTGGAAGTGAAGGTTCTCAGGAAGACTCAAATCTCTCTGCCCCAGCCCTTGGTCTATAATGGATGCAATGCTGTTGACTCAAAAGGGGGCCAAGGCAAATACTGCAGGGATAATTCAGGATGTAAAGCTTCTGGACCACCTCCACAAGAGGGCCAGCATCACCCCCTGCTCAGTCCTGCTTTACATCTGTGTGCTGATTTGCATGGGTGACAATAAAGCAATGGACTGCTATGGGTGGCTCTTGGAAAGTTTTCTTTTACTTTACGAAACTTCAGCAGTGCTTTGTGATAGTGGACACTGAAGTACATGGACTGATGTATTAAAACAAAACCAAAACCGTTGGCAATAGCTTCTGTTTGATAATCTATGAAATGTGACATCTGAGCTGTTTTCTCTATTTAAGTCAGTTATAAAATGTTGGACAGAACGTTAGCCTGTCTAGAGATGTGCCCTTAAAGGACAGAGCCATTTATTAACACTTATTGTTTGTAATTGTTCAGTTGGTTTTTAATTCCTCCAAATGTTACAATCCCAGCCACATTTCATCATACACCCTAACTTCAGAGGGAGCTCAAGGGCCATTCCCTTGGTCATTGCTTCCTTTAGTCTACCCCTATTCAGGAGAAGGAATTCTTTTTTTTTTTTTTTTTTTTTTTTTTTCTTTTTTGAGACGGAGTCTCGCGCTGTGTCACCCAGGCTGGAGTGCAGTGGCGCGATCTCGGCTCACTGCAAGCTCCGCCTCCCAGGTTCATGCCATTCTCCTGCCTCAGCCTCCGAGTAGCTGGGACTACAGGCGCCCGCCACCACGCCCGGCTAGTTTTTTTTGTATTTTTAGTAGAGACGGGGTTTCACCATGTTAGCCAGGATGGTCTCGATCTCCTGACCTCGTGATCCACCCGCCTCGGCCTCCCAAAGTGCTGGGATTACAGGCTTGAGCCACTGCGCCCGGCCAGGAATTCTTTTTTATGTTTTTGAAGCAGAGTCTCGCTCTGTCACCCAGGCTGGAATGCCGTGGTACGATCTTGGCTCACTGCAACCTCTGCCTCCCAGGTTCAAATGATTCTCCTGCCTCAGCTTCCCAAGTAGCTGGGACGACAGATGTGCACCACCACACCTAGTATTTGTATTTTTAGTAGAGATGGGGTTTCACCATGTTGGCCAGGATGGTCTCCATCTCTTGACCTCGTGATCCGCCTGCCTCAGCCTCCCAAAGTGCTGGGATTACAGGCGTGAGCCACCCCGCCCGGCCTCTGCCTATTCTTTATGCCTTTCCCTGCTAGTCTTTAGTAACAAGTGCCGCTGCGCCCGGCCGCACCGAGAAGGAATTCTGAAATGGGTTAAGGATAAAATCATCTGCAAGGATTTTAGGCCACCGTACCAAGCAAGGGTAGAGCTTCTAGTGTGGAAAAAAAAAAGGAATTATGCATGGGTCCTGTCTCGCCCTTTGGAGGACATGCCCCTCCCTCTTTAGATGCTGCTCTGTGTCCCTGGCTCTCACTCTTAGAAGTCCCCCCATGGATGGGGACCCCAAAGATCCTTTGGAGGGGGATCTAGGGCAGAGGTGGCACAGCGTAAGGAGGCTTAGGCCAGTTCTGCTACAGGGCTTGGGTTAACAGGCTTCAGGGTCTCCATGCCTCTTGCTACCACCAAAAGGAGAGGACCTCAAATGCCAAGGTCAGGTGCCAGGGGAGGGGAGCAAGGCGGCTGCTCCACATGCAAAGGAAGGCCTTAGGCCGGAGGGGCAGGAAATGTCTTCTTGGCCCATGTGGCCCATCCTGAAGCTCTAAGAATTCGATTCAACTCCTCGGATGACAAGAAGATTCCATTCACCTAATGTGCAAATTCTCACTGATTACTAATCTCTGCGTGAAGAAGGAAGACTAGGCCATGTCCAGGCTTAGGGCGAAAGCGTATATATGGTTGGAAGGCCACTCATTCTGGTCTTTACCATTCTAGAGCCTAGTATTTTATATAGCTTAAGAATAATTAAAAAATCTTCTCTACAGGTTAAGGTAGTTTGTCTAGTGGTACCAAGATTCATCAGATGATTCTTGGAGAGGATCTCGACGTTGAACAACACATTTCCAAATAATCAAAAGGCATATCATCAACATGGACTTTTGCGCATTTATGTGCATCTGTATGTGTTTACACACACAGGCATTTATACACACACGTACATCCATACATCTTAGATTTTGCATTCTCTCAACCATGGCTCAGGGGACTTACTTGCTGCAGAAGTTGCTTTGCCTTGGTGCCTCCATTAATAGTGAAAACAGTAAAGGGCTCTGGCCCTGGGACCCCATGCACCGTGACTCTGTGAGTCTGCAAACATTTTCTTTCTTCTGTAGTAAACATCTGTCAAGAAGATCACATGGCTGATCATTCATCCTTAATCACATATTTCTAAGCTCTATTTGATACAGAAGTGCTAGTACTTAGAAGTATGGATAGCAACATATAAATGCAAAAGATGAGAGTCCATTTGTAGCCCAGTGCATCTTAATGTGGTAGAAGGGGCAATGCTACCTCTTCCTCAATCATTTAGTGAGGGTATTTCATAAGCATATCACCAAAATATCAATTTATTTTAAATTACGGTATATCTTTCCATCACAATTAGAGGCTGATATTATCTGAAATGTACATTAGTTCTTACTTATTAACTGATGTTCCACAGTATCTATTGAGTTCCATCTCTCTTCAGGGTACTGGGCTAGAAATTAGGATGATAATAATGAAACGTTCTGCCCTTACAGAGTACACCATTCAGGCACATGAATCATTATAATGCAAAAATATATCTGTTAGAAAGAGCTGGGTAAGTACGTAACTTAATTCTTTGGGCATTTTGTGTATTAAGATATATTCATTCATTCAAAATAAGTAATTTGTGGAAGGCTTATAGTGAATCAGACATTATGCCTGTCCCTAGAAAATCAGTGGCAAATGGGACACTATCCCTGCCAAGGGCTTCCAGGTGAATGAGACAGCTAGAGGGAAATGTAGGCAGTTGTAAGGAGCACGGCACATTCCTTGCAAACCCAGAGGAAGTGGCCTAGAAGAGGTCTGGGAGAAACCAGGGAGGGCTTTCTGAAAACGGTATCTGAACCAAATCTTGAAAGACATAGTGTAATTTAGCAGATGAAGAATGAGACGAGAGAACCCCAAATCGATGTAACGTGTACAAAGACTTAGAAGTCGCCTACAGCAGGGCATTCTGGGAACATCAAGTTCTACAACTAACTTGTTGGAGGGAGAAAGGCTGGGGATGTACGCAAAAGCACAGCCACTCAGGGCTTCGCCTAACTGGCGAAAATTTAGACTGAAACTGGCAAAATGAGGATCTGAGGGCTGAAGTGTATTTTTAGCATGTACTTTATTTTTATTTGGGGTGGGGGGGAGAGGTTAACTTTGTTATGCTTGTACAATGCGATTTTTAAAAGATCAGTTTTACTGAAGTATAATTGTCATACTATAAAATGCACACATTCTAATTGTATCATTTAGCGCACTATACTATTAATTAAAAAGATTAAATAGTTGCCAACATTTACAAAACCCCAGATGTCCTGATTCTCTTGAAAAACCAAAAGATCTGACGACATCACAAGGCAACAAGCAGCTAGATCTGAGAGCTAGGTGACAGCTGCCCCTCTAAATGACCCAGGAGCTCTCTGCTTTCTAAGAGTCTGTGCTCAGCCCAGGTCCATGCCTGCACATCATCTTCTTGGGACCCTCCTGGCATGTGAATTTGTGACTTCTGGTATAAACTATACCCTGAAAGCAACAGAGAACTGATGGAGGGTTTTTCACAGAGGAGAGACACGATCATATTTAGATAGATCTGTTTGGGAGGCCCTAGATGCAGACAGACAGAGGGGCAAACCCGGAGGAAATGAGACCAATTAGGAAGACTCTACCACAAGCCAGGTGAGAATGAACCAGGGCCAAGGCAATAAGGACAGACCAAGATGAATGGATGTGAAAGACACTAAGGAAATAGAATGATCAAGTCTTAAACGGGGAAGAAGGCCAGGATGACCTACAGTTATTGGCTTCAGCAATGGAGAGTGATGCTCTCCATGGTCAAATGCATATTTACCAAGCATATATCCATATATGGCTGCCCAGGAGCCCCAAGGATGGCAAGGTGTGATATAACAAAAAAATACATATTTGGTCTTTGTCCCCAGTTCTTGGCACACAGCTCCTAAAACCTTTGAAATCTCTGGAGTGAAAAGAGTGTCTTTTGTTGCTACTGAGATGACTGGTGGCTGAGAAAGACCAAGGCATGATTAGAGGGGTGGAACCCTCAGCCCTGCTGCCAGACCTCAAGGAGGGGAGGGGGCTGAAGACTGAACTAATCACCAGTGGCCAGTGATTGAACCAATCATGCCTAGGTCATGAAACCTCCATAAAAACCCTAAATGATGGGGTTCCGAGAGCTTTCAGGTTGCTGAACGCATCAAGGTTCTGGGAGGGTGGCCTGGAGAGGACATGGAAGCTCTGCACTCCTCCTCCCATACCTTGTTCTGTGCATCCTTCCATGAGGCTGCTCCTGAGGTGCATCTGTTCTGATCAACTGGTGATAATAAGCAAAGCACTCTCATGAGTTCTGTGTCATTCTAGCCAATTATTGAATCTGAGGATTTATAGGGATCCTCTGAATTTATAGCTGTTTGGTCAGAAGTCCTGGTGACAACCTGGGACTTGTGACTGGCATCTGAAGTAGGAGTAGTCTTGCGGGACTGAGCCCTCAACGTGTGGGATCTGACACCAACTCTAGATGGATAGTGTTAGAATTGAACTGAAATGTAGGACACCCAGCTGTTGTCAGAGAGTTGGAAAAGATACCACATTTTTGGTGTCAGAAGTGTTGTGAGTAAAAACAGCTCATCTGTGGCATCTGTGGAATCTTCAGCTGTAACAGATATTGAGGTCACCCAGCTTAGAACTGGGTATTTGGCCCTGCTCTGCCTTTCTGAAAGCATCTGATTCCTGCTCTTTGTACCAAGCGGCCCTGCCCTTCTTGTCAATCCTCTGCACAAGGTGGAAGCCACACCTCCCTCCACGTTGGCCAAAGTGCTGTTCTAAACCTTGGACACATGGTGCAATCACCTGATGATCCTTAAAAAAACTGATGCCTGGGGCCCACTGCAGAGACGCTGGTTTAACTGGTGCGGGGCGTGGCCTGTGCACATGGAGTTTTTAAAGCTCCCCAGGGGATACAAATACACATTCAAGGTTGCTGTGGAGTGAAGAAGGGAAACAGGAGGAACACCTAAGCAAACAAGGGCAGGGACAGCGGGAGTCAAAACTGATAGTGGTGAGGGCAAAAGAAGGGCAGAGAAGAAAGCAGAAAGTAGCAGTGGAAGCTGTCATGGCCAGTGCCATTGTGAGCACAGAAGGTGCCTTTCCAAAGATTGTTAGGACTATGTTGAGTCTGAGATTGACACAAAAGTAATCACGTTGTTAAACATGTAATGGGGGTAACCAATGGACACACTTTTAAAATGTATGTTTAATTTAAAGAAGCAGCATAATGGAATTAGCCAGTTAATTAAAGTAGTTGTTTTAAATATACCTTTTTAGAGACAGGATCTCATTCTGTTGTCCATGCTGGAGTGCAGTGGTATGGTCATAGCTCACTGTAGCCTCAAACTCCTGGGCTCAAGCAGTCCTCCTGCCTCAGCCTCCCAGGTAGCTGGGACTACAGGTGCTTGACACTATGCCCAATTGAAACACTTTTTTTTTTTTTTTTAATAGAGATGGGGTCTTTCCCAAGCTGATCTTGAACTCCTGGACTCAAGCTATCCTTCTGCCTTGGCCTCCCAAAGTGTTGGGATTAGAGGCATGAGCCGCTGCACTCAGCCCAGTTTCTTACCTAACTAAACCATCCTGCATTAGTGAGGGGGCCCTGGTCTAAGTGTCTTCAAACTTTAGTGGGCACTGAGTTTCCGTGGGGCACTTGTTAAAATGCAGATTCTGGTCAGGTGCGGTAGCTCATGCCTGTAATCCCAGCATTTTGGGAGGCCAAGGCGGGAGGATCACTTGAGTCCAGGAGTTTAAAACCAACCTGGGCAATATAGTGAGACCCCATCTCTACAGAAGAAGAAATTAGCTGGGCATAGTGGCACATGCCTGTAGTCCCATCTACTCAGGAGGCTGAGGTGGGAGAATAGATTGAGCCAGGAAGGTCGAGGCTGCAGTGAGCTAGGATGGCACCACTGCACTCCAACCTGGGTGACAGAGTGACACTGGGCGACAGAGACACACTGTCTCTGGAAAAAAAAAGCAGATTCTGCAACTGTGGCACTTTCTACAGTGTCCTTCTTCCATTCTCAAGGGTGCAGATTCTGCATCCCCCAAGCACTGAGGTGCAAGTTATGCGTCGCCAGCGGAGCCTATTGCTCTCTCCAGCCTTGCTCTGCCTGTGACATTTGCCCCTGGACTGCTGAAGGAGCAAAAGATTTTCCTGGTTTAACCTAAAGTTTCTGGAAGTATTGGAAATGCTTCCTACTAGGCTTTGCTTAATAAACCTCTTCCCCACTTTATTGTATTTGGCTCACTTCTCTGATAGACACTATAATACATGGGCTTTGTTACTAGAACTTGGGTGTAAATCCTGGACTGCTGCTTGCTAGCTGTGTGCCCTCAGATGTACTGAGCTCTACCTTCCTCATCTGTAAAATGGAGATGATACTAATAGCTACTGCCTGACGTTATTGAGAGGACTGAGTTAGTATATATATAAAGCGCTTGCTAAGTGCCAAGTGTCAGCCATTACTGTTATTAATTTCCATAGCTACCTAATTCATAACTCACACCAACCACTTTGCTGAGCCACAAAAAGCCCACCTTCAGTGTAGCAATCCCCATAAATATGCTGAGTGAAACAGAACTTCATTACCGAAGAGGCTGACATGGGACTGCCAGAGGAATTTTCTTCCATCCTTCTGCTGTTAATGAATAAACTAGAGATCTCCAAGACTTCATTGTGAAGGTTTCGCAGCTGAAGATGTCGATAGCCTGGAGTAATACAGAATTGGCAAAAGCTTGTTAACCATGCGCTACCGAAAAGAAGATGCTCCTGGAGGTCAGTAAATGACAGGTAGAAAGAAGACCTTAAAATGGGCAGGGATGGCAACAGGCTTGCAACCAACAGGCGCCTTTTCGCCAGGAGAGTGCTGCCCCCTGAGCTACCCAATGGCAATTAATTTGTTCAAGTACTGTTTCCAACTTAGACTCAAACGGAAAACCTTAAACTCAGACAAAACCTGATCTAGTAGGAAAACCTGATCACTAACAGTCCCTGTTCGAATGTTCTACCTTAGAGCAGCTTTAGTGATAACAGAATATTCCCACCATGGGAGATTGGTTATAAATTATGGTATGACTGTAAGTGTAAGTATAAAATGGAATACACAACTGGTAAAAGTGGTAATGTACATGTATAGTTATTAACATGAACGGTTGCTCACTATATACATTAGTAAGTGAAAACCAGTAAGTTACAAAACATGAAGATTAGTAGAAAGCCTATTTGTTAAAAATGTATCTGTATGCTCATATGTTATATACATGGGAGGAGAAACAAAGCCTGCAAGACTTATACACCAAAAGTGACTGTGTTGGAGAGATGGAAAAATGGATAATTAGAGATAATTGTTTTTGTTTCTATGTACTTTCTCACATTTCTGTAATAACAGTTATGGGTGTCCCCCTGACCCCATACTCCCCATTCCTGTGTAGAAGTCCTAACCCTCAGTACCTCTGAATGTGGCTATATTTGAAGAGAAGGCCTTTAAGGAGGTAATCAAGTTAAAATGGGTTCCTTCAGGTGGGCCTTAATCCAGTGGGACTGGTGTCCTTATGAGAAGAGGGGATTAGGACACAGACAACACAGAGGGCTGACTGTGTGAGCACACAGTGAGCAGGTGACCATCTGCAAGCCAAGGGGAGACACCCCAGAAGAAACCAATCCTGCCAACACCCTGATCTAGACTTCCAGCCTTAAGACTGTGAGGAAATACATTCCTGTGGTTCAAGCCACCTAGTCTGTGGTATTGACTAATTAAATGACCACAGGCTACTTGCACAGAGAAGAGAAACAGGAAAAGAACACAAAGTAGGAAACTGTAATGTGTTTGTGAGCTCCGAGGATGGCAGCTTGAGTGTGGCTGGGAGAGGAAGTGCGTACTTAGAACATTGGTGCTCAAAGGAGACCATCAGAGCCAGCGCACCTGGGAGCATGTTAGAAAGGGAAACTGTCAATCGCGCCACTGCACTCCAGCCTGGGCGACAGAGCCAGACTCCATCTCAAAAACAAAACAAAACAAAACAAAACAAAACAAAAAAATGATGCACAGGCTGAAATTTATCAGAGTGCCACAGCAAAGCCAATCCACAAGCCAACAGCTCTAGCCTTTGCCCAGAATTCTTCATTACCCTCTTCCTGCACCTGAAAACCAGTCCCAGCTTCCAAAACTGGACTTCTGCCAGGCACCGACTCCAACCACGCGGTCACTTAGGCCACCACCACACCCGACCCCTCCGACATCTCTGTTTCCTCTATTTCAATCCCTGCTTTCAAACTGCCAGCAGCGCTGTGGGTAGTATTTAGGAAGAAAACTGTGGAAATGTGAGTGCAACAACCACTGCTCCCAACATCAGCAGGCGTGGGTGAGGCTGCACTTTACAAGGGATATTGTTAATAACCGCAGATTCTTAAAAAATGTAAAAGAAAAATTTCTTTTGAGACGTGCTTCAAAAGTGCTCCAATCTGTATTTCCTTTTGCTTCTTATTTCAACTTCTTTATAGGAAAATGTCAAACACAAAAGAAGAGAGAAGAGTATAAGGCAATTCTGGCATCCATCGTCAAGCTACAACAATGATTAACATTTAGACAATTTTATTCTACCTCGTTTTAAAGCTTTCAGTGGAATGATTCTCTGAGCAGTTACCGCTGAACTGTTGTTTTCCACAACTGCAAAACGAAGAAATACAAGATCTTCGAAGTGAACGCGGAACAGAAACTGCTCGTTCCACATGGGGTTCAGGGTGTTTCGATGGATGGGCTTTGTGCGGAAATGGCAGCTGTCCAGAGGCATGCCCAGGACGTCGACTTCAATGCACGGGCTTCCCGTGCTGTTACTGGGGCACACATTCTGACCAGAGACAATCTAGAGTGAGAGAGACAAAAGGGATCAAAGTCACTGAGGATAAAAACGAAAGACAACCTCTATACCTCACCGCTTCCCTCTGCAAAGGAATCCCAAGAACACTGGAATGGACAAAGTGAATGATGAATAAAACTGTTTAAAAAGTAAGTGATTGTAGGGCCGGGAGCAGTGGCTCACGCCTGTAATCCCAGCACTTTGGGAGGCTGAGGTGAGCAGATCACGAGGTCAGGAGATCGAGACCATTCTGGCCAACTTGGTAAAACCCCATCTCTACTAAAATACGAAATATTAGCTGGGCATGGTGGTGCGCACCTGTAGTCCCAGCTATTAGGGAGGCTGAGGCAGGGGAATCGCTTGAACCCAGGAAGCAGAGGTTGCAGTGAGCTGAGATCACACCACTGCACTCCAGCCTGGTGACAGAGCAAGACTCCATCTCAAAAAAAAAAAAAAAAAAAAAAAAAAAGTAAGTGATTGTAACTGGGTAATCACATGACTGGAGTCATGTGAAAAGCCTATTTTGTCAACATCATTCACTTAACTGTAACCTTTCAACTATCAAAATGTTCAACTATCTTAAAAAACCAAACAAGATGAAGTTAAATTTCTCACAAAAGATGACTTTACTCAATATAATAATAAATTTGTTACTAATATTCTGTTCAAAATGTCATAGGAATATGTTTCATAACTTCAAAACCATTTTCTTGATCAGTTTCATTTTGGAGCAAGTTGCAGACATGTTAGGAATTAATTCACAGCTTTCTGTAAACAGATAAAACTACCCTCGCCCCTAGCTAAAAAAAAAACGAAAACAAATAGGAAAGGGGCTTCTGTCCTGCTGTCTTAGGGAAAGAGAAAAAGCAGTTTGGGTGGTAGGAAAGTCTGTGAATGGGGTTATCCAAGGGGTTTGGGGGTGTCGTACTTGGAGGGCTGCCTGACATTCTTCCTGTGGAGGGAGAGAGACAAGATCTAAAGGTGGAAAGAGATGACCAGGTCTCTGTTGTTGTTTTGTTTTGTTGAAACAGTGTCTCACTCTGTCACCCAGGCTGGAGTGCAGTGGTGTAATCTTGGCTCATTGCAACCTCTGCTTTCTGGACTCAAGTGATTCTCCAGCCTCAGACTCCCGAATAGCTGGGACTACAGGCATGAGCCACCATACCTGGCTAATTTTTTTTGTTATTTTTTGTAGAAACAGGGTTTCACCATGTTGCCCCGGCTGGTCTCAAACTCTTGAGCTCAAAGCGATCTACCCACCTGGGCCTCCCAAATTGTTGGGATTACAGGTGTGAGCAATCACACCTGGCCAGGTCTCTGTTTTTAAGAAGAGCCTATGGAGTTTTGACAATAAGTTAATTAGGTGAAAAGGAATAAGGAAAGGCCCATGAATGATAAAGGTTAAATTATAACGAGGAAATATACTTAATTGTATTTATATATTGACGCAAGTTTGTCTGATCTTAGAGCTTTGGAGCTTAACATGAGCTGATATAACAAAAAGCGCAACTTTCATGGGCTATACTCATAGTTATGATTCTGTGGGCCCTGGAAGACAGAGTTACCATCATCAGTACATCAGGTGAAGCAGGGACCTCATAAGTCCTGCTCCTGGGCTCTGACAAACACAGTGTCTGGCAACAGCTTGCCTAGCCATAGCTACTGCTTCCTGGGAGATAAATACATTATTCTGGGAACTAAATCTGTATGACCAAAATTGTGACATGACAGCTTTCCAATGCCTTGAATTCAAAACCAGTTCATTTTCAGAAAGGCTTAAAGCCAACCTTAAGTTCTTTCTCTAGGGGCTGTACTTACAGTTAAAGAATAGACTACAGGATCCATGCTGTCCAAATCTCTTTCCAGTGGAGAAAACTTCTGATACATCGGGCAGTTCTTGTCCCACAGAACTGGAGGTTTCAAAACATAACCACAACCACCATTTGCCTCAAACATTGCAGCATTTAAATGTAAAGGGAGATCTGTAAAACAACAACAACAAAAAGCCAATATAGCATGTTACTTTGTCACTTAAGTATCATCTAATAAATTTAAAGTTCAAAAGAACTTTGCATCAATTTTCCCTAAGCTCCAGCATGAAAAAGAGATAATCACCCATTCGTCCCACAGATTGATAAATGCCTACTATATGCCAAGTTGTGTGAGGCATCAGATACAGCAGGTAATAAGAGAAAAATTCCTGTCTCTCTGGGGCTTACAGTCTATGGATTGCCCTGTGTTGCCACTCCAAACTAGGTTCCACCACTTAAAAGCGCCTTTGCAAATATTTGCTACATCTGTCTGAAAAATCTTGTGAAATACAGTTGGCCATGGGGGATTGGTTGCAGGACGAGAAGGTACCAAGGTCCACAGATGCTCAGGTCTGTGATATAGATGGTGTAGAATTTGCATTATAACCTATACCATCCTTCTGTACACTTTTTCTTTTTTTTCCCCTGGGAGCATAGATTCAAGTTGCCCTGAATGTATGCTCCCTCTTCTGTATACTTAAAATCATCTCTAGATTACTTATAATACCTAATCCAATGTAAATGCTACGTAAATGGTTGCCATACTGTATTGTTTAGGGGAAAAAAAAACGAAACAAGGCTGTATATGTTCAGTGCAGATGCGACCATTCATTTTTCTAATGAATATTTTCAATCCACAGCTGGTTGAATCCACAGATGTGGAACCCAAGGATATGGAGGGGCAACTGTACCTTATTTGATACTAAATTTTAGAAAGGAATAATGGCTTATCTCTAAACCATGCAGACAATTGTATGGACAATTCTTGCTATTTCAAATGTAAGATAAGAATCTTAATTATACAAGAAAGAATAGGAGAATAGACAGAAAAACATGCTTTTCCTTGAAATCTTAATTTCATCCCATAAATTACAATACATCTACTTCTTTTTAAAAAATTGTAAACATGGAAAAAAAAATCACATCTGATTCACATCATGTCCACAATCCCCTCAGTCATAAACGTCAGGAACCTTCACAGAAGCTTTGAGTTTTGTGTTGCCAAATTTTATTTGGCACAGTACTTTGATGAACAATTGGATTCCTGCACTGTTTCTAGGCTCTTACTCAAATGCTCACCTGATGGCACAAGTCTGTATAAAAGTTACCCAAATGAGCAAAAAGTTGATGAGATGCACCTGATGAATATTCCCTCTGATAGATTCCTTCCACGTGCAAGAATGAACTTTGTACATGGACCACATCAAGGCAAAGTTCAGTAGGCACCTTGGGGCAATGAAAAGTTGGCCTCTACTTGTCTCGTCTGTAAAATGTTTCCATGTCTGTGGGGTTGGCCAGTATTGTGTTCAGGAATTCCTGGTGTAAGGTGTCTTAGACATATGAAAGCTCCTTATCTGTAAAATGAGTGCAGAGGACCTCATCTCTCAGGCCCCTGCCAGTCCTGATGTGACTGGTTCATTGTGGCCCTGCTGCCTCACCTGCACTGGGAGAAAATTCTCTTCTTAGGCTACTTCGTGACAGAGGAACACAGACATGGTGAGGGTAGCAAAGAGGGTGAAGCCAACTAGCTCATATGGGGTGGGTAAAGGTGAAATGGATACATAGTACTAACAACAGCAATGGCAGCTCACACTCTGCACTCTTACTAAGGACCAGACACCATTCTAAGCACGTTATATGTATCAGGTATCTCCCAATAATCTATGAAGCAGATCCTTTTAGTATCTCCATTTTTATGGATGAGGAAACTGAAGCACAAAAAGCGAAAACACCCAAGGAACATAACTAGTAAGTGGTGGACATTATAAATCGAGCCCAGATGGCCTAACCCATTGTTCCCATTCTTAACTACTGAGCCATATAATGTACATCTTATAGGGGTGTGGATACAGTAAATGAGATTTGGCATATACAAGGTGCTCAATAAACAGTAACTATATTTTTCTGTGATCATGACATCAATCTCAAGTGACTTCAGTAGCACCGTGTCTATCCTAATAGTTTTCCAAAACTTTAAAGCTGTAAAGCCAAAACTCTAAAGCTATTATTAAAACTTTGAAGCTTTTAAAAAATTATTTTATTTTGCTGTTTTAACTTCAGGGGTACATATGCAGGATGTGCAGGTTTGTTACATAGGTAAACATGTGCCATGGTGGTTTGCTGCACCTATCAACTCATTCCCTAAGTATTAAGCCCGGCATGCATCAGCTCTTTCCCCTAATGCTCAGTTTCTTAACTGAAATCTAACTTGGTGACCTAACATGTAAAAGAGATCCACGTAGAGCCACAGTTTGAAATAAAGGTGGGACCTCAAATCTAGCCCTCTTACTGTCCCCTGGACATGGTCCCAGAACTTCATCTGGGGCTATAGTTTAAAAATCATCATTCCAACCAAGTGAAAGAGTATGCACAAATCAGTGTAACCCTGCTACACCTCTGAAACAATGCACATAGTGGTAGATCAAGCATACCATTGCCTTGATGGTCTTCTACTCATTAAAATACTCTGCATTATGTAGACACCATTCACATAATGTTTATCCTTATATATGAGGACTGGAAAAGTCTGTCATTCAAAAAAGCTTAATAAATTCTTTAAGAAAAGAGGTTTTTCTTTTGACTAGGGTTGCATGTTTACACATGGTAAGGTACTGTTCTGCCTCAGATGCAAAGAACTTAGAGGGTCTGTTGCCAGCAATAACCAGGGGTTTGCATACCAGCCTCAGGTCAGTTTCTAAACTCAAGAGTTGGTTTTATTGAGTATTGATCTGGGAAACTCCTAGTTCCAGATCACTTCAGACCTCCTTGGAGTTGATGGAACCAGCAGAAAGCTTGGGAAGGGATGGCCCTAAGTCCACGGACACCCACTTGGAACATTAGAATCCTCTGAAATCCAGGAAGTCGCAGAGCAGAAGATCCATGAAACCTCTTGGGAGGTTGGCCCTGGGAGGGTTTCTCTGCTATTTGGTTGGGATGCTTCATGGAAAATCAAGCACTTCCTAGCCTGGAAATTCTTTTCAACAATTGAAAAATGATGCTTCAGTTGTTGACTCTTATCAATCTATTGGATCTATCTATCTATCTATATTTCTTTTTCTTTTTTTTTTGAGATAGTGTCTCGCTTTGTCGCCCAGGCTGGAGTGCAGTGGTGCGATCTCAGCCGACTGCAATCTTTGCCTCCTGGGTTCAAGCGATTCTTTTGCCTTAGCCTCCTGAGTAGCTGGGACTACAGGCATGTGCTACCATGCCTGGCTAGTTTTTGTCTTTTAGTACAGATGGGGTTTCATCATGTTGGCCAGGCTGGTCTCAATCTCCTGACCTCAGGTGATTCACCTGCCTTGGCCTCCCAAAGTGCTGGGATTACAGGCATGAGCCGTCATGCCCGACCCCATCTATGTATTTTTTGAGACAGGGTCTCGCTCTGTCACCCAGGCTGGAATGCAGTGGCGCAATATTGATACACTGCAACCTCTGCTTCCCGCTCAGCCTTCCAAGTAGCTGAGACTACAGGTGTACACCACCAAGCCCCACTATTTTTTTTTTTTTAATATTTTTAGTAGAGGTGGGGTTTCACCACGCTGGCTAGGCTGGCCTCGAACTCCTGGCCGGAAGTGATCCACCCACCTCAGCCTCCCAAAGTGCTGGGATTACAGGTGTGAGCCACTGCACCTGGCCTTATCTATCTGTTTGAATTTGCAATTCAGAGAAGTAAATACTTGGAAAAGATCTTGACCAAAAATCAAGAACCACATGTTCATATTGCAGTGGGGCTGATGGAGATAATCTGCCTCAACTGAGAGTAGCAAGCATTTACTGAGCAACTACTGTGTGCAAAGTATTAATATGAAATCAGGCTCTACCCCCAGTTTGCAGAAATGAAGACCATTTTTACAGATGAACACACTGATACTCCATGTTGCTTGTACTTTGTCCAACATGGGGAGATGTTTAATCAGCACATTGAATGGAGAGAGGTTATGTGATAGCACCTTTTCCCGGTTTGGAAGATTATGCAGAGAAATTTGAGGAGGAACCACCCAGCACAGCCATTTGATTGGGATGGCTTAAAGATGTACTCTCAATCCCAACTTGATTTGGAATAGAGGCAAAGCCTTTAAGGGCGAGTGGAGGACAGGCAGCGTTAGTCTGTACTTCTGGACAGCAGGGTAACCCACGGAGTGGCAGCTCCCTGTGTCCCCTTCACCTGTGGCTCCCTTTTGCCATCAGTGGAGCCAGTGTGTCTACACCAGTCCTGGCACTTCTGGAGAAAGGGCACATCTAAAACCAAATGCACTTCCATTTCCTTGAGAAAATCTTTTGATAGTGACTTCAGTTTACTTAAAATATGCCGGTATAACAACCAATGGCACCAGGTGGACACAGGACTACAGACAGGGCTAGAGATGCGAACCCACAAGCCACTCAGAAAAGAATGAACAGAAATAGAAAATAAAATTTTTACAACTTCGGAAGTATTTCACGATTATTTCCATTTGTGAGCCCAAATCATACTGTTTTCATAACTTATCAAACACACTCAATGATAGTTAACCTTTGTAGAATGCTCTCTATGTGCCAGGCACTATGCTAAATATGGTACTTCACTGGCATCATCTTATTTAATTTTAACTGAAAGAAGCACATATAACAAGGGCAGAAACGTGACCAATATCTCTAATCATATGTCTTTGGGGTCATCCACCAATGGGTGGTGTTGGCACCAGTGCCAGGTAGCTAGCTGGTCCCAGAGCTAAAGCTGTGGTTTGACCTCAGCTGGAGACAAGGCCATACTGTGGTTTGTGGTTCAGCATGGTTAGATGAGACTGGATTCAGTTCACGGGACATGAATGATAACAGCTGCCTGCTGCTTGACTGTTCAAAGGAAAAACTGTGGTTTATGAATGAGTTTTAAGGAAACATTTTTCTACTCTTTCCTCACCTTCTGTAGCTCCTTTCCTCCCCCATAACCAATTGGAAACAAAATTCTTTCTCTTTTAAACTTCCAGACTCCTTGAATTTTTTAGTACAAGTCATCCTACCTTCAACAAATTAACCAATTTGTGCCTTGGTTTGCTCATCTGAGAAATGGCGATCATAAAGGTACACAACTTCAGAGCTGTTGTGAAGACTAAATCAGATAATAGGGGGTCAAGAATTCAGTGTACTGCCTAATGCACAGTGAGCGTGCAATCAACGGCAGCTTCTACTCTGGAGTGTTAGGCCTCATATCAGAGTCTCATTGACTATGGAGAAACATGATCACTACCTACTCTGTTCATGTACTTCACATACTTGTTTTCCTTTTGTTAGCTACTCCTGGGGCACTGACCATTATTCTCCATCTCAATTCCAAAAGGATAAGAAGCTAAAATGGTTTTAATTTGCAAAGTGGCTGGAGCGACATTACTTTTTGACTACAAGAACAACTGCGTAGTGAGACAGGTTAACTAGGCGGTGTTAGGAAATCCCTGCTCCAAAAAGAGCTTTAAACATAAACCAGGCACGGCTCTGTCAAGAGCAGCTTGGTGTTTGAAAAACTGCATTAAAAAAGGGGCAGGACCAGGAGACCTTACAGGCCCCTTCAAGGTTCTTCAAGGTTCTTTTCTATCACCTTAATCTGAAACATGAGAGGCACAATTCAGTATCAAATTCACTTCTGTTTTCCATCATATTTTTACTCTCACATACGGTGTGCCCCAGTCTGGAATCTTGCTCATTTGAAAAAATGTTGTCAAACTGCATTTACTGAAATGTAAGATGCAAAGGAGAGAGGTGAGCGTGCAGGCCCCTTACCATCGGTCTGGTAGTTGAGTGCCACGAGCTGTATCCCATGGAGCCAGAACATGATGGGGTTCGGGTTGGAGGAGTCGATGCGAGTGGCAGCAGGGTAAGTTCTCAGCAGCTGACAGGCGGTATGCTGGATCAGTTTCTGAGAATACCTGCGACACAGACGTTTGGCGGCATTTTCATTCAGCGACGAGATATGATAACATTTAGGAGTTCTAATGATAGCACTGAGGGACGTGGTTGGGTTGAGAGGGGAAGAAGATTCCTCCCAGGTCTGTCGAATGCCTTCACAGGAACCTAAACCCCCCAAGAAATTAGCCACAGATTAGTGTAGAAAACTTTAAATATTTTAGTAAGATAAACCTTGAACAACATCCCACTAAACAGTCATAGCATATAAACCACATCAGAATACCTCTTGGATTTTACTTGTGAGTTAGCTTGCCACTTTGAAAAAACATGGTGGCTACTTAGTTTTAAAATGAGTGTGGTGGCTGAGTGTGCTGGCTCATTCCTATAATCCCAGCACTTTGGGAGGTCAGGGTGGGAGGATCGCTTGAGCCCAGAAGTTCAAGACCAGCCTGGGCAACATGGTGAGAGCCCATCTCTACAAAAAGTAAAAAATAAAATAAAACCAAACAAAAAAAACCCCACAAGAAACGAAACAAAATGAATGTAGCAACATCAGTTTAAATTAAAAAGCCTGGAAGTCCTTTGCCTCAGTACTTCATCTGAGTTGTGGTATATTTGCACAAATAAACAATATATGTCTAAAGATATTCACGCCAGCATTGTTTTTCATAGGAAATAACAAAATCCAATCAAACCAAGAAGCAACTCAAATGTATCAGTGAAGAAGTGATTAAATAAATGACAGTATATCCGTGCAGTGGACCACCACACAGGCATTAAAGAGAATAACGAAGCTATATATACAGAAAATTATGTGAAAAGTTACAGCAAGTATAAAGGTTACACACGTATGTTTGGTTATACAGGCATACCTTGTTTTATTGTGCTTTGTTTTATTGCACTTTGCAGATACTGCGCCTTTTTTTTTTTTTTTTTTAAACACATTTAAAGTTTGGGGCAGCCCTGCCTCCAGCAAGTTTATTGGTGCAATTTTCCCAACAGCATGCACTGCACTCACTTTGTGTCTCTGTGTCACATTTTAGTAATTCTTGCAAAATTTCAAACTTTTTAACATTATTATATATCTGTTATGGTGATCTGTGATGAGGGATCTTTGATGTTTTATTGTAATTGTTTTGGGGTGCCATGAACCATACCCATTAGATGGTAAACTTAATTGACGAATGTGCATGCTCTGACTGCTCTACCCACCAGTCCTTCACCCATCTCTCTCCCTCTCCTCGTGCCTCGCTATTCCCTGAGACACAACAATACTGACATAAGGCCAATTAATAACCCTTCAATGGCCTCTAAATGTTCAAGTGAAAGGGAGAATCACACGTTTCTCACTTGAAATCAAAAGCTAGGCTGGCCACGGTGGCTCATCCCTATAATCCCAGCACTTAGGGAGGCTGAGGCGGGTGGATCACCAGAGGTCAAGAGTTCGAGACCAGCCTGGCTAACATGGTGAAACCCTGTCTCTACTAAAAATACAAAAATTAGCCAGGCAGACGCACCTGTAATCCCAGCTACTCGGGAGGCTGAGACAGGAGAATCACTTGAACCCTGGAGGTGGAGGCTGCAGTGAGCTGAGATTGCGCCACTGCATTCCAGCCTGGGCAACAGAGCAAGACTCCACCTCAAAAAAAAGAAAGAAATAAAAAGCTAGAAATAATTAAGCTTAGTGAGGAAGGCATGTCAAAGGCCAAGACAGGTCAAAAATTAGGCATCTTGTGATAAACAGTTAGCTAAGTTATGAATGAAAAGGAAAAGTTCTTGAAAGAAACTAAAAGTGCTACTCCAGTGAACACACAAAAGATAAGGAAGCCAAACAGTCTTATTAGTGATATGGAGAAAGTTTTAGTGGTCTGGATAGAAGACTAAACCAGCCACAACGTATTTTAAGCCAAAGCCTAATTGAGAGTAAGGCCCTGAACTCTCTTCTGTTTTATGAAGGTTGAGAGAAGTGAGGAAGCTGCAGAAGAAAAGTTGGAAGCTAGCAGAGGTTGGTTCATGAGGTTTAAGGAAAGAAGTCATCTCCATAACAAAAAATCAGCAAGTACTGATGGAGAACTCCAACAAGTTATTCGTGAGATCCAGCTGAGATCACTGATGAAGGTGGCTACATTAAACAACAGATCTTTTTTTTTTTTTTTTTTTTTTTTTTGAGATGGCATCTCACTCTGTCGCCCAGGCTGGAGTGCAGTGGCGCGATCTCGGCTCACTGCAAGCTCCACCTCCCAGGTTCACGCCATTCTCCTGCCTCAGCCTCCTGAGTAGCTGGGACTACAGGCGCCCACCACCATGTCCAGCTAATTTTTTTTGTATTTTGAGTAGAGACGGGGTTTCACCGTGTTAACCAGGATGGTCTCAATCTCCTGACCTTGTGATCCGCCCGCCTCGGCCTCCCAAAGTGTTGGGATTACAGGCGTGAGCCACCACGCCTGGCCAAACAACAGATTTTTAATGTAAATGAAACAGGCTTCTATTAGAAGAAGACGCCACCTAGGACTTTCATAGCTAGAGAAGATAAGTCAAGGCCTGGCTTCGAAGAAAAGGCTGTCTCTCTTGTTAGGGGCTAATGCAGCTGATGACTTGAAGTTGAAGCCAATGCTCATGGACCATTCTGAAAATCCTAGGGCCCTTAAGAATCATGCTAAATCTACTCTGCCTGTGTTCTGTAAGTGGAACAACAAAGCCTAGATGACAGCACATCTGTTTACAGCGTGATTTTTCGTGTCTGCTAACACAGTATCCAGTCTGCAGCCCATGGACAAGGAGTAATTTGAACTTTTAAGTCTTATTTAAGAAATAAATTTCATAAGGCTAAAGATTCCATAAGTTGTGATTCCTCTGATGGATCTGGTGAAAATAAAATGAAAACCTCCTAGAAAGAATTCACCATTCTAGACGCCCTTAAGAGCATTCATGATTCATGGGAGGAGGTCAAAAGAACAACATTAACAGAAGTTTGGGAGAAGTTAATTCCAAACTTCATGGATCACTTGGAGGGGTTTAAAACCTCAGTGAGGGAGTAACTGCAGATATGGTGGAAACAGCAAGAGAACTGGAAGTGTAGCCTGCAGAAGTGACTGAATTCCTACAATGTCATGATAAAACTTGAATGGATAAGGAGTTGCTTCTTAATGGATGAGCAAAGAAAGTGGTTTCTTGAGATGGAATCTACTATTGGTGGAGATCCTGTGAACATCGTTGACATGACAACAAACGATTTAGAATATTTCATACATTTAGTTGACAAAGCAGCAGCAGGGTTTGAGGTCTGACTCCAATTTTGAAAGTTCTACCATGAGTAAAATGCTATCAAACAGCATTGCATGATACAGAGAAATCTTTTGTAAAAGGAAGAGTCGGATGATGTGGCAAACTTCACTGTTGCCTTCTTGTAAGAAACTGCCAGACACCCCAGCCTTCAGCAATCACCCCCCTGATGAATCAGCAGCCATCAACATCAAGGCAACACCCTCCACCAGCAAAAAGATTACAACTTGCTAAACGCTCAGATGATTGTTAGCATTTTGTATCAATAAAGTATTTTCTATTGAAGTATGTACATTTTTTAGACATAATGCTATTGCATACTTAATAGACTATGGTATAGTGTAGACATAACTTTTGTATGTACTAGGAAACCAAAAAATTAATGTGACTCACTTTATTGTGATATTCACTTAATTGTAGTGGTCTGGAACCAAACCTGCAATATCTCTGAAGTAGGCCTGTATCCTATTTGGATTACCTTAAAAAGGATCTTATTTTTCTTGAACAAAACATAATAAACTTAACAGTGGTTACCTCTGGAGAATAGTACCAGGACATTGAGTTGAAAGGAATTTTAATAATACTCTGTATTGTTTGAGTTTTTAACTATGAGAATTTATTACTTTCATAATAAAAAGTAACTAGAAATAAAATAGCCATATATTTCTGGAGTTATAATGGTGAAGAGAACAGTTCCAAGAAACCACTAGAATGTTCCAAGGTGCCTCTAATTTTAACTCATGAGGTAAACACTGCTCAAATATCTTCAGTGAAATGTTATTTTTATTTTTAATTTTTAAATTTTTTTTGAGACAGAATCTTGTTCTGTCGCCCAGGCTGGGGTACAGTGGTACGATCTCGGCTCACTGCAACCTCTGCCTTCTGGGCTCAAGTGATTCTCTTGCCTCAACCTCCCTAGTAGCTAGGATTACAGGTGTGCACTAACACACCCGGCTAATTTTTGTATTTTTAGTAGAGACGGCATTTCATCATGTTGTCCAGGCTGGTCTCGAACTCCTGACCTCAAGTGATCCACCCGCCTTGGCCTCCAAAAGTGCTGGGATTACAGGCACGAGCCACTGTGCCAAACCTGAAATGCTGTTTTTAGTACGTTAAAAGTGTAAATTAGCAATTACAAAAATTTATACTAAGACAATATTGACGTTCATGGAAAAAGAATTTAAAAATTCAAAGGAAGTGCTTAGACGGTAAAATATCTAAATCATCTAGCATGCAGAATCAAGCAAAGATATTGTAAGAAAGTGACTTTACTTTTTCCAGATGTTTTGTTAAATGATGCTGTCTCCCCTGGGCTCATTCTGCCCGGATTGTTGCCAAAAATGGACTTCCTGCTTTTCCTTTCCTTTCCTCTGTTAGAGCCAGATGCATTTAGAGTTGACAGTCCTGTTCCCATAAAATGAAAATAAATAAGCCAAAAACTACAAGCAAGGCAACTCAACATTTTCCATCCCCGTTAATGTTTATTTTGAAGTCCTACTACTCCCTTGGAACCTAGTACAGAAACCCTACTAGCAGTTTTTGTTCTGTTAATAATAGCACTGTAGGCAATTAAAGCAAAGTTTTACAAATCTCTATAGGCAAATGCAACAAGAACTGCATGCTTATCGTAGAATGACCACAAAATCACACACACACTTAGCTGATTGTGCATCAGAAAGAGTTTGAAAAACTGCAGTTTGAAAAACTGCATGGAAAGAAGGTGCTGTGGCTAGAAATCATCAGGGGCTAATTATTTAATTTGGAGAGATGAAGGAATGGTTATTCCTTGAGTTTTAGTGTCATGTTGTCTAGGTTCAATTCCTACTGGTATTAGCCTTGACTTAACACCTCCTTCTTTGTTCCTCAGTTTCCTTATCTACAAAATGTGTGTAATGATAGGAACTCGCTCATAGGGTTAGTCTGAAGATTAAATGGGAAATATGGCGATAATGATGTTGCATGGCTTCTCTTTCTCACTCCTGGTCTAACCACTCCCTGGATCCTTCATGCCTGGCACAGTGCCTGGTGCAGAGCAGGAACTGAATACATATTTGCTGAATGAGGAAATGAATGCACACCACATAGACCTGGCTCCAATGTAAAAAGAGCGAGCTGAAGGCAGCAGTGAAGCCAGAATTGCCTTCAAATTGTTCCCACTGTCATAATTGTACTTTTGGAGAGTAATTCCCTAAGCTGAAGCAGCATTCAGGAGGTCCTTTTTCAGATGATAACACACCTTCCAAGAACGTCATCAGAGACAAGATAGAATGGCATTTAAGAGCACACACTTTGGAGTGAGACAGCTGGGTTTAAAATCTGTTCTTAGCAGGGCAACCTCACACAAGATACTTAACCTCTCTCTACATCACTCCCTCATCCATAAATGGGCTGTGGTTAGGAATAAACAAGATAATAGAGTAGTGTGTCTTGTTCAGGGAAGTGCTCAGTTCATAGTAGCTTTTATTATAGCTTAACGTGGGGCTTTTAAGGTGTTTTTTCTCCTCCAAAGTATTCACAATAGCAAACATGCACAAACTTAGACTATTGAGTTCTCATGCCTTGATCTTAATATTTGTGTACATTTTACTCTTGACACGATTACTTAATAATGGATTTTCTCCCAAGTAAAACTGATGAGGGGGCTGGGGGGAGGGGCTCTGTTCATTCTGGAGTTTTGCATGTATCCTGCCACATGTCAATATCTTCTACCACTATGTGGGTATCTCAGTGAAGAGCCTGGTTATTCTTTTGGGATGGGGAGGGGAAGAATGTAAACAAGGGCTGAGTGATCAAAAAAGGGGAAGGATTTTGAATTGTGAGAAGGAGTCCAGAAAAATAATGAAGAAGCAACAAAGAACCTTCAACTACCCTGTTGGCTCACTTACCAATAACGACATTTCCAGAAAACTGGGATTACAGGTGTGCACCACTACACCTGGCTAAGTTTTGTATTTTTAGTAGAGACGCATTTCCCCATGTTGTCCAGGCTGATCTCAAACTCCTGACCTCAAGTGATCCACTCGCCATGTTCCAGACGATGTGCTAATCACACTAGATACTTTATTGCTAATTTTTACAGCAATCCTTTAGGTTAGGACTGTTACACCCCTTTTATAGATAGGGAATCCCAGGTGCAGAGCAGCTATCATACATAACTGTTCAAGTCAAGGTCATGGAGAGACAGAGCTGGGATTTAAATCCACACGGTTAGCCTGGTGGCTGCCTCCCTTCCTCAGCTGAGTCTCTAGTTAATTTTAGGGTCTTCCTTTCATCTGTGTTTTCCCTTACGATTGTGAATGAGAAAGCTTATTTTAGATATAGATGTTGGAACATCTGACGTGACTAAAGCTTCAAGACAGAAGTTTGAGCAGAAGCCATCTAGGTATTTAGGAATAAACCAACTCCAGAACCAGATGCAGTGGTGCACACCAGTAGTCCCAGCGACTTGGGAGGCTGAGGCAGGAGAATCACTTGAGCCAGGAGTCTGAGGCCAACCTGGGCAACTTAGCAAGACTCTGTCTCTAAAAAGAAAAAAAATACTTAAAAAAAAAGAATAAATTGACTCCAGTGCATATGATGGCATCTTCCTTCAGAAATCCTAATTTGTCTGGAAGCTTTGAAATCAACTCCCTAACTAGACAAGCGATGTACAGTCATTAGCCACAAAACAACATTTAGGTCAATGGACCACGTATATGATGGTGGTCCCATTTAAGATTGTACTGGAGCTGAAAAATTCCTGTCACCTTCTGCTGTCCTAACATGATAGCATAACACATTACTCAAGTGTTCGTGATTAGATTGGTGTAAACAAATCTGCTGCACTGCCAGTCATATAGAAGTCTAGTACATACAATTATGTACAGAACATACTTGATAATAATAAATATGTTACTGGTTTATATATTGACTATACTATACTTTTTATCATTATTTTAGAGTATACTCCTTCTACATTAGTGTGTGTGTATATATATATAAAACAGCCTCAGGCAGGTCCTTCAGGAAGTATTCCAGAAGAAAGCATTGTTATCACAGGAGATGACAGCTCCATGCTTGTTATTGTCCCTGAAGACCTTCAGTAGGACAAGATGTGGAAGTGGAAGACACTGATATTGGTGACTTGACTCTGTGTAGACTGAGGCTTATGTGGGTGCTTGTATCTCAGTTTTTAGTAAAAACATTTAAAAAGTAAAAAAAAAAATAAAATGAAGTAAAAAATTAAAAATAGAGAAAATCTTATAGAATAAAGAAAGAAAATGTCTTTGGCTAGAGTCACAGAATGGAAAAAAAAAAAAAAAAAAAAAAAGAAAGAAAGAAAATGGCTGGGTACGATGGCTCATGCCTGTATTTCCAGTACTTTGGGAGGCCTAGGCAGATCAGTCCAGGAGATCAGCCTGGGCAACATAGTGAGACCCTTGTCTCTTAAAAAAAAAAAAAAAAATTAGCCAGGTATTGGTGGCACGTGCCTGTAGTCCCAGCTACTCAGAAGACTAGGGTGGGAGGATCACTTGAGCCCAGGAGTTCAAGGTTACAGTGAGCCATGATTCCACCACTGCACTCCAGCCTGGATGACAGAGGAAGGCCAGGTCTCTAATTAAAAAAGAAAAATAAAAAAAGAAAGAAAATATTTTTATACAATTATACAATGTGTGTGTGTTTTAAGCTAAGTGTGATTACAAAACAGTCAAAAAGTTAAAAAAATAAAAATTTATAAAATAAAAAGTTACAGTAAGCTAAGGTTAATTTATTTTTGAAGAAAAATTTTTTATTTATAAATGTAGTGTAACCTAGTGTAGAGTGTTTATAAAGTTGATAGTCATGTACAGTAATGTCCCAAGTCTTCACATTCACTCACCGACCCACCTAGAGCAACTTCCAGGCCTGCAAGCTTCATTCATGATAAGTGCCCTATACAGATGTACCATTTTAAATCTTTCATGTCATAGTTTTACTGTACCTTGTCTTTTTAGGTATGTTTGCATGCACAAATACTTCTCATTGTGTTACACTTACCTACAGTATTCAGTACAGTAACATGCTGTACAGGCTGGTAGCCTAGGAGCAATCGGCTCCACCATCTAGCCTAGGTGTGTAGTAGGCTACACTGCAGCTTTGTCTAAGTTCACTCTATGATGTTTCGCAACGACCAAATAATCTAATGAAGCATTTCTCAGAATGTCTCTCTATGATTAAGTGATGCGTTAGTGTAAATATAATCAGTGCTAGGCTTTCTTCTGGATGCTTTTCCGGACACATCAGAGGATTCAACATATTGGCACTGCTAAAATCAGGAGAGAAGCTGAGACTGGGGACAGTCCGAGAGCCACTCAGGGTCACACGGTTACTTTTCCTTCCTGAGTGCCTTGCCTGCCATGCTCTGCAGGGTACAGCTGGGCCTCATCTTACCCAGTCACTGTAGGCCCAAAAAGCTGTCTTCACTGATTTTGCAAGATTTTGGGAGGCACCGAGGGTAATTAAGTTTCAGTGAACAGGGCTACCTCTCAATGGTGTGTTGGTTGATATTCTCCTGAAAGCTCTGTTCCGAGCCCTCTCATTTCCTGAAATGCATCCCTTTGCCCTCCAAGATGTTCCAACCTGCAGCACTACTGTGGATCTGAGTAACCCAGAACAGCCATGGGGGACGGCCAAGGCTCTCTGTGGGGAATGGCAACATTCAGTGCCAGGGACCCACACCCAGCTAGCCCAGAGCTGTCCAAGGCAGCAGGGTTCTACTTTTGTCATTCAAATGGCTTGTTAGCAAACCACTATTTGATGAACAAAGCTTGTCTCTCAGTGCTGAGAAAATGACAGTGTGTATCCAGGGAATGGACTGACATTTGCAAGGCTCTCTCCATGTGGCTCCTTCAGTGTAGGAATAAAAATGAACCCTGGAAGTCACAGAATCTTCCGGTCAAGCCTCACCATGGAATCCCTGGGCGCCTGCTCTGTGGGCTGTGTGGTGGATTCAAAGGAGAATGAGGCAAAATCCCCCTCAGAATCAGACTTCCAGATCATCTGGCTCTGCCTGCTCCTGACTTGCCTGCCTTAGAAACCCAGGGACCAGGACCTCCCAGTGCCTTCCAAATGTAAATCCCTGGTAGAGAGGCCTGAGACTGGGTATGTTAATCAAGAGACCTGGGTGATTCTGGAGATTTCAGCAAATGTAGTAAATAAGGATTCTAGTAAACTCCACTTTTGAGTGACAAAGGCTCAAAGAGAAGATTTGCCTTGGCCAAATCACAGAGTGTGGTAGCCAAGAGCCCAGGTCTCGACCCATGATCTTATCTGATGATCTTGTCACCACTGAATAATTTTTCTCTTACAGAGTTGTACTCTTTTAAGCTATGGGTATGTCAAGGTATACAGAGCAGTATAATGGACATTGGAGACTCAGAATGAGAGTGGGAGGGAGGTGAGGGATGAAAAACTACCTGTTGGGTACGACTTACACGACTTGGGTGACAGGTGCACTAAAATCCCAGACTTCATCACTATACAATTCATCCATGTAACCAGAAACTATTTGTACCACTAAAGCTGTCAAAATAAAAAAACTCAAAATAAAAGAACAAGGTTGTACTCCTAACTGTGGAACAATTGCGTATCTAGGAAGTACCCAAAAATACGCCCATAAATGAAGGAGCTCCAGAAAGGAGATGTCACAATGAGTTGAGAAGTCTCAGATACTTTACAAGGACCCCGTCCTTGGAATTTGGAACGGGGCCAAGGGGGGAAGGCAGGCCAGGCAAGGTTGAGAACACTCTGAGCAACGGCCTGGCACTAGAAAGACGGCAGTGTAGCTAGGTCCCTGAGGAGAGCGGGGGATGCAGGGGAGCTTGTGGGAAGATATTGGAAACTAGGTAGGTGGGGTCATAAAATAAAAATACCATATCCTTTTTTTTTTTCCTATTAGAAGGAGAAAAAAAACCCCAGGACAATAGAAGTACTAAATGCAACTGAGAAACAAACCCTAAGAGAAAGCAGGTCAAAAAAACTCAACTACTTCCATAGTGTGGTGCAAAGAGCAGTCCTGGGAGCTGCCAGGAGATCTGGCTCTTGCCCTGCCACTGAACTAGCTTCTGATGGTAGGAAAGTTCCTTCCTTTCTGTGGGCCTCATACCACATGATTGTTGAGTGCCTCATTGCAATGAAGGGTTTTTTTTTTTTTTTTTTGCATATGGTTTGTAAGAAGGGACTTAGGATGACGAAAGGTGACATATGCTGAAATTGATAATGTAGCAAAATTAAAATGAATGGCATAGGAACATGAGCAATTTATTTTCCTCATGTGCATCAAACACATGATTATGACAAGAAATATTTAGAAGGTATTATAACAATAATTCTGGCAATCCAATTTAGCTATTTTGAGACAGGAAATAAAATTGGGGAAAAAATGTAAAAAATTTCATTTTTCTAAAGAAAACGAAAATACACTATACCTATGAAGAAATGTACGCTATGTGAACACTTTTAAAAAATAACATACTTGGAATTTTTAAAATAAGCCGAACAACCACATGCTTAGAAGCTCTACCAAATGACCTCTTGGTCCTTCCACGATTCTCTACTGGCACAGAGACTTTGTCTTCCACACTGACTTCAAATATCTTTGGGAATCTGTGCTCCTTATTTACTCAGTGCTTGAGAAGAACAGACAAAGCCAGTGGAAGGGTCCGAGTGTGGCATTCGCTGCATTTATAAAGAATAAGAGCTGCAGTGGGTATGATTCTTGAACAGAGTGGCGCTCATCCTTGTTCCTGCAATGAAGGACGTGCCAGCCTCCAGGCTCTTTGACAGGTAAAGGGTTTTGCTCCATCAGAAAAAGATTTTTGCCAGTTGCAAATAATGGTAATATTGTACTTATATGCCACGAGGTCATGGTCTGTGAAATTAAACTTAAATGACCAGGTTCCTGCATTTCTTTGAAATCTTTGCTGGCCACTTATTGATTCATATCCTCCTCAACAGGATTTACTAGCAGACAAGCAGTAGCAGCTGCCAACAGTCTAAAAACAGTTTATAGGAGAAAACTTACAATTAAAATGATTTTAAAATCATGACATATATGATTTTTTATATCATTAAATAATATGACGTTTTTTAGTCTGGTGTGTGAAAAGGTCACTCACTATTACCTAACTGTGATTTAAAAAATTTAATTATTATTATTTTTTAGAGATGAGATCTTGCTATATGTGTTGCCCAGGCTGGACTTGAACTCCTAGACTCAAGCATTTCTTCTGCTCAGCCTCCCTGTTAGCTGGGACTACAGGCCCACACCACCACACCCAGTTTACCTAACTTTTAAATAGCCCAATGCCTCTGGCCCATTTGTCAGGCACAGTGTGAGACCGGGTGCTTAAGATATGCTCTGGGAGGCACCTGAGTTCAGCCCATCTTGAAAAGATGAGGGCAAGTCTATATACCCTGTTTACTAACATTTAGACTGATCCTCCTATCTCAGCCACTTTCCTGTTCTCAGAAATTTTATTCCAGAGGATCCTTTTTCCTAGTATGAGGAGATGAATTTTTCTGAGTTCCATGTACTTATGGACTTTCTTGTTTGTCTTCCACCCCCTGGTGCCCCATTTGTGGGACACATAATTGAGTATGCTCATTGAAAACAGCCGGAAACAAGAGAAGCCAGGCAGTATAACAGGTAAGGGCAGGACTTTGGAGACAGATAGGCTTCAGAGCCGTAGGTGTACCATTCATTAATTGAAAAGGACACTGTTTTTGGAAAGTGGTTCATCAGCCTAAGTCCACTGTATTTCTAAAAACGGTCAGTTGGGGGAAATCTCTTCTTCCACTTCAACCCCATCCTTGGTCCTTGTGGTTTGGGTGGGGCCTTGCTACCCAGTTCAGAGTGGAGCATGTGACATAGGCTCCAGACTATCAGAGCACTGCATCCCCCTGGAGACAGTGATTGGTTAAGGCTTGGGTAAAGGACCCAATGAGAAACAATGACACTTCTGCGGGAAGTTCTGGAGGAGACTCTTACACTGAAGCTGAAACTGAAGCATGTAGTGCTAGCCTGCTGCAGTCATCTTGCAACCAGAAGGGAATAAAGGTGAGAAAGCCAACATGATGGAGGAGGAATGAGAAATGAGGAGAGAGAAAGCATGTGCCTTGGTTAAGCATTACCTGAAACCTGTGTGTCTTCATTTTTAAGTACATGAGTCAATAAAGTTCCCTTTGCCACTTTCAAACCAAAGAATCTTGGCTGATATACTCTGAAATTTGGGGCAAATTACTTCATCTCTCTCAGACTTTATTTTAAAATGGAGATAATACTGCCTACCTTGTAGAATCATTATGAACAGTAAAGGAGATGTATGTAAACAGCACAAATCCTAGTACTTAAGTATTTAATACATTTTAGCAATGAGAAATTATGAGTATTATTATTTTTATAATTATTAACTATTATAAAAAGACATTGTGTGACCTGGAAAATGAATATTTTATGGTATTTTTCTTCATGAGCATCAAGGCAAATTATAATAATAAAGATATTTAGGAGGTATTATAACAATGATTTCAGCAACACAATTTAGTTATTTTGAGAGTGTTCACAATGCCAATTAAATAAATGGCATATTTTTAACATTTGGTATCTTTAAATGTTATAGATGATATTGCCTTATCTTACCTGGAAATTTTACTGCTTGACAATAGATTACAAGGTCAGAAAGCTCTGGTGCAATCTGTCTGCTTTCCTTTTTATTCTGATCAAGATAAAATTCTTCTCCCAGTTCCATATCATAAACCTGGTAAGGGAAAAATGATACCATTTTACATGGAAGGTATATGCCACTCACCTCTGAGTTCCCAAAGCTCTTTTATCTGTCCTCCTCTGGTGTTATTACTGTATTTCCCCTTGCATGGTAATTATCCATACACATGTCTCAACAGCTTTCCTAGAGTAAAAGCTTTCTGAGGGCAGGAAGTGAGTCTAATTCATCCCTCAGTGCATGGTCCACTGTCTTACATGTGGAATGGTCAATAAATCTTTGTTAAATAGAGGATTGACTATGTATCTTCTGTGGCTCAAATTTTTGACATATAATTCCATTGTCCAACAATGTCACTGCAACTGCATCTAAAGATTTGCTCAGAATCTATAAACCGTGAGGCACTTGAGGGTAGGATCTGGGCATCACATTTATCTTCCTATTCTCAGTGTCATTCCTCTGCTGTCTGGCCCCTGTTTATCTTCTTGGTCATCCCAAATGCCTTTAACACTTCTTGCAATTCCCTGGACATACCTGGCTGTCCTCTTGGCCTGAATGTTCTGTTTTTGTCTGTTTAGCCAAATCTTCCTTCTCAAACCTCATATTCCCTTAGAGCCTGTCCTTGATTCTCTGATAACACAGTATAATCACTGCTCTATGCACTAATCTTCAGCAAAGTTGACATGTCTGCCTCCATCACTAAACCACCTCCTGTGCCGCTTCAGTACCTGCCACACATACACCATCAGTAGGTACTGGCTGGATGAATCAATGACTAACTTTCCATAAATGGAAGGTGGGTGTCTCTTAATACCACCAAGTGAACTTTGGCATCTAAGGGAAAGTGAGGGGAAAGGTGAAAGGGAGGGATAGGGAGGAAGTGGATCCCATCTGAAACTGACAAGAGTACCACATGGTCCAAGTGTCATTTAACAGAAACCATTCACCCACCTTTCCTTTGTTGCAAGCAGAGTTATCTGCCTTCTTTATCCTCTTGGGGATTTCTTCACTATACTCAAACTGAAGCTTGTCATTACATGATTTATTTTCAGGTCTGTCTTCCAGAATGTTGTCTGAAAATAAGTTAGCAGGCTTCAGTGAAAAAGAACCAATGCTTCACTTAAGAGCTACATGTGCATCATGTGAGGACATCCAGATACTTGTACTTATCTATAAGAATGAGGCTCTAACTATATAGTATGTTAACAAAATGATGGCTTGAAGCCTAACTGTAAAAATTGGGTTGATGCAGTTATTTTCAATTTAATTGATTTATTTACCAGTAGTTTTTGTCGCTTATAATTTAAATGATTCAAAATAATCTGGCATATTGACATAATCTAAATGAAGATGCCAATTTTCATACAGATAATTGGAACTATGCAAATATTATGGAAGATATCCCATGTCAAGAAGCTGACAGCATACACGTTTGGGAAGGATTTAGTGGCTGAAGCACTTCTAGAAGGTACATACATGATTTAATCACTGTCACTTTGAAATGAAGCTATTTACTTCTTTTACCTTGAGAAATGCCAAAACCTGGGGGGAAAGACTTATTATTGGGTGTAGTGCAAAGTTTTTACAATTATAATTAAAAAGCAAAGTTTTCATGATTGTTATTAATTTACTAAGTGATAATCATAACAGAAAATAAAAGATATCTAAATATCATATCATGAGATATAATCTTATATTTTGCTCTGTTTTTGCTTTTCTACTCGGAATGACTCTAAGGGTATTAGAGGTGTATCGTGATGATGACTTTTTAAAATGAAAAACAAGAAAGCTAATTTCTCACTAAGATTTAGTATCGCATCATCAGAGCACAAATGATTAGACCAAAAGGACCTTATACCAAATCAGGGCCATGCAGGCTGACAAGAAGTAAATGAGATAAATCATTGCATTACATTTGTATTCACGGAAGTATCACAATGTCATGCTAACCGGGCCCAAGAAATTGGAAACAGAATGCTGACGTCCATGCAGTTAAAATGCCCCGTTCAAATGGCATTTACCTTCCTGACCGTTAGGAGCAGGGGAGGCAGTAAGGACATCTGCTACAGAAAAACAGAATCAGAAAGGGGTAAAGGAAGGAGAAAATTAAGACAAACACCAGATAAATTAAACAAAGGTATGAAGCAAAGCACAAATAACAGCAGCTTAGATTATAAATAAATGAAACAAGAAATGCTCTATAGATTTAATATTTTGACTGTTGAACGATGCAAGGACTAGCAGTAAACGAAATGTAAACATTACTAATGTGAATCATGCCAAGGCTGACACATTCATGTTACATATTTTCAGTTACTGACTATTGTAATATTCCCAATATGACTTCATTTCAAACGTACAGAAACAGATTAATTTCTTGGAATTGTGCTGTCATTGTCATAGAATATGTCTATGTTAAGTCATAAATTCAAATTTGTCTGCAGTGTATGTTCAAAACTAGACACAAGGTAAACGACAAGGTTGGGAAAAAGTATTAAGAATTTATTACCCAAAAGGCAGAGTTACAATTTCTCAAATAAATAACTCTCGTTTGCAACTTCCTTAGGGTTTACTTGCAATAATTCTGTGGCTAGGCATTATCTCATTTTTATAGCCCAAATGGTGTTAGATTAATTCCTTTATTTAATCGGCATGAAAACCAAGGAGAAGAGATGCCACAGAGATAAACTGGGCACCCTGACTTTAGAGATGGGTTCCTAATCTAGGATGCCTATGAGGGTCTCAGGAAACTTGTGAAACTCTTGCAGTTGTGCAGAATTTTGAGAGCACGTTTTATTTTTCAAAGGTGACAGCTCTCATCTGATTCTCAAAAGGACACATTATTACAAGAAGCTAGGAAACCTTTGAGGCCCCCTAACAGGCTGGTAATGGTGCTTCCCACAGCAGGTAGATTTCTGTTCTCTATCCCTGCTGGAGAAAGTGGAGATGGTCACAACAATAATCAAAGGCATATGGCTAGTAAGGCATTTAATAGTCACATATGGAAGCCTTAATTGGACAAGCTTCAACAAGCAGAACTACAAGGCCTGCATAAGTCACAGCATAACTACAAGGCCTGTTTGAGAATCATCCAGTCAGAGGGATCTTTCAGTGAAGGGGGAAATACTCATGTAGTGGTAGTGGGCTTAAGCGGTCATACATTATAGATGTTAGTGCTGGAAGTAGAGGAAGAACATCACCAAACACTTCGCAGAACCTTTTCATTACGTATCTGAGGCAACTAAGGCCTAAAGTGGTGAAGACATTGCCCCAGGTCTCACAGTCTATTGGAACAGAGCCTTGCGTGGTCCCCTTTTCCAATGACACCCCACCTTTGTATATGTGGATTGTTAAAAATGCACGTAACTTATCTTAGAAATTCAGTGGTATAGGACTAAATTTTACTGTCCCAAATGAAAATAAATCAGAAAATCCTTCTCTTACCTGTTCATTTTGTTATTTGCAAATCAAAACCATCTATAATAATTTTTTGTTATTTCTTTATGTGAAATCTACAGTATAATAATTTCTAAAAAGTCTTTTCCTTCCCTGTTCTCAGAAGTACAGAAAAACCACAGGAGCAATTTATAAAAGAGCAAATTTGTTTTCTAGTGGACTAACTACTTATAGGGGCATATGACATCTAGATTAGTTGATTTCTTAAGTGTGCTTTTCATTTCATATCTGAATCAATTTGTTCTTCTATGGGGCATTACTGCAACTGTAATGGGGAAGAAATCCATGGGGAAGAATAAGTTAATAAAAAAAATTCACATTCCCATGACTTTGCAGATAAATTGTCTTGACTCCTTTTAATTTTTTTTTCTCTTACTATCTGATGAGATATGTACCTCATATTAGCTCATGGGGTTTCAGGTGTAGCAAACTGGCTTTTAATTGGTGGTATGGAGCAATCAACTATTACTAAGGACAAATACTAAATGATGTAGTTTGGTATTATATTTGGGGGCAGACAGACACTGCAGCATAACCAGTGATGGAGGCTCACAAAACTGAACTATGATTGGAGACAATTCAAATTTCTGCTGAGGCGTAGATATTTGGAGGAGGCTCAGTTGTCTTAATGCTTGAGACGACTTAATGGTAAATGGTTTCTGGTCTGGGCATATCTGCATATTTAGCAAAACAATTATTCTACATAGAAACAATATATTCTACTATATAATGTTTACAGAAATAGGAACCTTGGCATTTTCTTATTATTATATTGTTGTCTTTCAGACATCACCAAAATGAAACAGTCTACTATCAGCAAAGGTACCTGAGTAAACATTCTGCAATCTCTAACAAATGTTTAACGCAAATGAAACACACTGAAAACCTAATTCTCATGTGAGAAGAATCCTTCGCTAGTAATCTGTAGTTAACATCAATTCATGTGGCTTTTTTGTATTGTGTCATTAGTATTACCCATGTTTTTTCTCTTTGGTTGGGGCCAGAAGGAAAGATCTTGTTGGCTTAGTGGTACGAAAACGGAGGGAGGGGAAATGAGGCTCCTTTCTTTTCCCTGCTAGAATGCCAGAGCAAGAGTGTGAAAGGAACGGAGAGCACAGAGCCGTGATGCTGCCCCCTGCTGATGGTGCAGGAGAAAGGATGCAGCCTCAGTCTACGATTCCCGCCAAAAGTACCAGACACACTAGAAGCTAAAGGGTGAAAATAGGGTTTCTCTGCTGCAATTCCATCTCTTCCTTTAGAAACTTGTCATAGGAATGACTCCCTGTAACTTCCCCACCTGCCTCTTCTTTCCTTAAGTGGTGGCTAACAGAATTCCCTTCCTTCCTCAGTCCTTGCTAAGTGACTGAATTCAGAAACTCCTGTACAGTATTACAACCATCTGTAGTATTGGTCTTTGGAGCTCTAGACTTATTTTAGAAAGAAAAAGGTGGAAAATCATCCAAGAATTTTCCTGTGCACAGCAGAGGGATCTGTTTCTCTTACCATCAGAAAGGGATTCATAGTCATAATCATATTCGTCCTCCTCATCTTCCTCTTCCTCATTATTGGCAGGTGGGGGGTTGGCATTCCCACCATTATAAGCCTGCGCTTGCATAGATGCTAACTGATGAGCCTGTAAAATAGCAATAATTGTAAACTGCAGATGCCAAGCTGCTGAATTCATTTATAACCTTCAAAACTACCCCTGATGTTTAACACAATCATTAAAAGTAGCTTAACCTATTTTGATACATTTGGGAGAGGAGGAAAAACATCTAGATTCACTTGAAACACAATGTCAACACTTGGGTGAACTTCAGCATTCCTGCAGGAAGAGTCCTGGAGCTTTTATACACAATCTCCAGAAGACCGTGTGTGGTGCTCAGCTAGCCAGGTTCCCGGGACAACCCCTCCAAGAGAAAGTTTTGGTGATTCGGAGAACCAGCACCAATCCCAAATGACTGAAGAAGTGAGTCACCCATCAGTTTTTCAAAAGTATGTCTCTGTTAAGAAACCATTTTTTCCCCTTCTTAAAATACTATCTACAGGCCCCTGACCTTGAGAACAATGTTAGAATCCCTGTGGACAAAGAGGCCAAAAGAATTGTTGTTGGTTTAAATAAAATTTTTTTCAAAAGGCTTTCTGAACCGTAAATCAGATGAACAAAACAGGCCTAGAAACTTTAGGAAACTTGATGTGTGCAGCCAGGGAGGTCACATACTCCACGTTTACTGGAATTACTGTGAAGTGATAAGCATCAGTACAGGTCTGGGAACCAACCTAGCTTAAGAAAATCATCTGAAATATAGGAAATGTTACTTGCATGAACTAAATGCAGGAAACAACCTAGAAGTTCAACAATAGAGGAACGGGGTCAGTAAGCAGTGGTTGTCTGCTGGAGAGAAAGACATGAAAAAATAATTGTTATATATTTATTGAACAAAGGAATTGAACAAATTCTTTTGTTCAACAAATTCTTTTATTCAATATTTATGCATTGAATATATTATATAGAATATTGTATATGCACACATACATATACAATTCTGCATATGTGTGCATACATGTGTGTTAACATATACTCTATATAATGTATGTGTGTGCATACAGAAAATAGCTATTCATGTAAATATATATACTAAATATACACATAATTCTGTATTCTTTGTTTTATGTATTTAAAGTGCAATTATATAAAATGACAGTCATAAAGTGCTAGATATTAAATGTTAATACGGCAGGGGTTCTTCACTTGTTTTTGTGTCACAGACTTCTCTGGTTGTCTGGTGAGATAGGATCCCTTCTCGGAATGATGTTTTAAATGTATAAAATGAAACGGTTACAAAGGAAATACTGTTGAATACAGTGATCACATGTTATAGGAACAAATTTGTGCTATTAGAATATATGTGTTTTTTTATTAACACAGTAGAAAGCATAGTAGTAGGTTAAGTAACATTTTTGAAAATATAAATTGAGCATAAATAATTCTTGGAGATATTAGCGACAACTGTGAAGTATAATGAAAAAGTTGCCATTTCGATTGGTGACAATAGGTATTGTCTATATTACTGTAGTTTATTCCCATTTATAATCAGAGGAAATGCTAAATTTCAGCTAGAGGTTAGTGAAAATAAAGATGTATTTTTTTCCATTTATATTTATAGACTCCCTAAATTCCATTTGTGGATATTACCAAGGTTAAGAACTTGTGTAATATAGTTGTGTTTGACCCTGGAATTATGTATGTTTTAAAATAATTCTCTAGTCCCTAAATTTTTGAAATGTGGGTATATTACCTTTATAATGAATATGTATACATAAGGAAGATACAATTTAGGCTGTGTTCATATCCATATGAAATGTATTACAAAGCAGTCCATTCCAGATAACTGGATATTGTCTAGGCTGAGATTTCTCAAAGTGGGTTTTATGGAGTTCTGTGGGTATTATTAGGTGTTATGGAAAAACTGACAATTACAGGAACCGCAAAATACATTGAATGCCTGGAAACAGCAGCTTAACCAAACCTGAACACATTCCTACTACAGGGTTTCACACAGCCTTCATTTAATACGCTAAAGGGCATCACGAGTCTTCAAAGATCTCCAGTGCATCTTCAAAGATCTCCAGTGAAATCAGTCTCAAATAAACATTTTCCATGCTTACTTAACCAGGGAATTTCTTTTCCCCCGTCTTTCTCTTCTCAGAGTCTCTCATAGGATTAGTGTTCTTCAAAACTTTGGGAAATCTGTTGTAGGCACAAGTGAGCCACAAATGCAGGTCTCTTTATCGCTGATAAGAGAAGGGCCTTGACTTAGTGAGCACTCAAGGTAGCGCCAAGTCATGGGAATGATGAGGCCAAGGGCTGGACAGACCCACTGGCAGGGAAACGTGAGTACTGTATGGGAGAAGGACACCGCTCAAAGAACCACGAATAGCAGTGTCTGAAAGTAGAGTGCCAAGGCCCCTGAGATGCTCAAGGAGAAGCATGGGAGAGGTAGCCCAATGAACAGCCAATAGCTGGGACCCTTCTACACAGTATCCTACTTATTCTAGGGTAGAAAAATGAGACCTCAGCCCCTGAATAAAAGTAACTCGGATATAGGTTGGGGTTGGAGGTATGGGTCAGATGAGGAGACTGGCCCTCATAGGGCTAAGCAGGAGCAATGTCTTACAATTCTCTGTTTCCCCAGTACCTAGCCACAGTGCCTGTCATCTAGGGTGAACTGTTTGAGTTTTTTTGGTTCAAATTCAGGAGAGCAATGTCAGAATCCTGGAGGATCATGGTGGGGTATAGTTAGGAGACCTCAGGATGCATCTCAGTACAAGCCAGAGGCAGGTGGAGGGCTTCAGAAATCCTGCTGAGTCAATCCATCCTTGCTGAGGGTGTGTTCTTTGTATGGAAATGACGCAGGCCTTCTATGTTAGGGGGTAGGTCAGAGCCCATGGAGCTCTGGGCATTCACCTGGTTTATTTGAGGTCAGATCACTAGGTCTAGACCCATGATCTACCAGAAAACAGAAAGGCCTTACACATACGACTGTGGAATCATTGCTGGTATCCCCTGGGAAGTCATCATGAAAGGTCGCAGTCTCAGAAAACTGGAAATAGGGATTATGTTGTCCCATTTGTCCAAAATGAGGAACAAGTAAGTTGTGGACATTATACTGTGGGCAGTGTCAAGGTGATAGTTGACAAAATTTCATGATGGGGTATTAATCACTTGGTTTGCGAGAACTTAGAAAATAAAGAGGTGATTTGCAAGAGTTAGAATGGATCTACTAAGAACAAATTGACTGCACAGTAACCTCCTTAGCTTTTTTGGATAAGATAATTCACTTTGTGGGAAAAATAGCAGATAAATCGTGTTTCTCAAACTTTCAGGATAATAAGAATTATTATTGCTATTATTTTTTCTGCAGACACCATGGTGACTTAAGGAATTATTTTTTTTATAAACAGATGAGCAGGCCTTTCTTCTGGCAATTCTGACTTAGTCAGATTCGTGACCTTAGAATCTGTTTTTCAAAGTGCTCCAGCAACTATTCTTATTAAAGTATTCTGACTTCTGTATCACCTTTGAAAAGGGCTTCTCTAAAGACCGAGACTAAGCTCTACTGCTGTGAGCTGGTTGGCCTTGAGAAAGTCACACAAGTGGCCAGGCTTCAGTTTTCTATTTTATAAATAAAGAAATCAATAAAGACGTTGAAGCACCCTCTGGGAAATGCGGGCTACCAGAGAGGAGAGCACCAGACAAGAGCAACAATCATCAAATGCCAGGGGGGTTCTTTAAGAAGGGCACAGGCCTCTCACGTGGCTGGCTGACTCAAGGGCAACTTGGGATGAAGACACAGTTTGAGAAATTGCTAATAAATGTACCAGATGACAGAAACAAAATACACAAAGAACCTTGTAGGATGTAATAATATACCGAAACCAAGAAGAGCAAAAATAAATACGAGGCTCCCATATACAAAAGGTTAAAATTCATTGTTAATCTGGAAAAATGGGAACACTGGGCATAAGAACAGTCTATATGAAAATAATCGAATGATTTTGTTTTCTACAAGCTCAACATGAGCCCGGGGTGTGCTAAATCTGTTTTTTTTTTTTTTTTTTTTTTTTTTGAGTCAGGGTCTCACTCTGTGGCCCAGACTTGTATGCAGTGGCACAATCATGGCTCATTGCAGCCTTGGCCTCCCAGGCTCAGGTGATCCTCCTGCCTCAGCCTCTCCAGTAGCTGGGAATACAGGCACATGCCACCATGCTCGGCTAATTTTTATATTTTTTGTAGAGATGGGGATGTGATATGTTGCCCATGCTGGTCCTGAACTCCTAGATTCAAGCAATCCACCTCCCCTGGCCTCTCAAAGTGCTGGAATTACAGGGGCGAGCCACAGCGGCTGGCCAAGAATTTTTGAAAGGAAGACAGTCTGAGGCTGCATTAACAAAGGTTTAAAGTTCAAATTAGGGGAGGTGATGGTTTCACTGATCTTGTGCTGTAATATACTACCTAGAATACTGACTTAGTTCTGGAAATCGCATTTTAAGATTGACAAATTCAAGAATATCCACAAATTTAAGAATATCTACGATATTCTTAATGGTAAGTAAAGAGTCTTAGCAAACATATCCTGTCAGGAACAGTTGGCACAACAAGAATTTTTAGCTTGGAGAAGAAAAGCTGGTGGGGAAACACATGATAGCTTTCTAAATATAAAATTAGTCTGTACAGCTGCAGAGAGAAGAGGGAGGGCCAATGAGAAGGAGGAACAGGAAGGAAGATTTGGGCTCAACATAAAAAAGACTTCTGTTCATTAGTGGAATGAAAGCCTTATAAGTAACTGCAAATGACTGTGCACAGAATGGAAAAGGCAAAGACATTCACATTTATCTTGAAGACCATAGTGGTATGTGTGGTTAGCAGCTTTATCTGCTTGGCAGTGAGGACCGGGCAGGAATTGTTGGATAAAGAAAATAGCACAGACGAACAGGGCTCTAGAAGAAAGTGTTTTTCTTTCTAGAAGTGCTTTTTCTTCTGCTGGGTGGTCAGTCACTGATGTGGCATTTGAGGAAGGTCAGGTAGAGTATACATGCTAACATTTAAATAACTTAGTAACAAGGCCATCAGCATAGGTGCCATGGCCTCTGAAACTCAAGCAAAGGCCAGGTCACCTGGAGCAGCTTTGGAAGTGCAGATCTGGATGTCGACCCAGTGGAGGTCTCCAACTGGTGGCCCTTGGGGCTGACTTCACCTCCAGACCTGACTGGTTTGGCTGGTGCAGTGTTTTAAAAATAATTGAATTAGAGCTGTTCATTGATGGGGCGTACACCCTCCACTCCTGTCCTCACCACTTCCAGCTGTCCTGTATCCAGCTGGCTCCTCACACTGATGTTTCCTGCTTAGCCCCTGAAGGTGGCTGATTTTGCAACTTTTGGCCCAGAGTCGTGGGTGATCTTCAAATTGGGTCACGTATACCTTCAGAGTACACAAACACTTCAAGGGAGTATGCAAGTTCGGATGTTTGTAAAGTAATTGGTTTCTGTATGTTTAGCATCTATGTGCCTGTACTCTTTGAAAAACAGGTCAGCCTGAGAGCAAGTGGGCTAGTTTCCAAAGTGATGTTTTAGAACCAACAGTGCCCTCCTAAGTAGGACAAATAGTTTTGCCAGCTGTCATCCTGTGGGATAAGTGGGTGCAGCCTGGTAAATAACTCTGTGTTCTGGACCTGAGGTTTTTCACAGACCTTTGGGCTGAGGGTCTCCTACGCAGGTGGGTTTGTTGTGCTTGGACCCAGATCTCTGTTGTCGAGATCTGGGCCCAAGCAGCACAAACTAGTGATAGGCTGGGATCACAGGGCTATGGCTATTGGGCTTCTACTACAGGCTCCATGCCAAGGGCTCCCCTAAGAGGCCTCTCCCTAAAGGGGACTAAAGCAGTCATTATGGGATGGACAACCCCCAAAGCTCAGTTTCAGGCACAACAGTCACACTTCATCCTACTCGGAATAAATTAAATAACGGAGGTATATCCTATGTGGGAACAATTCCACAAATTAAATCTTGGGTGAGTGAGATGAGAGAATTTATTGGTCTATGAAATGAAAAGCCCAAAATCAAATTTATCATCTAAGGAAAGTCAGTCTTGAAAAACTAGTAAACAAGCAGGTCATCTGAAAGGTTAGAATGATTATTTTTCTTTGTTCTAGGCACACTGCCTTTTCATAACCAGTTTAACAAGAGGGGAGTACCTTTTGCTTTAAGATATCCACTGGCGTCTGATGGGCTTTTAGTTTCTTGTTTTTAAGAAGCACTTTCCTTCTGAGTTGGTCAGGTGAAGGAAGCATTGGATCATCTGAGAAATCAGTCTCAAATAAGAATTTAGCCACCAGCTTTTCTCCAAACACAGTCTAAAAAGAATGAAGGAAAACATAAAATCAATGCCTTTTATCTGTAATTGATAAATATATGTACACTTCATAAATATAGTAGATATTTTAGATTGATTGAATTATTTAAAAAGTCTTAGGAAGAGGAACGAGGAAAGAAGCTGTCCCCTGCTCCCGCCCCCTTCATAGTTTCTTCCTGAAAAGAAGGGAGGTGTTTAGAAGGACAGGAGGAGAAGTCGAGGCCACTCTGCAGCTGGCGTCAGTTCTAACTATTTAGGAAAATATTCTGTGGTCTGATGTATTAAATAAGAAAACAGAGAATCAGTTAGAGGCTGTTGTTTGTAGAATAAGGTTAGTTTCAGATGAAGTCAAGTCAAAAGGATAGAAACTTTGGAGGGGGTAGGGAGTAGGGACAAGGATGAAAGACATAGGTAGAATTTGCCCCCACATAGTGTGAAGAATCACAGACACAATTCTCACAAAGATTTTGGGCATGGATCTCCAAAGCAGAATGTGTGTCTGTCAAGGAGGTGGGTGGAGGGAAGGCAGACACAATGCTTATATCAACTCCATTGTTGCCCAGGCTGGTCTCCAACTCCTGAGCTCAGGCGATCCACCCGCCTTGGCCTCCCAAAGCGCTAGGATTACAGGTGTGAGCCACTGGGCCTGGCTTCAAGTTATTTTTTAGTTGGAAAAAAAAAAATCAAAGCTTAGGCCAGAACAATATGAAAAGTTAATTAGTTTTGTTGGCATTGATATTTGGGACATTTTGTTAGTGCCCCTCCTTCCCACTGAGAGCCACATTTCCACAAATGCCTCTACTGTTAGAGGAAGGGGGAAGTATAAGGGAATATCTGCTCCTAAATCTGGGTGCATTATCAATCCCCTATATAAGGAAGGGCTGACTGTTAACACAGCAACTGTTCTGGCCAGTCTAAGCTCTTTGCTAACTTGGATCTTTGTACTGTGGTATAAGAAGATCTTCTACAAGATTTGACTTACTTGCCCTGAGATATTTTCAGCTTTTCCACATACAATTGACAGATGACATCCTGGCATCCCTGACTTGTGGTACCGAAGTGTTGGAGAGTTGGTCTATCCTAATCTCCTAAGGCTTTCTGGAAAGGGTAAGGAGACCAGAGAGTAATGCTTATATCACTACAGCTCAGCTGAAAAGAGGGACCATCCCAGAGAGGGCCCAGGCTCTGAGAACAGCCCGATGTCTCAGGTTTGTGGGACCCTAACTTTATATGCTTCACGGCCAAGGTCTAATTGAGGCATGGTCCACAAAGCCCTCATGTAAAACCTAATGATGGCTGGGTGCAGTGCCTCATGCCTATAATCCCAGCACTTTGGGAGGCCAGGGTGGGTGGATCACTTGAAGCCAGGAGTTCCACAGCAGCCTGGTCAACATGGCGAAACCTCATCTCTACTAAAAATACAAAAATTAGCCAGGCATGGGGGTGCACACCAGTGATTCCAGCTACTTGGGAGGCTGAGGCAGGAGAATCGCTTGAACCTCAGAGGCAGAGTTTGCAGCGAGCCGAGACTGCACCACTGCACTCCAGGCTAGGTGAGAGAGCGAGACTCTGTCTCAAAACAAAACAAAACAAAACAAAAAAACCCAATGACAATTGCAAGACAAGGGCCAACATACTGTTCTGTCTTTTCATTGAGAGCTCACCTTGAAAATTTCTGCCATTTTTCGTTGCTGAGGCAATGAACAGTGGTTCTCAATCGATATGATGATTGGCAGGTCAGAGTTGATGAAGGCACTGCGATCAATGGCTTCAACCACTTCCTATGAGAGCCAAAACAGCTCATTAGAGTCCAGATTTCTGTCAAGGTGGTCAGAAGGCAGGGTATTCATAGCCACGGAAAGCATCTCAATTGTTACATGCAGCAGACTCTGACCAAAGGCGGTTTTTGTATTTTCAAATGAAGGATGAGGATAAGACTATTTTGTAGAAAGACATTAAACTGTTTATAGTGAGTATTGTTCATATACTATAAGGAACAACTATCATATTGAATTTAACAAATCTATATACATATACTCTCTGTATATATATATATACTCTATGTAGAGTATATATACAGTATATAAACAATATATTGTGTATATATAATACATATACAGTATATATACAATATATTGTGTATATATTATATATACAGTATATATAGAGAGTATATATATACGCAATATATATAAAAATTGCAACAATATTATTACATGCTAACTAGTGTAAGGTAATGGTTACTAACTTTGGTTGAATGGGGAGTCTAATGAGAGTTCTAGATTAACTCCAGAAAAATGAACATGTGCACATTCCACATGATACAGCAAACACTTTTGGGAAGTCTTCATTTAGACCCAGCATAAAGACCCTTGACCTAAAGTGTAATTTGGTCAAGTCACTGATTTAAATGAAGAATGAAGGCCAGGCGCAGTGGCTCACACCTGTAATCCCAGCACTTTGGGAGGGTGAGGCAGGCGGATCACTTGAGGTCAGGAGTTTGAGACCAGCCTGGCCAACATGTTGAAACCCCGTCTCTACTAGAAATACAAAAATTGGCTGGGCTTGATGGTATGCACTTGTAATCCCAGCTACTTGGGAGGCTGAGGCAGGAGAATCTCTTGAACCTGGGAGTCGAAGGTTACAGTGAGCCAAGATGGGACCACTGCACTCCAGCCTGGATAACAGATCAAGACCCTGTCTCAAAAAAAAAAAAAGACAAAAAAAAAAAAAAAAAAAAAAAGAGAGACAAATGAAGATAATGTCTCTTTGTGATTTGATTTAAAGAAAGTTATGAAGGATTACCTTGAAGGGGATCTTGGTTGTCAGTGTATGTCCATGATAAATGATGGGCATCCCATCGTCTCCATCCCAGCAGTCCAATTCTACACTTCGACAGCCTTGCAAGAGGACCTGTGTGATCAATGAGTGAATCCACCCCAGGTGAGCACCTAGAAATAAAGCCTCAAACTAAACCTAGCATGTAGTTCTACATATCAGGCAGTGTTCACACTCAGGACTAAAGCAGAAGGGCACATGGTCTAAAACAAACACGGCATTTTCACCAAAGGCCACAATTAATCTGGAGTGGGAAAGGAAGGGAACAGATTAAGGTAGAAAGAGTGTTTACCAGAGCTGAATATTAAAGGAAAGTAAAATTTGATAGCAAAACCATATGGCCATTTTCCTAGCAACTTTGGCCTCTTGAAATCTTCAAATTAGAGAGCCAGGCAAGTGCTCTATCTGGGTAGACATCAATGGAGGTGAAAATGCTAATGCCACAGCCCAGAGAAAATAATGCCACTGAGTCTTTAATGAACTGGCTAAACATTTACAGCAAGCCAATTAAGATAAAATCACTTCCATTAAGACCCAAATTAAACCACAATTAAACAACTTTGCTGTGAATGCATAACATGTAAGATGAGTAGAAGCAAAGAGTTATCAAGGATTTGCCTGGCTATCTAATTCCAGAATAGCAACTAGAGCAGAGATGGCAAATAATCCATAAATGGTTCCTTCCTCCCATACCCACAGCAGACATGAGTAATCAAGCTAGGCACACTAGTCCTTTAAGCTTTAATATGTTAGCTCACAATCTCTTTATTAAAGTGCTCCAGAAAACACTACCAAAGAATCAGATGAGTTGATACCTATTTGTTATCCTGGATCTGAAGTGGGAAGCAGAGCTCAATACATATGCTTGGGTTGCAACTCTGTAAAGTTTGCTTGAAGCACCTTCTTCCTCCATAGCTCTATCTGTACATCATCTTAAAAAATTATTACATACTGGAATAGTGACCCAAGCCAATAAATTGATAGATCTGTAAACCCACTGATTTTAGAACGCACATAATTATGTCTATGTGACAGCAATCCATTACTGGGGCTTAGTGGCCACTAGAGTTTCTGCAACTAAGCTCAGGTAGTGGAATGATTCTCATTTTCACAGTTTTGTATGAGATATGTGCTATATTCTTCCTATCTTACAGCATAGTGGGTGGCCTAGAATCTCAAGGCTATCTGCTTCTTTCAGCAGCTAGAGTATCTAGAGGGGCAGTGTCTTGGGCTGGAAATTGCTATGTAAAATGGTGGCTGGAACACCAAGCTGCTTATCTCTGTGGCACCCCTGCCAGACTGGGAGTAATGTTCAGCAACTGGCAACAGATGAGGTGGCTTTTCAGCATGGATGGACTAAAGGTCTTCACCAAAGTCTGTGTGACCTTAGATCTCCACATATGGCTAGAAGAGGAAAACCTGGGCTGGAAATTCTAGATGAGAAGAACAGGGCTTATCCTCACTTCCCATCTGCCCCATGGAGTAATGTTAAAAGGTAATTAGGAAGGGCCAAGGAAGAGTGGAGAGGGGTTAGAAACGAAGTAAGAGGGATCTACCTGCATACTAGGTTTCATCCCATCTGTGAGTGTATTTGAGGGGTTCTTGTGCCTTACTCAAAAGCTGTGATAGTCTCTCCTTGGGGTGTGATGTTAAGAGGTTTAAAATCTGTTTGAAGTCAAACAGGAATGAAGTAGGGATTAAAGCCAGGACACTGGTCCTTGTTTATTTTCCTGGGATAAATGTGCATACATATAAGTACATAGATATACATAGATATGCATATATGCACTTACACATATATGTACACACACGTATATGTATGTATATACCTATGTATGTGTGTATATGAAATATATATAAGTAGCTGTATTTATATGTATATTTAATTTCATTCCTATAGAATAATGGATTTCAAACTTCTTTTAACTTTTCTGTGTGCAAATGGAGGGCCAATATGTAAAGTGTGTAGAAGAGTAGTACGTTACCTGAAGTGGGGCAGATGGTACCCCTCCTACTCTCTGGCTCCCTCATCTCAGTGTCGGGGACTGAGGCCCCATGACAGAACTCCTGTTTTGAAAATCACTACGCTAAGGACACAGTTTCATTCATAATAAAGGTTCCTTAGAAAATAGAGTTTAAAATACATATTCCCGCTACACAAGCTTTGAGATAAAAAAATTGCCCCATGCTATGAGGAATATCTGCACGAATCTGGAGAACAAAGAAACCTCACTGTTGCTGGGGTTATGTAAACAATACACCTGTGATTTTCAAACCTGGACCCACGTGCGCACACAATGACACACTTATATTCCCTGCCTAGCTCCAACCGAATTGACCCTTCTTGAAAGAGTTAAGAAAAAAGGCAGAATAGATGAGGAAGCTGCAGACGGTACAGCAGAGAGGCAATGGACACGCAGATCGTTGCAAGTTGGATGTTTAGGTAAAAAGGATGGACTTTTTCTAGTCTAGAGAGCCTACTGAGTTTCAAAGAACATTCTCATGAATTTAATGTGTAGGGACAGTGCCTACAGTCTGTGCAGATTTTTTTCTGAAAAAAATTTTTTTTTTTGGTTACCATAGGGCTAGATTGATTATTTAACAAACTGAAAAGCAAAACAAACAATATTTTGGGAATAAGTACATAGAAAGTTGCATTTTCTACTATGCTTTCCCACTACAATATATTATTTAGCAGTTAGAGAACAGATTAGATAATTTTCCCATGGGAAAATCTAATTTTAGTGGGAGTAGGTCAGACTAACTAGGATCTAAAAGCTATGAGTCTCAAACAAACACTTTCATTTTGGCCTAGAATAAAGGTTAAGTATAGACGGGGGAAAACAAAACAAAACAAAAGAAGTAAAGAAGACGACTGCTGTAGTACAGCCAGTTTCCCACACATCGTGGTTCCTCACATTTGACACGGAACAGCTTACTCTATAAGCTCTTCAAAGGAGTCTGGGGCCAGGCTTTTGTGACTTTGGGGGTTAAGTAAATAATTAGGCTTAATAAAAACCACATTCCAAGTGGCATTCCCTGTACCTGGCTGTAGAGTTCTACCGAGGATTCTCCTTTGAGCTGATGGCCCGTGAGGTAGGTATTGTGCGAAGATTCGATGTAATAGTATGAGAGGGGTAGCTGCAGTTCTTTAATGTTCTCCTGTGACTCATCATTTTTTGAGGCAAAATTTTCTTTATCCATCAGAAACCTAGGTGAAACAAATTTTCTTAAGACTGCATGGGAAAAATGCATACTACTCTTAAAAGATGGGCAAAAGATATTTTAAAAGTTACCTTGCAAACCCTTCAAATGACATTAGTCCCTGATGACACATACTGATGTTAGGCTCAAACTTCTGCAAGGGATTAAAAAAAAAGTGTTATTTAGGTTAAGGAAACTAAGAGGGGGAAAGAAACCACCACATCATTTTTTAAAGCTGTTCTGTTTTCATCAGGAAACATCTAAACCAAATATTTGAACTAATTTAGTAATGTAGTGGTAAGAAGCGGTTTTTAGTCCAAAAGAAAACATTTATTATACTAAGCATATTTATTTAATAGAAAAAAGGAGAGAATGAGAAAAGAACAAGGCTGATTTCTATGAAAACAAAGTGTATCAGTTTGTCCAGGTGAAAATGGGGATAATAATAGCAGTTACCATAAAGTTGGTGAGAGGCGAACTGAGATGATTCACATAGAGCACTTAGTGCCATGACTGCATTTAGTAATATTATAATGAGCACTCAACAGTGTGATAGTAATCTCACAATTTTAGCATTTTCAGTGATCAAATCCAACTGCTGAACAACTAATACACTGATACCCAGTCAGGTGATAAGGGAGGCTGAAACCTAGACTCATTTGTTGCATCGAGCCACACCACTCCTCTCTGCTGACACCCTGTAGTGTAAACCTTCACCAGCTATTGCTGGTTACTATGATAGCTTCCTAAGCAGTCTCTCTGCGTCTGTTCCTTCACCAGCACAGTTTACAATGAGGCCAAGGTAACCACCTAAAATTTTTTTTTAGAGACAGAGTCTTGCTATATTGCCCAGCATGGCCTCAAACTTCCGGGCTCAGGCAATTCTTCTGCCTCAGCTTCCTGAGTAGCTGGGACTACAGGTTTGTGCCACCATGCCTGGCTCAGAGTAACCTCAAAAAAAGTGAATCAGCCAGGCGTGCTGGCTCGCGCCTATAATCCCAGCACTTTGGGAGGCTGAGGTGGGCAGATCATGAAGTCAGGAGTTCGAGATCAGCCTGGCCAACATGGTGAAATCCCATCTCTAGTAAAAATGCAAAAATTAGCTGGGCATGGTGGTGCGTGCCTGTAATCCCAACTACTTGGGAGGCTGAGGCAGGAGAATTGCTTGAACCTGGGAGGCAGAGGTTGCAGTGAGCCAAGATCGTGCCACTGCCCTCCAGCCTGGGTGACAGAGCGAGACTGTCTCAAACAAACAAACAAACAAACAAACAAACAAACAAAAAAAATCAAATCGTGTTACTCCCCTGCTCAAAAATTTCAGTGGTATCCCATTTCACATGGACTAAAGCCAACCTCCTTATCATGCTCTAAAAGGCCTGGATGACTGGGCCCTTGTACATCTGTCTGACACCATGCCTGCCATTCTCTGCCTGGCTTGTGCAGCTCACAGTACACCAGCCTTTTGTGGTTCCTCATAAACCCCCAGCTTGCTGCTGTCTTGGTCTTTGACCTTGTGGCTCCCTGTGGGGAATGCTCTTTCCTGAGACCTTCAAACCGGTTACTGACTTAGGGCTCAGTTCAAATGCCACCTCTTCCAAGTGGCCTTTGCTTACTCTCCTCAGCCCTCCTCCTGTATCATTCTATTTCCTCACTTGACTCAGTTTTTCCCCTACCCCATTATTACCTGAAATTACATGGTATCTTTGTTGTCTGCCTCACCCACTAGAATGTAAGCGGCATTGAGGGCCAGAACTTTTACCTTATTGTCTGCTATATTCCCACCTCCTAAAACTGAGCCAGCATAGTAGGAACTAGTACATATTCATTTAATGACTAATGAGGTTGAAAACTTAGACTAAATCTGTTGCATGTTCTAGAATAACAAGAAAAAATTATGTACCGACTCCTTATAATAGTTACTGAGTTAGAGAAAGCCTGGGACCTATGTTAATTATATATTAAAGAACACTTACATACTTGTTTTTTGTTTTTTGAGACAGGGTTTTGCTCTGTTACCCAGACTGGTGTGCAGTGGTGCCATCTCAGCTCACTGCAACCTCTGCCTCTGGGGCTCAAGTGATTCTCGTGTCTCAGCCTCCCAAGTAGCTGGGATTATAGGCATGGACCACCATGCCTGGCTGATTTTTTTTTTTTTTAGACGGGGTCTCGCTCTGTTGCCAAGGCTGAAGTGCAGTGGTGTGATCTCAGCTCACTGCAATCTCCGCCTCGTGTTCCAGTGATTCTCCTGCTCCACTCTCCCGGGTAGCTGGGAATACAGGCATGCACCACCACACCTGGCTAATTTTTGTATTTTTAGTAGAGATGCGGTTTCACCATGTTGGCCAGACTGGTCTTGAACTCCTGATCTCAGGTGAGCCACCTGCCTCAGCCTCTCAAAGTGCTAGTATTAAAGGTGTGAGCCACCATGCACGGCCCTGGCTGATTTTTGTATGTTTAGTAGAGATGGAGTTTCATCATGTTGGCCAGACTGGTCTTGAACTCCTGGCCTCAAGTGATCCACTGACCTCAGCCTCCCAGAGTGCTGGGATTACAGGCGTGAGCCATGAAACCCAGCCCATACTTGGTATTTTGTTTAAAAAACAAAACAAAAAAGGTCGGGCGCAGTGGCTCACACCTGTAATCCCAGCACTTTGGGAGGCCAAGGTGGGCAGATCACGAGGTTAAGAGATTGAGACCATCCTGGCCAACATGGTGAAACCCCATCTCTACTAAAAATACAAAAATTAGCTGGGCATGGTGGCATGCACCTGTAGTCCCAGCTACTCAGAAGGCTGAGGCAGGAGAATTGCTTGAACCTGGGAGGTGGAGGTTGTAGTAAGCCAAGATCGCACCACTGCACTTCAGCCAGGCAACAGAGCGAGACTCCATCTCAAAAAAACAGAAAAAGCAAAACTCTATTTCTGTCCCAGATTTAAAGGCTTTGGAAAGAAGTATAGAAAGAGTAAACATTTAGCAGCAAATTATTAGAATGGCAGAGGCATCACACACACATGCACACACAAAACAGGCACGAACCTGGATGATGCTGAGGATTTCATCATAAGTGCAGTGTTCTCCTTGGCAATTCACGAGGAAATCGTTGAGCTGAAGTATGCCCACCCCGAAAATGCCCAGAGATGTGCTCTCAATCCCAGTGCCATTTGTCACGATGCTTGCAGCAGCAATGGCATCAGATATCTGCCTCTGGTTGTCCGATAGCTGCTGTTTACTCTTGATGAACAACCCCAAATCTGAGACATTTCTGGTCAACAGATCTGAAACAGAATCACCACAGTACACGGACAAGATAGCCAGCATCTTTTGCAAAGTTTATTTTGGAGATAATGGTGTGGAGTTATTAAAATGGAGAAGCTCTTTACTAATGTACCTAAATAAGCCATCAAAGAAGTGTTTATTCCTGGATTCACATAGTGATAGGAATAAAAAACAAATCAATGAATAAATAAAGGTAACTAAGGGCTGGGCATGGTGGTTCATGACCGTAATCCCAGCACTTTGGGAGGCTGAGGCAGGTGGATCACCTGAGGTCTGGAGCTTGAGACCAGCCTGGCCAACATGGTGAATCCTCGTCTCTACTAGAAATACAAAAATTAGCCAGGCATGGTGGTGTGCACCTGCAGTCCCAGCCACTCGGGAGGCTGAGGCACGAGAATTGCTTGAACCCGGGAGGCGGTGGTTGCAGTGAGCCAAGATTACACCACTGCACTCTAGCCTGGGCAACAGGGTAAGATCCTGTCTCAAAAAAAAAAAAAAAGGAAAAGAAAAAGGTTCAGTTGGGGACTTCAGGCCAAATTCAGGCTTTGGTTTTAGGGAGTAACTACTTGCACATTTTTATGTTCGTAGAGATTGAAGACATACCCTTAAAATTACAGTTTTACTGTAATTTAGAAGTGTAACTGTAAGCATTTGTGTGCAGATTTTTGTGTGAATATAAATTTTCAACTTGTTTGGGTAAATACCAAGTAGTGTAATTGCTGGTCACATGGAAAGACTATGTTTAGCTTAGTAAGAAACTGCCACACTATCTTCCAAAGTGGTTGTACCATTTTACATTCCCACCTGCAATGTTCCAATTGCTTCACATTCACACCAACTTTGGTATGGCCATTTTAATTTTAGCCACTTTGGAAGACAGTCTGGCAGTTTCTTATGGAGCTAAACATAGGCTTACCATATGATCCAGCAATTGCACTCTTAGGTATTTACCCAAATGATGGAAAAACTTAAGCCCACACAAAAACCTGAATACAAATGTTTATAGCAGCTTTATTCATAATTGCTAAAACTTGGAAGAAACCAAGATATACCTCAGTAGGTGAATGGACAAACAAACTGTAGTACCTCCACAAAATGGAATATTATCCAGGGTAAAAAGAAATGGGCTACCAAGCTACAAAAAGCCATGGAGGAAGGAAACTTAAATGCATATTGCTAAGTGAAAGATGCCAGCCTGAAAACACTATGTACTGTGTGATTCCAACCATATGATATTCTGGAAAAGGCAAAACTATGGAGATAATAAAAAGAGCAGTGGTTGCCAGGGACTTGGAGGGAGGATGTGGGGGGATGGAAAAGTGGAGCACAAAGAACTTTCAGGGCAGTGAAACTATCCTGTATGATACTGTAATGGTGGATACAGGTCATTACACATTTGTCAAAACCCATAGAATGCACAACACAAAGAGTGAATCCTAATGTTAACTATGGACTTCAGTTCATCATAATGTATCAATATTAACTCATTGTAACAAATATACCACACTAATGCCAGATATTACTAACAGAAGAAAGTCCGTGTGGGACAGCAGAAGAGAGTATATTGAAACTCTGTACTTTCCACTCATTTTCCCATAAACCTAAAATTGCTCTAAAAATAAAGTCTAGACTGGGCATGGAGGCTCATGCCTAAGATCCCTGCACTTTGGGAAACTGAGGCAGGAGGCTTGCTTTAGGCTAGGGGTTTGAGAGCAGCCTGGTCAACAGAGCAAGACCCTGTCTCTACAAAAAATTACATTATTTTAAAATAACATTTTAAAATAACATTTTTAAATAATAAAAAATACATGAAAATGATAAATAAAATGAAAGCAAAAATAATAAAACAAAAAATAAAGTCTAATAATTTTTGAAAAATGTAACTACTTGACTAATCCATGGTTATGGAGATTTTACAACTAAAGCTGAACAATAGTTAATAGTCTCAGCTCAAGGACAACATAAACTTACAAATAATTATGAAGCAACTGCATAAAAGAGGAAAGGTTTTTGTTTTTTCTATTTGTGTTTATGGTTTCCAGGAAGAACAGAGGAGGAAAATGATAGGCTGAAAATGCATGGGTGGTTAGAAAAATGCATGGGTGGTGACAGTAATGGTGGTGGTGGTGAGTGGGATAGAAGAATGAGACATTCTGGTTTACACAGTAGGAAATATATCCTGGACAATCATTCAGACAAAAGTACCCTGTGGAAGGCACTAAAGACTCTCCTTGCCAAAGGTCAGGAGACTACTGCCCTGAGATTGAATACACATCTGTCTGTAGGTAGGAAAGAGACTGGGGTTCTCCACTGTGACACACACCACATACTTAGCAGACATTTGGAAATGGTCAGTGATATGGTTTGGCTGTGTACCCATCCAAATCTCATTTTGAATTGTAGCTCCCACAATTCTGTGTTGTGGAAGGGACCTGGTGGGAGGCAGCTGAATCATGGGGGCAGGTCTTTCCCATGCGAAAATGTTCTCGTGATAGCAAATAAGTCTCATGAGATATGATGGTTTTATAAAGGGGAGTTTTTCCTGCACAAGTTATCTTGTCTGCTGCCATGTGAGACATGCCTTTCATCTTCTTCCATGATTGTGAGGCCTCCTCAGCCACGTGGAACTGTGAGTCCATTAAACCTCTTTTTCCTTATAAATTACCCAGTCTCGGGTATGTCTTTATCAGCAGCGTGAAAATGGACTAATGTAGTCGGGAAAGGGTTTTTGGTTGTCAGAATGACTGGAGGGCTTTATTGGTTAAATATCCTGAAATACATGGGCAGAACCACACAATGATGAATTTCTTTGCTCAAAATGCCAGTAGCACCTGCTCCCATGACACCAGATGACACCTTAAAATAATTCTCTAAGTGTTGGCTGGGCATGGTGGCTCACACCTGTAATCCCAGCACTTTGGGAGGATGAGGTGACAGATCATGAGGTCAGGAGATCGAGACCATTCTGGCTAACACGGTGAAACTCCATCTCTATTAAAAATACAAAAAATTAGCCAGGCGTGGTGGCCCATGCCTGTAGTCCCAGCTACTCGGAGGCTGAGGCAGGAGAATAGATTGAACTCAGGAGGCAGAGGTAGCAGTGAGCCGAGATTGCACCACCGCACTCCAGCCTGGGCAATGGAGCGAGACTCTGTCTCAAAAAAAAAAAAAAAAAAAAAAATTCTCTTAAGTGTTTCCTACACAGCAGTAATAGCACACTATGTGGGACAGGATCAGAGTTTGTGTGATTGGACCTCTGACCTTAAGTTTTAGACAGATTGGTCCCAAAGGGAAATCCTAAAATGTTCAACAAACCTAGGTCAGGCTGAAGATCGCTGGTGTTTTCATCAATCATCAAGTTGGTGTAGAGCGGGGCTGACTCGGATCCAGATCGGCTGCAGGGCACTGCATAGACATCAAACAGATCCTTCAGGTCCTTGCGGCTCCTGACACTGAATGGGGAATGGAAAACACCTCTCATTGAGTATCTTTATAGAAGTGGGGGGCCCAAGAAAGAATAAGAAGGAAACATACACTGTACCTGAACGATTTGAACAGCTCAACAAATTCAACAAAACTCATGTTGCTGTCTGAAACCATGAAGCTCTGAAATCCCTTCATGCCGCCTTTGATCCGCCCGTGCCAGCTACTACTGCTCCAAGCACTGCAACAAAGACAAGGCCTTCATGGGCACAAGGGCAGGCCACTGTTGTGATTTTGTCCCACCAGAGTTGCTCCAATTCGCCATATGAGCAAAACAATGAGTGCAAGTTATTTAAGATTGAAGCTATTTTCTGATACTCTTTTCATTTCTCTTAATCTATATTGTATCAGAGGAAATAAAACATGTTGTATATGAAAAAGAAAACGTGTTTCTAGTCTATTTAATAAGGGCCCAGGGCTGAGGTTAATATTCCTCTATTAATCAAAACAGTTCTTTGAAATTGCAGATCAATGGGCAAAATAAAAGTTTTTGAAGATGTCTTCTTAAAAAAGAGCCCCAAATTACTCACTCTTAATCTATGGGAAATAATGCACGTTCTTTTCTATATTCTAAGTTATAGAATCACATTTAAGAAGAAACTTTTGAGTGTATTGTGATTCCTTTCTTAACCAGTCCTTAGATGAAAACAGAGAAGAGCTTTTAAATATTAATGGAAAATGTGAGTCGGAAAAATGTTAAGAATGGAAAGGGCTGGGTGCGGTGGCTCATGCTTACAATCTCAGCACTTTGGGATGCTGAGGTGGGAAGATTGCTTGACCCCAGGAGTTCAAGACCAGCCTGGCCAACATAGTGAGGCACTGTCTCTAATTTTAAAAAATTTTAAAAAGAATGGAAAAAACCCAGCTCTGCCTAGGATTATATTTGCACCTTCCAAGGCTGCATCTATTCAATGTAGAAATATCAGTCAACTCAGTCAGAACAGTCTTCCTGTTTCACAACATTTTTTATGAGAGATGTTTTGATTATGGTTTGTAGTCAAATTAATGAACAGGATCTATTTTTTTTGTCTTGGATTTTAAAAGTTTTTTTGAAATATTTCAAATATATAAGAAAGTATAGAGAATATCATAAAGTCTACTTTAGGTATATTAAATATATAATCTAAAAACTATATATTTAAGAATATAAACATAAAATATATAGTCTGTTGAAGTGACTCTCAACCCTGCTAACAATGTTCACTCATGGAAAATTAATTTGTGCTGACATCTGAAGGTCGCCTTCAGTAATGAAAGAGCACTACAAATTGATAACTTTATAGAATTTCATAGGCATAGGTTGTAGGTTGTTGATCCCCAGTGTAGTGCAGGAAACATAGGGTAGAGGTGCAGGAAGAGGAAAATGGTGACTTCATTATTTGTAGCTAAAGAAGTAAATGTCCTGTCTTGCTTCTTTCTGGTTGCAGGTCCAGCTAGTGTCTGTAGGAACCCATCTCCCTTTGATTCTAGGAAACTGTTTGTCCACTCTTTCCACTACCAGACTTAGGATTCAGTCTAGCTTTCCCCCTTAACAGCATTCAGCTGATTTTTCCTCTCCTGCCTTGTGTTTTCTTTCTGTTTTAAAACACTTGAGTGGGTGCTGATCCCTGTCCTCCTGGGGTTGGCCTTCTGATCTTGCATCTGGCATGTCAATTTCTCTTTTTAAAAGATTTTCCTCCCTTACTCTGTCCTTTCTTTTCCTGCTCATGAATGACTGAAATAAACGGGAAATGCCATTTAATCCAGGTTCCTAGATATTTACCCAGGATATTACACAGGCTAAAAGTATAATAAACAGGATTCTGATTTTTTTAACTTTTAGTTTTGCTATGAATCTAAATGTACATAAAAGTTGCAAGAGTGGTACAAAAAATTCCCATATAACCTTGACACATGCTCACCCATTGTAGAATGTGAATGTGTAAAGCATAAATTATAAGTTCATAGCTCACATTGTGAAAGAATTTTTATTTAAAAGATAATTTACTGTAGGATTCTTTTTTCTTTTTTTCTTTTTCCTTTCTTTCTTTTTCTTCTTTTTTTTTTTTTTTTTGAGACAAGCTCTCACTCTGTTATCTAGGCTAGAGTGCAATGGCATGATCATGGCTCACTGCAGCCAGAACTTCCCAGGCTCAAGTGAAACTACCACCTCGGCCTCCTGAGTAGCTGGGACCACAGATGAGGACCACCACATCCTGCTAATTGTTTTATTTTTCGTAGAGATGGGATCTCTGTTGCTCAGGCTGGTCTCAAATTCCTGGGGGGCTCAAGTGATCCTCCTCCCCTGACCTCCCAAAGTGCTAGGATTACACGTGAGAGCCACCGTGCCCAGCCAGGATTCTTATCAATAACAAGCTTCCAAGAGAAAGAGAGAGAAAAGGAGAAAGAGAGAGAGAGAGGGAGGGAGGAGGGGTGGAGAGAGGGAGAGGGAGAGAGAGAGAAAGAGAGAAAGAGAGAGAGAGAGAGAGAGAGGGAGAGAGAGTGTGTGTATGTGTGTAATAAAGTGAAGAGTTCCTGTTTTAGCTTGGTTCTGTCTGGAACCTCCACATTTCTTAAACTTTAATGTGGGATACAGGGAGATGGAGCAGCATTCTGGTTCCCTTTGGAAGTCTGCCATTTTAATATCATTTCTTCTTCTGAGAGGGTAGATATTGTTTCAAATAGGTAATTTGCATGGAACTTATAATTGATTATAACAGCTTTAGAATTATACTTAAACATATCCAACTGGCTGTGATACTTGAATTCATTCCTCTAGACATGTGTAACTTACATATGAGAAAAGTATTAAATATATTTCATCGATTAGCAAAGGGGCCGAATAGCTTACATGAAAACAATCTATTCTCTCTTCTTCATTTAGAGCAGTGCTATCCAACAGAACTTTCTGCAATGATAAAAAGAAATGTTCTCTATCTACACTCTTTGGGATAGTAACCATCAGCTACTTGTGGCCATGGAGCACTTGAAATATCACTACTGTGACTGAGGAAGTGAATTTTAAATTTTCTTTAATTTTAATTAATTTACATTTGAATTTAAATACCCACATCTAGTTAGTGGCTAGTGTACTGGATAGTACAGATTTGGAGAATCATGGCTTGGGTTTTGTTACCTTTGAAGTAATATGAGAAGGTAGGAGTACAAAACTGGGAAAACTAGGATCATTTAACATTTTGGGATTTTTCAGTTTTCAGTTCAACTATACGTCAAAATGTGAAACAGTCTTTCCATAGACAACTGTAAAGATATGCCCTTCCACACCACTGGGATAATGTGAAGGGTCCTTCTGTTTTATCATGTTAAGGCCCCACCTGGACGGGCTCTTGTTTGAAGAAGGCAGCACAGGGGAGGACACTGGCCTGATGGGAGATGACGTCCCGGCAGCCAAGTTGGGGGACCCAGCTGTGGTCAAAGAGTGGGCTCTTCTGGAAGGGAGGGGGTTTGGCGGGCTAGCGATGGTATTCGCCTCTGTGAGGATGAAAGACAGAAAAGAGACAATGACTCAGATTATAGTTTCCCTCAGAACCAAATGCAAACCAGAGAGGCTTCCGGATATCTGAGCAAATCAACCTATGCAGCTGGTTGCTATACAAGCAGCACCAAAATATTTTTATGAATGGGCTAATCTGGTGGGGTTACATGTTAGAACCATCTGGGAAGCTTCAAAAATAAATAGATGTCCAGCTTCCAGCCAGAGAATATCTGAATCAGTTATTCTTGGATGTGGACAGAGGAACCAGATTTTCTTTTTCTTTTTCTTTTTCTTTTTTTTTTTGTGATGGAGTCTCGCTCTGCCACCCAGACTGGAGTGCAGTGGCGTGATCTCGGCTCACTGCAACCTCTACCTCCCAGGTCCAAGCAATTCTCCTGCCTCAGTCTCCCAAGTAGCTGGGATTACAGGCGCACACCACCACGCCTAGCTAATTTTGTGTATTTTTAGTAGAGACGGAGTTTCACCATGTTGGCCAGGCTGGTCTCGAACTCCTGACCTCAGGTGATCCACCCGCTTCGGCCTCCCAAAGTGCTGGGATTACAGGCGTGAGCCACCGCACCCGGCCCCAGATTTTCTTAAAAGCTCTAATATGCAGGCAAGGTTGAGAATCACTGGTCTAATCCATCAAATTATACCATGTATATCTACTATTCCCTGTCAGTAATGGCAAGTTAATTAACGGGGATTTTATTCCAAGTATACTATGCTTGCAGAAGCACCTCTTAGGTTTCATTGTCTGGTTAGAACAAAGAGTTTTGTTAGAAATGCTTGCAATACTTAAATCACAATTTAAAACCAAATGTATACTTTTTTCCCCATAAAAATTAAAAAACAAAAATCTCAGATGTAAACATGCCGCTTTACCTGATTCTTCTTGTTCATTAATGTCTTGAGGATCAGAACCACTCCGGCTTCGACACTCTTTGTGCATCTTGGCCTTTCGGGTTGCCATCTCGTCGTCAGTTGCCTCTCCACTCTCACCCTGGGAACACAAAGCTCACAATGGTTCCACGTCTGTATTTCTCTCCCATCACTGCTTTAGTTCACGTAGGTCTCTATTTTCTGACCTACCCACCTTCAATACTGCCTCCCCCTGGTAAAACCGGTAAAGACCTACGTTAAGGCTGACCGAGTATTCTCATGTCATATTATTTCATTTGTTCTTTACTACACAGCAGTACTCCTCAGGGGAGGGAGGCAGACAAGAGGCGGCACACAACCTCTGGAACCTCTGTGTACAGAAAAAACTGTGAAGCAGTGAAGTTTGATATGAGCATCAAAGCCTCCCACAAGCAAAGAGAGTGGCACTTTTTCTAGATAGATGATATGGTTTGGATGTTTGTCCCCTTCAAATCTCATGTTGAAATGTAATTCCCAATGTTAGAAGTGGGGCCTAGTGGAAGTGTTTGGATCATAGGGGTGGATTCCTCATAAATGGCTGAGGACCATTCCCTTGGTGACGAGTGAGTTCTAGGTTTGACTTCGCACAAGGTCTAGTTATTTAAAAGTGTGTAGGCTGGGTTTGGTGGCTCATGCCTGTAATACCAACACTTTGGGAGGCTGAGACAGTAGGATTACTTAAGGCCTGGAGTTCGAGACCAGCCTGGGCATCATAGTGAGACCCCGTCCCTATAAAAAATAATAAAATTAGCCAGGCATGGTGGTGCACACCTGTGGTTCCAGATACTTAGGAGGCTGAGGCAGGAGAACAGCATGAGCCCAGGAGTTCGAAGCTGCAGTGAGCCATGATCACACCACTGCACTCCAGCCTGGGTGACAGAGCAAGACCCTGCTTCTAAGAGGAAAAAAAAAAAAGTGTGTGGCACCTCTCCCCTTCTCTCTTGCTCCCGCTCTTGCCATGTCATGCGCTGGCTCCCGCTTCACCTTCTGCCATGACTGTAAGCTTCCTGAGGCTCTCACCGGAAGCAGATGCTGCACCATGCCTCCTGTACACCTGCAGAACTGTGAGTCAATTAAACTTCTTTCCTTTATAAATTACCCAGCCTCAGGTATTTCTTTATAGCAACACAAACAGACTAACGAATAGCCATGAAGCAACTATATTATCACTTCATAGTGATATTTCATATTATATAGTTCATAATATATAGTGCTAATATACTTTACATTGTGTTCTACACACAGTATTTGGGGCCTCTGTGATCTCTGTTCTCTTCTAGCCCTTCCTTGCACGCAGAGTGCTCATGCTCTGGCCATCCAGAACAGCATGTGCTTCCTTGAACAAGCTGTCTTTTATGCCTCTATGCTGTCTCCTCTGCTGGGGATACTTTCTCCTATGTTGTTTGCTTGGTAAAATCCTACACGTTCTTCAAGACCTGCATGTCAGTTGCTCTGTGGAGCCCTCTGTGCCTGCCCCTCAGCTCTCTATTTTCCTTCTCTCTGTCCCCATAGCACTCTGGATGACTCGACAATGTCTCTTTTTAGCTTGCACTGTATTTGTTTACATGTCTATGTTCTTTTGTGGACCTTGTCTTTTCCCTGCTGTTCCTGGCACTAGCATGGCACCAAGGAGGTGTGTGTTAATCCCTGGTATCTTTTGTTTTATACCCGACTTTGTCCTCAACCCAAACAACCTAAAGTGGTTTATGGCGATGTTCACCATACAATGGTCCTGGAAGATGGGTTTGATGCTTAATAAACGAACAACACTCTACCCTCATGAGGATTTTCTTCTTTTTCTTGGTAGTGCTTATGCCCAGGGTGTTGTTTCTCTGCATACTGGGCTTCTCAGCATTCTTTGCAGATGTGCCGGGGCTGGGGTTTCGAGCACTCCATCGTCTGCCACCAAACAACTCCACAGCATGAGCCAAAGTTGGGCCTTCATACCGTCCATCCTCCTGTGAAAGAACCACATGGTGAATACAATAGGAAGCACCAAGCAATGGGGAAGTAAACACATTAATGTCTCCCAGAAAATTCCAAGAGGTGGAAGAGCACAGATGGCCACAGAAGAATAATGATCTGGCCACCCAAGTGGCCCTGTTTTCTAACTCACAAGATTCTCTGTCAGGAATTTCATCATGTCCCCTGTTGTCTTGGTCACATCCCTGCTGAGTTCCAGTGACATGCTTTAATATATCAACTGGGGAACAAAAACTTCCCATCCCATTTATAGAGGTTAAATTGCAGAACTACCACTGTAGGAAAATTCATTTAGACTTACTTTGCAAATTAGGTCCTTGGAGATCTTGGAAGGGAGTGGGGCAGGGTATCAATCTAAGTAAAATCAAGTTGTATTTGTCCATTATTGCCAGGTAGGTTTTCACCCAGTTTGATGCTTGGGACTGTCTGACTTGAAATACAGGGTGTGTGACATGCATGAAATTCCCTTTGAAGGGCCCCAGGGAGCTCCTAAAATAGCTGGGCTGCCATCCCTTTGAGTGGCTGAAATCCAAAGATACGGCGCCCATGGGACTCAGAACACCATACATATTAGGATGCTGTGAGCAGCAGCAACACAAAGGGCAGGCAATGGTTCACAGTAGCTACTAAGGCAACTCTGTGTAACATCCTGTAAGTAACAACAGGGATCTATTAATTAAACAATTGTCAGTGATTCTCCCCATAAGTCAGTTAATAAAACCACAAAAAGTTGCCTATGAGCTAAAGATGATATTGATATTTCATGCATTGTATAAGAGGGCTCTTTAAAAATTAATTTCAATGTACTGTCTTTACTCTTCAAAAACATTTAAGGCTGGCTCTCCTTTGCAGTTCCAAAAAAGTGCTTATAGATAGATTTTGCTTTGTTGCAGATCATATGCAAAGAACAAAGAAGCTTTGTGTGTGTGTGTCTGTGTGTGTGTGTGTGTGTGTGCTTGCTCCTTCAGCCTAATGTTTAATAACTGATTTTATGACTTGTGCATTCCCACTTCCTGCATCCTGTTATGGATCCCAGGATGCTGAATAACTTGGGTACTTGACAAAGAAACCTTTTGGTTACCTCTTATAGAGGAACATTGTGACTTATGCCTGTCCATGATCTGTTTCTCCCTTTTCTAACCATACCCCAATTTTACTTTAACTGTCTCTTCTCCACTGGATATAGTCTCGATAGGTGTGCCAATCAAGCTGAAATATCCTCCTTTGACCAATGATTGGCACATCATCCCAATAAGCCAATCAGAATCCCCTTCCTGGAGCAGGGTTCTTGAATGCAGTGATGGAGAGAATGAAAATGGTTGGAGATCAGTCCACCTGCTGGAGGCCTGCTGAAGAGAGTCCCTGCTAACAAGTCACTGGGAGTGACTCCAAGTTGGAATAAACATTTCATGAATGAAACCTAATGGATAGGTTTTAACTACCATTTTGAATAACATACTCTGAATCTGAAAGAAGAGTAACACTTTTATTTATGGATTTTAACCAACACATCTTTAAAAGCTTAATAGGCCCATTATAGTTTACATGTAAAATAATTGGCACCATTAACCTCTACTGCTTTGATTTTTCTAATTTCAGAACATCCCAATATGGGTCAAACTTTACCACTAACAGAAATATGTTTAGGTCAGGAAAAGGAAGGATGCCTCTGTTTAGTTTTTAAAGGAAGCTTTCTGAGAAGTAAAATGTAGTTTTAATCTTACTTTTGTTTTACACAAAATAATAAACTTGTTTGGGATAGATGAAGGATATACTTTCTTCTTTTTTTTTTCTTGGAGGTGGAGTCTCCCTCTGTTGCCCAGGCTAGAGTGCAGTGGCGTGATCTTGGCTCACTGCAACCTCTGCCTCCTGGCCTCTCCTGCCTCAGCTCCCAAGTATCTAGGATTACAGGTGTATACCACCACACCCAGCTAATTTTTGCATTAGTAGAGATGGGGTTTCACCATGTTGGTCAGGCTGGTCTCGAACCCCTGGCCTCAAGTGATCCACCCGCTTCAGCCTCCCAAAGTTCTGGGATTACAGCTCTGAGCCACCGCACCCGGCCTACCTTCTTTTTTTAATGTGGGAGATGGACTACCATAAGTGAAGGCACATGTTCAATTTTAGAAAACGGTTTTTTTTGTTTTTGTTTGTTTCTTTTTTCTTTTTGTTTTTTCTTTTTTTGAGACGGAATCTTGCACTCTTGCCCAGGCTGGAGTGCAGTGGAGAAAACAGTTTATGTGAAAGTTGAAGATTAGAAAATAGATTCTTTAAAATATATCCATGCACTGTTACCTCTTGGCATATCTTTGTGTGTGACATTTTGAAGACCATTAAACCAACCTGTATCCTTTAAATAAATCTCTTTTTCCCCCCATAAAGATAGCCAGAATCTGTTTTTTGCTTATAACCAAAGATATTTACCTGGTAATCCCATATTTAACTTTCTTAGCCTCCCACAGCTCCTTCCAAATACCCAGGATTATGGGCCATCAGTTCTGTCCATGACAACCTTGGGCCAAAGCTCAAGATATTGGTCTTTCCTCTACACCCCACATCACATCAACGTCTCTGCACAGTTTACTTTCTTGGATTTTCCTGTATTTTTCCTAGGCTTCTCTACAAATGTTATTACTTCTTCTTGTCTTTTGTGTTATCTCTTGTTACTACTTCCATCAGTAGTACTCAAATACTTGTAGTATTTGAAAGTAACTCCACTTACATTTACCACATAAGGAAATTCTAATGTCAGAAAGATTATTTTCTATATAAGCACTTCCCAAGCTAGAGATTTAAAAATCCCCTTATAGAGCTGTTAACAGAAGTTTGGAAAAACCCAGTGTTTCACAAATTTCTTTAGCTTATAGATAAATTTAAATAGTTTTTTTTTTTTAACTTTAGGGCATCTGAGAGAATTTAATTTTCTAAGAGGTATTATAAATCACCAATACAGATATTAAACATTAACAAAAGATTTGATCTTTTGTTCTCTAAGTACTAAGTTAGCATCTTCTTGGTGATCCCCGAGTCAATTTGGGAACTGGTTTATATGATGAGAAAATGATCAGTCCATTGGTCTTTCCCACTTTTTTCTTTTGAAAGAAATCTTGAGTATCTGTTTCTAAGGCATGTTGCCCAACTTCATAAATGGCTCATGTAGAGAGAGCAGTGTCAAGGAATAACATCACCTATATTTCAGAAGTGGTTGAGGAGTATGAGCTGCTTTGCCTCTACGCTGCAACATCTTGGTTCTGTGCAGGGGTGGTAGGGGAGGGTGGAGCTGTGTTTGCAGCTGGGTAGGACTGAGTCTTCTGTAGGTCACTTCTGTCTCTGTTCCAGCAGCAGCTTTTACCTCTTAATCTACTGTTCGTGGTCTCAGCTGGTGCCTCCTTCAGTAAAAGCTGAAGAGTGCTAGGGTAAATGAGAAACCAAGTACCTCTTCTGTATTAATTCAGTGACCTATGCTACAAGCTTGAGAAGGAGACAAATGGAACAACTAAACTACACAGACTGTGACAGGAATTGTAATTAAGCTTAAACACTGGTCTATGTCCATGTTTGATGAATTTTCCTGATTCTAGAAGGCCAAGGAATAATTGTAATTAAAAATTGATATTCACAGTAGCTCCTGAAGACTTTTTTCTTTCTTTCCCAGCTGAGTGCACTGAAAGCTCCCTGTGGACTACACAGGAAGCAGGTATTTTGTTTTCTTTCTTTTTTTTTTTTCTTTTTGAGACAGAGTCTTGCTCTGTCACCCAGGCTGGAGTGCAGTGGCATTATCTTGGCTCACTGCAACCTCCACCTCCCGGGCTCAAGTGATTCTCCTGCCTCAGCCTCATTAGTAGCTGGGATTACAGGTGCATGACTAATTTTTTATATTTTTAGTAGAGGTGGGATTTTGCCATGTTGGCCAGGCTGGTCTCGAACTCCTGACCTCAGATGATCTACCTCCTCAGCCTCCCAAAGTGCTGTGATTACAGGCGTGAGCCACTACACACGGTCAGGTATTTTGTTTTCCATTTTAGATGAGTTAACTAAAACTGGCTTTGTGCTGTGTAACATTAGGATAATTGTGTACATAGGACTATCTGCTTATTAATTAATCAAGTTAGTCACTCAGGATATGGTCTCTACTCATAATCACGGCATGGGCGTAGGGAAAGAAGAAAGAAGGGTCATTACATGTGCCTTGTCTAATTTCCTGGGGCAACAAATGTTTTTAATTGTCAGAAATGTATTCGAACTGTGACAAGTACATGAAATCAGCCATTTGAGTAGTTCAAGTGGTAGTTCTATTTGTTCTGTGACAATACAAAAGATATTTCTTTTTGCCGTGAAGATAGAAAAGCATAGCAAAGAAAAACTGAATACTTTGATACAACTCATTTGAGAATGACACTTCAAGTGTCACCTGCTTGTGGAGTTTAAGACTCAATTTCCAAACAATCTGTACCCTCTTTTCTCCAAAGGATGCTACTCTGGTTATGCCTGTGTCTCTTCTATCTCATTCAGCCCAGCCCTGTTGCCACCCTAAACTATAGTGCTAGAGTACCTGATAACATAGGGTTAATGAAAGACTAACTCACTCAATGTAAGCAGCTGACTGTGACAAACTGCCCACTAAGGGCTGCTGCCCCTACAAACCTAGTAAAGAAGAACTCCACATAAGAATTATCCCACATTTGGGAAAATTTCTTTCAACCTTAAAGAAATTAACCCCTCACCTCTACAATTAGGCAGCAGTACGCAGTAAGTTAAAGAACTCTCCAAAAGTCACATAGCATGTTAGGAAATGAACCAGGATTTTAATTTTGATAGGGACAGTTTTCAATGTATCAGCTAGTCACTAACTAATAATAAAAGTATTCAGATAACAATGCTTTCCATTGAACCTTGAGTAAGTGAAAATGCTTATATTAACTGGTTTCTTTGCAAATGGGAGAACTACAATGACCCTGGGACTATTTTTATGTAATATAATATATACAAATATAATATAAAATAAAAACAGTGGCCAGGGTCATTGTAGTTCTCCCATCTGCAAAGAAACCAGCTAACATAAGCATTTTCACTTACTATAAAATCTAAGTAAAATGTATTTCATACAAAATACAAATAGGACCACCTATGAGTGCAGACACTATTCTTCATACATACGAATTATACTGTGGCTTTACACATATTAACTTTTTTTTTTCTCTGAGAGAGTCTCGCTCTATCACCCAGGCTGGAGTGCAGTGGTGCGATCTTGGCTCACCGCAACCTCTGCCTCCTGGGTTCCAGCGATTCTCCTGCCTCAGCCTACTGAGTAGCTGGGATTACAGGCGTGTGCCACCATGCCCGGCAAATTTTGTATTTTTAGTAGAGACGGGTTTTCACCACATTGGCCAGGCCGGTCTTGAACTCCTGACCTTGGGTGATCTGCCCATCTCGGCCTCCCAAATGCTGGGATTACAGGCGTGAGTCATTGCCTCAATTAATTCTCACAGCCACCCTGTGAGCAGGTGTTATTATTTTCATTTTATAGAAAAGGGGATCCGGGTACCAAGAGGTTAAGTAAAAACTGCCTAAGGTCACCACAGGTAGTAACTGTCAGAGCTGGGAGCATGAACTTGGTGGTCTGGTCACCAAGTGTGTGCTCTTGAGTATTACGCTAGTGAGGAAAGAGGGATGGCTGTGCCCCTTACCTGATAGAGGCTGACGTACTGTTTCCGCAGCCACTGCTGTCTTTGGTCAGGGAATTTCCTCATCTTTCTCACAGCTCTAGTGAGTTCCAACAATCCGCTGAAGAGCATTTTAGCTGTGTGCTTTGGTGCCACGAAGTGCAATAATCTATTGTCCGTGGTCTGAAGCCCATAGAGCAGTGTCACACCAGTCTCTGACAGGAACATGCTACCCAGTTTGTTTTGAACACACACAGTGTGTATATCAATGCCAGGGTGGCCCATGTATACAGCCTTCACTGCAAAAAGATCCAAGACCCCTTCCGTCAGGCCACTTAATCCAGCATTGCCCAGTAGTGGGAATTTTCCAGGCTCAGCTGTGTTATTAAGTACACCAAGTTTTGCTTTAGTGCTGGCTGGGGAGGCAGTTGTGGGCTTTACCCAGGTCAAGGTGCTATTGTCAGGCTGAAGCTGGAGGAAGCAGCGGGCAGAGAGGTGTGTGTCCTGGTCGTAGTGGATGACCGTGGCACCCTGCAGCAGGAACTGGTGCACATCGGCTTGGATGGACAGCACATACCATGGGATGAGCTCCGTTCCATGGTCGAAGGCCTTCTGTGAGTCCTCTGAACCATGAGAGTCGTATTCTTTGGATTGCTCAAAGATATCATTGTCTGAATCCAACAAATCTCCAATTATAAACCTGAAGGAAAGAAACAGCAATTTGGTTTGTCCTATAATCAAAAGTGAGAACAACCCAAAGCCATTTTCACTGACACTAGACTTCGTTTTTCATCCCACTATGAATTCAAATTAGCATAGGAAATACAAAATACTAAATAGCACATAGTAACTTTTAATAACCGAGGCTGGGTGTGGTGGCTCATTCCTGTAATCCCAGCACTTTGGGAGGCCAAGGAGGGTGGACCACTTGAGGCCAGTAGTTCAAGACCAGCCTGGCCAACATGGTGAAACCCTATCTCTACTAAAAATACAAAAATCAGTCAGGCATGGTGGCATATGCCTGTAGTCCCAGCTACTTGAGAGGCTGAGGCAGGAGAGTTGCTTGAACCTGGGAGGTGGAGCTTGCAGTGAGCTGTGATCGTGCCACTGCACCCCAGCCTGGGTGACAGAGGAAAAAAAAAAATTTCGAGTAACTTTTTATAACTGTATTCTAATATTCTTTATAACTGTATTCTTATCGTTAGCAAGGTATCTGACCATAAGCATAAGAAAACAACTACTAGACGAGTTACTGTATTTTTATTCTCAACAACAATAATCTTTATTATGTATTAGTTTTCCCTCTTGTGTCAGGAACTGTGTTAAATACTTTATGTACATTTTTTGTACTAAATCCAATCTACTTGCAAGGTAAGTTTTATTATTCTTTTTCTACCTGTGAGGAAACTGAGGTTCAGAAAGGGAAAGTAATTTGCTGAAGGTAACCCACCTCAGAAGAGACCAAGCCAAGGTAAGGTTTTGGTCTAACTTCATAGCCTGGGATTTTCATTGTTAGGCTTGTTTGCCTTCAATTAAATCATAAACAAAAGTCATGATCTGAATATACTGGGGCTAAAATAGGTAAAAACAAGACTTAACCGGCTGGCCGAGAAGTACCTCTGTTAAAAATAAAATACAATTAGTTCAAAGATACTCCTTTGAAAGAAAGTAGGCAGATTGCTTGAGCCCAGAAGTTTGAGACCAGGCTGGGTAACGTGGTAAGATCATAGCTCTACAAAAAATACAAACATTGGCTGAGTATGGTGGCATGCCTGTAGTCCCAGCTATTCAAGAGGCTGAGGTGGGAGGATTGCTGGAGCCTGGGAGGTGGAGTCTGTAGTGAGCTGTGATGGCACTGTTGCACTCCAGCCTGGGCAATAGAGCAAGACCCTGTCTCAAAAAATAAAAATAAATGAAATTTAAAAAGGACACTCCTTGGGAAATATGATCACGGTGGCCAGATAAGTAAAACAGTTCTCTTGGACTCAACGTTAGATTTCTACTGTGTGTGTGCGTAGGTGTACACAGAAAAGGCTAGTCTGCATAGAAAATTTAGCACGTTCCTTCCACTGAGTCAGGAACCTGGATTATTTGAGCCAAGAGAACCAAGGAGCAGTGAAGGCAAGAGATTGCTTCTTTTTTACCTGGCCACCTTGGCAGGAACCTGTCCAAGAGTCTCATTCTTTTCAAAGCATAGGAAGTTGTTAGTAAGATCAAGGTTTCTGCTGTTTGGTCCACAGACATCACTAGCAAGGTAGTGAGTAGAATTGTGAAGGAGCTGGTACATAGGCTGGTCCATGTGTCTCCAGGAAGGAAGGCTCTCATGCTCAGGAGACACTTGGGCCACCTACTGCCTCTTGATGAGGCAACGACAGTATCATGGGGCTTGTTGACACTCCTCAGTTTAGATTGTTGTCCCTGAACAAGATTATCATTCTTGCTTTCAAACAGCAGGTTCTACCTCCTTGCCCCACACGTGGATATTCTTTTAAAAAAAAGTCTACCAGAAATATTGAATTTTAGTGTCTCACAAATCTGATGGTGACAAAATCCATTTCAGAGCCCCATACAAGAAATAACCAAAAGTCCAACAACAATAAAATATATGCCTAGATTTTGGTGTATTCATGCAATGTCATTCTGTACAGCAATGAAAATGAATAAGCAATAGCTAACTACATGGAATAACACAAATTGTAAGCAAGACACACAAGAATGTATATGATATGTATTTGTGATACATAAATACATACATTTATGTAAATGTCAATTACAAAACCAGGTGAAACTACTATACTATTTAGGAATGCATATTAGTAGAAAAACTACAAAGAAAAACAAGATGTTATTGTAAAACTTATAATAGTTTTCTCTAGGGGGAAGCTGGTAATAATTGGGAAGGGAAATAAGTAGTTTAGGGGTGCTGGCAATGTTCTAACCCTGGGTGCTAGTTATACTCAGTCACTTGATAATTATTCAAATACATTGTTTCAATAAACTTTTAATTTTAGGATAGTTTTAGACTTATAGAAAATTCCAAAGAACATATGCCTCACACAAAAATGTCCCTATTAATATCTTATATTAGTCTGGGATATGTGTCATAATTCGTGAACAAATCCTAACACATTATTACTAATTAAGGTCCACATTTTATTCAGATTTTCTTAGTTTTTACCTAGTGTCCCTTTTCTCTTCCAGGATCTCCCGTTACATTTACTTGTCAGGTCTCCTTAGGCGATGACAGTCTCTCCTTGTTTTAGGTGCTCTTGACAGTTTGGAGGAGTACTGCTCAGGTATTTTGTGGAAGGTCCCTCAATTAGGACTTGGCTGATATTTTTCCCATAAGTAGATGCAGGTTATGGATTTGGGGAAGGAAGACCATAGAGGTAAAGTGTCATTCTTATCACATCGTGTTGAGGGCACCCACTACCAACATGACTTCTCCCTGGTGATACTGACACTGATCACCTGGCTGAGGACCTGTGTGTCATGTGCCACTGTACAGTTACTACTACTATTATTAACTCATTTCCATACTCTACTCTTCGGAAAAAAGTCGCCATGCCCAGCTCACTCTTAAGGCGTGGGGAGTTATGTTGCACTTCCTTGAAGGTGAAGAATCTACCTAAGTTATTGGAAATTCTTTTGCACAGAAGATGGATCTCTTCTCCCCCATTTGTTAGTTTATTTATCATTTACACATATCATTTACTTATATCAGTATGACCTCATGAATATTAAAACTTTGGGTGATTGATAATGTGATATCACTTTATTTATTTTATTGTTGTGGCCATTGGGAACTCTTCCTGTTGGCTCTTGCATTCCTTTCACAGCTCCCATCACTGTGTTTCTTTTGAGCACTTCCTTACTACAACAAGATTCTCCAGGCTCATCTTGTATATTTTCTGCCCCAGTCCTAGAATCAACCACTGTAGGAGAAACCTTGCCTCCCTTTCTTGAAGAATGGTATTAGAAACCAAGATCTGGTCCGGGTGCAGTGACTCACACCTGTAATCCCAGCACTTTGGGAGGCCAAAACAGGTGACCCTCTTGAGGCCAGGAGTTCAAGACCAGCCTGGCCAACATGGTGAAACCCCATCTCTACTAAAAATACAAAAATTAGCTGGGCGTGGTGGCAGGCACCTGTACTCCCAGTTACTTGGGAGGCTGAGGCACAAGAATTGCTTGAACCCAGGAGGCTGAGCTTGTAGTGAGCAGTGAGCTGGCATTGTGCCACTGGATTCCAGCCTGGGCAACAGAACAAGACTCTGTCAAAACAACAACAACAACAACCACAACAACAACCACCACCACCAAGATCTGGGGTTACATGATATTTTATACTCTTTTCCTAATGTTACTTCATATTATGAATTAATATTACTTCATTCACTTCATAAAAAGTGAAATAAAAAAATCATTTGTGTCTTATTTAGCTCCATCCCTCTGAAATTGCTCTCGGTAACACTGGAAAACCAATACTTATGTCCTTGTACACAATGGCTTCATATATGCCTGCTGCAGTCATCCTGGGTTTAATATTAAACATCACCACCTGTTTGCTGTGTGACCTCATTAAAACACTCAACCTCTCTGAGCCTCACTATTAGATGGCAAAAAGACAATGCTCATCTCATAGAATAATGGTGAAGATCAAATAAAATAACAGTTGGAAAGCACTTAGCACAGCACCTGTCTTGGTAAAGTATACTCATTAAATATAGGAAGACCAATTCCTTGCACTTTTCCTTTCTCACTTTCTCTTCTCTAGGCTATCTCGGCCCAGCCGTTCCTCTAGAGGGGCTTTCTTTTTTTTCTTTTTGGAGAAGGAGTCTTGCTCTGTTGCCCAGGCTGGAGTGCAGTGGCATAATCTCAGCTCACTGCAACTTCCGCCTCCCGGGTTCAAGTGATTCTCCTGCCTCAGCCTCCCCAGTAGCTGGGATTACAGGTACCCGCCACCACACCCAGCTAATTTTTGTATTTTTAGTAGAGACGGGGTTTCACCATCTTGGCCAGGCTGGTCTTGAACTCCTGACCTTGTGATCCACCTGCCTCGGCCTCCCAAAGTGCTGGGATTGTAGGGGTGAGCCACCACGCCCGGCCAAGGGGCTTTCTTCCGGGACCATTTCCACATTCTCCATGTCCTACTTCTTGTTGTTTTAAGAGCAAAAAGGATTCAATTGGTGAGTGTTAGTACCCATTAAAATACAACATGTAAATTTGGACATAGAACTTCTGATTTTAATCTAACAAGATAAATGGTGTTTTCCATATTCCATGTAATTTAAGTTCTGAGTTAAGTCAAGCATGTTCCAGTGAACTACTACAAGCATTATAAAAAAAACAGTGTCTGGAAAGAAAAATTATAAGGCTTTTCTGGAGCCTGTTTCTGCTGCTCAGAGATGAGGTAAGCTGGGAGAGAGGGGACGCTGTCTTTCTTGGAGTCAGTTTTTATTTTAGAATGCAAAAAAGAACTAATGCCAGATGGTAATAATTCCATTAAAAAGCAATCTTCCAGGGACTAATGCTCAAAATAAAATTGACAATTGTTCGTAATGAAATAAGTTCATTTCAAGCAGGAAACTAGTAGCTTTTGTCTCTTAGATGATATAGTGAATGTTATGCAATTTTGTGTCTGATTCTCTTAGAAGATAATTTCCTGTGAGTTTACAAGAAGGGATAAGGTGGAATGTTAAGACTTATTGAGGAACTATATAATGTTAACCGAAGATCAAAGATGTGGTTTACCAGCAAAGAAAATACCTTATCAAACTCAGGTTGTATGACTTAAGGAGAGGACCAAGGAGTAAAAATAGAAGAAAGGTTTTTATCCTACTCCTAAAAATCTTCCATGGTATCCTTCAGTTAGAAACCATAGACAGATAAACACTTGTCTAATTTCCCTGATGAAAATTTTACACTGGGTGATTGACAGGTATTTGTTAACCTGGTTAAATATTTTCTTTGTAAGGGTTCGTTTGCTTCCTGCAAATTTAACATAATCCCTTGAACATGAATCACCATGTGATAAACAAGCCTAATTTAATTTTTTAAGATAGAAGTAAACCTATGTCCTTTCCAAAGGATCCTGCTACAGCTGTTCTCTCTAATAAAATCTAGTGTTTTTAATGCTCTCTTCTGGAAAATTCTTGCTTTTAATTAACCTAGCACCTTCCTTGACTATAAGCATTCTCTTATTATATCTAAGTAGTCTGTGGGTTTTGGAACCAGCCTGCCTGAATTGAAATCCTGGCCCTGCTACCTATGAGAGTAAAATGGAACTGTCATGAAGATTAAATAATTTAATATATGGAAAGAATTTAGGGCAGTGTTTGCTTAAACATAGGCTCTCAATAAACGTTAGCATCTTAAATATTGCTAATATTGTTGTCTGGCTTGAGTTTACTAAGTTAGTATTATAGAACAAAGCCATCCATACAAATGGAGATTCTCTGTAAAAATAGAGTCCAAGTTTCAAGTTGGGATTTAAGTGAGAAACAAGCCTAAGGTGAAAGTTGTGCAGGTAGTGGGAAAATGGCCTTTGTTACAAATCACAGACACAAGATGGGTCTGAGGTGTTGGCCAGAGAAGTAGAGAGAGAGACAAATACAGAATCCCAGGTATCCCCAGCAAAGCCGGGGAGTGAGACTGTATGAAAATCTGGGCTGGGCTGAGGCAGCTGGTACAGATAAAGGATGTTGTGAGTTGGGCATTGGTAAGGCTGAGGCCTGCCTGCATCTTTCCCCGTGGAGAATAACTGATTTCCTATCATTTTATGATTTGGGACATCCACATGCATACTTGTGTGTGTGTGGTTAATCCTGGTAACTATTATATTTTCTCAGATATTCTGCTTAGCTTTCTTTTTTTCCTATCCCTGTGGGGTTGGATTATCGTCCAGGCGCGTCTCTAATGAGGCTATTGCGATAGAAGGACACAGAAAAGACCTCTTTGCAGTAAGGGAGAGGAGGATGACTGAGGGTTCTTCTGAAATGTTGACTGCTACCAAGGGTGTCCACACCTAAGTGCTGGAGCCCCCTGTATTAGTCCATTTTCACACTGTTATAAAGAACTGCCCGAGACTGGGTAATTTATGAAGGAAAGAGGTCTAATTAACTCACAGTTCAGCATGGCTGTGGAGGCCTCAGGAAACTTACAATCACGGTGGACGGTGAAGGGAAAGCAAGGCACCTTCTTCACAAGGTGGCAGGAAGGAGAATGAATGCAGGAGGAACAACCACACACTTATAAAACCATCAGATCTCCTGAGAACTCACTATCCTGAAAACACATGGGAGAAACCGCCCCCATGATTCAATTACCTCCACCTGGTCTCTCCCTTGACACGTGGGGATTATAGGGATTACAATTCAAGATGAGATTTTGGCTGGAGGCACAACCAAACCAGAACTTCAGCTTGGCATTTTAAAGGTGTGATGCACACATTAATCATGATAGGCACCATTTATATTGGCACTTAGAGTGTGCCATGCATTTTGCTTAATTTATATGCATCTCTCACATAATCCTCACAAAAACCCTATCAAGTAGTATTGTCATTTCCGGTTTACAGATGACAAAACTGAGGCTTAGTAAGATTCAGCTACCTACCTAGGTGACAGAAATAGTAAGAGGTGGTGTCAAAATTCAGTCCCAAGCAATGTGACTGGAAGGTTTGAGTTCTTAATCAGCTCAAGCAGCCTCCATTGTAGGTTTCTGTCATCATCTACTTATATCTCATTTCTCCAAATGTACAAATCCTTCTTAAGGTGCAGCATGCCAAAGAGGGTCAACAATATTGAAAATGACGACAATAAGAACTTGCAGCTCCTATATGACTCTATACTCTTCTCTACACACCTTCATACTCCTCATTTCTATTTCCCAACAATGGTGCCGCATGCTACTCTGAGGTCTCCATGCCTTTGTATGTTTTTAAACATACAAATGCATAGCTTATTTATTCTTTAGGCTCATAAACAAAAAAGTAATTATTAATGAGCATTATAATTCATATGAAATGTAATTGCAATGCTTTCAGAATTCAGATGTTCCTAATCTTCAGGAGTTAGACATAAAAAGAGGCTGAGGTTAGCCCCTCTACAATCAAAAGAAATGCCTTAAACATTGCAGGACAAAGGATCCTCCCCTGTGACTGAACAAATGGTGAGGCTCATGACCCAGCTCTACTGTTTATTAGTCAGACAAGTGACTTCAGCTCGCTAGGCACAACTTCTTCATCTGTAAAGAAGTCAGATAAGCCTACTTGAAGACCCCATTGACATTTCAAGATTTTTTCAGCTCAATTCCCTCCCTGCCGAGACCTTGAAGTTTGTTTTGTTGTTGTTGTTGTAGAGACAGGGTTTCACCATGTTGCCCAGGCTGCTCTTGAATTCCTGGGCTCAGGTGATCTACCTGCCTTGGCCTCCCAAAGGGCTGGGATTACAGGCCTAAGCCACTGGGCCCAGCAAAAAGAAATCTTGAACTTTTTATAATCAGTTTTTGAGGTTTCTATGAGTGTTTCTAGTGGTTTTCTGGCAGAAGTAGCTGTGAGGTTTGTGAAGAATTATAAGAGCACCCTGTAGGTGGGGTAAACCAAAGGACCATGAGATTGTCCCTTCTTTCTTTGCTGTAGTTTTCTCAGGGCTGGTGGTTGCCAAGTGAACAGGGGCTAGAGGTTGCTGTTTGTAGAGTCTCTGTTTCAGTCAGATCAACAAAGCACAGCTCCTATGGGCTTTTCAATCTGCACGTCTTTGGCAGACATAACCCTGCACTGGACATTTTAACATGGGGCTCTCAATCAGGAATGGATTCCCAAGTCCCGGCAAATGGCCACAGAAGTAGTGCTTGCTGATCTGGTTTTGGTGAATTCCATTAAACAGTCCTACCACCTATCTTGTGTGTTGAGGTTCCTTTCAGAGTAGCAGTCACTTGAGGTAAGGAAGCTATCACTGGCACTTAAGTACACAAGTTTCAAAGTGAGGATTTCAATATGACTTCACAGGTTTTATAAAAGAAATATTTGCATTTTTGTGTTTTTCTCCCCTTCTAAGAGTGCTCGCAGCAGGGTTTGGAAAATGGACAGTGGAAGAGAAATGTTCTTAGGATGTAGAAGATAAAATGATTAGGAAGAAGACAAGAGACTGTGGAGAAAATTAGAGACAACAATTTCATAACAGGTGAAAATGATGCAAGAAAGTTACCACTTGAAGGAACTCCAAGGGAAAGGAAAGGATAGTCTAGGGGTCTGACACTCAGTAAAAGTGGCAGTCCTGAAGGTATTTTAGAAAGGTCAAATGACATACACACACGCACAAACACACACACAGCCCCAGATGAAGGTTATTGTAAAAAAAGCCATATGAAATTCATTATTTTATCTATTTCTATCTGATAGGGTTTAAGGAAGGAATTTCAGCCAGATACAGTACGAGGAAAAGGCATTTTTCTCCCAAACATCTGTTTAATTTTTCTTACAAATATTGTGAAACTTATAAAGAATTGTGATTTCCTCTTTCCTGTTACTGCTAGGAATCTCAGAACAAAATGTAGTCACTCTATAGACTATATAACATACATTTTTGTATGTTTTATTTTCTCCTATTCTTATTTTTCTTTAATATCCTCAATTATTCATATTTATTCTTAAAAGCATCTACAAAATCTTTTATTGGAAGAAATAGATATATACATAGATGCTGAGAGAGAGAGAGAGATTAAGAACTTAAATGACTCTGAGAGGCTTTCTGTGCAGATGTGCTTATTTGTAGAGGTCTTCTCTCTATGTATAGATTGCCACTAATGTTAGCAACCTGTTAAGTGAAAAATCTTTGAAACAATCTCTGAACAACTGGAATTACTGAACAATTAAAAAACCTGCAGATGCCTTGTGTGTGTAGGGTTAATTTTACCTCAACTTACAGAGCAGCGTTTCTCAAAGTGAGATTATTAACCCTCGACTTAGAATCACCCAGAGGTTGGGAGAGGTAAAAATACTGATTTCTAGATATCACCCAGACCTAACTAAGTCAGTAGATTTGATTTAAAAGTATCTTAATACCCACCCCAGTACCCCACCCAAGAATTAAAAAAACCACTGTTACAAAAACTAGGAAATAAAAGATCACAGCTCTCCTCCTGAAATTTAATGTGTTGAATTCTTAGAAATGGCAGGATAGCTCTAGGTTTGTTTGCTTGTTTTTTTTTTTTTTTTTTTTTTTTTTTTAAAGGGGTAATAGATGGTAAGAAGTTAAATTATGAGCAGTAATTTTAGAACAAAGCAGCAAAATGAGAGAAGTATATTTGAATTTGGAATTGGTAAAGTTTGAAGATAAAGAAGTGTGGCTTAATGATAAAAGTGGCAGGTTTTGATGAGGTGTCCATCTGAAACTAAGCTGAAGTAGGAAAGAACTCATCAACAGGAAAAAAGAAGACATGAGCATTCCTCACTTTTAACGTGTAAAACTTACTGCCATCGGCTTTTATCCTTCAAGGAACTTTTCCTGGAGCTGTTCCCTTCACTGGGGCTGTCCTCCTCGTCTGTCTCCAGACTTCGACTGCAGCTCCGGATGACCTGAAAGATGCTGTTGACAGTGGACTCCTTCTCCGAATTCTTTAAGCCATTTTGTCCCACTCGTTGTAAGAAATTATCTTGTCCACTGTAATCTGCTACAAACTACAGAAAAATATATCGAGAATTTGCTATTGCAACTTAATGTGCCTGGATAACCTACTTGGCTAGGGAAAAGAAATCATAACGTAATAAATAATGGCATTTGTGCCTATTTTATGGGAAAGAAAACAAGAGCCTCCAGGAAAAACATTTTTTCGTTTCACCACATGAAATATCAAAATTCACCCTTGTTTCCACTGAGACAACTTTAATCCCTCTAGGAATCGACACTCCACTTCAAATTTAAAACACAAAAAACAATATTATTTCAGGGCTCCCTAAGGAGAAGGTTAGCCAATTTGCAGAGGAAGGGCATGGTTATTTTATCCTTATAGTGAGAATTGAGAAAAACCATGAGTAAAGTATGCTATTCTACGGAACCAGATAAAATGACTGGGCCCAAGCAAAACACTGAGAAGGGGTGATGTTTTGCTTTATTGCTCATGTGTTGTATAATAACACAGCGGCTTCTTCCTAGTTTTTGAGCTCTTTAAGCTCTTATTGTTTGTACAGTTGATCAGGAAGCTTCTCCCATCAGAGGTGAGAGCTGTGTCTGGGATAAGAGATGCGGAGTTCCCTCTTCTTAAGCCGTGAGGAAGCTGGAGGGGTGTGGCCTGGGAGGCTTCCTTTAAGCATTCTCCTCCATTTCTTGCCCTTTTATCCTAGCTCATAACCCAGAGAGATGCGGTGGTGTTGCCTGTACCTGTCAGGGGTTCTTAAGTCTTCCTGATATCAGGTGATGCCTTTGCTCCCAGGTGACACAGAAGAGGCTGAAGGTTGAAGAGAGTCTTCCCACTCCATGGAGAAGGCGTGTACATGACTCTGTGTGTGTGTGTGTGTGTGTGTGTGTGTGTGTGTGTGTGTGTGAGAAACGTCAGTAGTAGGTTCTGTCATCATGGCAGGAATAATCCTAGATTTGGGTTTGGTCCCAGGTAAGGGACTTCTCAAAATCTCCATAAGCTTCTTTCCATTTTAGTAACTTCTTTCATTTTTAAACACCTTAGAGAGAGGTTTCCTTATCTTTTCCCTCCAGTTTCTCAATTCTCCGTCTCTCCAATGCCCAATGCCTTGGGTCAAAGCTCACACTATCCCTTCTGCTCTGGGAATCAGGAACAGGAGGCAATGAACCTGGGAGGAACGAGGCTCTGGGGATCAGGAGCCTGGAACTTGTCTCTACATGCATCTTCAGGCTCTCTAGCATCTTCCCACAAAGGATGAAAATAAAGCAGGTTTTTCTTCCACTGATGTGGAAAACTTAATACTGTCATTTGACTTTCTTTATCTCCTGCATCCAGACATTCCCACCCAATAAGAAAAACCTGTCAATCTTTAAAAACCACCAGAAAACAACGCCCTTTTTGACTTGTACTTACACATTAAACCTAATACATTAAAACTAATTTCACAATACTATGTCCCATACAGTGCTAGTCCCACACATTCTTTTCCACAGAACTTCCAAGGATCTATGTGCTACCCAGAAACAATATAACAATTATTAACCTTGTGTTCAATCAGCGATCATTTCTTTGGTGAGCACAGACAGGGCCTGATGAGACAGCCAGCAACAGTGGCTCTTCAGGCCAGGATGATTGTGAAAGGCCTTACCTCTAAAGTTTCTTCTTGGGAATTGTACCGCGGGCATATCTTCATGAGGCCAGAGGCGCCGTCAAGCACTTCACAGAGCTCCTTAAGAAACACTCCACAGAACGGAACCACCTTACAGCCAGGGATGTGCAGGGCACGTGTCACCACCTTTCTGTACTCACAAGAGGACTCATGCTGGGCCATAGCATCCTTCAGGCTCCTCATGGTCTCAATATCAGACTGGTCCATAAACTGCCACATTTTTAAAACTTTTCTTGACCTATTGCGAGTAAATGACGTTTTTTAGACTGAAGAAGAAATAATATAGTTTACAGCAAGGAGCCTAAATTCCATACAAATTCATTCTCTTTACCAAGTTTTTTTTTTTTTGGTGGAGTCTCACTCTGTTGGCCCAGGCTGGAGTGCAGTGGCGTGATCTCGGCTCACTGGGTTCAAGTAATTCTCCTGCCTCTGCCTCCCCAGTAGCTGGGATTACAGGCATGCACCACCATGCCCGGCTAATTTTTGTATTTTTAGTAGAGATGGGGTTTTGCCATGTTGGCCAGGCTGGTCTCGAACTCCTGACCTCAGGTGACCCAAGTGCCTCAGCCTCTCAAAGTGCTGGGATTACAGGCCACCACGCCCCGCCCCAAGAGTTCTTTACTTGTTAATATTTGTGTAGGGTTCCTATCCCCACCTACTTCCCCAGATAATATGAATAATACTTTTGTAAATTGAAACTAAAAATTAAATAGGACAGATACAAACACAAATAGGGATATGGGATATGTTAGTTATAGAAGCTGGGCACTGAATGTAGGTTTGCGTTTTTCTGGCAGCTATGGCCAAAGAGGGAAAGTAGAGGGTAATATGGTTTGTACAGATATTGGTGGAGGAGGACTGCCTGGGGAAACCTGGCCCATCTGGTCCTCTTGATCTTTTAAATATTACTCTTGGATTAATCCAGCCCCTTAGTGATCAACATGAAGCCTATTGTTTTCACCTCTTCCATAGAATTGATTTTTACTGAATCAAGCTTTGACATGAAGCCACCAGCTCATTTTTGGGGACCTTGTTGTAAAGTATTATTTGCATAACAGGATGTTAAGTGGGACTTTCCCTATTCTGAAACTCCTGCTGAGACCCACAGGTGACAGTGCACCACACCTTTTAAAGAGAGGCCCTCACAAGGTGTTACCTGAACTGCTTTGCCCAGAGTGGTCTCCCACTCTCCTTTGGCCCATGCAGAGAAAGTGGATCTGAGCAGATAGCTTGGGAATATTTCTCTGGGGGCAATTGTGGGAGGGCTCACCTTTCTGTAAGAGGACAAGGTCACCCCAAGTGAATTCCATGGGGACACTGACCTGTGTCCTGGGCAGTCTGTGGATCACAAGAACTGGTGCATGAATCTTGCCTAAAGATTTGAGGCTAGCTGGGGCTGCCTGATGGCAAAGGGAGAGAAAAGTTTCCAGTAGATATGTCCTGTGCTTGCACAGTTGGGAGGGCAATGTGCTGACTATTTCCTGTGAGTCAGAAGGGGATACTGTGCAAAGAGGTGGGGCTGGAGCTGTCCTGAAGGGTCTGCCTGCCAAAAGATGAGACCCTAGCAGAAAGGGCCTGTGAGGACAGGACCTGGGGGGGGCGGTGAGGAATAAGAGGTTGACCAGAGGGTACACTGCATTTTGCTAGGTAATGCTGCAGTGGGGAGGTGGAAAAAATTAGAGAGAGTAACTAGTAAGAAAACCTAAAAGCACCCTCCATTGGTCTCTGTGAGGGCACCAAGGCCAGCACAACTGCCCCGTCAAGTAAGACTCTGTGCTCCCTCTATCCCCATCCTTTCCCCTCTCCTCTCCTGTCCACTTTTTTTCTGTAGACATCCAGTTGCAGGGAAAAGTAAGAAAAAAAGACAAATTATATCTTCCCCACTACTACAAGTCTCTGAGACTGCTTGTGTTGTGAAACACAGAGAAAGGAAGAAGATATATATTGAATGAGATATTAAAATTTTGATTTAGATTAACTGGATTACAAAATCACTGTGTAATATATAAGACATCCAAAGACATAAAGAAGTACAACATGACAAACACCCACGTGCCAATCTCTCAGTTTAAAAAAATCAAACATCAACGATGTGGTTGAGGCCCTAGTGTATTCCTCCAAGAGCACATACTCTATTCTTCCCTCACCAGACAGGACCACCACTGGGACTTTGGGGTTCTCCTTTCCTTAAAATTCTTCGTACTTTTTCAACATATGCATCTATCACCAAGCAAGTTACAGAATTGTGTATTTTTAAACTTTATGTAAATAGTATCACATGGTAGATACTCTTAGACCGAGGGTCCCCAGCCCCTGGGCCGCAGACCAGTACCGGTTCATGGCCTGTTAGGAACTGGGCCGCACAGCAGGAGATGAGCAGTGGGTGAGCAAGCTTTACAGCTTGAGCTCTGCCTGCTGTCAGATTAGCAGCGGCATTAGATTCTCATAGGAGCGCAAACCCTACTGTGAACTGCGCATGTAAGGGATCTAGGTTGCATGCTCCTCATGAGAATCTAATGCCTGATGATCTGAGGGGGAACAGTTTCATCCAAAAACCATTTTCCCCCACCCCCACATCCCCAGTCTGTGGAAAAATTGTCTTCCATGAAACTGGTCTCTGGTGCTAAAAAGGCTGGGGATCCCTGTCTTAAACAACTTGTTTTTTGTTTTTTTAAACAGCCTTAAGTTTGCAAGACTCATTCATGTTCAAGAGCACAGGAGAATGAGATTGTGTGTTAATTGGGAAAGTGACTGGAAAAGCTACAGGATCTCTCAATGTAGCATAATCCAGGGTCGGGGGAGGGAGAGCCGGTTGGAAGCTTTGAAAGGCAATCAGATCAGAAAAGTAAAAGCATACTATGATTTCATCCTACTAAATCCAGCTTGTCCTATAACTGGATTCTTATAAGACAGTGAGAATTCTTTTTTGGGGAATGAAGTGGGGGTAAAAACAAATGAAGTGAATGAATGAGACATGGTTCTCACTGGTTTCTTATTGTGTGAGTAATGGAGTAGTTATGGTTCACTTGGGGGCAAAGGGCAAACTTCAGCAAAGATCAATTCTTCATTGTTGAATTGAGAATTGACACTATTTTAAAATCTTTTATTCACCTTTATGATTATAAAGATACTAGATACTCATTGTAGAAAATCTAGAAAATATCAAAAATATAGCAAACCCACTTATAATTCTACCATACACAGACATTCCTTCCAGTATTTATCTTATTCTTATCTATATGGGTATATAAATATTGCTGAGGTTATTCAGGATAGAGAGCTTTGTTCCCAGATAGATTCATGTATTATGTGTCACCTGCTTTCCAATGATATAAAAACTTTTCAGGCCAGGTGCAGTGGCTCATGCCTATAATCTCAGCACTTTGGGAGGCTGAGGCAGGGGAGATCACTTGAAGCCAGGAGCTCCAGACCAACCTAGGAAATGCAGAAAGACTCCATTTCTTAAAAAAATTTAAAAAATAGCTATTGTGCTTGTACACTCCTTGTAGACCTAGCTACTTGGAAGCCAAAGTGGGAGGATTGCTTAAGCCCAGGGTAAGAGGTTACAGTGAGCTATGATCCTGCCCCTGCACTCCAGCCTGGGTGATAGAGTAAGATCTTATCTCTTAAAAATTTGTTTTTTTACCTCATGCCTGTAATCCTAGCACTTTGGGAGGCTGAGGCGTGTGGATCACTTGAGGTCAGGAGTTCAAGATCAGTCTGGCCAACATGTTGAAATTCCGTCTCTAGTAAAAATACAAAAAAATTAGCAGGGTGTGGTGGCAGGTGCCTGTAATCCCAGCTACTTGGGTGGGTGAGGCAGAAGAATTGCTCAAACATGGGAGGTGGAGGTTGCAGTGAGCCAAGATTGCACCATTGCACTCCAGCCTGGGCAACAGAGTGAGACTCCGTTTCAAAAAAAAAATGTTTTGTTTACAAACATCATTTTTGATGGCTATTTACTATTCCATTATCTGGATGCAGCGTATTATTTCCTTTAACTATTTTCCTATGTTGTTCACTTGGGTTATTTTAAACTGGCACAATAACTAAGTAAATATTCTTGATTGTAAATCTTTGTACTTCTTACTAGTGGCTTAAAAGAGCTAAGAATTTAGAGGAGGCAAAATGTACAATGTCTATAAAAAACCAAAGTCACTTAACAACAAGTATGCTTTCTCTTCCCATTTAATTGCTTAAAAAATAAAAAAAATCGGCCGGGCGCGGTGGCTCACACCTGTAATCCCAGCACTTTGGGTGGCCGAGGTGGGCGGATCACCCGAGGTTGGGAGTTCGAGAGCAGCCTGACCAATAGGGAGAAACCCCATCTCTACTAAAAAAAAAAAAAAAAATACAAAATTAGCTGGGCGTGGTGGTGTATGCCTGTAATCCCAGCTACTTGGGAGGCTGAGGCAGGAGAATTGCTTGAACCTGGCAGGCGGAGGTTGCAGTGAGCCGAGATCATGCCATTGCACTCCAGCCTGGGCAACAAGAGCGAAACTGTCTCAAAAAATAAAATAAAATAAAATAAAATAAAATAATCTCTATTATGTTGATAATAGTTAATTGCTTGGAACCTAAACACTTTCAAGCCTAAAAATGCACACATAAGCTCTGCCTCCATAATCATTGCAACGTAACGGTATCTGGCCACTTATCTCCTGTGTACAGAATAGCTGTCAACAAAAAACCTATTATACCTGGTACTTTCACCTATTTATCTGTAAAGATCAGTTTAGTTTTAAGCCAAACACAGGAGCATGAAACTAGGCAGCAGTGGATCTGGGGTATGAGCCAAAATGCATTGGGATCAGTGTTGAGGTCTGTCCTGGTTTGAGATTATTCCTCATTTAGGGAAATCACCAGACTTTATGGTCTTCTTGGATTTTGGATTTAAACTCAGCTGAATCTTACAGTCCCATTCATGTATGACCTCCATAGGTCATTCTGAGGCCATTCTTGTAATAAGAGAATCTAGAACATGGTATGTGGCAGCCGGCCTCCAAGACGGCCTCCCATGGTCCACACCTCCTGATTTTGTGGCTTTGTGCAGTCCCTACCCACAAGGAGTCCATGCTGGTCCTACGTGATCAGTACAATATGGCAGGAGTGACTGTGTGTGATTCCTGAGGCTCGCATCACAGCCTCTGCCTCCCTCTCTTGGATTGTTCACTTCGGAAGGAGCCAGTCACTGTGCTGTAATGACAGTCATGTTGTGGGGTCAGGAAGCGAGGTCCCTGGCCAACAGCCAGCACCAACTTGCCAGACACAGAATGATAAGCATCATTAAAATAAAATAACTTTATCAAAATATGATAATTATTTTCTTAAAAGAAATGTAATACACATTTTCTTTTTTCTTTTTTGTTTTCTGAGACAGAGTTTCCCTCTTATTGCCCAGACTGGAGTGCAATGGCACGATCTCTGCTCACTGTGACCTCCGCCTCCTGGGTTCAAGTGATTCTCCTGCCTCAGCCTCCTGAGTAGCTGGGATTATAGGCACCTGCTACCACGCCCAGCTAATTTTTGTATTTTTAGTAGAGATGGTGTTTTACCATGTTGGCCAGGTTGGTCTTGAACTCCTGACCTCAGGTGATCTACCCACCTTAGCCTCCCAAAGTGCGGGGATTACAGGTGTGAGCCACCGTGCCCAGCCTACATGTTTTCTTTATAGATAATTGATCACAAAGAGAATCAAAATCATCTGGATACAGCCTTCTATTCTCCAAGGCTTTTTTTTTTTTTCCACTTTTTCCTTCTTTTGAGCCATGCCTTATGCATTTGTATGACTATCTTAAATGTCAGGGACATGATCATTTGGGTTTACTCTTAGTTAAGAAAGTTGAAAAGGACAAAAAAAAAAAAAAAATTAGAACTCTGGGAGCTGTCATCTCCTCCCCCAACCCAGAATCCCTACATAGGGACCTGGAGAATCAAAGAAAAATCTCAGTAATGTTTTGAAGTAAAATTCATTTGTAGTGAGAACCCTCATGAGGATGGTGAATCTCAGGAAGCAATAACAATAATAATAACAATAACTGCTCTTTATGAGGCCTTACCATACACCAGGCACAGGTGTCAAATACTTTATATTATTTCACTGAATTCTACCTAAACATGTAGGTGCTTTTTAGTATTATCCCCATTTTGCAGACAAAATAACTGAGGCTCAATGAAGTCAAGTAGCTTGCCTGGATCACACAGCTATTCCTTGGGGGAACCAGGATTTGATTCCCTGTGATTCTGACTTAAGAACTCATGCTTTTCTTCCTCACATACCATGCTGCCTCCCATAGGAGTAAGAATAGTTACTTTATGCCAGGTAACTGAGGCTAAAAGGGGATAAAGCAGGCGACTTGATGAACAGGATGGTGATTTTGTTATTAGCTTGATGGAAAAGGCATAAGAGCAGGATATCATAGTGGTCAAGATCATAGGCTCCGAAATCAAGGTTGCCTGCATTCCCAGCAATGCCAGGTGACCTTGGGTGAATGACTTAATTTCTCTTAACCTTAGCTTCCTCTTTTGTATAATGTGGGAATAATAATAGTATCTACCTGATAAACCTGTTTTGAGAATTAAAAGATACAATATAGGGAATGTGCATAGCCCATACTTGACATAAAGTGTTTGATAATAATGAGAGCAAGCATTATTGGAGGCCTGTTGTCAATGCTAGCCACTGTAATTACTAAGGGCAGTTGGTGGTCTATAGCATACAGCACTGGAACACTACATAAGGCAGGCCTGAAAAGAGACAGGTAACAGTGGGGTTTATAGGACAGGAAGGGGAATAGTCAATGGTGGGGTTGATGGGTTATGCAACCAAGTAATTTCACTTGGGTTGGCCAAGAACACAGAATCACAGCAGATCCAGTGAAGTAGGATTGTGACTGGCCCACAGGGGCTGAATTCTGCAGCATCTTTGAGGGGACAGGGCCTTTGGTGCTGAAAGAAGATAATACATTTCCCAAGATAATAATTTCCAATTACCTGGCTTGGGTAAAGGTGACTCCATGGACAATTAACTCAGAGCCATTTAGGTGATGAGAAGCAACTGTGCCAAGATAACCGTATTCCCCACTGACTATACCTGAGGCCAGCCAAGAACTCCATGACAGCGTTGTAGTTGCCCATGTTCCAGCAGCACTTGGCCACATGCACCAAATATGAAAAGACTTCTCGCTTCTCCTCCATGGAGCCTGCCGTGAGGATCAGCCACGTCACCCAGGAGCTCACCTAGAAAACACACAGAGACATTCACGGGAATTATGTCCTAGAAGTTTGGCATTTTTTTTCCCAAAAGTATTCTTTGTTTTTCTAAAAATACTAATTTGGTATTAGGAAATGAAAGACCTATAGGTCCTTAATCTCTTGTAACTCTCTCTTTATTTTCTTTAAAACAAGAAGGCTAAAAAAGGCAATTCATAAAATCCTTTGATCGAAAAAATGTCTTGAGACTATAAGAAAATAAGGCCTAAGGATAATTTTGATCGAAAGATATTTGACTGATGGACATTAAAATGAAATGTACTTAACCCATCAATTAAAGACATTTACTAAGTATTAAAATACATAATATCAAATGAAAAATAAAAACATTTTTAAACGATCTTTTACAAATGCCTTATCTATTATGCTCCTCAAATGACAAAGTAATATGAACAAATATTTATAGAGCACTTATTATGTGCCAGGAACCATTCTAAGCACTTTACCTATATTACCTCACTTATCTCTCACAACAATTCTAAGAGTCAGGGACTGTTATTGTCCTCAGGGATGTGTGTAAGGTCTTCAACCACACTGACGGTAGCAAAGCCTAGGTTTGAACTTAGGGTGTCTGCTCCAGAGGTTGCACTATCAACCACTCACAAATGCCTGATGTGTTTACACAAACTCTAATGTTCTCCAGTTCTGGACTTAAAGTTCTTCTAATGCAATTTGTTTTTCCTGCTACACAGACTGGAGGATAATATTTTAAAATGATCCATGTCTACGCCCTCCCCTTATGATATGCAGCCTCTAAATCATCTTCTTCTGATCTAAGATTTTTTTGCTGCCACCTTTTCTTTTGTGCTTGGATGCTGGTGTCCACCTAAGTTACCTTCTCTATCCTGACTAGCATGTGGGTTGATAAACTTGATTGTTAACAGAACCAAAGTCTTGGTCTTGACTTCACATGGCCCTACTAGCTCTGCTTGGTTCAGCATCAGCGCTGAAGCCTGAGCAGCGACACTTTTCTCTGGCCTAAGTGAGAGAGGCCAGAACAGAGAGTTTATGGTGACCCATGACAACTGCAGGAAATAAGAGCTCAAGGTCAATAGCATACCGCGTATAAGTGGATAAAATGATAAGAATTAATGGCATTGAGTGCTGGCAGCAACCACAGAGGGCAGTGCAACCCCATTTTTCCAGATCGAGAATCCACGGCTCATGGGAGAAGTGACTTTTCAAGGTCACAATTCTTGTTGATATCAAAAGTAGAGCTCCCAGCTCAGTGCTCTTTCATCTGATGAAAGTTGACAGTTTCTTTCTTTCTTTTCTTTTTTTTTAGACGGAGTGTTGCTCTGTCGCCCAGGCTGGAGTGCAATGGTATGATCTTGGCTCACTGCAACTTTGAGTAACTGGGATTACAGGGCCCGCCACCATGCCTGGCTAATTTTTATATTTTTAGTAGAGATGGGGTTTCACCATGTTGGCCAGGCTGGTCTTGAACTCCTGACCGCAAGTGATCCACCCACCTCAGTCTCCCAAAGTGCTGGGATTACAGGTGTGAGCCACCGTGCCCGGCCGAAAGGTGAGTTTTTTCGGACTTGGCTCTGGGTAGGTCCTCCTAAGCACTCAGTTTGGAGCTGCACATGTGAAGGCAGAGCAGGAATAAAAGGAGAAAATGCTGAGAAGAGTCCAAAATAAGCGCAAAGAGATGAAAAAACAAAATGAATGGTTGCTCACACCTCTTTCCTATCCCTACATAGAAACAAACAGGAAAATCAGACCAACAGGGAGTTTTAGTAATAAAACAGGTCTATTCTCTGGTATGAGCCAGAGGCACTGGAGTAATTAATAATCTTCCTCTTCCCTTCTGAAACAGACTGAAGTAAAACGTGCTGGGCTACCTGCCACCCCCAAGCCCAGTCCTGAGCCTAGTGGGCTCCCAGCATATGCCTCTGCCCTCCATCTGTTCTGGACTTCACTGGGCCCTCGGGTGGCATCAGGAGAACAGGTCTGGAATCAGACCCTTGGGACAAACCCTGGTCCACATCATCCCAGGAACTGTCTGGGATTCCCAGTGCTGACCCCTCTCCCGCAGCTACGAGTAACCCCTTGCTCATGGTCTCCATGCCTGTCCTCTCACTTGGTTCCTTGGTTACAAGTCACCTTTGTGAAACCCCGGCTCACTAGAGCAAGAAATTATTTTGCTAACAGAAACTGAGTCATTGGTGATTCCATCTGATTCTTCCTTTAGCCTGACTGGGTTTTGATGAGCCCTATCCTACAATATGAAACCATCAGCAAACACTTAGCATCACAACCCTACTGACTCTTTGAGTTGGAAATTCAAACAGGTCTCACAAATAAAAACGAGATCCTGAAAATTAAAAAAACAGTTTCTCAAAGCCACCCAACTCATTAGTTGTTGAGGCCTCTGGCCATATTGTCTCCATGGCTTTAGCTCCTTACTGGTTGAAATTGATGGCAAATCAGGGTCTCTGGAAAGTCGTCATTCTTTCAGGCTGTTCTGATACCATGCATTGACTTACTAGTCCAGTGGCTGGAAAGGGTTAACTCACCTCCCCCTGGAGAGGTCTGCTTCACAGGGCAGGTGGAGACCACCACTTGGTTTGTGTCACAATCCTGATCACTCATCCAGATTTATTTCCTATCAGTCAAATCATTTTCCATATACTTTCCCACAACGTGAGGAAAAAAATAGCGATACCATATTTCACATGGAAACCTAATTTAAACCAACTGTTCCGTTGCCGAGTATGAGTCCCCAGGGCCCTCGTTGTTGAGATTATGTAAGCACTGTTATCATAAACATACACACACAGACACACACACACCCAACATCTGCTTACAAGCCTCATGGACAATTCTTATTATGGTCTGATGTATTCATAACTTTATAAGCATTAAGTGGTGAGAGGGTCACCACTAATTATAAAATAATAAATGACAAAAAAGGAAATGAAGATTCAGTGACAAATGTCAAAATGTTAACCAAAGCATAAAAGGTGGTCACATTTACTAGATGGAAAATGGGATGTGTTGTCAATCCAGAAAGAATTTCAGGACACTGCAATCACATAGAAAAACAAAAGTTCTATATAATTTATATAAATATAAATATAAATTTATATAAATATAATTTATATATAAATTTATATAATTTATATAAATTTATATAAATATAAATATAAAGTACTATGGTTTAGGCATACAGAGTGCTAGTAGAGCAGAAAGGTGCTAACGGTAGCAGATTATTTTGCTTATTTCAACAGCAAGCACAGAATCAGGAGAGAATCTGGCCCCCAGCCCAATTCTTTAAGCACCTCTCCCAGAAGGTGCTGGGCTAATCCTGACATCATAACCCCCTGGACCATGCCCACAACTCCTCCACAACTGACCCTCCCACAATATCTTTTTTTCCTTCCTTTTGCTTTTCTCAGTACTCTTAGGCTTAGCAAAACAGAACAGTTTGCTCCCTCTCCTCACATCAAATACCTTATTGGTGTCACACACACTCAGTTTGGAAGGAATGTTCTTGCATCATTCAAAATGACCTTTCTCTGGTCCACCATGTCTTACTTGTGTCCTCTGTGAAGCCAAATCTTTACTTTGGCCCACCAGGCCCCTGTCCATTCTCCAACCACCTCACTTCTCCCCTACATCCCTCCTTTTAGGGAGGTAAACTAGGCTTTTTAACATCTCAGGAATCTTGAACTGGTTGTTCCTTCTGCAGGAAGGCTCCCCATCAGCCCAGATTCATTTTTTCTAAATTTAAAAAATTTATTTATTTATTTATTTATTTTGTAGAGATGCAGTATCACTATATTACCCAGGCTGATCTTGAACTCCTGGCCTCAAGTGATCCTCCCACTTCCGCTTCCATAGCATTGGGATTACAGATGAGCCACCACACATGGCCTGTCATTTTACTCATCTAACCCTACTCATCCTTTAGGCAGCACTGTCCTGAGACCATGCCATCAGGATCCTGCCCTGGACCCTAGGCTTCAGAAGGCTCCACACTGGCTGTCATCCAGCTGTGCCCTCCCCATAGAGTAAGAAGTCTATGGGGTGGAGGGGACGTGCCTGTCCACAGGCTGCACACTCACTTCTAGATAATTTATCCCTTGTAAACCCAGGCCTCCCAAATTCCCTGTCCAAACAGCACCAAGCCCACTGCTGGTCTGCAAGGGCTGTTGATTTGGATCAGTCCTTCAGAGGGTAGATTGTAACCCCTAGGCCTAAAGCCAGGCCAGAGGGCAGTGGGGGTGGGGGTGATGTGTGGACAGGGTTTGAACATGAGGCCTGAGGTATCCACACTCTGGCACACAAGCCAGGATGGGAAGAGAAGGTGGGAAGGCCAACATGCTGGGGCCTCCCTTGTACTCGCGCCCTGGTCCCCTAAAGGAAAGGGTGAGGCTGCCTTCAGGAGTCTGATAAAAACATCGTTTTCTTGAGCAGAACTTCCTTGACTTCCCACCTGGAGTGTGTCCACTCACTGTGTGCTCTGTGGTGCCCCCACATCACCCTGACCCTGGCGCACATTTAGTGCTGTGATCCTCATGAAGGCAGATGCTGGATCTGCTATGCTCAAGGGTAAGCAGCAGTGTCGGTGACCTGTCAGGATCTGCCCTCAGTGAGTTTAAACAAGAGTCGGCAAAGGAGTGAACATATGAATGAATGAATGAATGAAACTTAGCTTTTTTAGGGAGGCTTTTCTCATGGTTCGCACCTTCCATTCCATTTCTTCCTATTTCTCTTCGACTTAACGTAGGACCTTGAGTCCAAAGTTTCACTTGGATTCTCACCACTGCACGGTTTTGCATCTGGTTTATTTTTGTTATATTTGTGCGCCTGACTCTTTCACATGGGTCTGTTCTGTCTCCCCCAGCAGACCCTTAGACCTCCAGGACAGGGACCATCTTTCCCACATTTCCAGCATGGAGTTGCTCAGTGTCTCTGGCAGACAGGCAGGCCATCCAGAGTCCCAGGAGGCCGTGGGCAGGGAGGATTCTCAGCTTCCAAACGCTCAGGGATTATATTTGGGAAAAGGCCTGAACACTTCCCAGTGCCGTTCCCAGGTCCAGAAAAAGGAGACAAATGACATTCTGCCAAAAAGTTTCTTGAATATGCCAAGCAGACGTTTTCATAGAGATGATCATTTGTAATGGGTATCTGGTCACTCTAACTGCAAAGGTTGAACTCAAATGGTAAAGTCTACAAAATACAATGAAAGTCTAGACAGAGCTACTTTCTTTCTTTCTTTTTTTTTTTTTAGACAGAGCTTCCCTCTTGTTGCCCAGCTGTAGTGCAATGGCGCAATCTTGCTCACTGCAACCTCTGCCTCCTGGGTTCAAGTGATTCTCCTGTCTCAGCCTCCCGAGCAGCTGGAATTACAGGCATGCACCACCACGCCTGGCTAATTTTGTATTTTTAGTAAAGACGGGGTTTCTCCATGTTGGTCAGGCTGGTCTTGAACTCCCGACCTCAGGTGATCCACCCACCTGGGCCTCCCAAAGTGCTGGGATTACAGGCGTGAGCCACCACACCTGGCTACGACAAAGCTACTTTCAAGTAGTTTATGTGTAGTGCACATCCATGCCTATCCTCCATAGAGCTTTACTAAAACATCTTGACTAGCACATGTGGGCATGTACACATACACAACATGCACATGTGTGCATGCACAGTCACACACACACACACACACACACACACACACACACACACACACACACACACCCCTGCATAGGCAGTGCTTCTCAAATGTGGAACACTGACATCAGAAGCGCTGGGGGTGGTGTTTGGGTGTTTGTTCAAATGTAGATTCCAAGGCCTCACTCAGACTGATAAATCAGACTCTCTTAAGGCCAGATATCAATAATTTGCATTTTTAGATAAACTCCCTGGTGAGTCTTATATGCACTGGAGTTTGAAAACTCACCCAGGGGCTCAGTGACCTTTTTCTGCACCCCAGGGCCTTGAGTCAGAGCTCAGGCATCATTTCTGTAGTACCAGTACAAAACTATAAATCACCTCTCTGGCCTCGCCTGTTAACTGTACCTGAGACTGAGACTGTAACCCATCTGGAACAAGGGGAAGCTGCAGGGAGGCAGCACAGAGTAGTGGCGGAGCCCGGTGCTGGAGATGGGTGGACCTGCCTACACTCCCAGCCCCACTGTTTCCTGTGCGTGCCCCTGAGGCAAAGCGTCTAACTGCTCTGAGCCCTGATTCCCTTTTCAGTAAAATGGGCATACTGTTTACCTCCCAACATTGTTGTGAGGGTGCAGTTGGAGAGTATATCTAAAGATCTCAGCATGATGCTTAGTGTGCAGTTAAGGGCTTGACGGATGTTCACTACTGTGACTGCTCTGCTGCTGCTAGTACTGTTGTAGAGATGCTGAATTCCAGGTAACAGGACAAGAAATCCTGAAGACTGGAATCTCTAAATCCCACTTCCTAACAGGCTGGACCAGGAAGAATCTGTGACTGCCCTAAGGGTTTGTGCCCCAATCACAGTCCCCTCCTAAGAGAAGGATAACTCAAATGTTACCTCTTCTCCCAAGGCTTCCCTGGCTCCTTGCTAGGAATAAAACAGCATGTTTTCATTATAATAGCCCAATCATATATATATGATTAGTTTTTAAGCTTTTATTTCTTTTTATAAATGGAGTCTCCCTATGTTGCCCAGGATGGACTCAAACTCCTGCCTCAGCCTCCCAAGAAGCTGGTACTACAGGTGCATGCCACTGTGCTTGGCTACATATGTGTGTGTGTGTGTGTGTGTGTGTGTGTGTATGTGTGTGTGTGTATAAACTGTTGTCTTAGACCAAATTCTTCCAATCATAAGCTCCTTAAAGGTGCAGGCCATGGTTCATTCATGCCAGGATCTCAGTGCTGAGGATACAGCAGCCAGCATGTTTCCCACACCCAGGCATCCTCCTTGACATGAAGTGGGTGCAGAAGAGTCTCTTGAACTCCTCGCTCTGCTTGGCATGGTTCCACTGATGACTCTTTGCTTAGGAGAAATACAGAGGGGAAAAGGCAAGTACCCAAAGGGAGCTTTTTCAGAGCCTCAAACATAGCTCAGATTATACTCTCCCCTTACCCCTAAACTACATCACAATTGTCTTCAGAACAAACTCCAAATCTCTTTTTGGCTTTCAAGGATGGCACTATTTGCTCTAAATTTACATCTCCAGTATTAATTTTTTACTGTCATCTACCACTTATCCAGATAGCAATCCAATTGTACCATGTGTATCATTTTCTATTCTTTGCCTATTCCTAGGCTCTATGCCATTTTTCAATCTGATGCCTTGTGTAGGGGGTTTTGTTTTAGCTCTCTAACTTCTTAATCTGTACAGATTACATAAGGCTGACCATACTCCTTCCTGCAAGCCTGACCTCAGTGATTTGTTCAAAGATTGTCATATGACCTCAACCAGCCAACTAAAGCCCTTCTTGAGTCTTTTACTGAAGCTATCAGGAAAGAGACAACCTTTTTGTTGGAATCCTAAACTGTAAAGATATGAGCCTGGAGCTGTTGACAGCTGTCTTTGCTATAATATCAGGAAAGCCTGCCTGAGAAGGAAGGCAACACCAAGAAAAGATGAAGATAGATTTTAGAAACATTGGTTGGGTTCTTAGATCCAGCCATCCCTGAAGCCCTCTGATGACTCCATACACATACACCAATTTCCTGTTTTGTCTGAGTAGCTTTGAGTTGAGTTGCTGTTAACTCATAACTGAAAAAAGAACCTTGACAAATATATCTTGACTTGAGGTGATCCTCCTCTTCTAATAAACACTTAGTGAGTATCCACTATATAGTATGCACTGTGCTAGGCGCTAGTAAACAAGACAGACATGATATCTGCCCGTTGATAACTTGGCATCTCATGGGGGAAAATAACATAAGCAAGTAATTAAATAATGGTATTATTGATATAATAATTGGATAATAATTTTTATAATTCTGTATAAAATTGTTAATTTTATATATAATAAATTGTTAATTTTATATAATACTTATAATCAATTATATTTTAATTATATTTAAGTATATAATAAAATTATAATTAAATTTTTATAAATAATTGGATAATTATTTTTTGTAATTATATATAAAATTGTATTTTTATAATTATATATAAAAATTATATATAAAGTATTATTGATATAATAATTGGATAATTACTTTACCATTTATATGCTGTCATCTTTAGAAGTCCGGTTCTTCTACCACTTCTTGGTCCCAGTTGCCCTCCCAAAGCACTTTATTTAAATCTCTGTAGTAATGCCTATTTTTTCCACAAACAGTTACTGCGTGCCTGTGAATTTGCCTGGAACTATGCTAGGCATGAGAGTGGGAGCAGTTAAAGCAAGTATAAGAAAAGTAAGAAGCATACTCTGTTTTGCAATTAAACCAGTTGTGTATATGTCCATTTTCTCTAAATTGTCACCTCCTTGAGGGTAGAGAACATATTATTCTGGACATCTTTCTGTTGTTTGCAGAATGGCTTGCCTACAGTTTGCAAGAGATAGTTGATTATTCTCAAATTCTTCAACTGTAAATCCCTAAATACTATACTCAGAAATTGGGTTCTAAATTCACTAGAGTTATTTAGTGTTTTAAAATCAACTAGGGAAAATATTTTCACTGAGGTTTGCAAATACCATTTCCAGTTAAATAGAATTTGGAGAATTGCCAACAGCTATGCAGAATGTGTTATCCTCTTCTCTCTCACCATATTTAATTGAATTGAATGGATCCTTCCTTGTGAAGCCAATTATTAAATGCTGTTCAGAAGTAAGCCTCATCTCATGCATAGTCTCCCCTTTTGTAATAGTATTAATTGATGGCCCTAGAATAGGGTCCTGGTTATTTCATCCCTGCTTATCCTATCCTATCCTATCCTATCCTATCCTATCCTATCCTATCCTATCCTATCCTATCCTATCCTATCCTATCCTATCCTATCCTATCCTATCCTATCCTATCCTACCCTACCCTACCCTACCCTACCCTACCCTACCCTACCCTACCCTACCCTACCCTACCCTATCCTATCCTATCCTATCCTTTCCTATCCTATCCTTTCAGTTTTACAAGGCTGGTACTAATACTGTTGCCATTTTACAGTTGAGGAAGGTGAGATTCAGAGTGAGTAAACTAGTTTGCCCAAGGTTACACACCTGGAAAGTAGGAATGAGCCAAATCAAAAGCTTGTGCTTTTAAATTACCATGCTACTACCTTTCATTTTCTCTTTTATGAAGATTAGACTCAACAGTAAATTAGCAAACAGTCTAATTTACTGTTGAGTGTAATCTACATAAAAGAGGAACGGAAGGTAGTAGAGTATGGTAATGTAAAAGCACAGGCCTTTAAATTTTTAAAGCTTTGCTCCCCAGACAGCCACCCTGATCTACTGGGCAAAGAAATGCCTCAGCAAACACTGTGTGGAGCTTAGCTCCAGAAACAGAATGATGCAGCCGAGTCTCATTCCGTTTAGAAACAGAATTCCAGCATTCTGAGAAGTCACAGAGAATGCGGCATTGGTGCTGGCCAGTTACTTACAAATGTTCCTATTCTGTCGTGTATCTAAAATGTTAAGTTTTCGATGACATGCAGACTAGGACAGGGTCCTTCTGAATTAGAGAAGAATGTGTGGGAGAAGGCCTGTGAGAGATTCCGTCCCTGCAGCTCACTCACCCAGACAGCTAGGTATCCCAGGCAGAGGCCAGAAAGTCAGGGTATAACCCCTAGTAAACCTCATCCCAAGCTGCTGCCACCTCTGGAGTGCCTGCTCCCTGCAGCCCCTTCACTCCAGCTAAGTCAGGGAACTTCAACAAATACATGCTGTTCAGCAAATCATTCCTGAGTGTCTACCCTCCAGAGCTCACACTCCAGTGGGCACTGGAGCACATGATGAGCAAGACAAACACAATCCCTACCCTCCCAGGAGGTGGTGGCATCTGCACTCCCCAGCATGACCTGTCCCTCCTCAGCTCTGATCTGCCTCCTATGGCGGGTGCTCCTTTACCTCTCCTCACCGAGGAGATCTCAACTGGGCAGTGCTGACTCTATCAGAGGCTGGGTTTGCCCTTGTCTGACATCAGCGAAATAACAGTGACACCAAATGCTTTTACAGAGTCTACTTAACATGTATTAATTCATTTAATCCTACAACAAGCCTATGAGGTATATGTCCTTATCATCTGCATTTTAGAAATGAAATTGAAGCAGTCACTTGCCTAAGATCATAAAGCTAATTAAAGTGGTGAAGGTGGGATTCCAACCCAGACAGCCCAGCCCCAGAGCCCATGTACTCTGCTGCCATGAATTGGTTTTTGCATCCTGTGTTTCTTGTGGCTCTGTCTTGGCCTATTTCATTTTATTTGAGTTAGGGTCTCACTGTCACCCAGGCTGGAGTGCAGTGGCATGATCATAGCTCACTGAAGCCTGGAATTCCTGGGTTCAGGTGATCCTCCCACCACAGCCTCTCCAGTAGTTGGGACTACAGGTGTGTGCTACCATGCCTTGCTCTGTTTTGGCCCTTCTCAAATCTCTTCCTATGCTACATCCTCTCCATACATGTTTTCCTTCACTTAACTTGCTTTACCCATCCTCTCTCTGCTGCTGGCTCCAAATGTCTAGCTCTTATCTTGTATCTCCAAGAATGAACTGGACATTTTTACCTGGAGGACCCAAAGCCCATCCTGTTTCCAGTCCTTAACTCCTTCACCTTCCATTCCCACATCCAATTAGCTTCCAAGTAGCCCAGATGTCATGTCCTCTAGGAAGTCATCCCTGAACCCTCAGACAGTTAATGGGTCCTCTGTGCTAATGTAACCTTCCTGCTGCACTTATTATACTGCACTGTGACCACTATCCCCCTGGACTTTGCCACTGCAGATGGAGCCCCTTGGATGCAGGCATCGTTTTAGTCCTCTGTTTCCCAGCATAAGTGACATAAGTGAGAGGTGTTTGACAACATCTTGTTTTGAGTTATGCATAATACATTGCAGCCAACTCCACATTGGTGCTGCCCTTCCCAGAAGACTGTCCAAGCTCCTTACTTGCCCAGGGTATCTGGGAACTGCCGTACAGGAAGTAAGGCAGGATCATTTACCCTGGAGCTCACAGCCCAAGAGCTGCCTGCTTGATCTTCACCCAAGAGGCTCAGAAGGCTAGTGTTGCTGGGGAAGGCAACCAGGGGAGCCATGACGTAGAAGACCTACGGGCAGTTTGGTCTATGACTGGAAGGCTCCATTTTCCCTGAGATGATTGGCCAGCAGAGAGTGAGAGTGTGGTGGGTTTCTCATCTGCACTGGAATGGGCTGGACCCATTTTGAGGTTCTCTGAGTGAAGGACAGAACATGGATTACTCAAGTCCCCTGGATAGGGAAGCCACTGGCCATAGGCCACACTGCTTGGGAAAAGGGGACAGGTGAAGGTTGTCATCCAGGGCTACTGAGCAGGGCCACGATGTTTGGAGACCAGGCTATGATTCACTTTTGGTCTTCGGGCAGGTGTGCGCCTGTCACTGGCAAGCAAAAGTGAGCCTGGCAAGTCATTTTTTCACTTGTGGTGAAATGCAAATTTTCACCAATTAGAATGTGAATGGTGAGCAAGTAGAAGGAGACCGACAACCAGCCAACACTAATGATGGAGCAGGAAGGATAGAGCGGAAGGGAATAAAATGGTGTGCCTGTGTTGGCGTACGTTCCACTGAAAACAAATCTGTGCGAACAAACAAAGGATATTGGCATCCCATCAAGATCAATTCATCCTGGCCCCACTGGACACTGGTAGATAGAACAGACCATTAAGAAGAAGATAATTAAATCAGCAGTCTGTACAGTACAGATGTGTTGGGTGAGCATCTGTGAATGAAACACATAAGGGAATAAATCTGATGAAAACTGGGATTCTAATCTTTTCAGCTTCTCTGTTCCAGTGGGGAGAAGAGTGTATGTAATCACTGTCCTCAGGGTGAAGATCAAGCAGGCAGCTCTGGGGCTGTGAGCTCTAGGGTAAATGATCCTGCCTTGCTTCCTGTACTGCAGTCCCCAGATGCCCTGGGCAAGTAAGGCGCTTGGATAGTCTTCTGGGAAGGGCAGCACCAATGTGGAGTTGGCTGCAATGTTTTATGCATAACTCAAAAGAAGATGTTGTCAAACACCTCTCACTCATGTCACTTGTGCTGTGAAACAGAAAAACACAGGATTTGGAGCCAAAGGAATGTAGGTTCATTTCTTGGCTCTGCCTTGACTGTTTCTGTGACCTTGAGCAAGTTTCCTACCTACCCTGAGACTCTATTTCCTCACTCATAAGATGGGGATAATAAAATGCCCTGTATCATAAGGAGTGTGGTGCCCAATAAAAGGGATGATAAATATAAAGTCTCTTTATATTTATAAAGTAATAAAAGGGATGATAAATATGAAGAGCTCCGGTGCTTGGAGAGGAGTAGTATGTGCTCAATAAATGTCAACTAATATTGATAATTAAAAAATAATAAGCAGCTCCTTCTTCAAGATGTGGCACTTGTGGAAACAATGTTGGCCTTTTTATTACAAGGTCAGCTTCCCTTCACTGTTTAGCAGGGAGGGACTTTCCAAGGATTAGATTCTCCAAAAGAATGATCCTTCATTTCTTTTAAAGAAGTCAGAAAGCAGAGGCAGAGGAAAAGGGGCAAGACAAATGTTCAGAAAGAACATATCAATAGAACATCCAAGGAAAGTTGGCAGTGAAGGATGGGAAGCAGAAGAGGAAGGGATCTGGGTCAGGGCTCTCTGAGGAGGTAGGGACACAGGGACATGGCTTGGTAGGTGGGGAAGTCCTGGAAAAATAGCTGTGAGTCATAGACAGCTTCTAAAAGGGCAGCCACCCTGAGAACCCGGGGCCTTTGTCCAGGAAACATCAGGTACTCTGGACTGTGGTTATAACATTTGATGGGCTGGGATTAAACCACATCACATGACACTGGCCGTTTCAACATCTTTCTTGCTTTTTGAAAAGTTCATCATCTTTTCCAGGCAAAGAACAGACTCCAATTCTGAGTAAAAACTAACAGAGCTGTACATGAAAGGCAAAAATTCTAGGGTGTCCAGCACAGGATAAAATTACTGGATGTGCCCCACCAACTACCTAAGATATAAACAGTGGATGTCCTGCAATGAGATCATGTAACTGGGGAGTGGTAACCGCCCTGGTGGAGCAAAGCAAAGGAACTTGAGATTGACAGCTTAGAGCATGGAATTCAATTCGGGGAGTCAAACAAGGGACCAGCAGCCTGGCTGCAGTACTTCCAAGCTACACTTGGTACTTAATTTGTCTTGTTTGTTGACTGGCCTGCTTATTCATATGTGGCAACCCTCTGCAGCATTTCATTTTGAAATCTTGATGAGCAGATTGATCTGCCAATTTTGAATTATTCCCACATGTTCTGCACAAAGTAGATGCTCAATAAATATTCTGGAAACTGTTGTTATCTCTTTCTGCTCCGAAGACCCCAGACAGAAACAGATCAGCAATGTTTTGTGGTAATGTTTCCCAAGCTGTGTTTCAGGGGACATGTTCTACCCAGATGTTAAGTATTAAATATTTTGTGAAGAAAGTGTCTGGAGCCATATAACTTCAGGAAATTCTAGGATAAGCATTTTGGGAGGCCGAGGTGGGTGGATCACTGAGGTCAGGAGTTTGAGACCAGACTGGCCAACAGAGTGAAACTCCATCTCTATTAAAAATACAAAAATTAGCCAGATGTGGTGGCATGCACATGTAATCCCAGCTACTTGGGAGGCTGAGGCAGGAGAATCATTTGAACTTGGGAGGCGGAGGTTGCAGTGAGCCGAGATCACGTCACTGCACTTGCACTCCAGCCTGGGTGACAGAGGGAGACTCCGTCTCCTAAATAAATAAATAAAAAAAAGGTTTTTAAGGGCAGGATTTTTGGAGCCTTTAATATGCTAATATGCACGATAAACCTTTAAGCAGCAGCTAATATTCAATATTTCTCAAGTTCTTTTGACCATGTAATTTCTTTCCAAAGGAACATTAATTAACATTTAGAAGAACCCTGCAATATTGACAGGGGTCTCTCTGGGCTCTTTCAGCCTGAAGTGGATGTAGCAGCGGCTTGTCTCCACCAGTAGTTCAGGAGATCTTCTACCTGCACCTGGCCAAACCAAAAATACAGACCTCCTTCTCTAGAAACCGCTTGGGGTGGGTGAGTTATAGGAGGTAGAAATAGAAACAGCAGCGTAGGGTTTTATAATTGGTGTCATAAATCCAGAATCAATATGTCATTGGAGGAACTCTAAAACCAAGACACGAAGGAAGATTTTTCTTTAGACTCCAAAGTGAGGAGATGAAGGCCAACTGTTATTTCATAGCCAAGGCTGTCATGAAGGAATAATCCAGACAGCTGACCAACTTTTAGCTATGTGGTTCTACTACATAATGAAACAATGAATGAATCAATGGACTGTAGAATGTTTGAATTGGAAAAGACTTTAGATATTATTTAGTCCATTTCTCTTATTTGATAGATGAAGAAACAGAGAACCAGAGATGTTAGGTGACTTGCAAAAGTCACCCAGTTAGTGAGTGGTAATGCTGAGGCTAGAGCCCAGATGTCACCTCGGGACACCCTACAGTCATAACTTGCTGAGTTTTTCATCTCTGTGAAGACAGACTGATACATCGCCACCTGCCCTCCCTGTGTGGGCCTTCATAGGCAGGCTCACTAGGTGAAGAAGTGGCAGATAAGGAAGACAAGGAGAGCTGGGAGCAGCAGCAATTACTAGAGCACTAACCTCAGATGGCCTAAGAGATGCGGGCAGTGGGTCCCAGTTAGGCAAAAGCCAAGGAACAAAAGGGAGAAGAGTCCAGGCCATGAAAACAAGGGTGTCCAGCCTAGGGCCTCCCACAACACAGCTCTCAGCAGGCTGAACGGAGTCCAAGAGATGGCAGTGGCAGCAGACTTGTCTGCAGAATTTCAGATATGCTGGCCTTGAACTTTTCCCCTCTAGCTTCAGCCAGAATGTACCACCAGCTGTGCCCTGCAGACTGGGCTACAGAAGGGAAAGGGCAGAGGAGAATGGAGGTTTGGGGAAGAATTCTAGAAGGGAGGCCCCAATAAGGAAAACAGGAGAAATAATGGCGCCATTGCTATTTGTCTTCATTAGGAATGGCCAGAGAGGGAGAAACCAAAGGAAGAAAACTTTCTCTGCTTCCTAGAAGAGAGGAAGCTGGCAGGAAGAACCCTTCAGGGAAAATTCTGGCTAGGATCTGTTTTAGGAAAGGAGGGAGCAGCTGCTCACCAGCTGCTGATTATGGGCTGGAGACCCTGATTAACAGCTCAACAGGCACAAAGCCAAGGTTAAAAGTCACAGGAATTGAAAGCCTAGGACGTGGGGAGGCTGAAGTGAACCTCAGACCAGCAGAGGAAGGGGATTTATTTTGGAGACTGGGGCCATGCAGCTGGCAGGACTTGAGTGATTTTGGTGAGCAAGCTCAAGTTAAAGCCTGCTTCTTTTCTTCAGGGTGGTCAGTTTAAAAAGTTCAGGGGTGTGTTGACAGTTCCTGCAAAAGTGACAGATCTGTTTGGGAGCCTAGGGGTCTGATAATTTAGGGGTCACAAAGATCCTCAGAGGGAATGGGGGCCAAATACCAGCCTTGCTTTTTTTTGCAAAGAAAGGGTGACTTTTAACCTCAGAGGAGTAAAGTCATTGTACATCTGGCTCAAGAAATCTCTTTCAAGAAACATTTACTTGGGAAGTGCTTATGGCATAGATAATAGAAACAGAAAAGTAAAAAAATAAAAATAAAAAACCCATTGAAATCTTAAAACATGACATCTTATACCAATAACAAACAACAAACAAAAAAACAACAAACAAAACCAAAGCCATAAAAAAAAAGATCATGTTTTTGGTCTGTTGACTGGACAAATATTCTGTACTAGATGTGTAGGGTAGGCCAGGTGTGAAGTCAGAGGTGCTGGCTGCAAGTCTCAGCTCTAGTATCACCAATTGTGTGACACTGAGTCAATTACTTAATCTCTCTTCTATGCCCTTCAGTTGAAAGCAGGCTATGAGCAACACCTACCTTACAGAACTGTGGGACTAAAGGACATAATATGAAAGTGCTTTTACATACTTAAGCCCACAGTTGAAAGGTTAGCCAATTTTACTAATATTAATAGGCACACAGTCAATGATTTCTAGATAATGGCATTTGATTTTGTGAGGGATCTGCATTGAATTGTAGTGTTTCTTTGAATTTGGAAATTACAGTTTTTGAAGTGTCTTATTACATGTCCCTTGCTGTTCCACCACTTAGTCGCTCCCCAGTCTCTGTGTTGGATAGCATTATTTCTTACATTCATTCATAGAACATACCTACATTATAGCCAACCTCATGCTTGGAATTCTATGCTTTTATGTCTTTTTTGGAAGAGGTAAGAAATTTGTAAATGATATTTTTATGCCCATGAGGTACTATAGGCAAATTGACATCTGCAAAGCAAATTTTGCTATGAGTTGATGAAAGCTGAGTATATAAAACAAAGAATATCTGAAAACTATTTGCATATAAGATGGACTAGAAGATTTATTTCTATTTTCTCCTATTTTTCAAAGTGCTGGAAAAATCAAAACTTAAATGTTTTCATCAAGTATTACCTGAAACAAAACTGGCAGGCATACGTATAATTTTCCTTTGAACTCTAAGTTACTAGACTCCAGTGTTCTGTCAAATATACCCCAACACCTGTAGCACATAAACTCAGGCCTAGATTTCCTAAAAATGCTGGACATGTTTTAGTATTTTAATGATAAAACCCAGATGTCCTGTTTTACGTGCCCTGGAAGAAAAGAAACACACAACCTTACACAGAACTCTCACCATTTTAAATCTGATTAAACTCTACGCCAAACAAGGAGTGGAAAGAGTATCATGTTTGTACAAACAATCCTTTAAACAGTATTTTTCAAATCCACTTAAATGTTCTAGAAAACTTCTGAAATGTGAATCAGCAATATTTATTTACATTCCACCCCTGGACTGAAGTATTAGTTTGGGGTCGTGTCTTGGTACTTGGAGCAGGAATTGTGATGATTAGTTTGGTTCTCCAACCTGTGTTTTGAGGCCCACGTGCAATGAGCCCCACTTTGGTCACTTATGCATATGTCAATACTATTTAGAGCCCAGTGATTCTTAGATGTAGCTTGGTTTCAGAACCACCTGGGAGAGTTTCTTCAAAATATCCCATTGTAGGCTCCACAGTTTAGTGTCTGATTCAGTAGATCTGGGGAGGGGAGTAGGAATCTGTCCTTACATCAAGTTTTCCTAAGTGATTCTAATAAAGCCTTGTGTTTGGGAATCACTGATTTAGGGCCCTGGCTATTTACAACCTTAAATGTGCATGGGGATCTTATTAAAATGCAGATTATGATTCAGTGGGTGGGGGTAGGAGCAGAAGATTCTGCAGTTTCAATAAATTCCCAGATGACACTGATGTGCTGGTCGGAAGACCACGCTTTGCATTTTGTTCTTTTCTGTCTCTTGCAATCTGGAATAGTTCCTCTGCTGTTCCCTGTCTTTCATGTCTTTATGTAATTTCAAAGATTACAGGCCTTACATTCTGTAGGACGGCCCTCAGCCTGGGTCTATCTGAGGTTTCATGACCAGACTTAGGTGATGCTGTCCTGGCAGAAATACTCAGAATGAAGTTGGGCTCTGCTTGGTGCATCACCCCAGAGGGTACAAGATGTGGAGCCTTTGCACCACTGGTGATGTCAATCTTGATCACCTGGTCAGGTTGGTGTCTGCCAGGTGTCTCTGCCACATGGTTACCATTTTCCCTCTGGTAATTTATTAGTATTTGTGAGGCACTATTCTAGGAATGCACTAATATCCTACAATTGACATACCCTCTACTACCTGCCTTCATTGATAAATACCACCAGAATCAGCCACCTCTATGACAGCTACCAAATGGTGATTTATATTTCCTTCATGATTTCTATATTTATTAGTTTCATTCTTCAATAAGAAAGAGCAGTCCCTTGTCTTCCATTTATTTGTTCACATATTCACTTAAATTGGCATAGTCAAATGGATTATAATTTTTTTCACTCTATTGGAATCCATTACTCTATTTATTTTGAAGCTTAAATGATCCCAAAGTGGCACCTAGTCCTTTTGATATGTTTCCACCATCATTGGAACATTTCCTTGGTTTCTGGCAAAACAAGATATTTCAGGTTTATCTTTAAGTTTCCCTTCCCCAGCCACGGAATCAGCAATTTCCTCCAAGAAGCCCTGGTTTCTCTTAAGTAAAGAATGGTATTTAGAATCCAATATCTGTGTGCTTAATGTGCTCATTGCTACTGGAGTGCCATTGCTTTGAGGTTTCCTAGGCAGACAGAGCTTGAAAAAAAAGTCTACACACACACACACACACACACACACACACACACACACACACACACACACGTAACTATTCCCTTATTTATCTGTGTATATAGATTATAATAGCATACATTCATAACGAAATCTACATTTCAAATTTAACATCTCAAAGTTCTTTCTAGCCTTTTTCCTTTTTGTGTTTGTAAGTAGCATTTCCAATAGTAAGAAGCCTGGCTTTTATATAGTTATCCTAAATATATTTGCTTATTTACTCATCAATTTAGTTATCTGCTCACAGTAACCAATGTCCCAACCATTTGGGCCTTCCCTTCTGTCTCCCAGCTGTGTGTCCCCTTCTCTACTCTGCATCCTTGCATGCTGGGGGCATGCTCCTGACGTGTCACTGATGTGCTTCTGTGCAGCTCCCACATCCCTCCCCACATCAGCCAGGGCTGCCCTCCATGCTGGGAAACAAAGGGAAGAGGGAATGGAAGATGGGAAAATTGCTTGTTCTTTGTAAATTGTTCACTAGTGTCTTACATTTGAGCTACATACAATGGTTAATAAGTTTATAATTGTGAAAGTAAATTTGACCTTTTATTAAAGCATTTACTAGTGAAAAAATAAACATCAAAACATTTTAAACATATTGTATGTTTGTGTGTGCATGTATGTGACAGCTGTACTTTAAAGTTGTAAAGAACTTTAGAGGTCTCTTATTTAAATGGTTTCAAATTTGGGGGCCTGGAGGCTTTATGGGAACACTTTCAGTACAACACTGATTAAGAGCTGGTCTGGAATAAAGAGAGGCTGGGGAAAAAGTGAGGTTCAAGGAATATTCCCTAGGGCTCCTCGGAGCAGCATGTCAACACCCCTGGCCTGTTCCAACCCCTCAAGCTCTAAACAAGAGAAGACAGGCTTTACCAACTACTTTGCTATTTGCTGATAGTAGTTTCAAATGTTTGACCTTAGAGATTTGTCCACTGTCCACGGTGGATGCGTGGCCAAAACCACCCACAGGGCCAAGCTGTACCCAGTAGAATAAGAGAGAGCAATGGAAGAGTATCAACCACAGTACATATATCAACTGGGCTGAATGACAGAAACAAGTCAGAAAAGGACACATGCAATTTAATCACAACTTTCAGTGACTTCCCATACCATTGTGGGTAAAATTGAAAGCACTTACAATGACCTACAAACTTTACAGATTGGGTCCTCTGGCCTCCTCTCCTGCCACTTCCTTTCATGTCCTGCACAGCTTACCCCACCTCAGTCACACTGACCCTCTTCCTGTTCCTTGAATATGCCAGACACGCTTTACACAGGGCACCAGCACTTATGGTTCCCTCTGCCTAGAATGTTCTTCCTTCACGTGTCCAGATAGCTCATTCCCTCAACCCTCTCTTCGTTACTCAAATACCAGCTTCTCAGTAAGGCTTTCCCTCACCACTCGACTTGAGGTTGCAAGGACTACTCCTCCCCAACACTTCCCATCGCTCTGCCTTGCTTTATTTTCCTCCCTGGCACTTATCATACCGTAAATTTATCTTATTTCTCTTATCCGTCTCCATCTAACTGCAATGGAAGCTCCATGTGGGTAGGGATTTTTATTTGTTTTTTTCATTGCTGGATCCCTAGAGCCTAAACAGTGCATGGCACACAGTGGGCACTCAGTCAATATTTCTAGAAGAATGACTGAAAGAGCAAACAAAGGATATTCCAAAGGAGAGGCCTCAAGAAGTGACCAAAAGTGGTGGCCAACTGACGACAGGAGGAAGACCTCACTTCCAATTATCCTGGATCAAAAGAGTGGTTTTTGGCAGCCTGCCTCTGACACATAATTCTAGTTGACAGACGAACCATTTAGAGATCTGCAGATGCATTTTGGGGCTGCTCATCCTGGAAAGGGCATTAGGATGTTGCCATGAACACAACAAAGTGTTTTAAAGAGGCCACCATCCATTTGTTTCCTAGTTGAGGTGGCCAGTTGGCAACTTCTGCCTTCCGACTCTTGCCAGCTGGTCCTCTTTTCCATGTTCTATTTGTTTAGTCATTCAACAAATATTTGTAGAGAAATGTCTAAGTGACAGGGCTGCCCCATGGCTTCATGTGCATAACTTTATTTTATTCACATGCAGCTGTACTTTATTTTCATTCTCTCTCTTCCTCCCCACCTCCACCAGTCTTTGGTTTAATCTTTAATATTGAAAGTAATACACACTTGTAAAACAAAGATCCAATATTATAACATTCTCTACGGTAGGAGATGAAATCCCCTCCCTCTCCCTTCTTCCCCACTATTATTACCATAATAATAAAATTTCTTGGCCCTCTCTGCAGGTAGACAGGTGAGAGTCCCCTGGGGAATGGAAAGGTAGTGGAAGGGAGAAATTTCACAAACCAAGATTACTTTTGCATATTAAAGGACTTGCAAGGAATCTCAATTTTCAGCTGTCTGTAGCATGTCACATTTGTCAAAAGCTTGGCTAAGGCAATTGATATTCAAGAAAAATATTCTAAAGGTCATGCCAGGTATTCATTCTTTAGATTTTCTAAGCTCTATCCTTATGCCAAGTAAGACTGTCAGTGAGCAACATACCTGAACTGGATTACTTTAGCTCCCCATATCATATCTTCAGAGAGTCATGCTTTTGAATTATGTCTTTTTATTAATGACCAATACAAAATATGGCCAAAAGGAAAATGCTTTTGCCAATGTTTCTGCCCTCAAAACTGTTCTTTAAGATACCACCATTTTCTACGGGACACATCATTTTCTTTCTTCCTTTTTTTTGAGATGGAGTTTTACTTTGTCACCCAGTCTGGAGGGCAGTGGTGCGATCTCGGCTCACTGCAACCTCCACCTCCTGGGTTCAAGCAATTCTCTGCCTCAGCTTCCCAAGTAGCTGGGATTACAGGCACCTGCCACCACGCCTGGCTAATTTTTTGTATTTTTAGTAGAGATGCAGTTTCACCATCTTGGCCAGGATGATCTCAAACCCCTGACCTCGTGATCCACCCGCCTCGGCCTCCCAAAGTGCTGGGATTACAGGCGTGAGCCACTGCACCCGGCCAGGACACATCATTTTCTAATTCTTTCCAGAGTTCTAGAAGGTAGCTTGGAGTTTCTGATGATTGGATGTGCTGATGCTTTTTGCCTTCTTTCTCTCCTTCCTCTTCTTTTACCTGCTCCTCCAACTCCTTTTCTTTTTCAGATAATGAGAATGATATAATCTATCATATCACCCTTTTTGCCTAGGCTGCCAGGAATCTCTGCCCAACTTTTTTGTCAATGGAAGCATGTTTCCTTTGCCTAGGCATTCTTTCTGGCACTATTCTAGCTTTTTTATTCTACCATTTAAAAAACCTTCCCCCAATTTTTTTTTTATTTTTTGCAAATACAAAGAGACATAAATAAATGTATTAACAAAGAGTCCAATGCTGATATTTTACAATTTACAGGTAAGGAGAAGAAGGCCCTGAGAGGTTGCCTTTGCTATCAGCCACAAACGACTAGTTAGAAGAAACTTTCATACTAAAATCTGAGGGTTCCTGCCCTTTCCATTACCTGATGCTGTTTCAAATTAGAGACTAATATTTTTTCTGCCTTCACAGGTTGTGGATATTCACTCAGCATGTTTTCCTTTATGTCCTGCTCTTGGAAAGGGAAGCCAAGTCTGTGGCCTATTTGCTCTTTTCTTCATCATCATCAATGCACAAGGCCAGCAGAGTCCAGGAAGGAGAGAGAGATGTTCTCACCTCTTTGTATTTCTGCTTATGTAGGCTCAACCCCAGCAACCTATCTAACCCATTCAGGAGTTCAGATATAATAAAGGGGACATGGATGAAATATCTTTGGGAATGAAGGTGTTCCTGAGTATTGCATTTTTCTTGAGAAGTGTGAGGTCATCAAAAAGAAAAAAACATTGAGTTTAAGGCAAGTTGAAGAACTCTATATTTCAAAGTTTACAACATGATAGTTTATAATCTCAAACCAAGTTTGGTCAGCTGGATTTTAAACGAATAATTTCTGCTTAAAACATGAATATGAAGTAAAAGTTCCTGTTCGGACTTTTATGCTTCCTTGCATGGAAATATGTAGCAAATGTAAAGATGGGTCCAGGAATGCTAACTTGGATAAATATGCAGGGTGATCTGATAGGAGTTCATAAGAGCCATGGAGGAGGGGGTCACAGTTGGGAGCAGAATGTGACAGAGCCATGATCCATCTGCAGCACCACTGTGTATAGGGGCTTTGGAGGCACAGAAACTTCCCTGAATTCTAGTTCTCCTACTTACCAGAGCTCAGACATGTTTTCTAAGTTCTAAGTTTTCCAAATCCTGTAAATTGAGAATGACCTAAGGAGTGTGCAGAGTATTTAAAAAGGCTTCACATACGCGTGAAGCACATAGCACCATGCTGGCTTGCAGAAGTGTTCAACTAATTGTAGCTATTATCACCTAAGTCAGGTTAGAGCAACTATTGAAGTCAGACAATAACTATTTCATGTAACCAATTAAATAACCAACCAGGAAAGAATCACAAAGAAGAATCCGAGAGGATACAGTAGTTATAGAACGTACTGAACAGGTGCTGGTACTTTTAGCAGAGGACAGACTTAACCCCCTGGGGCTGAAGTAGCTGCAGAGATGTCAGTTTTCAGAATGAAACTGTGATGAGCCACACTTAGGTCAGGATGAATCAAATCAATGAATAAACTCTGTATCTGGTCATTGTCTAACTCTGCCGCATTTACACACCTTGCAGCCAAGGGGCCAAGGTTTCCTCACATTGTCATCAAGACATAAATGGCCAACTGAGCATACAACATGATAAGGTGCCTCCATAGAGTAATAATGGGGCAAAGAACCTAGGCACAGCTCAAGGAGAAGAAACCCTGACAAATGCGGTTGGCAGCCCTGAGCCTTGTGAATTAGGAGTCGGGGTAGTGTCAGCTTCTATGGGAGGTGGTGGTAAAGTTCTTGGCTCAGTTTTGTCATAGACAATGATCCGGGTCTGAAAGTAAAAACATCTTGCCAGAAACTTTCTGTTACAAGAAGCTCTCTAGAAAGCAATGAAAGAATAAACTGCTACATATCCTTTAAAGGCATCACTATTATCTTGGCGGGGGTGGGGTAGAGGGAAGGGTAATTGCAGCCAGGAATAAATAAAGATGATAAAAGGAATATGGGAGTTTTCCTTTGTGTAAAAAGTCTTGATTGATGGAGCTAGATAGTTCAGCCATTTATCATGTGGATATATTCTACACGTGGCAGTCACATTAAACACATGTTGTTCTATAACATCTGTAAGTTGATGCTATTTGTACCCTTGCTCTTATTTGTTAATTCGAAAAGCAAAACAAAATAACCACACACACACACACAAAAAATCCTAAAACCAAGCTGGATTTTGTCTTTAACTTGGCAGAAAGAGTGGCCTCTGATTTTGTGCCTCATATTTTGAATGATTATCTGCTAGATTTTTATTTTTTGCCAATTCATTCTCCATATTTATTTAAGTCTTAGGAAGGAAATGCCCCCAAAATATGGTCATCTTTTTCACTGGGTATCTCAATGAAGAGCAATTTTAAAAAATTGTAATAAATGTTTCACTTGGGACTCACATAATTCATTGTCATACAACCTTTAAAATAACATGTTAGGCTGGATGCGGTGGCTCATGCCTGTAATCCCAGCACTTTGGGAGGCTGAGGCAGGCGGATCATGAGGTCAGGAGATCGAGACCATCCTGACTAACACGGTGAAACCCCATCTCTACTAAAAATACCAAAAAAATTAGCCAGGCTTGGTGGCGGGTGCCTGTGGTCTCAGCTACTCAGGAGGCTGAGGCAGGAGAATGGCGTGAACCCAGGAGGCGGAGCTCGCAGTGAGCCGAGATCGCACCACTGCACTCCAGCATGGGCGACAGAGTGAGACTCCGCTCAAAAACATTAAAAACTTCATTAAGATTAAACTGAAATTCTTCAGAGAATATTTTTTCAGTGGAGCAAATGCTGCAACCTAAGTGGCAGCATTTCTTACTTGGGTATAGCACTTTATGGTTCACAAAGAACTTCTGCTACACCGCCTCACTTCTATTTCTATCTGTACCACAATCCTGAGTGAGTGGTAGGGTAGGGACGGCTGTCTCATTTACAAATGAAGAAATGGAGATTTTTTGACAAGGGCCGGTATGGATGTGGAGCAACTAGAATATTTTTAGATTTACAGAAAAATAGCAAGAATAGTACAGAGAATTCCCATATTCTTGGCACCCAAGTCCCTGTGTATTAATGTCTTAGGTTAGCATGATACATTTGTCACAATTAAGAAAATAATATTGATGCATGACTATGAACTAAATTAACTTTATTGGTTATGTCTCAGTTTTTACCTAATGTCCTTTTTCTGTTCCAGGATCCCACGTCACCTTCAGTCATCAGGCCTCTTTAGGCTCCTCTTGGCTGTAACAGTTTCTTAGGCTTGCCTTATTTTTAATGACCTTGACATTTTTGAGAATTATTGGTCATGTATTTGGTAGAATGCCCTTAACTTGGGATTTGACGACTATTTTTCTCATGGTTAGACTGGTTTAAGGTTTTGTGGGAGGAAGACCACGGAGGTCAAGTGCAATTCCCATCACATCATATCCAGGGCACACACTATTAACAGGATGTGTCCCTGTTGATGTTGACCTTGATCACCTGGCTGAGGTCATATTTCTCAGCTTTCCTCACTGTAAAGTTACTAATTTTTACTCCCTTTCCCTACTGTACTTCTTGGAAGGAAGTCAATATGCATAGGTCATACTTTAACGAGTAGGGAGTTAGGCTCCACCTCCTAGAGGGTGGAGTATTTATGAGTTATTGGGAATTCTTTTGCACAGATTTGTCTATTCTGTTTCATTTATTCTCCACCATTTATTTATTCAATCATATCAGTATAGAGTCAAGAATATTTATTTTATACTTTTGGTTATAATATATTTCTCCTTTACTTTGTCTTGCATGTTGCTCCAGCTTTGGCCATTGGGAGCTCTTTCAGTTTGGTTTGTCTCTTTGACACACCCCATCACTTGTGTTTCTGTTCAAGTACCTCCTTACTGCCTGGCACTACCAGATGCTCCAGGCTCAGCCTGTATATCTTCTGCCTTAGTCCTACAACCAGCCATTTCTCCAAGCAGCCCTGGTTCCTTTTAATTGGAGAATGGTTTTAGAAACCAAGATCTGAGCACAAGGTGTCCTTGTTGCTACTGGGATGTCAGTTGTTTGTACGCCCTCTCAGATGACAGAGCAAGGGAATATATGTATGTTATACTAACCCGTGTATATACGTGTATCTATAGATATTTCTGTATGTAACCATCTTTGTAACACACTAAGAATTAGTCCATTCTGATGTTAAGGAGGTAACTTCTGGCTTGTTTCTTACACCTTTTAGTTTCTAACATGGAAAACAGTGATTTTTAAATTTGAAAAAAGTTGAAATTAGTGCTTTGTCAGTTTTATCACCAACCCTCCCACACTCACCATAGTGGAGCATATTAGCCCTCTTTGCTGCTGTGCAGTCATCCTCAGTGCCTTACCCTGGGGACACTGCCTGGTTAGGGCTGTCTTTATTTTTCCCACAGCATGTCACACTGTCATGCTGACTCCATTCCTGCCGACTTTCATCACACAGGGTCATTTTTCTTGACAAAACTGACTCACGCTTGATGATTTACATCTTGGTCATTTATTCATTTCTGTGAAAAGTTCAAAAACTGGAGCCAAAACAAACTCCACAATGCATCTAAGGCAAAACTTCTTGCTGTCTAAGACTTGTTATAACTCATTTTGCCAAGATGTAGGGGAAAAAATGAAACATTTAGCTCATGTGGGAAACAAGTTTTGCATGGAAGTGAGCATGATCTCTATCAGCCTAAGTGGCAGCATTTCTTACTTGGGTATAGCACTTTATGGTTCACAAAGCACTTCTGCTGCACCGCCTTACTTCTATTTCTATCTTTACAACAATCCTGAGTGAGTGGTAGGGTAGGGACTGCTGTCCCATTTACAAATGAAGAAACGGAGATTTTTCACAAGGGCTGGTGTGGATGTGGAGCAACTGGAATGTTCACACATTGTTGCTGTGAATGCAAATGACACAGTCACTTCACATAACACTCTGTAAAATAATTTAGTATCTACCCAAGAAAAAACCTACATTCATCTATTTGGGAATGTTTTTAGTGGCCAATTAATAATGGCATAAAAGCTGAAAATGAATGTCCTTCAACTGGTAAATGGATAAATAAACTATGGTAGATTCATATAATGACATGCTACTCAGAACAAATTATTGACACATACAGTAACATTGAAGGATTTCATTTTTCTTGTTTTTTGAGACAGGGTCTCACTGTCACCCAGGCTGGAGTGCACTGGTGTGACTTTGGCTCACTGCAGCCTCAACCTCCTGGGCTCAAGTGATCCTCCTACCTCAGCCTCCCAAGAAGCTGGGACTACAGGTGCATGCCACCATGCCTGGATAATTTTTGTATTTTTTGTAGACAAGAGGTTTTGACATGAGGTTTTGCCCAGGCTGGTCTCAAATTCCTGAGCTCAAGCAATACTCCCACCTTGGCCTCCTAAAATGCTGGATTAACAGGTGTGCACCACCATGCCTAGCTGAGGGATTTCTAATGCATCATTCTAAATGAAGAAAGCCATGCTCAAAAGACCACCTACTGTAAAATTTTATTTCTACTACATTCTGTCAAAGACAAAAAGGATAAAAATAGAAATCGGATCCCAGATGTTTGAGGTAGGGGAGGAATGACTACAAAGGAGGCAAAAGGAACTTTTGGGATGAAAAAGCTCATTCATTTGAGCTACAATGGGATCAGTATCATCCCTTTGTAATGATATTCTCTATCCTGATACTGGTGGTCATTACACAACAGTATGCATTGTCAAAGTTCAAACTGCATGCCAAAAGGGCAAATTCTATTGTATGTAAATTATACTTAAATTTTAAAAAGGAAAGAAGATAACTGAAAAGGGGAGGGTGAAAAGAAAGATTCAAAGAAGCTAATTACCTATTAAGCAACTTATTCATAGTTGCCAAATAGAAGCAGGAATTGAGCCTAGATCTTCTACTTTCCAGTCCAGACTTCGTCTGTTGAAAATGAACACATATCCAGGAAAAAACTGATTTTCTCTCTACCTTATTTATACACATAATCCCAGACAGACTGGGAACCCTAAGTGCTGATCCCTCTCTTCTTGTTCATACTTGGAAGTGGGCTCTTACTTCCCCTACCTAGCATACACATTCATATTCAAAGACTTAGAATGACAACAGCCAATCTATAAAGAATGACATTATATCTTTTTTTTTTTTGGTGGGGGGGGGTGTTCATCAGTTCATCCAACAGGTTTCATCATCAGCTCTTTTATGTTCTACCCTGCACATATTCTTAATTTTTTTTTTTTTTTTTTTGAGATGGACTCTTGCTCTGTCGCCTGGGCTGGAGTGCAATGGCACGATTTCGGCTCACTGCAACCTCTGCCTCCCGGGTTCAACTGATTCTCCTGCCTCGGTCTCCCATGTAGCTGGGATTACAGGCTCCTGCCACCATGCCCAGCTCATTTTTGTATTTTTAGTAGAGGTGGGGTTTCACCAGGTTGGCCAGGCTGGTCTTGAACTCCTGACCTCAGGTGATCCACTTGCCTCGGCCTCCCAAAGTGCCAGGATTACAGGTGTGAGCCACTGCACCCAGCCAAGAATTAGATTATATCTTAATGTCATGCTTCATTGTCAGAAATATTGCCAGAAAATATCTGAACAGAGATTTATCCAAAGAAGATATACAAATGTAAGCACGTGAAAAGATACTCAACATCATTAGCTATTTAGGAAAATGAAATCAAAACTATGAGGTATCACTTCATACCTACTAGGATGGCTGTAATAGAAAAGACAGAGACTCGCAAGTGTTGATAGAATTGTGGATAAATCAGAACCCTCATACATTGTTGGTGGGAATGTCAAATGGTGCAGCCATTTTGGAGCAGTCTGGCAGTTCCTCAAAATGCTAAACATTGAGTTTTATGACCCAGCAATTCCCGTCCTACGTACATACCCAAGATAAATAAAAACACATGCTCAAAAATTTTTACTTGAATTTCATAGCAGCACTATTTGTAATGGCCAAAAAGTATACACAATTCAAATGTCCATCATTATTTATACCAATAAACAATATGTGGTATACGTACATAATGAAATATTATCCAGCCATAAAAGAAATGAAGTACGGATTCATGCTACAATGCTGATGAACCTTGAAAACAGTATCTTAAGTGAAACATGCCAGAGACAAAAGGCCACATATTGTGTGATTCCATTTATTCAAAATATCCAGAATAGGCAAATCCATTGAGATAGAAATGAGATCAGTGTTTTCCAGGGGCTGTGGTTAGGGAGGAATAGGGAGTGGCTGCTAGTGGGTATGTGGTTTCTTTTTGGGGTGATGACCATATCCTAAAATTGATTTATGGTGATGATTATACAAGTCTATAAATATGTGAAAAAAACCACTGAACTGTATACTTTAAATGTATGTATTATACAGTACGTGAATTATATCTCAATAAAACTGTTACAAAGATCAAACAGAAAGCAACAGGCAAATCAAAAAGATGTGTTGTGTAGAAAGTACAATGCTTTCTCTACTTCTAGCAACACATCTAGAAGGGGTGGGGATTGGGGGTTCTGGGCTGGTGAGACCACCTCATTATACCTGAGTGGGGTCCTTTCTCTCAAAGTCTTTTTTTATTTTTAAATTTATTTAAATTTATTTATTTTAGAGATGGGTCAGCAAAGCCCAGGCTGGTTTTGAACTCCTGGCTTCAAGTGATCCTCTTGACTTGGCTTCCCAAAGTGCTGGAATTACAGGCATGAGCCACCATGCCTGGCCCTCTCTAAGTCTCGCACCTGAAAGGCAGCTTATAGATCCTACTCTCCCATTTTAAAAGGCTCTCCCCCAATTCTTAGCTGGGGCTACAGTTGCTTCTTCTCTGAGGGCACTGCCCAGCTGTGACAATCAGGCTGAGGGTAGATCAGACAGGAAATCATTATCTCAAGGGAATGAAGAAGAGAACACTTTATGCTATAATATATAGGGTATAGCAACAGCAAAACCCTCACTGTAACCCTCACCCTACAGAAGGCAAGCCCCTGAGCCCACAGTGAAGGCGTATAGCAAGGCGGTAGTGTATATAGGTTACTTTGGATTCAGTATTACTTACAATGCACCTTATACATTAAGTATCAGAAGATTATAATAGCAATAGACGACTTTTATTGATCACAACAACCCTAACTAGAAGGAAATACTATCATCATTTGACAGGCTGGCAAAGGAAGGCAGAGAAAGACTTAGTAACTTGTTGTAGATCATATAAACAATGCAGCCGGGATTCAAACTGAGAGTTCAAACTCCAGAGTTTAAAATCTAAGGAGCATTAGGTATCATCTGGCCTAATTCCTTATCTTATGGGGCAGAAACTGATGTTTAGAGGGGCTGAAAGATTTGATCAATATGACACAGCTGGTTAGAGACAGAACAAAAGGCCTAGACTCATAATCCTGTTCAAAGTTCCCCTGACCTCTTTTAGATTTATAGTACAGATATCAAAGAAATTCCCAAAAGTCAGGATTTCATACTCATACTCCAGAGTTATCTAACTATTAGAGATAACTACTAGCATTACCTAATAGTCCTAAAACTATTACAAGCAGGTGGGCAAGTATTGCTTTCTCAAGGATTTCTAAGAAAGAAGTCTTCAGAATCTTCAGGGAGTTACATGAACGTCATGATCTTTTTCTATTAGCTTCAACATCCCAGAGAAAGGAAACCACCAATGTGAAGTGTTATCCTCCTACAACATGAGTTGTGTCATATCATTCCTCTTAAAAAAAAAAAGAAAAAAAAAGGAGCCCCTAACTCTTAGGGTGACATTCCTAGATCCAAACTTCTGTTTCTATTTCATCTCTCATGTCTCTTTGCACAGGGACTTCTTTCTTGTTTGGAGAAGGACTGGATCTCCAGGGTTTGGGCACTTAGTCCCCAAATCACCAACTCTGAGAACTGGAAGAGCCCTGTTAGAAATCTGGACCTGCCCATTGCCCCTTCTCTCTAAGGCAGTGACTCTCAGCTTGGGAGGAGCTGATGACAGTCTTGGACAGCAGGGTAGCTAGAGGAGGGAGAACATGTGATGTTTCTAAAGTGCATATTCAGCATTCTAAGTGCTTTTATTCATGCTAGCGAATCTATTTTGAAGTTTCAAATCATATTAAATGTGGATACGAGGTTTTATTCTTTTACATTCTGGGTTAAAGAGTGTTGAGAAAACTTTACTTTAGATAAAGTTTCTATAGTCTACAAATCCAGATAAAGACAATAGAACCAACCCTAATATCAGCACCACTATCTACCACCTTCGTAATCATTCAAGGAGTTCAAAATGGTGGCCCCTGTTTCCCCCAAACTTCTTGATAGCCTCTAAATGGAGTTTAAAATATGATAGTATTGGAAGCAAGGAAAATTTTCTTATCTGTTCTAAAAGTAAGTCATTCCAAGCTATTAGCTGCCTAGAATTATTATCATCATCGTTAGTCATTGAGTGCTTGATTCAGGTTCAATCACCTTGGTAAACACATTTCCTCAAATTGTCTTTTAATTCTTGCAACATCCCTATATATAGATCAATGTTATAAGCACCACTTTACAGATGAAGAGACTGAGGAATACAATAGTTAGGAAACTTGCCTGGAGTCACACAGAAAGTAAGCAGTGAGCCTTGGATTTGAATTCAAACCTGAGCCAGCGCTCTTACCCAGGGCTACTGTCTTGTGCACTGTGTGAACAGCGCCCTCTGGAATTGTGCAGAGTCTTTGCCTCTTCCTGCACAATCCAACAGTGAATCATCCAGGTCGACAGATGTAAAAGGGGCATGAAGCGATTAATGGGGAGAAAACAGGACAGCCACATTGCAGAGACAAGCCTTGAATGTGGTTAAAATGCCTGGACACCACCTGGTCAGCAGTGAAGAGCTACTAAAAAATTAAGAGCAGAGAGCTATCTCTTAGTATTGCCAGAGGGACAAAGAATGAATGTGAAAAGCAAATGAATGAATGTAACCATTTGTTAATAGTTGTTGCGTAATTCCCCATGAAGAGGATGGCAGAAACTAGGCAAAGTAAGACATTTGGTTCTGGATGGAATTTTATTAGCAGGATATCTGGTTCTCTAATTGGCATAGATAACAAAAAGTCAATTGTATTTGACTCCCTAATCTTGCCTTGTTTGGAGTAAGAACAGTAACTAAGTTTCTGTATCTAGCTTGAAATTCCACTTGAATACCATTATACTTTAAAACAGTGTGAAGCAAACATCTTTTGACTGTTAAGAGATGTTAATAAAGAAATCACACTGTAAAATGTAATAAAAAATGCTTAAAAAAAGACAATTTCATACCACACTTTCTGTGACTTTAGCCTGCTTATCTCATCCATTGGTTGGTGACCAAGCTATTGAGCACCCAGCAGGGAAGCCCGCCTGGTGTTTATATGACAGTAGAGAGAATTAGTTTCAACTTACTTGCAGAAGTGGATTTCAGAGGAAGGGATTTGACAAAGTTGTTAAACCCAGTAGAGTCTGAAGAGGAAAGCTGGGATGATGATGGAGCTGAGCACTGTCATTTTGAAATTGGTTTGGGCCCCCAGAGTATAAATACACCTCAGTATTTTTGTTAGGATTGCCAGAAAATCAGCAAGTGCTCACTTTCTTTTGCCAACAAAAGCATGACTCTCTGTGCAAAAATTTTCTGCACATTCTATAAACAAGAACATTCAGAAAATCCCTCTTGCTGAGAGATATGACAAGAGATATATTAAACCATGCTGTAAAATAAAGCAGATACTGAGTATACCACTGGGTTCATCAAACACAAGAAAAGCTTTTATATATCCCTTCTGCCACAAACTTCTACATGTCATCCCATCTCCCAAAATACCTCCCCATACTGTGCTGATCTGAGGAGCCCCCATCCAGGCTTTCACCTTTGTTTGCTGTGAGTCTTCTCCAACAGGCATTGCCTAATCCATTACCTACATTTTCTCACCACTGCACCCTAGTTTGCTGTCCCTGCAGGCTATTGTGTTGGCGGTCTCCAAGTGATCCATGACCTCCTATCCAAATCTCAGGCTAAAACTTTTCTTCCTCACAGAATCTTCCAGTTCAAAAGAGGCCATTGGAAGATCTTAATCAGGAGTTGGCAAACTTTTTCTGTAAAGGGCCAGATGATAAGTATTTTAGGCTTTGTGAGCCATTTGATCTTTGTTGCAACTACTTAGCTCTGACACTGTAGCACAAAAGCAGCTGTAGCCAACACATAAATGAGCATAGCTGTGCTATAATAAAATTGTATTTATGGGCACGAAATTTGAGCTTCATATAATTTTCACCTATTGCAAAATAGCATCCTTTTAGTTTTTCCAAGATCAGATGAGAGCGAGTGCGTTCCAGATGGGATAGCCGTAAACTGATTTTTTAAAATTGTTAAAAAATGAGATGCTTGTGAGGCTATGGAGAAAAGGGAACACTACATTGTTGGTGAGAATGTAAATTAGTTTAGCCACTGTGAAAAGTAGTTTAGAGACTTCTCAAGGAACTTAAAACAGAACTACTATTTGACCCAGCAATCTCATTACTGGGTATATTCCCAAAGAGAAAAAAGACACATGCACTTGCATGTTAATTGCAGCACTATTTACAATAGCAAAACATGCAATCAAGTTAGGATGCATCAACAGTGGATCAACAGTGGATGGGATATACATATATACCATGGAATACTACACAGCCATAAAAAAGAATGAAATCACGTCCTCTGCAGCAACATAGATGCAGCTGGAGGCTATTATCCTAAGTGAGCCAATGCAGGAACAGAAAACCAAATACTGCATGTTCTCACTTATAAGTGGGAGCTAAACACTGGGTTCACATGGACATAAAGATGGCAACAGTAGACATTGGAAACTAATAGAAGGGGAAGAGCGGGAGGCATGCAAAGGCTGAAAAACTACCTATTGGGTACTATGCTCACTACCTGGGTGACAGGATCATTTGTACCCCAAACCTCAAGTGTCATACAACACACCCATGGAACAAACCTGTACATACATCCACTGAATTTAAAATAAAAGTTGAAATTATAAAAATAAAATACACTTTAAAAAGTTCTCACCATAACAGTGTAAAGTACTTGAGGAGATGGATATGTCAATTAGCTTGATGTAATCATTCCACCTTGTTCACATCTATTATAACATCACTTTGCACTCCATATATATATATAATTATAATGTCAATTTACAATTAAAATTTTAAAAACTGTTAAAAATGTAAAAACCATTATTAGCTCACAGGATGTGCAAAAACAGGTGATAGGAAGGATTTGGTTTGATGTAGGTCATCCTCGCAGCTAAAACCAGGGGTTTCTTCAAAGCTTTGCAGCTGGCCAGCTGGGCTCTGTGTGAAATTTCTCCAGTTATAAGAAATTCACTACTTCAACAGGCAGCCTGTTCTAAGGCTGAGATGAAATGACTAGACCTAGTTTTGCCTGCTAAAGACACAACATATAACTCAACTTCATCTTTATGGCAACCCTTAAAATATTGAAATGTACCTGTTTTGACCACTTTGGAAGTCTCCTATGTAGGAAGCCCAAGTTTCTTTTTTTCCTTATCTTTTTTTTTTTTTTTCTGAGATAGGGTCTCACTCTGTGGCCCAGGCTGGAGTGCAGTGGCACGATCTCAGCTCACTGCAGCCTCAACCTCCTGCACTCAAGTGATCCTCCCACCTCAGGCTCCCTGAATAGCTGGGACTACAGGCACGGACCACCACACCTGGATAATTTTTTATTATTTTTAGAGACAGGGTCTCGCTATGTTGCCCAGGCTCGTCTTGAACTCCTGGACACAAGTGATCCTCCTGCCTTGGCCTCCCAAAGTGCTGGGATCACAGACATGAGCCCCTGTGCCTATCCAGCCCAAGTTTCTTTTTCTTTTCTTTTCTTTTTTTTTTTTTTGAAATGGAGTCTCGCTCTGTCGCCCAGGCTGGAGTGCAGTGGCACGATCTTGGCTCACTGCAACTTCCACCTCCCGGATTCACGCCATTCTCCTGCCTCAGCCTTCCGAGTAGCTAGGACTACAGGTGCCCACCACCACGCCAGGCTAATTTTTGCATTTTTTAGTAGAGACGGGGTGTCACTGTGTTAGCCAGGATGGTCTCGATCTCCTGACCTCGAGATCTGCCCACCTCGGCCTCCCAAAGTGCTGGGATTACAGGCGTGAGCCACCGCGTCCGGCTAAGTTTTTTTACTGTTGTACAACATGGTCTTTTTGTTTGGGGCAGGAGGGGTCCTCTCTGCTCTGGTGAAATTCTCCTGCAAATGTCAATCCAAGTGTGCCCACTTTCGGGAGAGGAGAGTAATGTTATGCCATTGCACGATGTTTGCCATTGTGCTATTCTGAATGCTCTGTTAATGTACTTCTCAGCTTCCCTGGCTCAGGGTAATGTGATAATCATCTTTAACATTTTTCTCCATTGGTTTTTCTTTTTTCTTTTAGTCACCCTATGAGGCTGGGGCCCCTTAATTTCTCATCACCCACACTTGCCTGATTATCTTGTGTTGCCCACATGATCCTTCTCACTGGATCCTTTTATGATCTGCCATGACAGGGGTGTTACCAAAGCTTGATCCTTGAAGCCTGTGATCTCCCTCACACTTTATGTCTTAGAAAACAGATTCTCATGGCTTGCTCATCCTTCTACGACAATTATTCCAAAATTGTATCTGCATCACCAATCTAGCACACGAGCTCCATGCTCCCGCCTTGCACTGCCTAGTAGGCATCCATTTAAAGATGATACTTTACTCTCACCCTAAAACCTACATGATGACAATGATGATGATAATAGTCACGATGGAAATAGCAATTAGCACTTGTTGAACACCTACTATGTGCCAGGCACTATCCTGAACTAAGGATTCATTATCTTTTGTTGTTGTTGTTGTTGTTTGAGTTATGGTGTCACTCTGGCAGCCAGGCTGGAGTACAGTGGAACAATTGTAGCTTACTGCTGCCTCTTATTACTGGGCTCAAGTGATCTTCCTGTCTCAGCCTCCCCAGCAGCTGGTACTACAGGCATGTGACACAATGCCCAGTTAGTTTTTAAATTTGTAGAGACAAGGTCTTGCCGTTTTGCCCAGGCTGATCTTGAACTGCTAGTCTGAAGCAATCCTTTTGCCTCAGCCTCCCAAAGCACTGAAATTACAGGCATGAGCCACCATGCCCAGCCAAGATTCATTATCTTTTTTAAAAAAATTAATTAATTAATTTAATTTTGAGACAAGGTTGGGCTCTATCAGCCAGACTGGAGTGCAGTGGCACCATCTTGGCTCACTGCAACCTCTGCCTCCTGGACACAAGCCATCCTCCCACCTCAGCCTCCTGAGGAGCTGGGATCACAGGCGTGCACTACCATGCCTGTAACTTCTGTATTTTTTGTAGAGATGGGGTTTCACCATGTTGCCCAGGCTGGTCTTGAACTTGGGAGCTCAAGCAATCCACCCGCTGGGATTATAGACGTGAGCCACTGCACTCAGCTTGGATACATTCTTACTAAACCTTTACAACAATCTATGAAGAAACTACTCTTAGTTCCCTTTTATAGTTGCAGAAATAGGCTCAGAGAAGTAATTTGGCCAAATACACTGATAATAAGTAACAGGGTTAGGATTTGAACCCTTGAGTGTCTGAATCAAAGCACATGCTCTTGACCTCTTTGGCTGGTCTTTGTAACCCAAAATGATGTCATGGGTGCTCCACTTATTCCGAAAGCCACGCTCGGAAAGCCTGAATTCAGTCTTGACCCCTCCTTCTCCTTCATCCTCCCTATTTGAACAGTCACTGAATTACTGGGATTCTTTCTTCTAGGCATCTGGGAGCCATTTTCCCCTTATATTCTCACCATCATCCTAAATCAGGTCCCTTGTCATCTTCTGTTGTTTACTGCAACTCTCTCCTGATGGATCTTCCTGCACCCAGGTCTTCAGTCCATCATGCAGGATCCTGCCCAGAATATGCTTGAGCAAACTGGGTCTCTCACTTGAGACATCTTCCTGGCATCTATACCTTTTTATTCATTTATTTGACCCACCTTAGAACTGTCCAGCCCTCACTTGCCTGGGGTCCTTATCCTGGGGTGAGAGAGGAGGGAAGGGATACTGGAATATATGTCAACTGCCAGGTAATTTAAATATTTCACAGGTGAATCTTTTTTCCTTTATATATATTTAATATATATATATATAATATATATTATATGTATGTGCACTATATATTATATAATATACACTAAATATGTAATATATTAATATTATATATCTATATCCATATATAGTCTTTAGTAGTTTCAAGACCAGTGTGTTTTGGAAAACTGGAGAAAGATTAGGAAAATAAAGTTCCAGGTTAAGTACATTTGAGAAATGCTGGTGAGTTAAAAGTGTCTTTATTGCTGGACTTCTTCAGCCTTCAGTATACTAACATGCATGGTGACTATCAATACACAAGTGGAAAGAGCTGCAAAAGGGTATTTGAAATTCACTAGACCACAAATTTTTTTTTTTCTTTCTCCTACTGAGCATGTTGAGAAACCAGGGTTCTGTAGAACAATTCTTAAGAAAAACTACTCTAGGAATGTCTATCAAAATGCTATACAGGGCTGGGGATGACGGCTCACGCCTGTAATACCGGCACTTTGGGAGGCCGAGGCAGGTGGATCACCTGAGGTCAGGAGTTTGAGGCCAGCCCGACCAACATGGTGAAACCCCATCTCTACTAAATTCAAAAAATTAGCTGAGAGTGGTGACACATGCCTGTAGTCCCAGCTACTTGTGAGGCTGGGGCAGGGGAATTGTTTGAACACAGGAGGTGGAGGTTACAGTGAGCCAAGATTGTGCCATTGTGCTCCAGCCTGGACAACAAGAGCAAAGCTCCATCTGAAAAACAAAACAAAACAAAACAAACAAACAAACAAACAAACCAAACCAAGCTATGCAGGCTGCAGGAGTGAAAGGCAGCAGTGATGGACAGTAGGAGCCCAGGACGTGGAGTCAGAAGGATAGGCTGGAGTCCCAGAGCCACACAGAGTGGCTGTGTAAGGGTTAATGTCATAATGTATGTGAAGGGCTCTGCTTAAGTGTAAAGTTGTGGTGTAAATGTGCACATTAGTTGACAAATGGTTTAAATTTAAGTATACTTTAAGTTTTTTCCCTAAGATTGGTTGTTGGTTTCTATAGCTAAAAATTAAGAAAACATATTTTATATAGCAATAGAGAACTTCCTAGGAATTATTAAAGGATTATAAATATACAGGTTTTTATTCTCTCTACTTATAGGGAATATTCGTTGCATTTGTATACTTAATTGACCCAAATAGAGAACTATCACAAATACAAGACAAATTTTACTTTTCATTAAGGAGAATATTTTACAAATTACGAAATGACTCATAACAAGACCACTATAACATGAATTATGGTGCTGGGGGGTGGGAGAGATGTGGTTTAAGGGAATTGGGACCTCATGGTAGCTGTGAGTACCTAGGGAAGGGGGCAAGTGGGTTCCATGGTAGCTGTGGGTACCTAGGGACCAGGGCAGGCAGATGGAGAAGAGAAGAGGGGGTTTTAGGGGCTGGAAATGTCGACAAACTTCTTGGCTGCATTTTTGTCTAGGGCCAGTCCGGCATGTTTTCCACCCTAATGATTTACATACAACTTTAATGTCTGTCTAACTTTCAAAGTATGAGGTGTGATGAAAAGGAACGAAACTTGTGTTCGTGTGAGGCTTATGGAATCTGAATCATGGGATTAAGATCTCACCTTGTAAGTCCATGTGCCAGGGCAGGAGGGATCCAGACTCATCACCCACAGCATCTGTCCTGCTTTGACCTGTGGCTGAGTCCTCATCCTTTCCCTGCTCCTTCTCTGGCCCTTGAGGAATCTGTGGCCAAGCTGCTTGGGGAGGCTGAGGCATTAAGACCCAGACCCACCTCCTCTACTACAGTTTCCCAAAGTACACTCAGTAGTGGGTACCGAGCCATCAGGTATCCAGTACCCAAGTATTTTTATGAAAAACTCATTCTGGGGCAGGCACCATGTACATCAACATAATAAATCCATGAGAAGTCCTGCAGTGAAACAACTTACTTATCATTGCTTTCCTAGCATGTGGCTTATGTGTTAGATGATGGGGCACTGTTTTTAACAGAATGAATACTGACATCCCATATCATGTTGGGAGATGCTGCCCTGCCCTCACTTGGTTACCCCTAAACTCCCTTCCAACAAACCAGAATTTTATGCCCATGTTTCTTTATTCATGATCTTTCCTATGACAAGTACTTACATTGCAACTAGATGCAGTAATGTGTGTATATACTTATATATGTATATGTTTCATCTTGGCTTAGCCACTTTCAACCTATGCGATATTGGGCAAATTCTATAGCCTTTCATTACTTATTAATTATTATCATTTTTTTAGCCCCATGTCTTAATTTTTCTGTAGCCTCTCTCTCAGTTTTGTTATTTGTAAAATAAAGCCATGGCTCCCACCTTTCAGGGTTGTGTAAAAGCTAAATGAGATTAGGGTTGTAAAGTGTTTGGCCCAGTGCCCAGTGCAAGGCACGGGATTCACAGCAGCTCCATCATCACTCTCTCCATCATCACCATCATATCAATGAATGCGAGATAAATTAGACATCCTCAAGTAGCTAATTGTCGAATTAAATTTTTTTCCCTTTTGATAGGATAATTTGACTTGCATATCAACTATGTATCTTGGTTTTAGGAAGTGGTTTCACAGAGGAGACATAAAATGCAGAAACATTTGTTGGATGATTGTAGAGTTAAGGAGACTCACATCTAATTGAAAAAATGTTTTGTTAGGCCAACCTGATGAATAGTCTCTAGTGACATGCCATAGGCTTTCTATTAATTCCTATTTGACTTGACATTTTTACCAACAATTTGAACAAATATACATGACACTTATTTATCAAATCTGAATATGAAAAAAATCTGGAGTGTTAGTTACTTCAATACAAAGCTGAATGAAGATTCAAAATTATTTTGATAGGCCTCAATGCCCCAAAATTAAAATTTAGTAGACTTAAATATAAAATACTATGCCCACGTGAGAAAATAATAAACAAAACAACCTATGCAGAGAAAAGATCAGCTTGATGGCTGATCTTTTTATGATAAAAGTCTAGCAGTTATAGCTGATCATCATCTGGGCTAATAATTAGAGCTAATAGAGAAAAGCAATTAATTTAGCAGAATTAAGAGCAGGATAATTACCCAATTGAGAGAAGGAAGAGACTCACTGTTCAGAACAGATGAGGGAGCCTCATTTTTACATTTTGCCAAATGATGTAAGTTCTGAAGATATGGGGAATGTCCAGCTTCAAGAGAACCAAACCAAAGGAAGACATAATTTTTACTATTCCCCCTGGGGACTGACAAGTGGAATCTGTAAGGAGAAAGAATTCAGTCTGTTTTAAGAAAGACTGTTAAAACAAATCAAGCTGCATCCTCACAATGAGTTTGTTGAAATGGAGTGAAGCCCATCTTCAAAAGTTTTTAGCAAAAGCTGGGCAAGAAGCTGCAAGGAAGGGATTCTTATATTTGGTGAATGACATGAGTCCACATTACCTCCAAAACTTCATCAGTGCGAAAGTTCGAGCTGTGCCTGACAAAAGCCTTCCCAATCTCCAAAGCTCTGAAGTCTTTGGTCATCCTCAACGGAGATGTGCCCTTGTGATCTCCCTCTTCAAATCTCACGGCATGCACAATCTTTATCTCTCATTCTGCACAAATCACACTAGTTACCATTTATTGAGAACCTATCCTGTACTTGGTGATTTTATATATGTTATCTTGTTTAAGTGTCCCCATAACCATGCGAAATTAATTAAATTATCCCGCTTTATAGATGAGAAATATGAAGCTGAATTCTGTTTTTTAAATCACTCACTTGCCCAGGGTCCCACAGTAAGTGGCAGATCCCCATGTTCATGCCCAGACATTTTTGTTTTTTTCTTTTTAGGTGGAGTTTCACTCTTGTGGCCCAGGCTGGAGTGCAGTGGCACAAACTTGGTTCACTGCAACCTCTGCCTTCTGGGTTCAAGTGATTCTTCTGCCTCAGCTTCCCAAGTAGCTGGGATTACAGGCACGCACCACCATGCCTGGCTAATTTTTTGTACTTTTAGTAGAGATGGGGTTTCACCCTATTAGCCAGACTGGTGTCAAACTCCTGACCTCAGGTGATCTGCCTCAGCCTCTCAAAATGCTGGTATTACAGGTGTGAGCCACCTTGGCTGTATGTCCAGACTTAATGATAGAATTATACTCTTTCCTCTTTCTACTAACTCACAGCACTTCTCTAACTACGATCTCTTACACAATAGTTCATGCTTGGCATTGCTTTATCCCCTTATGTGTATATTTATTCAATATTTTATGTCTTGTATGCCTTGAACTAGATTGTAAATTCCTTGAACAAAATGACCCATGGCTTACTTTTCTTTGTATTTCTAACAGTACCTAATAGGATAATTATGTACGCTAATTAGCATTATTCATAAAATACTATTACACATCTACTATATAGTTGGTACCAGGCATAAAAACAAGAGATATAGCAATGAACAAGTTAGAAAAGTTTCTAGTCTAAGGAGATAGGAAAAAAAAAAAAAAAAGCAAGTCAAGTTCCCTGGCTTTTGAGCTAAGACATGACCAAGAGAAGGCAGTAGCTATGATATGATCTGAGAAAGAAGGTCTTTTGCAGAGGCAACAACAACTGCAGAGGCTGTGTACAGAAAACTAACTTGGCATGTCCAGGGAACAGAATGAAAGGTTGTGTGGCTAAAACAGAGCCAGAGAGAGGGGTGGGTGTATAAAGTTAGGTTGGAGGGCCAGAAGTGCTGGCTCATGCCTATAATCCCAGCACTTTGGGAGGCTGGGGCAGGCAGATCACCTAAGGAGAGGAGTTTGAGACCAGCCTGGCCAACATGCTGAAAGCCTGTCTCTACTAAAAATACAAAAATTAGCTGGGAATGGTGGCAGGTGCCTGTAATCCCAGTGACTAGAGAGGCTGAGGCAGGAGAATCACTTGAACCCAGGAGGTGGAGGTTGCAGTGAGCTGACATCATGCCATTGCACTCCACCCTGGGCAGCAAGAGCAAAACCCCATCTCTAAATAAACAAATAAATAAAGTTAGGTTGGAGAAGTAGGCAGGAGCAAAACTATGCAGGGTCTTGTTATTTTGGATTTTATTTCAAATGCAAAGGGGAGCCATTGAAGCGACACTTAGCAGGGGAGTTACCTTTATGCTTATAAACGATCACTCCAGTTGTTGGGTGGAGAATGGATTATAGCATTTGTCAGCATGAAAGCAGTTCTGGAGATAAGTGCAATGGTGGCTGGTTTCAACCTAGCTTAGCAGATGAAACACTAAGGAGTGGGCCAATTCAGGGGGTATTTTGCAAGTACTGCAAATGAAACTTGCTGATAGTTTATGCTATGGTTTGGATGTTTGCCCTGTTCAAATCTCATGTTGAAATGTGATCCCCGATGTTGGGGCCTCGTGAGAGGCACTGGATCATGGGGTGGATCCCTTATGAATAGCTTAGTGCCGTCCCCTTGGTGATGAGTAAGTTCTCACTTACTTAGTTCACTCAAGAGCTGGTTGTTTTAAAAGAGTCTGGGACATCCCCCTTTTCTCTCTCTCACTCTCATTCTCGCCCCATGACGTGCCTGCTCCTATTTCACCTCTCACCATAAGTAAGAGCTCTGAGGCCTCACCAGAAGTGGATGCCAGCTCCACATTTCCTGTAAAGCCCATAGAAGCATGAGCCAATTAAACCTCTTTTCTTTATACATTACCCAGCCTCAGGTATCTCTCTATAGCAATGCAAGAATAGCCTAGTACAGTTTAGATGTCAGGGTATGAGGAAAGAGTAAATCAATCAAACTCTGGTTGATGGCCTGAACACCTGGGTTGACACTGAAGCTGCTCACTGAGATGGGGAGGGCAGCAGCATTGGTTGAGGGGGGAAGGTCCTGGATGGTATGTGAATGGTGGGGAGGGAGAAGTTAATTCTATTTTGGCCATATTTGAGATGTCTTTTAGACATGACTAGAATGTAAGCTCAGTGGGGCAGGAGCTTTGTCTGTGTTGTTCTGTGCCATATTCCCCGTGCACAAACAGCATTTAGTACAAAAGTTAGTACTGAAAGTCTTGTTGAATGAAAAAAGCCAAGGGGAGGCATAGAGAAAGCAGTTGGATTAATGAATGTTTAAATTTTTGGGCAAATGCAGATCCTCAGTAAAGCATAAATACATTTCTCCTTGGCTTTCACATGTGCAGCAAAAATCTCTAAGAGTGGTTTTTCAAAGAGCAGAATTAAACATCCTAATAGGGTCAGCTAATGCCGTCCTGGAAAGAGGCTCAAAATCCCAGTCTCTGACTAAAGCTGACCTGGTCTTTCCCACAGTGTTCAGGGTCATTTAAGTGAGACGGCAAGGGCCTGGAAGCACTGCTGCACTGCTTCTCTGGGTCATGTTTATTATTTCTAATAGTAACAATACTGCTCGCATAGGTCAAAATTCTTATTCATCTATTTGTTGATTTCCACTGGACCCATTATTGTTTCTACCAGTCTCAAGACAGAGGTGTTAACTGATATCTGCTTTAAAACAGAATTAAACAGCTCTCTAATAAGTCAATGGCTTTGACAGTTAACTTTCTGGGCCAGTTAAATCCTGGAGACACAATGTGAGCTTTAAGAAGGAGAACTGAGAATGAAGATAGCCTATTATAGTAATGACATAGTCTAAATGTTAAAGGGTTCAAAATCACGTCCTCCATTTTGTAGTACTAAGAGCAAAAAATGAAAAAAAAAATACAGAAAGAAAAGAAAGCAAGAAAGGAAAGAAGAAAAGGAAGGAATGAAGGAAAGAAGAAAGAAAAGAAATGAAGATGGGCTGGGCATGGTGGCTCATGCTTGTAAGCCCAGCATTTTGGGAGGCCAAGGCAGGTGGATTGCTTGAGGCCAGAAGTTTAAGACCACCCTGGCCAACATGGTGAAACCCTGTCTCTACTAAAAAAAAATACAAAAATTATCCAAGTGTGGTGGTGCACATCTGTGATCCCACCTACTTGGGAGGGTGAAGCATGAGAATTGCTTGAACCTGGGAGGCGGAGGTTGTAGTGAGCCGAGATTGCACCATTGCACTCCAGCCTGGGTGACACAGTGAGATTCTGTCTCAAAAAAAAAAAAAAAAAAAAGAAATGAAGGGAGGGAAAACAAGCCATTACATTTATTTAAATGTACTTTGAACAATTCTCAATTATCTGCACTAATGGATGACCCCAAAGATAGAAGCCATTTTCCTCCTGTTTCAAAATGAAGTCCTCCATTGCAGTACTATGAGCAAAAAATGAAAAAAAAATATAGAAAGAAAAGGAAGAAGGACATTTTCCTCCTATTTGCTTTGGGATACAGCTTTGTTCTCTTTGAGTGCTGCTGTGACTGATGTTCTAGAGCAGTGATTCTCAACTGTTGCTGTGTTGGTGGCATCAGGGTTATCTCGTGAAGCTATGTTTTTTCCTTTTTGTTATTTTAAATTTTAGAGAAAGGGTCTCACTCTATCATTCAGACTGGAGTATAGTGGCATCAACCTAGCTCACTGCAGCCTCAACTCCTGGGCCCAAATGATCCTCCCACCTCAGCCTCCCCAGTCGCTGGAACTACAGGTATGCACCACCATGCCCTGTCAATTTTTAAATTTTTTATAGATACAGGATCTTGCTATGTTGGTCTTGAACTCCTGGTTGGTCTTGAACTCCTGGACTCAAGCAACCCTCCTGCCTCAGATAACTACTAGGATTATAGGAGTGAGCCACTAAGCCTGGCCTTCATGGAGTTTTTTAAAATTATAAATGCCTAGGCCCCACCTTGCATCCACGGAGGCAGAATTTCTTGCGGGTGGGCTACGGACATGTGCGCATTTTAAAACTATTCTGATTCCCATTGTCTTCATTCTGCTGATCAGTGAGAACTACTGTTCAAGGAAGTCACATTAGACGGCTGAAGAATGAGTGCAGGTGTGCCAGTTCTGCCTGACAAGGTGCAAGGCAACCCCTTCTGACTGCCTCCTCCTGCTGCCCCAACTGGGAGCACAGGTAGGACTTAAGATTTTGAATTTCAAAGCTATCTGTGTTAGTCCATTTTGTGCTGCTATAACAGAATACCACAGACTGTGTAATGTATAAAGAGTGGAAATTTATTTTCTCATAGTTCTGGAGCCTGGGAGCTCCACAAGGTGCTAACAATTTTGGTTGTTTGGTGAGAGTTGCATCCTCTGAAGGGGACACTGTGTCCTCACGTGGCAGAAGGTGAAAGGGCAAGTAAGCTGAATGCTGCATGAAGTCTCTTTTACAAGGGCCTTAATCCCATTGATGACGGAGGAGCCCTCACGGCCTAATCACCTCTTAGAGGTCCCAACTCTTAATCCCATCACAGTGGCAACACCTGAGTTTTGGAGTAAACACATTCAAACCACAGCGCCATCACTGCTAAGCGTGTAGGTTTCATGTAAAATAGAAATGAACAGAGAGAGAGGAGGAAAAATATAGTAGAAATGACATGGTCAAGAGAGGAATATAAGTAAACTCCTTTAGATTTGGGGGGCAATCTTTCTCAGGCATTTCACACTTAAGGAAACCTCAGAGCCAAGAAGGGACTTGAAAAGCCAAAAATCTGAAATCTGCCTTCTGCCTGGTGCTGTGGAAAAGATAAATTATCCCCCATGCTCTAATATTTTCAGACATTGAGATGTTGTTGTCCTCCCCATTTCAATGGCCACAGTCTCCCAGTTAAAAGAAGATGCTGTATTTACAGTATCAGGAAGTTAGCAGATAGGTTAAAATCAACAAACAGGTCAACATTTTTACACATATCGAAATCATAAAAAAATTCTGAATCCTATTGCGAGGAAAATGGTTTCATTTAGAGTAAGAGAATCGAGTGGTGGAAAGAAGGTCCCTCAGCTTTTGATTCAAAAGTACCAAGCAGATGAGCCAGGAATGCTGGCTCTGGAAGCCAGAACACCTGGGTTCAATTGTCAGCTCTGAAACCACAGGTCATTCACTTAGTCTCTCTGTGCCTCAGTTTTCTCATCTGTTAAGTGGGGGTGATCACAATAATAAAAAATGGAATTTATTATCATTAGTTATTCTAATAAGGCAATTATGTTAGTAGTTTTTTTGTTTTGTTTTTTTGCTTTTTGTTTTTGTAACTAACATCACACCACTACTGTGTCTTTGGTCCCTAATAAGTGCTTTAAACATGTCATTTATTTGACATGTTCTTTTACTCACATAAAGCATTTGGGGTAGGCATATTATTGGCCCCATTTAAAGATGAGAGATTAGGCTGGTGGCACTTGCCTAAAATCCCAGCACGTTGGGAGGCCAAGGCAGGTGGATCTCTGGAGCTCAGGAGTTCAAGACCAGCCTGGACAACATGGTGCAATCCCATCTCTACTAAAAATACAAAAATTAGCCGGGCGAGGTGGTGTGCACCTGTAGTCCCAACTATTTGGGAGGCTGAGGTGGGAGGATTGCTTGAGCCTGAGAGGTTGAGGCTGCACTGAGCAAAGATCAGCCACTGCACTCCAGCCTGGGAAACAGAGACCCTGTCTCAAAAAAAAAAAAAATAAACAAAACTAAAATCAAAATAAGATAAAGATGAAGGCTTAGGTATCTGGCTTGAGGTTGTACAGCTGGGAATGGTGTATCAGAAGCCAGGCAGCCTGACTCCAGAGTGGCACCTGAATGATGTCAAGCCTCCGTGCCCCTCTTATTTCTCAGCCCTATGTGTTACTCTGGGTGAGGAAAGCCCTGTGTGGGTACTGACTGCCAGGAACCATGAGACATGATTTGTTGTCAGTCAGCTCCAGGATGGAAGTGCCACCTACAAATAACCTTGTGCTTAGGATGCCACCCTGCACAGCTGAGTCTCTGTATTTATTTGCCTACTGTATTGTTTTTAGTAGAGAAATGTCTGGAGTAAAGTATCTGTTACTCCTGGAATGGGCAGTGAAACGTTCCAGGGAAAGAATACAACATCTGCTCTCAGAGGGAGATGTGCTTTGTCAAGGAAAAATGTGATTTTCCAAAGTGAGCTGAAATTTCCCTTACCCTGAGGGGGATTTTGTCAGCAGTTTATCCTGTGAGTGTTCAGATTTGAGGAAGGAAGTTTGTAAAGCAGCCCTGAACAGATGGTTTGCTCTGCTGTCTGCTTTTATAAAAGAGGGGGAAAACTTTGATAGAGATGTTTCTAAACATGGTTCAATATACAAATTCAAAACCAATATTTTTTCTAAAACATTTCAGGTGAAAGAACCTATTTGGACATGACACTGCCTCACATCATTATAATATGCTATGCTTTCTGTTTACTGTGCTGAAATGGTCTTTCCCGGCTATCACCAGATGGGCTTTTAGATACTGGAATCTGCCAAAGTGATCATCATTGCTATGAAGTACATAAGGAATTCTGGCTGAAAGCTCAAACGGCTCTTCTTTGACCAGATGGTTTATTTATTCTTACTACTCTTTACCAGGAAGTTAAGCTGCACCTTGGCATTCTTTATAGAGAGGATGGCCTTTAAACTGTTGAATTGGCATCTGGTGAAACCTACCAGACAGAAGGAACAAGCAGCAACTAATTGTCACTTTGGGCTGCCCAAGTTTGTGTGGTACAGGGAAGCTAGCTGACGAATGCTCAGGTTGACCACAAAGAATGGGGGAGGGGAAAAGACACCCAGGGCAGAGGCAGGTGGAAGCCTTGTAGAGTCTGCTGGGGTCTCAGTAGAACTGGGGGTCTCAATCTAGGGCTCACGACCTGCGCCCAGACCAGCTGATCTGAAAAAGGAGCCCTGCTGAATGGTGTTGCCAAGAACCACCCGACAAGCAAAAACTGCTCTCTTAGGACATAGAAAAAAGTGAACCTGCATATGGCCCCTTGAAAATCACTTTCCAGCCAGAGATATCAACTGTCTGTTACACAAAAGAGTGCCTGGAATTGGTGTGGGTGGTGACAGGTTATGGAGTCAAAAATTTACTCGGGTGATCGATCCCAAGGACCAGCTGTAGATGCAATGAAGGGTTCCAACCCCCAAAATCATCATTGGTGAACAACACAATACCAAAGGCCATATTAAGGAGATATGAGGTTTGAGAGCTAGTGACTCAGAACTGTGATGCCAGGATCCTCCCCCTCCCTCCACGTTCCACCAAGGTGCTTCTCAGGAAAGCGGGGAGAGGAAGCGAAGGGAAGAAGGATGCCCTGCAATCTCGATTTGCCTCTCCTCTCTTCTCACCTGCATGCACTAAAGTATGTAATCTTTTCGGTAAAATTGTCTATAAAAATGCCTCTGCATTTCCTCTAGAAAAGATAAAAGGTTTGGGAATTTATTTTAAGAGGAATTTTTAAAAAGTAGGATCAAAAGGAATGAGGGTAAGCTAGATGCAGGAAGACGAGGAGGGGAAAAAAGAACAATACAACTTGAGGCTGTCAAAGTGAGAGATTTCGTGGGTGGTCAAGAAGTTAGTCTGCTCCACCTGAAAGGAGAGAGAAAGAACACTAGCTTCTGCGAGCTTTAGATCAGGAATATGACTACAGAAAGGTGTTCAGATTAAGAAAGTTCGGGAAGACCTGTCTCCCAAACTAAGCAAAGCAGGATGAAGCCTACCCTCAACACAGATCTTGACTAGCTCTGCCTGAGGACTGACCCCTCCTTGTGCTTCTGTTTCTTTTCAAGGATAAAGAGAGACTGCCTTTAAGAAGTTTCTCTAGTGTGTGCACCAGAGTCTAATAGGGCAGGAGAAGGGGGAATGGGGAGGAAACATTGCTTCCAAGCCACAATCCAAACTGATTTTAAATGTTTTTATCTCCAGGCTTTCATTAATGTAAGCTGCACCTTTTCAGTAATTTCATGGTCGTACTTTGAGTTGCATTTTAACCATGCTTTCCTAAGAATAAACATTACGCAAAACTGCCCGAAAAGCATTAGGAATTTTCTTCCTTTTTCCCGCATTACAGTTAAGTCATTGTGTAGAGAGTTGTTAGAATATAGAAAACTTCTAGCTCATAAGCGTGGTTCTGGGGGCAATCGGGAACAAGCTGCCTCCCTAAATCATGAGTCTTGCTCATGACAAAAACTGTCTGATTGTCTTCTTGTCTGGACTGCCTTCCACTTCCTATGAACGTCCCCCTCTGTTCCTCCCATCTCTCAAGACCCAGCGCCAGACTCCAGGGCTCAGCAGAATGAGATCTTGTCACCCACCTGGACACCTCAGCCTTCTCTGTTGGTGCCACTCTCACTGCACTTACTTTCTGCCTTTTTTGGTAGATATTTGTGTCCATGTCTGGTAGCTTCTGGCAGACTTCTATTTACTTTCCTGAGTGCATATCTGCCACAGTACACTGCTTCTAAGAAGCGCTGGATTAACTGAATGGATGCATGAGTAAATGCATTCACTTCCCCCACCCCAAGTGACTAGCACCTGCAATGGAGCTAATATTCCCTGTCTTGTCTTTAAGATACTATCATGTTCCAAGGAATATACATCTTCTTTCCGCTGAGGAAAGTGCATTTACTTTGTGTATCCAATTTTGGCAGAACAAAGTATGGGCTCATAACGTCAATTTTCACCATATACTGCTAATTTCTTAGTTTTAAAAATTATGTTTGACACGCCAATGGAAAAAAAAGAGAAGACTAGAGAACAGTAGGTGCTCAATGTGTCTGTTTTTTGAGACAGGGACTCACTCTGTCGCTCAGGCTGAAGCGCAGTAGTACAATCTCGGCTCACTGCAGCCTCGACCTCCCAGGCTCAGACAATCCTCCCACCTCAGCCTCCCACATAGCTGGGACCACAGGCATGCACCACGATGCCTGGCTAATTTTTTGTAATTTTTGTAGAGATGGGGTTTTGCTATGTTCCCCAGGCTGGTCTCAAACTCCTGGGCTCAAGCCATCTGCCTGCCTTGGCCTCCCAAAGTGCTGGGATTATAGGTGTGAGCTACTGTGCCCAGCCAATAAGCATGTCTTCAGTGATCTAGCAATCCCACCTCTAGGTATATACCCCAAAGAAAGAAAACCAATCTATCGAAGAGATATCTGGACTCCCATGTTTATTTCAGCACTGTTCACAATAGCCAAGATTTGGAAGCAACCTAAGTGTCCATCAACAAGATGAATAGATAAGAAAATGTAGCACATATATATATAATTCGGCCATAAAAAAGAATGAGATCCTGTCGTTTGCAACAACATGAATTGAATTAAAGGTCCTTATGTTAAGTGAAATAAGCTAGGCACAAAAAGATAACCTCTGTGTGTTCTCACTTACTTGTGGCAGCTGAAAATTAAAACAACTGAACTCATGGAGACAGAAAGTAGAAGGATGGTTACCACAGGGTGAGAAAGGTAGTAGAGGAGAGTGAGGGAGGAAGTGGGTATAGTTAATGGGTACATACAATAGTTAGAAAAAAATGTAAGATCTAGTATTTGATAGTACAAAAGAGTGACTATAGTCGATAATAATTTAACTGTACATTTAAAAATAACAAAAGGAGTGTAATTGGGTTTTTTTAATACATGGATAAGTGCTTGAGATGATGGATACCCTAATTACTCTGTTGTAATTACACATTGTATGCCTGTACCAAAATATCCTCTATATCCCATAAATATATACACCTACTATGTACCCACAAAAATTAAAACTAAAAAATTCAAATAAATAAATGTCTTGAGTGAATGATGAATGAATGAATGAGGGAGTGATGGCAGGAACCTAGATAATGGGGAACTGGATAAAAACAGAAACAGAAAGAGAAGTAGAAAAAGGATAGACACACAGGAGATTTAGAAAAGGAGTAGAAAGATAGAGAGGGAAGAGGGAAAGGAGACCCAAGTCTAATTAAATTCTCAATTAGCAAGCCAGGTTTTACTATAGACTTGAACCTGATAATTTAACAAGAGAGAAGCAGCTGGGTGAGAAGAGATAGACTTTGAAGAAAGATCTGGATTCTGATATCCACTCAGCTACTTAGACAAGTGACTCAATCTCTCTGAGCTCACTGCTTACAATTTTTTTTCTATTTTGAAGTAATTTTAGATTTACAGAAAAGTTCCAAAAGACAGTACAGAGAGTTCTTGTACACCCTTCACTCAGCTTCCTCTAATGTTAGTATCTTTCATAATCATAGCACAATTGTCAAAACCAGGGAACTAACATTGATACAATCATACTAACTAAACTATAAGCCTCAGAGTTTCTCCAGTTTTTCCATTAATGTCTTTTTCTAGTCCAAGATCCACTAGGATCCCACACTGCATTTAGTTGTTACGTCTCCTGGTCTCCTCTAGCCTTTAACAGTTCCTCAATTTTTTCTTACCTTTTATGACGTTGCTGCTTTTTGAAGAGTAGAATGTCTTTCAATTTAGAGTTGCCTCATATTTTTTTCATTACTAGATTTATGTAGTGTGTTTTTGGCAAGAATACCATAGAGATGAAGTCCTGCCTTTCTCAGGGCACCATATCAGGAGGCATATGTTGATACGTCTGATTACTAATCATGTTAGCCTTGATCACTTGGTCAAGCCAATGTCTACCGGGTTCTATTTTCCCTTTGTATTAATAAATACCTTGTGGAGAGATGCTTTGAGACTATTTGCAAATATCCTATTACTCATCAAACTTACTTTTGCCCAATAATTTTAGAATTCATCAGTGGTTCTTGCCTGCGACAGTTATTACTGTAGTGTTCTAATGATGACTTTCTATTTTTCTCATTCTTTCTGCATTTATTAATTGAAATTTTTCTATAAGTAATTGCTGTCCCTACTCCCCAACCCCACCACACTGATTTATTTGTATCAGTATGGATTCAAAAATATTTATTTTACTCTATGGGCCATAATCCAACACTATCATTATTTATTTTGTTGCCTAAGCTTCACTTTCTTCTTCTGCAAGACAGGGATGATGACAACTGTCATAAGAATTGAATGAGATTTTAAAAAATGTAAAAATGTCCAGTCCAGAGCATCTATTAAATAAACGCACACTCCATTTCTTCCTTTTCTTTACGGTCTGTAAAGCCATGCTAATTTGAAGGCAAGGCCATTCAAAATAGGTGAAAAATCTGAATTGGAAAATTCTCTTTTGATGGTATACAAAAGAACTAGAAATTAGCTATTCCAGTCATGTCTAGTAGAGATCATTTGGGATCTGCCTATGTAAGACTGATTTTTAATCAGCATACCCATAATTTGTATGAAAATAGATGCTTGAGAATACTTGAAACAGACTGTTCTCTTAAGTAGTTTAAGTGTTTTCCCAGAAATCTTGTTTACGTTCTGAAGTTGCTTAGCTAAACTATTTTCAGAGATAGTCCAAAGTCTGCCTCTACCCAGCTGTAGGTCATATCATCACTAACTCTGAATTAGTGAAATCACTAATTTGTCTTTGATTCCCAAGGTTATGGAAGTGAATGGAAGAAATCCAAGTTTAATTTAAAATTAGATTTTAGCAGTTTTGGCAATTCACTTTTAAGTTCAGGGGGAAATTTAAAAATAAAGACAAGATAGGATCCTAAGGATGTGAGAGTGGGTAGATCTGGAAGTTTAAAATAATTCATGAAATACAGTGAAATCCACTAATAAAATCACTCAGTTTACTGGAACTTTCATTTTTCCATCCCATTTTTATCAGTAAGGAAAATCAAGAACATCAGGAGATTTATTTTTAAAAACAACTTCGGGGCAGTGAGGTTTGCAAGCTCTCATGTGGACTCCCAGAGATTCTGTCAGAGATTCTGTGTTACTCAGTTTGGGGTGGAACCAGGAATCTGCAGTTTTAGCAGGCACCACCCGCCAATGCAATCCTGCTGCAGGTGGGAAGCAGCATCCTATAGTCGTTTGAAGCCCAGGCTTCAGGGCCTGACTATGTGGGATTAAACCAAAATCGCCACCTACCACTTGTGTAATCTTGGGAAAATCACTTCATCTCCACATACTTCAGTTTCCCATTGATAAGACGGGGCTTATGACAATATCTGTCTCCCAAGGTTGTTGTAAGGAGCAAGTAAGTGGTACATATAAAATGGTTAGCACAATAGTGCCAGATAGACTGGTGTTCAGGACATGTCTGGATACAGAACCGCTTGAGCTCAGCCTCTTACACTTGCTGTATTCATGGGCCTTATCATGGTCGCTGACATTTACAACCATCATCAGGATTTTGATTTGCCAGCTATGGAGGCTGCAAAGTGAGCTACAGTTAGAAAATGTTTTGTGTTTTTTTCTAAAGATGGTGTCTCGCTCTGTCACCCAGGCTGGGTACAATGACATGATCCTAGCTCACTGAAGCCTCTAACCTTCTGGGCTAAGGGATCCTCTGGTCTCAACCTCCACAGTAGCTGAGACTACAGGCGTGCACCACCATGCCCAGCTAATTTTTTAAATTTGTATGGACAAGGTCTTGCTATTTTGCTCAGTCTGGTTTTGAACTCCCAGCCTCAAGCGATCCTCCTGCCTAAAGCACCGGGATTACAGGCATGAGCCACCGCACCTGGCCAGAAAGTGCTTAAGTAACAAAGGCTGACAGATCCTCAGTCAATCAGAGATATATATAATTCAGAATAGGAATATCCTGTCAGCATTAGGTAGAGTTTATTAAATGACCAAAATAGGCAACTACTGTATCTGTGTTCAGCCAACTAACAACCAACAAACATACTGATGAAAATTCTGTGACTGAATACACAAAACAAAAGAAATTAAGTCTAAAACATAAAATGTAGAATAGAAAACTCTGGGTGTGGGTTACATTACTAAGAGAAAGTGCCTTCTAAGCCCAAGAGTGCAGTCGGCCAGACCCCAGCACTTCATGGAGACTCCCTGCTCCTTCCTGCCGCTCTTCCCTGCCCCAGGGCCATAGGGATGTCAGCCAGTGGCTCTTGATCTCCCAGTGAGTCCCTAGACCCCCACACAATGACTTTGTCCTAAGTATTCCCAGACTCCAGTCACACCTGTCTTCTTCAGAACTAGCTTCTGATGTAGCCTCAGAGGCTTTGGAGTGACATTCTGGGGCTGAGGATCTTCATGGAATGCAGAGAGAGAACCAAGGTGATTCACTGTCCCTCAGTGAATTGCCCCCTGGTTGCTGCCTGCTCTGCTGACCTAGGTGTTTCTGCTGAGGGAGTCCTAATAATAGAAGGGGGTCAGGGGTTGGTTATACGAATGTGGTCAGGGATCATGCTGTCAAGACTCAAAATTGAGACATGTGGTTTTAAAAGCACCTTTGGGAATGAGAGGTTGGTGGGGGAGAGGAAGGGGTTGGAGATTGGCATTCTGGGTGCCCAAAGGGACTAGGATTGGTGGACTGGGTAATGCTATGGAATGGAGTTGAGATCAATTAGGCTTAAGGGCAAGTTGGGGAACAGTGAGAGGAAGGATTGCAATGTGATGTCTGTCTCTTTGCCTGGAAAGAAAAACAGCCATCATGGAAGTGGCAAGACAGAGTGAAATGAGACACATCAGGAACAGACAAACCTAGAAGGGGAGGTATGCTTGAAAATCACTTCTGGGTGAGTCAAATACCAAGACATCAAAAACTGGCTTCTTACCTCATTAAACCTCATCACCAGATCTTCAAGGGCATTGTGCTCTCCATTCTGAGTGGTAAGAATTGACGCTGAGATGGATGCTTTGAGGCAGGGCAGGGACCTCTGGCATTCGGGAGTGCCCAAGTCCCGTGTTAAGAAGCAAAGGTAGTCGACCGGCAAGACCCTGCGGTAAATACTCTGCTCCTGCTCCATCAGGATGCTGGCGACTTCCTCTGGGAACTGGATGAGAGGCTGCAGATCGATCAGCTCCTTGCTGATCCCAGCTGAACTTGAAGGGAGGGTGTTGGAATTGGCCACAGAGGGGCCTGGCTGGCGTTCTAAAACAAAGCAACAGAAGCCGTGGTTACACCAAATCTGGTGTCCCCTGCAACAGATATTTACTTGAGAGCCATTTCAAATCTTCTATGTTCTTTAACCAAATCCCCTGCTTAGTGAAGAGTTCTGTACTATTTTTCTTTCTTGTTACAAAGGCCTTTCTGATATTTGTCCTGTCCGTCTTCTAGTCACCTAATGAGGTGGGGGTGGAGTGGCGGTGGCGGTGGTGGTGGTGGTAGGGTTGTTTTTTTTCCATTTTCAGAAGCAGCATTAATCTAGCACATCATTCCCCAACCAGTTTACTACACTTTGTAAAACACCATTTGCCTCCTTATCCTCCTTTGCTAACTACCATCAGAGTGACATGAAATGAGGGTGAGTATAAGCATAGCCAACTTAAATAGAAGAGGAAAGAAGGCTGTGGGGTGAGGAATATGTATATGCATATTATGTGTAAATGGGCAGGACACCTGGGGACCCAGAGACTCTCTGGACAAAAGGTTTCAAAATGTCACGGTATTCTCTGCCAACCCTTCACCCCCAAAGAGTGACTTTGATTTCATTGATATCTATTTGGGGGTTTGCAAGAACAGAACCATCTACCGACATAAGAAAGGAATAGGTAATAAGGAGATGTATCTAAATAAATAAATCTTACTCCTGGCCCACAACTGGTAGCAAGAAGGTGACAGAGAGATGCAGCAGAGAAGGTGGCAGTGCACGAGATGGAACTCCCAGAGTGGGGGATGCCTAGGCTCAAAATGATTCCTGTAATTAGAGACACCACACTTGCCTTCTCTTTGACACCCTCCCAGGCTGCCTCTTAACTTCTTACCTGTAACTCATTCATTCGACAAACGGAAAGTCTATGATGAGCCCTAGAACAGAGTTTTCCAAAGTATGATCTCTGGAATACTGGCATTTGCAAGAAAAAACAATTTTGTGATCACCTAAGTTGGGGAAATGTCACATATTCATGTCACTCATTCTCTTCCTGGAAATACCTGTCATCCAGCCTGGACACTGGCTAACAGCAAAGTTCGTAAGGATGACTTCCTTCACATTCAGACCTCAGTATTCTCTGACTCTTTTCTAAATCTCCATTGCAGAAAACTTTGGAATTATAACTCCAAACTGCTTCATGTCTGTATTATTAAACTCTGAAGTCATCATCCTTGAATTTGACTTCTTTCTTCCCTTCTATTCTCTCTAGTAAAACTTCTCTGTCCTCAGCAAACTTCTAGTTCTTTGGCCTTGGTCCGGTGCCACGATAAGCATTTTAGATGGCACTCACCAGCCAGAGATTCCCAAAGAAGACAACTTGACTTTCCACCCCAGGCACATCCCAATCCCCAATGCTGGGCAGACTCAAACCACCCATTCCTTGGCTTCTGGGCTGCTGTATGATGACACTGACAAGTATGCTACTTAGTGATGGGGCTGTTGCTAATTCCTGTTATCTAACTTCAGCTAGGCCCTCAGTGTGGCTCAAAGTTGACACAAACTTATTTATTTTTTCCTAAACAACTCACTATCCTCTTTTCTATTCTTCTTACACTCCCAAACCTGCGTTTGCTTTCCTTACAGTCTTTCAACTGTTTCTTAACTATGATAGTGTAGGTCATGTCAGAAACTCCTTCAATTCAGATGCCTTACATTTTCTCCATCTTCTGCTTACCTGAGAATGGCATGTGCTTCCTCCTCTGCAAGGCCCACCCAGGTTTGTGATTAAATCTACCTTTGTCTCTTCCAGAACTTGCTTCAGTGGTTATCTCCACCTTTAATCCCTCGCTTTCTACTGACTTCTTTGCATACCCAAATGTTCAGTTTCCTTTTTCCTTAAAAACTAACAAATAGGACATCCCTTATACTTTAAACTCCAAATCCTCTCTATCTTTCCCTTCACTATGTACCTTCTACACCAGGTAGCCCACAGTCCCTAATTCCTTCTTCCATGAGTATGGTCACTATATCTTCTGATCAAAAAATCAGGCCATCCTCTCTGTCCAAATTACTAAACCATTGAGGATATGGGACAGAAAAATGGAAACCAGGTTGGTTCTGGTTGACTCTAAGCATTTTAATACATTTTTTGGACCAAATTACCAAAAATCTTCTGCAGCAAAAAATGGGGACTATCAAATTATATTTGGTTTTATCTAAGCTTATATTAAAAAAACATTAAAATCGGCCGGGCGCGGTGGCTCAAGCCTGTAATCCCAGCACTTTGGGAGGCCGAGACGGGCGGATCATGAGGTCAGGAGATCGAGACCATCCTGGCTAACACGGCGAAACCCCGTCTCTACTAAAAACACAAAAAATTAGCCGGGCGTGGTGGCGGCACCTGTAGTCCCAGCTACTCGGGAGGCTGAGGCAGGAGAATGGCGGGAACCCGGGAGGCGGAGCTTGCAGTGAGCTGAGATCCGGCCACTGCACTCCAGCCTGGGCGACAGAGCGAGACTCCACCTCAAAAAAAAAAAAAAAAAAAAAAAAAAAAATTAAAATCAAGTTGATGCTTAAATCTACCCTACATGGCCTCCCTCCCCAACTTTCTGAATAGTTTAGAAACTGACTACATTTCCTGAAAATTGAATCTGAATGTGACTTGATGAAAGAGGCCAACTGAAATTCCTAGATACTGATAATTTATATACAATGGAATTAGCCAAATATAGGAACTCTTCTCAGAAGTAACCAACTCTAAGACATGATCTCAAACTATAGCACTCTGCAGAGGAAATAAAAATAACTCTAGTCACTTCTCTAATATATAAGAGAAGAGATAATGTAATATAATATGCAAATAATGTAAGATAAGATGTCATGGCCGGGCGCGGTGGCTCAAGCCTGTAATCCCAGCACTTTGGGAGGCCGAGACGGGCGGATCACGAGGTCAGGAGATCAAGACCATCCTGGCTAACACGGTGAAACCCCGTCTCTACTAAAAAATACAAAAAACTAGCCGGGCGAGGTGGCGGGCGCCTGTAGTCCCAGCTACCCGGGAGGCTGAGGCAGGAGAATGGCGGGAACCCGGGAGGCGGAGCTTGTAGTGAGCCGAGATCCGGCCACTGCACTCCAGCCTGGGCGACAGAGCGAGACTCCGTCTCAAAAAAAAAAAAAAAAAAAAAAAAAGGATGTCATATGGGAAACTGCAATATATCTTGAGGTATGAATCACATGCTGTTACAATGAATGACAAGTCTAGTGACTGGTGGGAAACAGCAATAAGAGAGACCCAAATAAATTAAAGAATAGAAAGAAACCTGGTCATTGTAACCCTAATAAATCTGGCAGTCCCAATATAAGCATGTATCTCCCTATAAGTATAACATCACACTCAAAGGAACACAAATTGAATGCTAGAAGCTTTGAAACAATGTTGACCTTTCATGTAGGTTTCCTTAAAGCTGGATTACTCAGGGATTTCATATCATGTACCATGAAAAACATCCCAGAAGTCTTCTTGGGGCATAATTCTTTGTTTCTTACTTTTAAAAGTTCCATACTTTTAGCAGCTGTTAAAAACACTACACCATGGAATACTATGCAGCCATAAAAAAGGATGAGTTCGTATCCTTTGTAGGGACATGGATGCAGCTGGAAACCATCATTCTCAGCAAACTATCGCAAGAACAGAAAACTAAATACCGCATGTTCTCACTCATAGGTGGGAATTGAACAATGAGATCACTTGGACACAGGAAGGGGAACACCACACACTGGGTCCTATTGTGGGGAGGTGGGAGAGAGGAGGGATAGCATTAGGAGATATACCTAATGTAAATGACGAGCTAATGGGTGCAGCACACCAACATGGCACGTGTATACATATGTAACAAACCTGCACGTTGTGCACATGTACCCTAGAACTTAAAGTATAATAATAATAATAAATAATAATAATTTAATAAAAAAAAACAAACCAAAAAAACACTTCCCACTTTCCCTCATCCTTGTTGAGCTCTCCTTATTATGTCCTGTTTCCTCTTCACATGACACATTGCCCTAGTGCTCAGCTGAAACTCACCTCTGAGCCTTGCTCTCTAACAACGTGGGCCACTGGAAGATGGATTAAAAACTGAATAGTTCTAGGACCCCTGGTCCTTCCTCATCATCCATGAAGCGAAGTTCATAAAGCCCGCTGGACACTGTGGCTCTTTTCTTTTTAAGAAGTTTCTGGTGAATAAAATTACCCACCTCATTGTTTACTCTCAGTCCCATATTCTTCAGTTAATAGTTATTCTAGGCCAGGCATGGCGGCTCACTCTTGTAATCCTAGCACTTTGGGAGGCCGAGGCTGGCAGATCACTTGACGCCAGGAGTTTGAGGCCAGCCTGGCAAACATGATGAAACCCTGTCTCTACTAAAAATACAAAAAATTAGCCAGGCATGTCAGTGAGCACCTGTAATCCCAGCTACTCAGGAGGTTGAGACAGGAGAATCACTTGAATCCAGGCGGCGGAGGGTGCATCATCACACGCCAGCCTGGGCAACAAGAGTGAAACTCCGTCTCAAAAAAACAAAAAAAAGTTATTCTACAGAAGAGTAAGGCTGTATTAGTCCCTTTTCACACTGCTTGAAAGAACTACTGGAGACTGAATAATTTATAAAGGAAAGAGGTTTAATTGAGTCACAGTTCTGCATGGCGGGGGAGCCCTCAGGAAACTTACAATCATGGCAGAAGGTGAAGGCGAAGCAAGGCACATCTTACATGGTGGCAGGAGAGAGAGAGAGGACGAGGGTGGGGGGAAGTGCCACACTTTAAAACCATCAGGTCTCATGAGAACTCACTCACTATCACAAGAACAGCAAGGGAGAAATCTGCCCCCATGATCCAATTATCTCCCACCAGGCCCCTACTCTGACAAGGGGGGATTACAATTTGAGATGAGATTTGGGTGGGGACAAGAGTCAAACCATATTGAAGACTGTATCTTTAGATACTGTCACAGCCTAGAAATATTTACTATGAGACACAGTAACTTCACATTCTGATTCTCTGCTCAAAAATAAAGTTTCCTGTTCCAAGTGCTTTATATAGATTAATTCAGGACATAGATAGTATTATTGTCCATATTTTATTCATAAGAGAGCTAAGGCTCACATATGGTCATATAAGCAGTAAGTCAGAGAGCTGGGATTTGAGCGGGATCTATTTGACTCAAGAGCTCATGTTCCTGATCACTCAGGATATTGCCACATTGGCATTCTGGTTTATAGATGCATCTCAAGTGATTTAATTCAGAATAAATCAATTACTGTGTTAGTTTACTTGGAGTGATCTGATAAAATAACCTCTTCAAACTCCAAAGTTAAAGATTTGACCAAGAGGGTAAACAGTTTCCTTCCTTGGTCAGTCTGGAACCATCACTTGAACCACTACAACTATGTGATAATGCGTAGCACATAGAAACTCAGAAACTCAGAAGCACACTCTCCTTTCCTCCCCATGAGTTCACACGAATGTTCCTATACTTTAAATCAGTATTTTCCAAAGTGTGTCACACTCAATTTATGCAAAGTACAGTTTCTTAGTTAGTAATTTAGGGAACTACTGGGTTAAACAAAGTTAAACAGGCTTTTTTTTTTTTAACTGCAGGACTTCTCAAAGCCATTAATAATTCCCACGAGGGGGAATATAGTATCATAGCACATAGCACATCCTCAACCTTGTTGTCTGTCTCTATATCATTTACATGGGGATTACAGTGTCTTCAGAATGCTTCTCATCATACTCAGAGATTCTCATTGGGGGAAATGAAGCATAAGGAGTTTGTGAGGTTGGTGGTTCCAAGGAGGCTTACTTCGCCATGTGGCTGGAATCCTATGTAAAGACAGAAGCAGGGGAGAGATTGTGGATTATTTAGGAATTTGTAAATTATTTCCCATGGCTGAATGCTATACTAAGAGAGATGGAGCATCACTGTAGAAAACCAGGAAGGAAGCTTTATTTTCTAGAAGGCACTAGAGAACAGGTGTGGCTCATGAAGAAACAGGCAGATGGGGGTGATGGGAGGATGAAAACACATATGCAGCCTAGAGTTTTGGGTCTCCGGGTCAACCTAGATATCATTCCACCTTGAGGGAGGGGAATTCCAGTCCAAGTCTTTGCTTGAGGGATACTGCTCTGAGAAGCTGCAGCACCGCTATAGAGCCCTCTTGCCACCACACAGAGCCCTCCCTTCCCTTCCCCTCCCCTCTCCTCTCTGTCCATGCAGGTGATAGCCAGGCTCTGACCTCAGTTATAAGCTGCCATTCCCAGAAGCTATCCACAAATTGCAGAGCCCAGAAATACTAGGTAGGGCCAAGGCATAAGCCTCTAAATTTGACGAGCATTTTCCACCTAATGCCTTGGGGTACAGTGCCTTTGGGGAACCCCTTCCCTCAGGGTTAGTAGTTTCTAAAAATGCTTGTTCAGATCCTGATCCCCCCAAGAGCCTTGGGCTTGGGCTAGAGTCCAGCAAAACCTGCCATTTCCCATTTCTTTCTTTCTTTTATTTATTTTTTACTTTTTGGTCCCTATGAAAATTAAAAGCATTTTTTCTTGCTATGCCCCAGATGAAAATCCAGAGTTTATAAGATAATCTCACAGAATCCTGCATAATGTAAGGGAGTCATGACAGGTAGCCATTGCTAATTTTAGGGTTTTTTGTTTGTTTGTTTTGTTTTTTTAAATAAAACTTGAGTTCAGTTGTTACATGAATTGCCCAAAAATCCAGCTTGTGAGTGGTCAGCCCCAGAACTGGCAAAAGCTAAGAGAGAACCTGAAGTTTCTAGCTTCTGGCCCAGTCCTCTGTGTTATCCCAAGCTGAGCCTGGGTTATTCTGGGCATGCTCAGTGTCCAAGGGCTGGCATTATTAGCTGCCAATACATCTGAATGGGTTTCAGAAATGTTAAGGAGAAATTCATTCATTAAGAGTGCCTACTATGGGCCAGGCATGGTGGCTCACGCCTGTAATCCCAGCACTTTGGGAGGCCAAAGTGGGTGGATCACAAGGTCAGGAGATTGAGACCATCCTGGCAAACACGGTGAAACCCTGTCTGTACTAAAAATACAAAAAAAAAAAAAAAAAAAAAAAAATTAGCCCGGCGTGGTGGCGGGCGCCTGTAGTCCCAGCTTCTCAGGAGGCTGAGGCAGGAGAATGGCGTGAACCCGGGAGGCGGCGGAGCTTACAATGAGCGGAGATCGCGCCACTGCCCTCCAGCCTGGGCGACAGAGCAAGACTCTGTCTCAAAAAAAAAAAAAAGGATGCCTACTATGTGCCAGGCTTTGTTTTCAGCTATCCTAATGTTGAAATTTAGTGAACAAGAACAAAGTTTTGTTCATATGGAACACCTAAGAAAGGAGATAAACAATAAGCACAGTAAATGAGTAATGATGCATATGAGAAAATGATAAAATTGTTATGGTGAAAATCAAACAGGGTTCCAGGATGTGGGTGGGGAAGCTGTAGTGTTACATAGCATATCTTTTTTTTTTTTTTTTTTTTGAGACGATGTCTTGCTATGTCGCCCAGGCTAGAGTACAGTGGCATGAACCTCTGCCTCCCGGGTTCAAGCGATTCTCCAGCCTCAGTCTCCCAAGTAGCCAGGATTACAGGCATGTGTCACCATGCCAGCTAATATTCGCATTTTTTAGTAGAGACAGGGTTTCGCCAGGCTGGTCTTGAACTCCTGCCCTCAGGTGATCCACCGGCCTCGGCCTCCCAAAATGCTAGGATTACAGGTGTGAGCTACTGTGCCTGGCCCACATAGCATATCTTAACTAGACTGTTAGTGATTGTCTCACGTTTTCTGCAAAAGTGGGCAAAACTCTACCCTCCAAGGTGCCCTTGGCTTGGTCATCATCACCCTTTCTCAAGTCTCAATGGTAGCCATTAATTGAGCTCTTAGTCCTCACCATTTATTAGCCCTTTGTGTTAAGTAACACATTTAATTCTCACAGTGAACCCTGTATGGTGTTGTGATTATCTCCCTGCTACAGACGATAAAATACAGGTCAGAAACGTTAAACATTTTGCTTAAAGACACCCTGCTATTGAGAGACAGGGCTGAAATTTAATTGCAGCTCTGACTCCAAAAATCTGCCCTCTGTTACACTCAGCATTTTGAGGCATCCTTTGCAGAGGAGACATATTTCTACACACACACACACACACACACACACACACACACACACACACAGGTTTTTTCTCTTCTGGGTAGAGAATGGAGTTGAAGAGTTAGGTAGGAATACCTTACAGGATTCTGACTTTAGAAGGCATCTCCTCCCCAAGCCAGCTGAGCAACCTTCTGATCGTGATTTTCAATTATATCCTATCAAAACCTGGGAGAATCTCCATGTGCCTATGTGTCAGAAACTTTATCTTTCATTCCCATTCCATATGAGGGGGGGTGAAATGGGTACAAGCTTTCTTGAGAGGCAAAACAAAATTTTAAGCCTGTCTATTCTTTGTACTAGAAATCTTGCTTCTACAATATTATCCAACAGAAACTCTTGCAAAAATATAGACCAAGTGAGGTAAATTTATATGTACTGAAATTGAATTTATTTCACAAAATATTGAGGACAAAGAAGCAAGTTGAGAACAATGGAATCTTATCCTATTGAGGGGAAAGATAATTTTGTAAATATAGGTACATGTTGCATACCCTGTCCAGTGCACACCAAATAATAGTGTATCTCTTACACAGTTCTGTTTTGCTCAACTTTTTTGTAATGCACATATGACAGTACTTTTAAAAATAGATCAAAATGGGCCGTGCACAGTGGCTCACACCTGTAATCCCAGCACTTTGGGAGGCTGAGGAGGGTGGATCACCTGATGTCAGGAGGTGGAGACCAGCCTTGCCAACATGGTGAAATCCCGTCTCTACTAAAAATACAAAAAGAGGCCAGGCGAGGTGGTGGGCACCTGTAATCCCAGCTACTTGGGAGGCTGAGGCACAAGAATCACTTGAACCCAGGAGGCAGAGGTTGCAGTAAGCTGAGATGACACCACTGCATTCCAGCCTGGGCAACAGAGTGAGACTCCGTCTCAAAAAAAAAAAAAAAAAAAAATCAAAATGATATCCAAAAAATTCAAGGCAACAAAATCTCAATCTTCTCATGCTCAAAAAACTGGCTCAGCTTTTGGCCTGTTCAGATTTTTTTTCCAATATATATGGTAATATTGTTTTTTTTAAAGTTATTTTAAGTTACAACTAGAGAAGAAAGTAGGAAAAACTTATTTTATCTACTCTATCCATTTTCCTTTGCTTTGAATTAATTTTGTAGACTTTTTAAAAGTATTAGATTCTCAATTGTACATTTAATAGTCCTTTAGTGGTGCAATTCTAATTACATAAAATAAGACAGAGAGAGAAGAACATTGATTTCTTCTTATAGAAGATTCAGAGCTGACTTAAATACACTAAATCTCAGGAAGAGCTGAAAATTGCTTTCAACAGGGAAGCGATGGGTTTAGAAAAAGGTTAGTTAATTGGTGATTTTATCTTATTATCTGTTATTGGTTTTCAAAGTAACAAAATCAATCTTGCAACAAATGTGTCTGGCTTGTCCTGAACATTACATGAAAAAGATGAGCTCACAAAATCAATGAAGCATATTACTTCTAAGTCAGTACTTAAAAGAGAAAAAAAAACCAATATATTCAGACTGAGAGTTAAGACATATTTAGATGAAACAATCTACCAGACAGAAGAGCCTTACAGCAAAAAGAAAAAAGTTGATAGAATCTTCATTAACAAAAAAACAACTTTTGCTCACTGTGCAAAACGTAGAAAATATAAAGAAGTATAAAGAAGAAAATTTGCGGGACGCTGAGGCGGGAGAATCGCTTAAACCCGGGAGGCGGAGGTTGTGGTGAGCCGAGATTGCGCCATTGCACTCCAGCCTGGGCAACGAGAGCGAAACTCCATCTCAAAAAAAAAAAAAAAAAAAAAGAAAATTTAAAATAAGAATCTTATACCCAGAGGTAATCTCTGCTAATACTTTTGTTGTTGCATTTCATATTTATCTATAAATACACGCAATATTCATAAAATTAGGATCAGAGAACACATTCTTTTCTAGCTTAAAAAAACTCTATAATGCACTTTTCCCCCAACTCTGAGGCTATTCTTGTAATATTAGATTTTTGATGGCTCTTTATGTTATATTTACATCTTTTTACCATTATAACAACACTGTGATAAACAATCTTGTAAATATAACTTTATCTGTGCTTACTATGTTAAATAACATTGAAAGAGAAAAATTCCCTACCCGCATGGGGAAATTTCCAGGGAGCAGCATTTTCTCATCTATTCCTTTTATAGCACATTAACTAACTGTTTTATCAATACTCACTGATCACTCATCTATTTCTGATTACATTGGGTAAAAAAGAATATGTGAGTCAAAATTCATATGGTAAGTTGTAATAGTATGTTGTCTCATATAGGGGAAGATGGCATCACTGACTCAAAGTTTACAAGAGGAGGAACTCTGGAGTGTTTTTGGTGACAATCTGATGCCCTCTTACCCAGCAGCAGAGTCTTGAGGTATGGCTGACCTTCTAGATATGGAATGGTTTCAAAATTCAGCCTAAGCAGGCAATCTGAGCTCCAAAGTCTGACCTGGGTGAACTATTTAAACTACACTAATTATTCTGAAAGGATTCTGTGTCTCTGTTTTGTAACAATCAACAACCATCATCATAAATAAATTATAATATTATTTAACATATAATAATATAACATCCCAGTACTTACAATGTGCCAGGAATTGCATTAAAACTCTCTACCAAGATCTCACTCTATCCTCACAACCACTCTATGTAGACAGCACAGCACCCCATGCTGTTATTATTCCCATTAGCAGATGGGGACACAATTAAAGAACTTGCTCAACATCACACTGAGATAAGTAATGGAACCAGTGCCACATCGGTCCAACACCAAAGTCCAGCATCTTGAAATCACCAGCCTACACTGACTCGAAGGTTTTCTTCCTTTTAGTCTCAGTACACAAATGACAATCAGAGGGTGAAAGAGGCAGGACTCGGGCTGAATGCCTGAATTGGAAGGAACTACAGGGAGAGCTGGGATGAATTTTCCACACTTTACACATCAGAAAACCATGCCTCTGAGCTTCTTGCCCAAGCTTCTTGCCCAGGGTCACAGAGCTGATTAGTGGCAAAGGTGGACCAGAACTTGGGAACCCTGACTCCCAGTCCAGGGCATTGTCTCCATACTCCACTGCCTCCCTTACTGGTGTGGTTAGGATCTCAGGTGCTGTAAGCTCCTGGGGGCAGATCCCCCAGAGTAGAAGTAGAGTGGGATCTTGGGACTAATATGTGTGATCGCAGCCCAGCTCAGTTGCTGATTTGCTTCATGACCTTGGATATGTTCTAAACAACTATGGGTATGTCACAGTGATGATGGGGAAATTAAAACAAGAAAATGCATGTAAATGTTTACTACATATTCAGCCCTCAATAATCAGTCATCTTATTATCATCATTAATTTAACATTTGCAAGAGGAAGAAGGAATTCTGGAGCCTTTCATCTTAGAAGCTTAACGAGGAGACTCAGTCATATTTCCAACCATTTCAGGCTACGGAAACTTTTGCTTTGTTTTTATAACCTGCAACTTGCACCCTTTGGTGTGGTGCCCACAATAATAAAAAGAAAATATTTTTTAAGATCCCAAGTGATACCTCACTTACTCTTATAAAAAGAAATGTCTGTATCATCTTGCCACACACTGTACTAATGAATCCCCCCATTGAAAAAAGACCCCGCTCCCCCAAAACACCAAAAAAGGCTGTTCTTAACTCTTCAGCTCTTCCCTCTATGAAAAGAATATGTGTGACACAATAAAATAAAAAAAAAGATATATATATATGGTCTCTGCTCCCAGTTCCTGGCATAGGGCTCCTAAAACTCCAGGAGCATCTTTTTTCCCTCATCTATGGTCCTAAATCCCTTAGAGTTTCCTAGTGATAGGAGTGTCTTTTGTTCTAATGAGGTAACTCTTGGTGGGCTCCTGGATAGCTTCAAGATGAGGGCTGCGCACCAGAAAAACCAAGGCATGATTACAAGCTTGAAACTTTAAGCCCCACCCACCATCCTCTGGGGAGGGGAAAGGAACTGAAGACTGACTAAATTAATCACGCTGAGGTGATGAAGCCTCAATAAAAATTCCTCAACTATGAGGTACACAGAGCTTCTGGGTGAATGAACACAAGGAGGTGCTGGGAAGGTGGTCATCCAGAGAGGGTATGGAATCTCCACACCTCTTTCCCCACACGTTGCTCTATGCACCCCTTCATCTGGCTGTTCATTTGCGTCCTTTATCATAAACTGGTAAAGTAAGTAAAGTGTTTCCCTGAGTTCTATGAGCCCATTAGAGCAAATGATTGAACCTCAGAAGAGAGTCATGAAGACCCCCATTTGTAGCCAATTTGGTCAGAAATACCAAAGGCCCAGGACTTGTGATTGGTGTCTGACGTGGGAGCAGTCCTGTGGCACTGAGCCCCTACTTAACCCGTGGTGTCTGATGCTAGCTCCGGGTGGAAAATGTCAGAATTGTGTTATAAAACACCCAGTCGGTGTCAGGAGAGACGGAGAATAGATTGTTGGTGTGGAAAACCCCCACACATTTGGTGTCGGAAGTGTGAGTGTAGAGGAAACAGTTTTTTTTTTTTTCTGTTAATATTCACATCCCTTCCACTGTGGCATTATTATCACACCCCATCAAGATGTCAGAACATTCTCAGAGTTAAATTCTTTCATGCTAAAACACTGCTGAGCTATTTATGTCCATTCTTTTTTTAAACTGAGATATAATTCACATGCCGTAACATTTATTTTCTAGGCTGGGCACAGTAGCTCGCATCTATAATCCCAGCACTTTGAGAGGCTGGGGTGGGAGGGGCACCTGAGCCCAGGAGTTTGAGACTGCAGTGGGCTATGATTGCGCCACCGCACTCCAGCCTGGGCGACAGAGTGAGACCCTGTCTCTCTCTTTTTTTTTTTTTTTTTGACTTTCTAAAGTGTATAGTTTGAAGTATACAATTTGTGCTCACTTCAGCAGCATATATACTAAAATTGGAATGATACAGAGAAGATTAGCATGGCCCCTGCGCAAGGATGACATATACATTTGTGAAGCATTCTGTATTTTTTTAAAAACAAGAACAAAAAAAATAAAGTGTACAATTCAGTGGTTTTTAGTATATTCAGAGTTATGTAACTATCACCATAATCAATTTCAGAATGTAGATCACCTCCTAAAACATGTTAGCCTGTATATGTTGGCCATCACTCCATTCCCCCAGTCCCTCTCACCCAGGCCCTGACAACTACCAGTCTACCTTCTATCCCTAAGGATTTGCCCCATGCTGGACATTTCATATAATGAGATCACAGAATATGTGGCCTTTTGTGTCTGGCTTCTTTCCCTCAGCATAATGATTTAAAGGTTTATCAGTGTTGTAATATGTATGACTATTTCATTTCTTTTTAATAACTGAATAATATTCCATTGTATGTATACACCACATTTTGTTTATTCATCAGTTGATGGACATTTAGATTGTTCACATTTTTGGGCTGTTATGAATAATGTTGTTATGAGCATTTGGATAAAATTTTTGTGTGAATGTATATTTTCACTTCTCTTGGACATATAACTAGCAGTGGATTGTTGGATCATATGGTAACTCCTATGTTTAGCATTTGGAAGACATTCCAATTGTTTCCTACAGGGGTTGTACCAATTTAAGTTCCCACCAGCAATGTTTGGGGCTTCAATTTCCCCACATCCTTGTCAACACTAGTTTTCTTTTTACTTTTTTTCCCAATTATCTATCCTAGTGGGTAAAGTGGTACCTTATAGTTTTAAATATATATATATAGTTTTAAATATATATAATATTAAGTATATAATTTGAAATATATATAAATATATAGTTTTAAATATATAGTTATATATATTTATATAAATAGATAAATAAATATAAATATATATAGATATATATAGAGAGACAGGGGTCTTGCAATGTTGACTAGGCTGGGCTTGAACTCCTGGCCTCAAGCAATCTTCCCACCTTGGCCTCCTAAAGTGTTGGGATTAGAGGCATAAGTCACCATGCCCGTCCTGTACTTTGTGGTTTTGATGTTAATGTTCCTAATGACTAATGATGCTGTGCATCTTTTTATGTGCTTAATGGCCATTTGTACATTTTCTTTAGAGAAACGCCTATTCAAGTCCTTTGCCCATTTTTGAATTGTGTTGTTGGGTTTTCTGTTGTTGAATTTTAGTTCTCTATATATTCTGGCTATTAATCTCTTATTATAGATGTGATTTGCAAATATTTTCTCCCATTCTGTAGGTTGCCTTTTTACTCTGTTGATAGTGTCCTTTGATGCAGAAAAGTTTTTAATTCCAATTTATCTATTTTTTTCGTTTCTTACCTGTACCTTTGGTATATATCCAAATCATTGCCAGACCCAATATCGTGAAGCTTTTCCTCTACATTTTCTATGAATTTTATAGTTCTAGGTCTTCTGTGTAGGTCTTTGATTCATTCTGAGTTAACTTTTATACATGGTGCAAGGTAAGGGTCCAACTTCATTGTTTGGCATGTGAATATCCAGTTTCCCCAGCACCATTTACTGGAAGGCTTGTTCCTTCCCCACCGAATGGTTTCGGCGTCTTTGTTGAAAATTATTTGACCATATATGTTAGGGTTTATTTTTGGGCTCTGTGTTCTATTCCATCGGTCTTTATGTCTGTCTTTATGCCTGTATCACAATATTTTGGTTACTACAGCTCTGTAGTAAGTTTTGAAATGAGAAATCTTAAAAAAAATTATTTTGGCTATTCTGGGTTCCCTGTTTATTCCTGCAAAAAAGACAGGTTGAATTCTATACAGATTGTACTTAATCTACAGATTGCTTTGCAAATATATTGCCACTCAAACAATGCTAAATCTTCCATTTCATGAATACAGGATGTCTTTCCATTCGTTTAGGTCTAACTGCCCTGGCTAGAACTGACAGTACATCATTTTTGGTTCTTGACCTTAGGTGGAAAGTTTTTAGTCTTTCACCAGTATGTGTGATGTTAGCTGTGAGCTTTGCATAGATGCACTTTATCAGGTTGGGGAAGTTCCTTTCTATTTCTATTTTGTTGAGTGTTTTTTTCATAAAAAGATGTTGGATTTTGTGAAATGGGTTTTCTATGTCTATTGAGATGTCCATGTGGTTTTTGTCCATTGTTCTAGTAATGTGATATATCGCATTGATTGATTTTCATGTTTAACTCTACATTCATTTCTATATGAATATATTCCATGTTTAAGTATGGTCTAACTGAGAAGAGCTTTGTACAAGACCAACAGACATTTACTGTCGTTTTGCAATTCTGGCTCTAACTTGGACCTGTATTTTGGACAAGAACAGATGGTAAATTGCAACGTGACTGTAACCATGACTTCATATCATAAACAATCTGATATTTTTAAAAATTATGTTTGTTTCAAAGAAAGAAAATCTATATATATTTTGAAAGTAATGTTGAACATCCACCTTTTATTGTTGTTTGTTATTATAATCACATTTTCAACCTTTGATGATACGAGTATCAATTAAAATAGCTCTATGACCTAAAATCAGTGCATGATATTTCTGATTTTGAACATACTATTGTAGAAATAACCTGTACCAGACTTTGGGTAGGTCAAGTCACTTAAGTTAATGAGAAAAACACATATGGACTTGGAATTTTTTTCCCCTATAAAAGGCAGCAGTAATAATGATACTGATAAAATTATTTGCTAACATTTACAGAATGTGCTGCTTAGCTATCTAAGTATATTACTTGAAAATTCTTATTTAAGTATCTTATTCAATTCTATCAGCAACTCCGTGGCTGATGTACAATTAGTATTCCATTTTATAGATGAGGAAACTCAGAGATGTTAAGTAACTTGTCCAAATATTCACAGGTAGTTAACTAATGAGGCCAGAATTCTGAATCACATGCGGGTGACTCCAAAGCCCAGGCTTTTAACCATTTGCTGTAGTTTGGGTACCAGAGTTTAAATTATGAGGGAACTCATAATTGTTCATTTTCCCTTTTCGACTGAAACGGGACCAAAACCTAGAAGGTCATAGATTTGCAGCGTTCCACTTGTTGAGCAAATGCTATTACACATTTAGTACTCATTGTGTACTTACTATGTGGATTCCACCTATGCGATGTATCTAATCTAGCAATAAACAAGGTTGTATAGGAACTGTTTTATATTTAACTATGCAGTTAATAAGTTTTTAAGCTACGTTTGATGATTTAAGTAGAAAATCTTTATTGACAAAGTCAAACCCACTTCTGCTGTCCAGAAGCTCTTTAGTTTAATTAAGTCCTATTTGTCTATTTTTGTTTTTGTTGCATTTGCTTTTGAGGACTTAGTCATAAATTTTTTGCCTAGGCCAACATCCAGAGAGCTTTTCCTAGGTTTTCTTCTAGGACTTATACAGTTTGAGGTCTTACATTTAAGTCTTTAATCCATCTTGAGTTAATTTTTGTATATGGTGAGAGGTAGGGGGTCCAGTCCCATTCTTTTTTATATGGCTAGCCAGTCGAACCCACTTCTCATAGGAACAAAACGACTATGCCAAAGTGTCTAGTGATTCATTTTGGGATACTATGACTGGGTGTGTTAAAATCACCACAGAGTTGTTTTGTGGAGGGGGCTTGGGAAACTACAACTTTAAGCCCAACTCCAAGGACCTTCTTTGAGTCTTGGCTCAGGACACTACCTTATTGTGGCTTTCTTCTTAACTCTCCAGCCATGGTGCTCATTTCTGGCCCCCTTGCAGCCTTTCAGCCTGAAAGTTCTCAGTCCTTTGCACACCACTCTCTCATCCTAAGAAAGCTCACCTCAAGCTGTAACCATCGCAGTTAAGCACATGGCTTATAAATGTGTGACTCTGGTTTTGACCTCTCGCCCCAATAAAATCCTAATGCCTCTGTTGGCATTCTACTTGAATGTCCCAGCATCTCAAAGTCAAGATATCCAAACTGGATCTAACTTTTCATGTTCTTTTTATAGCACAACCTTCATTTCCCCAGGACCAAAATCTTGGAGGTATTTGTTATTCTTTCATGTCTTGGGCTAAGTTTGCGTCCATTTGCCCACCAATTGTCTTGAGAATTGGTCCCTTCATGTATATTCTCATTGCTTTCCCTTGACTTCCACCCAAGTGAGTATTTGCAACAAGCTCCTGATTGTCCTATGCTGTGAAAGACCAAGGGGAGTCCTTATGGAACCCACTATTGGCCAAAGTCCAGGGGATTAGATAGGCTGTTTGGCCTTGTCAGAGATGATTTCCATGATGGCAGTGGGAGGTGGGAGGATGGAGGCCAGCCCAATGAGACACGTAAAAAAAACGCACATGAATGATACAGGTCTGGGGGAGACCTCAAATTTACCTCCTGAGGTCAGTTTCTTTCTGATTTGGTATAAAACAGTTATAGGACATGGAGGAACAGCTGCTGGCCTCTCTCTGGAGAGCCTGAGCAATATAGACAAAAGAGGTGTTGGCCCCCACAGCTGACCATGGACAGCTCAGACTGCTGGAACCTGGTATCTGTGAACCCCCATGCCCACTGGACTGCTGCCAGCTCTCACTGCGCAAATCAGGGCTGCAGGCCTGAGAGTCCCAGGCACCTTCATTCACTGCACATGCTTCCTCCAACCAGAGGCCTCCCCAGGGCTCCATATCATATAAAGGAGAGTGCTCAGAGGCATGGGCTTTGAAGTGGGATGTACTCAAGTTCAAATCCTTGCTTAGATACTCCCTAGATGCTCAACCCTCTAGTTAATCACTCAGAATAGCAGGCCATCTGGTCAACGTCCTGTGAACTCCCAGCTAGAAGGACTGCAAAACATCATGGAAGATAGGAGATGATACAGCAGGATATCAATTTCCCTAAACTCTTCACAGATGAGATAGCGGAAATGAATTTCCCTAAACTCCTCACAGGTAAACTATCCTATGTGGCTGGAACAAATACTTTGGTGTGCCTCTGAGTGGAAGTGGACTGGGATCACTACATCTTCTTCAAACAGTCTGCTAAAACAAGGGAACCTACTAAGCCTAACCACAGGGCCTTGGGCTTGTAGACTGAGGCTGGAAAGTTTGGGGTTCAGGACAACAAAGGATCTGAAGTCACCAGCTGTCTTCTCTCTCCTCAGTCTGCTTCTTAAATAATTGAAATTGTAGGGGCATAAACTTAGCCCCTAAGTCTCAGTTTTCCCATCTTTGAAATGAGGATATAATTCCACCCTGCCAGGTTGTTTTGAGAAGTACAGAAGACACGCATACAACACTCAGCACAGCGGTGGGGCCGTAATGGAAGGCCCGCGTGTTTCTGCATGACCTCCACGTAGGTTGTCATATACACCGGGAGTGTGTTAACATCTACTTGTTTATAAGCACATGAAAGTTAGCAACGGGGGGAAATAGGTCATTTATACACATAAGACAGGTGGCTCGTTCACTCCGTTGGAGTCCTAATTACTCACTGGCCAGTTATTTCTTTCAGGGCAATTTCCTTTTTGTCTACAGTTACAGATATAAATATAAAAAATACAAGAAGATACTACTTTGAGACAGCAGGTGAATCATATCTAATTACTCTGTAGTCCCTTCACCTGAAGGGACCCGATTGCCCAGCCCCTGCTGTCTCTGAAGGAAAAACCATCAACCAGAACTTCCTTCTGGTCACTCTGAGTGGGTTTTATCATTGTTGAATATGGACTCTGGGCGCCAAAGAGAATCTTCAAACATTTTCTCAATGGATGGGAATTGGGGGATTTTAAAGTTGACCTTGAAACTGAATGAGACCAAGGGACTCAAAGACAGAAGGCAGAGGAGGAAAGATTAAGGTTGTATAGCCAGAACTAGAACCTAGGTTTTTATCTGGGAATTTTATTTTTAAAAGCGCAGTTTCTATCACTTCTCAGCCTTTTGGCTAAGATCAAGTGTAAAAAACGCAGTTTCTGACCCGAAGTCTCAGGTGAGGCTTGAGATTCTGATGGTTCTGGGCCCACACTTTTAGTTGCAAGAGGGTTGATGCTGGTAAAGCACTTAGAACAGTTTATGACATGTAGTGCATGAATAAAACGCAGTCATTATTGCTGTTGTTTTTATTACCTGCAGCAACTGAGCTGCATGTAGCTCTCAGAAATTAAGAAATGGCATTTGGGTTTAGAAGTCAGTTTTCTGTGAACTTGATTGGCTCAGATCAGTCAAGGCTCAAAGACTGATTCAAGTAGCCTGTGTGAACTGACCACACCAAGATTTTGAAGTCAAAATCTTGGGCTGCTCTGGCTATGCGGACTGTGCCAAGAGTGCTCAAATGCACTGACTCAGGGGAGGAGTTTAGCAGCGTGGACCCCTTGGCACACATGGGTAGATTTTTTACAGCGGTGCTGTGTCATAGTAAAAATGCCTCCATTCTTAACTGACTCTAATTTTCATTACATTTCATTTTTCTCCCAGTGATGCTAAATCTTCAGGACTAGTCCTTTTACTATAACCAGTGTCAAGGTAGAGTGGAACGAACAGGGCCAAGGGGATTAAAGACTTGGGGTGCTGTGTGAGAGGTTAGAAAGTTCTGGAATAGACATGGCAGCCATGGTAGCCAACTCTTCTCAGACAACTGGTTTAATCTCTCCAAGTGCAGACATTCAGGGCAGAAGTAAGGAAGAGAATAAGCACTGGAGGTCCTACAAGTGGAATCCATTGGCAAGGCTGATCTGTGACCCACTTTTGATAAATGAGGTATGACGTCTATGCTTTGCTGAACGTATCTGTTTCTGTGTTTCTGTGTGTCTATATATCCTTTCCTTCCTTTTCCCTTTCCTTCCACTTCCTATAGTCCCTTTTCCTACCCTCTCTTCCTTCCATCCTTTCTCTCTTCGCCTTGGAAAGGAAAATTTTGCATTAAAAAATTCCAACTTTCTCATGGTTGAGCTAGAGAAGGAGAAAAGGGATTTATTTGCCTGTGCATGATCCAACTGAGCTAGGGAGGAAGACCAGAGAGAACTTCCAGGGAAGGTGAGAACTGATTGTGGCTGATACACCTTGGAATAGTGATAAGGGCCACGTGTGAATGGAAGTAATGAACCTTGAAGGCAAGAGTTGGGAGTAGCTGCTGTCCTGGATCCCTATCCTCCCAAGATTTGCTCTGACCTAGGGCCCAGTACACCTGCAAACCAAGATGCCGGTTCCAGCTCCATTTCTCAAGGCCCCCTGCATGTTCCCCTCTCCTGCCAAACCTGACCCCTCCAGCTCCCATCCTGAGACACATCCTGCAGCTAAGCCTTTGTTCTTGCCATTTCTGAGTGCCTTCTTTGCTCTATCTCCACTTTCTTTGGACAGTGTTCTAATCACTTTATATTCATTAATTTACTTTTTATCCCATTATAATTACCTGAGGCAAGTGTCTGCATTGTCCTATTTTACAGATAAGATGATGAAATTTAGAAGAGAGGAGTTAAGTAACTTGCCCCAGATCATGAAGTTTCTATGTGGTTGATCTGGGACTTAGGTCTATCTGTCATCAAACTCCACATTCTTAATCATCATTCTTTGCCTTTTGTGTATCATGCTGCAATGTAACCACTGGTTCATGTCTGTCTCTCTGTTAAGCAAAATCAACTCCTAGAATTAAGAACAGTGCTTCATTTTATTTTTTTCATCCCTAGCTAGAACAGGGGTGGCAGGCATTCTGCAAATGTTTCCTATATTGTGCTACATTCTATTATATTTCCTGCAGGTAGACTAGAGGCAGGGTAAGAGCTCCATGATAGTTCAGATCACGCTTCTGTGAGATATGGATTTGTGACCATCTAGGGCTTGGTTCTTGGTGCTCTGTGCTTTGGTTTCCCATCTCTATGCCCATCTCCATCTGTAACAGACTGTGAATATCAGGGATCCAGGGTATTATTTCATTCTTCTTCAATCCAGTCCCCTCCACTGTCACAATATAGTGCCTAGCATAGCGTCCAGTCCACGGCAGGCACTCAATTGACTATTTATTGGATGAATGAACATTCATAATTCTCTAATCTCTAATCTGCCTCCCCAAATTTTTCTTTCTTTCTTTCTTTCTTTCTCTTTCTTTCTTTCTTTCTTTCTTTCTTTTTCTTTCTTTTCTTTCTGTCTTTCTTTCTCTTTCTTTCCTTCTTTCTTTCTTTTCTTTCTCTTTCTTTCTTATTCTTTCCTTCCTTCCCTCCCTCCCTTCCTTCCTTCCTTCCCTTTCTTTCTTTCTCTCTCCCCCTCTCTCTCTCCCTCCCTTCCTCTCTCTCCTTTCTTTCTCTCTCTCTCTCTCTCCTTTCTTTCTTTCTTTCTTTTTTTTTTTTTTGCAAGGTGTCCCTCTGTTGCCCAGGCTGGAGTGCAGTGGTGCCATCTTGGCTCACTGCAACCTCCACCTCCTGGGTTCAAGTGATTCTCCTGCCTCAGCCTCCCAAGTAGCTGGGATTACAGGCCCCTGCCACCACACCTGGCTGATTTTTGTAGTTTTATTAGAGACAGAGTTTTGCCATGTTGGCCAGGCTGTTCTCACACTCCTGACCTCAGGTGATCCACCTGCCTCAACTTCCCCAAGTGCTGGGATTACAGGTGTGAGCCACCATGCCTGGCTCTGCCTCCTCAACGTAAAAAAAAAAAAAAAAAAAAAAAAAACTGGGAGAAAAAGAGTCTGAAAATGATGTCACTTAACTGTTGGGGGAGACACAATGTTTCTCTACATTATGCGTATAGAAAACTAAATGATGAGGCTGGAAAGAGTGACAAAGGATATTTAAAACAGAAATAAGGTTGGGAACTTACCAAGACCCTGTCCATGGAAAATGTGAATGCTATCTGGAACCTTTCCAGTCCAGTTCCTGAATCTTTTGTAACAAAAGGTCTAACTTGGGCTTTACTATCCCATTAGCAGGGAAAATATAGTGTGGCATATGTTATAGGTTCAAAACACAATCAATTTGTGGATTTGCCACTGAGGCGTTAAGACATTTGAGAAAAGAACAAAGGAAAGTACAGATAAAGCGTCATCAGACTTGAGCTAGGCAGCCAAAACAAGACATTAACCCACTCAAAGACCCTTGAGGCCTCCAGCCTTTCCCCTTGGATAACTCTGAAAGGCGTCCAGTGAGTTCCAATTTGGTCAGGGGTTTGTTTATTCTGCTTGGTTCAAGTCAGGGCTACGAATCCCTAATGGTTTTCATGTCCCTAAAGGTTTTCCACATTTGGGCAAGATCTATGTTTTACGTAAGCCTGGAGAAGGCCTCGCTCCCAGTTGCTCTGGCTGTGCCGACTGCGCTGAGAGCACTCCAATGCACTGACTCGGGGGAGGAGTTTAGCAGCACGGACCCTTGGCACAAGGCGGGAGATTTTTTACAATGGTGCTGTGTCGTAGTAAAAATGCCTCTGTTCTTAACCGACTCTAATTTTTATTACATTTCATTTTTCTCCCGGTGATGCTAAATTTTCAAGACTAGTCCTTTTACTGTAACCAGTGTCTCGTGCCAATGAAAACTAAGTGGGCCCATGCTGGCTTCTGGCCCTCTATTTTGAGTGCACCCAATTCCTAATCCAGGGAAAAGCATTCAGGTTTGTAAGTGCCATTCTCCTTCCTATAGAGGGTGCTTCCAGGTTATTGGTCCTAATGTGCTACAGTTCAAAATTCAACCTGCTTAAGGGTCTGCAATGCTCTCTAATGCTTTAGGTTCAAATTTTCACCCTCATTCTCCAAATTGTAACCACAGCTACCAAATGAACCTTACCTCTCACTATGTCTACTGCATCATTTCTTCATTGTCTTACAGTTGCTGCACACATTCTCTCCTTGGCACTATCTTACTTGCTTTCCCTGCTTGGAATGCTTCCTGTATTTCCCAGGAAGAACCCAGCCAGATGGCTGTTCACAGATGACCTGTCTGTGTTTACAGCCCTTCTCCCTTTTGTCCCAACTCCCAGTTCAGCCTCATAAATCCTTGAACTGAAGTGCCCCAAAGCTTGTGTGAATCTCAGAATACAACTCCAGGGTCCAAAATGGAGATGCCTGCAGGACCAAGCAGGTAAATGAGGCTAGAGCTGAGTGGGACACTACCTGGAGGTGGGGCCAGGTGTGTGGTAAAGAGCTGGTGTGTCTCATCTTGCGGGGGTTAGCATGGGTCAGTGTCAGCCCATGGGCCAAGGGTGAAGAGTGGCCCAGGGTTGCCAGAGAAGCCAGAACATTTTAATGCAAGATTCCCAATTTTTAAAGTACTGCAGCTGTCAAAGAAAAACACACATGGCTTGGATTTGGCCCATGAAGAAGGAATTTGTGTTCCTGCAGTGTAAGTAAAACACTGCTATGACTCATAGTCATTAGTGAGTGTGGCATGGGGTAGGGGGAGCATTACCAGTCCACCTGGGCCTAGAGGGGACAGGTCTTAATTCCCCTTTGTAGTTTACACCACAAGCTTCCTTCAAAGTCCAGCTTCTTGAAATACAGTTCCCAGAAAGTAGAGAGAGCTAGGTTACTAGCCATTATTCCTTTCTCCAACTCCTCAAAACAATTAAAGAGCAATTCATCTAACACCATCTCGGTCTTTATTTCGGAATAATCATTTATTTTCAAGTTCAATATCCATGACTATTTCAAATGTAAATATTTTAATTTGGGGTACAATGAGGGCTGGAAGGGGTGGTGCCTGTGGGGGCATCCCTGCTTTATTTTGATGAGAATCATCCTTTTGAAATATAAGTCTTATTGTGTCACTACTTCTGCTTAAAACTCTCTGATGGCTTCCCATTGCTTCTAGAGCCCTTTGCAAGAGCCTGTGTTACCTGGCAGTTTGTTTTGCCTCTCTCTGTTTTGCCTCTCTCTCTTTTTCATAAGCAAAAATATAAGGCTTAAATTAGATAATACTTTAAAAACACTTGTCACAGTGCCCAGCTCACAGCGAGTGCCCAAATACCTGTTAGTGCTTGTCATTCCGACTTCTCCAGACTTTATTGGCATAAGGAACCCTCCAGCTCACCACTCTCCACCCAGACTTCAAACTTGCCATACTCCCTGCTGCTACTGGGCCTTTGCACATATGATTGCTTCTGCCCAGACACTCTTCCAGACCCTCTTCTCTTAGTTACCATTGATTTGACCACTTCTCTGCCTGGGTCCAATCAATGGCTTCTTTTGCAGAGTGAAATATGTTCTATTTGGCCCATCAGCTAATAGGAGCTGCTTCTTTTCCCATTTATTGACTGTGCTATGAATATGTAACCATCAGGGGGAAGACTCCCAACTACCCTCATAGGTGTCTATATCAAAGAATGGAAGGATATCATTTCCACAGACATCTCCAAAATCATCGGAGGTCGCTAGGGCAAGGGGGCAACAGGTATGTGGGAAAATGATCAATTCTGTAGTCAAATGGACCTCCATTCAAATCTAAGGTTTCATGTTATATTCTGTGTATACACACACACACACACACACACACACACACACACACACACCCCTGGTATAAGTCAGTACACAGGATTCCTGAGTGGGAGATAATACTGGAGTGTTTCCTAGTAGTTAAGAACATGGCTTTGGGAATCAGAGAGGCTTAGGACCAAATACTGGCTTTGCTCATACAAGCTGGTCAACCCTAGTTAAGGATTTTGATTCTAGACTTGGTAGTCTATCTGCCCAGATCTTGTGAGTTGCTAGGGTCTCTGAAACTTGTTATACTCTCTCCTACCCTCCATGTTCCCAGATCATCCACAACAATATCGATTTGAAATGGATTTTAGATGAGTCTGCTTATTGATGCCAAAATGTGTCTCTGAGTATAAACAGGGACAAAATACCTGCTACTGTCACACAGGATGTTTCTGGTGACTGTAAAATTCAAAGGTAGATCCTTAGTGGTGTTTGAGCATACATTTGTTCAAGGAATCACTTGTGACTTTAACATTATAGAAAATTTCTTTTAAAGTTTGTTGCCACAATGAAATATGAAGTTAAAAAGACAAAATACCAAATATATACTTCCAGTTGACAAAACATGTTAGACTTTCCTGATGATAGCATAATATCTGTAATTAGAATTTAGTCTACCAAAATCTAAACACCCTTAAAAATATCTTTTTATTATTTTAACTGTACTAATTTATTCACTATTTCTTGGTTTGAAGACTCAATTCCAGTAGAAGTTTAAATTATGACTCAGACTATGGTGAGATCTTCTCTTTTTTGTCCTCTTAAATATTTGCTACTGACCCACATGTTATTATAAACAGATTATAAGCATTTCATTATGTACTATAAATTTTCCCAAGAGCAAGAATTTTCATAGCTCATTAAAATGAGGCTTATTCTTTAAAAACAATAAACAATTTAGAAACACTCAAAAGTATAAGTGTCATGTACTGAAAAAAAAAATCTCCTTTAATTTTATTGTAATGAGTAAGTCATCTTCATTACAATATACACATTTTAACTGGAACACTAAATGTTGTCCCAGTCATAGATTTTTAGATAAGGCTCTCAATACCAGGAGTAAATGCTTAGCACCTTTCTACTTTGGAGGGAATAAAATAGAGATGACATCAGCAGATAATTAAGTAAAAACAATAGAATTTTCATAATATAGGTCAGGGCTTGTTTTCCCTGGTTAAATACCTGTTTACATTTCTCCAGGTACTTAAATGGTTGTAGAAACCTCAGATGTCACTGAAGATGGTATAGGAACTTCCCTCTGGGGCCCTATATCCTGTGCTTATTTCAATTATAACATTTATACTATCTTAACATTTGCATGTTTATCGTCCATTTCCTCCATTAGTGGGTAAATCCGTTGAAAGTAAAGACTGTATTTTGTTTGCTGTTATATCCTTGGCACATAGTAGATATTCAACAAATATTGGTCAAATGATTAAATGAATCAGTGGCCTAATGCATGGGAACTAAGGAAAATCTCACTAAAGGAGTTACACAGGTGTGGCCTCCAGCCACTAGGTACCTCCTCTCAGGTGTCCCAGGAGTTGCTAGTGCTCTAGGCCCACAGCCAGGGAAACCTGGAGGGTACTTGTCTTGTCTTGTACATCTACAACTGAGCTAACAGCAGAGTCTTTGAATCAAGAACAGTGAAAGGCTGGCATTTCAAGGTGGTGGTGGCAATCCGCATTACTACCATCATCATCACCATCATCAGCCCCAGCATGACCATCATCATTGTAAGATTGGTTGAACATACATTAGGTACCAGATACTATGCCAAGCTATTTTTTTATTTTTAATTTTTAAACTTTTTGTAGAGAGAGAGTCTCACTCCATCACCCAGGCCAGGCAGAGTGCAGTGGCAGGATCATAGTGTACTGCAGCTTCAAATTCCTGGACTAGAGTGATTCTACAGCCTCAGCCTTCTGGATAGCTGGGACCACAGGCACACACCACCACATCTGGCTTTTTTTTTTTTTTTTTGTAGAGACAGCATCTCTCCATGTTACCTAGACTGGTCTGGCACTCCTGGCCTAAAGTGATCTTCTTGCCTTTGCCTCCCAGAGTACAGGGATTACAGGCCTGAGCCACTTGGCCTAAGTTCTTTATATACATTGTCACACTTATTACTCAAAACAACTCTCTGAAGTTGTTGCTTTTATTCCCATTTTGCAGATGCAGAAACTGAAGCCTAGAAGTACAATCACCTGAATAGGATGACCCAGTGTTGAAGTCAAGACTCAAATCCAAAACACAACGATGCTCACATTCAAAGGCCTCTCTTGGAGGTAACCACTTCTGCAGAGTCTCCATCTATTCTTTGGCATTTTTAAGAACTATTGTTTTAGTTAAATATTCAGTAAGTTTTGGAGGGAAGCTTTGGAATCTAATGGTTGTTTTTCTGGATACAGCGTTTCAAATAACTGTTTTGCAAACAAATTTCTGCAATATGGTCCATTCTGAGTCTCTGTAATCAGGACTTGACATTTTTATAACCAGCTCAAATATGTAAACCCCAAGTGTCTGTCTGGTGTTGCTATCCTCACCAGTCATCTTTCTGACTTCATTGATTAGGATTTAACTAACTTTCAATTACCCGATCTTCCTTCTTTCCTTCCCCTCCCTCCCTCCCTCCTTCCCCCACTCCCTTCCTTCCTTCCTCCCTTCCTTCCTTCTTCCCTTCCTTCCCTCCCTCCTATCTTCTTTCCTTCCTTCTTTCTTTCCTCCCTCCCTCCTTTTCTCCCTTCCTTTCTCCTTCCCTTAGCCTTCCCTTAGCCTTCCCTCCACCTTCCCTTCTCCTTCTCCTCCCTCTCCTTCTCCCTGTCTCTCTCTTTTTGGTGAAAAAACTTTATGGAGAATTAGGCCATAATTTGTTCCTTTCAAAAACTAGCTTCTTGGAGCAAAATTAGGGCACATAAGATAATTAAATGGAATCAATCTCCCAGCTCAAAATGGATGTATTCACACCTAGGAATGGAGTGCTATGTTCAGGTCACACCTGGTGACGGAGTCACATTCCTTGGTCACAACTGGTATGGAGTCATATTCTTAGGTTACACCGGGTGTAGTGTCACACTCCTGGATGATACTTGATCACCTGTGGTCCTAAAACAGGTTTTTGTCCTGTGCCTACCAAGCTTTCTGGCCCTATGAGCTACTCATACCACCTTTAACTTAGCAGTCTAGCACTTTATGAATTCTCTTTAGATGGTAAGGGCTACTTCAGTAGACCTGAAACCTAATACTACATTTTCTCTGGAATGAGAAATATTATCTTAGAAGTTGAAGACTTCCAGATATGATCTTCTCCATTCTTCCCATAGGTGCCATAGCACTAGGCCACAGTGAGCAGCTAATGAATACTTTTTAGTTGATTAACTGGTACAGAAACACACCCAATATTACATTAAAGCATACTTTTAAATACCAAGAAAATAATTTCAAGGTCACAATACTAACAAGTCAGGGTATTTCTGTAAATAAACAAATCTTGGAATTAGAGCTATGCACATGCCTTCCTTGCCTGGTAGGCATGTAAAGGGTAATTGTTTTGATTATGAGGAAGTCAACTAAGCCAACCTTTATAAACTAAATTATTTATGAGGTATAGTCATGTAGTTCAAATGTGTGTGTATGTATTCCTACAACTTCTTGTTTTTTATTCAAAGCTACTAACTTCAGAGAAAGATACAAATAGAGTACACAAACTTATTGTAGTGAAAGAAAATAAGTTGAAAACTTGATGGAGTCTCACTGTGTGGCCCAGGCTGGAGTACAGTGGTGTGTTCTTGGCTCATTGCAAACTCATTCTCCCGGGTTCAAGCAATTCTTGTGCCACAGCCTCCTAAGTAGCTAGGACTACAGGTGTATGCCACCACCCGGCTAATTTTTTTTTTCAGTAGAGATGGGGTTTCATCATGTTGGCCAGGCTGGTCTCAAACTTCGGACCTCAAGTGATCTGCTCGCCTCAACCTCTCAAAGTGCTGGTAGACTTTTGTATCTGAAATAAAATATTCCCTATTTTCAAATAAAAATATTGTATCTGTAAGATATTTTTGTTTTCATATCAATATTCTATTTATAGCCTACATATGATAAATAACTTTAATATAGTTAAATATAGTCTACAGACATACATACCATACACTCAGACTGGTTAAAAATGAACAGTTGAGTTTTCTTTTCTAATATCTAATGTATTATTATTTTTAAAAATAGAAATGTACCATTTTATTACAAAGTCTCACAAAAAGAAAATAGCATCCAAAAAAGGAAACTAGACGACCAATCTGCACCTGCAGAATTGGAAGAACACAGAAGGCAGGCAGTGTGAGCCTCTTGGCTTACTCGAGGCCAGTGGAGAGGTGTGAGAACAGAACCAATCTAAAAGCATCTAATATTACCTTAGGAACCTGGAAAGAACAGAGGGTCCTTGGAGATCCAGCCACCCCTTCTAGAATGCGAATAAGGACACCTTTCCAAAACTACTATATGGCTACCTATAAGTATCCCTTCCACCCAGACCTGGCTCCCTTTATGGTTCAAAGTTAAGAACTGGGGAGGAAAGTGGGGCAAGGCAGCTCCAGGAAGAGCTCACCCAGCACAGCTGCCTTGGGTTCAGGACCCTGGTTTCTGTCTTTCACTCTAGTCCCCAAGATATTTATATTTAGTAAATAAAAATTGACTAATAGTCACAAATCAAAACCACAATGAGATACCATCTCACACCAGTTAGAATGGCAATCATTAAAAAGTCAGGAAACAACAGGTGTTACAGAGGATGTGGACAAATAAGAACACTTTTACACTGTTGGTGGGACTGTAAACTAGTTCAACCATTGTGGAAAACAGTGTGGCAATTCCTCAACGATCTAGAACTAGAAATAACATTTGACCCAGCCATCCCATTACTGGATACATACACAAAGGATTATAAATCATGCTGCTATAAAGACACATGCACACGTATGTTTACTGTGGCACTATTCACAATAAAAAAGACTTGGAACCAACCCAAATGTCCATCAATGATAGACTAGATTAAGAAAATGTGGCACATATATACCATGGAATACTATGCAGCCATAAAAAAGGATGAGTTCATGTCCTTTGTAGGGACATGGATGAAGCCAGAAACCATCATTCTCAGCAAACTATCACAAGAACAGAAAACCAAACACTGCATGTTCTCACTCATAGTTGGGAATTGAACAATGAGAACACTTGGACACAGGGTGGGGAACATCACACACCGGGGCCTGTTGTAGGGTGGGGGCAGTGAGGAGGGATAGCATTAGGAGATACACCTAATGTAAATGATGAGTTAATGGGTGCAGCACACCAACATGGCACATGTATACATACGCAACAAACCTGCACATTGTGCACATGTACCCTAGAACTTAAAGTATAATAAAAAATAAATAAATAGAAAACTGACTAATAGCCTAGAGAAATAGAAAATAGACTAATAGTCTAGAGAAATATAAATAGAAAATATAAATAGAGAAATAGAAAATATAAAATCTAAGTTGGAGGACCCAACAAGAAGCCAGAGCTGGAAAGGCCTGCTCAGCCAACTTGACCTCTTCCTGGGACCCTTTGGCCTCTGGCTTCTTCTCCTTCGTTTTCTCCTCTGCTGTGACTTCTTCTCTTCTGGGTCTTTCTCTCTTTCATCCTGTTTAGAGCTTCTTGGCTTTTTTGAAGTTGGAAGAATTCTTGCAGCCACCCTCTCCCTCTTCATCAGAGTCGGAGAATTCGTCCTCACAGACAATTTGTGTTTTGTTTGTTTTTTGAGATGGAGTCTCGCTCTATCACGAAGGCTGGAGTGTAGTGGCACAATCTCGGCTCACTGCAACCTCTGCCTCCCAGGTTCAAGTGATTCTCCTGCCTTAGCCTCCTGAGTAGCTGGGATTACAGGCCCCCACCACCATGCACAGCTAACTTTTGTATTTTTAGTAGAGACGTGGTTTCACCATGTTGACCAGTTTGGCCTTGAACTCCTGACCTCAGGTGATCCACTTGCCTCAGTCTCCTAAAGTGCTGGGATTACAAGTGTGAGCCATCATGCCTGGCCTCACAGGCAATTTTTCTTTTTTCTTTTTTCTTTTTTTTTGAGACGGAGTCTCGCTGTCGCCCAGGCTGGAGTGCAGTGGCGCGATCTCGGCTCACTGCAAACTCTGCCTCCCGGTTCACGTCATTCTCCTGCCTCAGCCTCCCAAGTAGCTGGGACTACAGGCACCCACCACCATGCCCGGCTAATTTTTTGTACTTTTAGTAGAGATGGGGTTTCACCATGGTCCCGATCTCCTGACCTCGTGATCCGCCGCCTCAGCCTCCCAAAGTGCTGGGATTACAGGCGTGAGCCACCGTGCCTGGCCTCACAGGCAATTTGTTTGTCAGAGGAACAGATGGAGATGCACTTGTCAGAGTCTTCATCCTTGTTGTCACTCTCCTCAGGGGTTACATCCTAGCAAGAGCCCACATTTGGGTCCTAGGAGTGTGGGGCAGCATTCTCGGGTTCCCAGACAGTTGCTGTTTGATCTTCTCCAGGCATCATTACTGATCTGGTTAGTTATATTGGAAAGACTGATATGAAGCTTGAAACTTGTTCCAAAGTATTTGAAGTAGTCATTATATGGGAACTCATTATGGATCTCTGCACCCAGGGCCACAGTTGTTTCCTATGTTCAGCACCAGGTGACATCACGAATGATGTAACACCTCCTCCCAGCATCAGCATCAGCAAGATGAAGCTCATAACAAATTCCACACACTTGACATGCCCTTTGATGTTCAGATTGAAGCAACCTAACTGATCCCCAGATGGAGTCTGAGTCACGCTGTATGACCACAGCACTAGGCTGGAATATCTCCTTTACTTCGGACGTATCTGGCTTGAAATGGCTTCACAGGATTCATTATCAATCCCATCTCAGAGTGGGTAGTTAATAGCATAATACTTGCCTTTTTCAGCCCTAATATCCCATAGGTCCCCAGTTCTTGGAAGTACTCCTCATTTATGACACAGTACTCTCCTCATTTATGTCCTGGCTCAGGACACAGTCATGACCCAGTCTGTGGCATAGAAGGCCTCTTCCATGCCATCACCATGGCATGGAAGGTCAATACGCACAATATGCACCATGGAATATCAAGGTTAATATGCAGCACCCCCTGGTGATTCTCTAGCAGGTCCAGTAGGGCCAAGACTGTATCACTGACATAACAGAAGCCAGATGCCTCAGACTTCTTTGCATGGTTCAGTCTGGTTCATGGTGATGTCTGTCTGCTGCTAATTAAGTTTCACAGAACTTGCCACAGAGCCGCCAACAGACAACTGACAAAACTCAAAGAGGCCATCAAATACTGGACAGTCCTCACCAATGTTGAATCTCTGTGCCTGCTGGCTGTACTCAGACATGTTATCTGGATGAATGGAGTACAAGGATTTAATGCAGTCATCACTGTGGTACTTGGTCTTCTCCTCAGCATCGGCTTCGTGAGGGCAATAGATCTTCATTTTTCATTGGAGACTGTAGTTGAACAGCAAATTATGACTTATGCGGAATTGGTAAAGCTTCATTGGGTGGTCTTGTCCAACATCCTCATCATGGTAGTAACAGACTTTCCTCCTGGCACCCTGTGTCCGCACTATCTTGCTGGCCTCCGTCTGTCAGAAAGATGGCAGATGTCTTGCTGGCCTCAGCAGGTCCATCTGCCCTCCCCTCTATCACACAATTTAAATAAGAATAACCATGTTTTGTCCTGGATATATGTAATACTTAATCCTTTAACTTATGTGCTTTACTCAGCAACAATTTGAGAAGGAAAAATTGAGTTTAACACACTCTATTTATTATGTTGGCTGGTACAATACGCACATTTGAAAACACTTTGCTGCCTTATATGAAAAATCCTCTTGTCATCACTGTATTTTTCTAATTTTGCCATTTTTAGTACTTCACATTACCATCAGTTATCTCAATTTTCTCTCTCCCTTTTAACTTTATCTTGTTTTTACAATTTTCAGTAGGTAAAACATTAAAAGAAAAGAAAAAGCAGGTGATAACTTTGAAAATTTCTTCCTAATTATTGAAGTCAATAATTTTTTTGACTGCCACTGCTGTAAGGTGTTAGTCCTGAGATTCTAACAAGATTAATGGAGAGAGGGAAAGGGACACAGGGACAGGAAGTGGAAGGATTTATTTATTTATTTATTTTTTTGAGATGGAGTCTTGCTCTGTCGCCCAGGCTGGAGTGCAGTGGTGCGATCTCGGCTCACTGCAAGCTCCGCCTCCTGGGTTTACGCCATTCTCCTGCCTCAGCCTCCCGAGTAACTGGGACTACAGGCGCCCGCCACCATGCCTGGCTAATGTTTTTGTATTTTTAGTAGAGAGAGGGTTTCACCATGTTAGCCAGGATGGTCTTGATCTCCTGACCTCATGGTCTGCCTGCCTAGGCCTCCCAAAGTGCTGGGATTACAGGCGTGAGCCACCACACCCGACCGGAAGGATCTTAATGTATCAAACTAGTGGAAGTCCCTGACTGAAAGGTAAAGGTGCTCTATTTTTCCACTTTGAGACAGCACGCCATTATGATAAGGGCATACCTTTGTGGATCAATGCTTCGTTATAAGAAAGTGTCTCTCGTTAATTGGCAAACTTTCAGCTTTATAGGCAGATGACCTTTGGTGGCACTGAAGGCAGAAAAGCAGGCATGTTTGTGTTCCGATTGTTGACCTTCTGTATCAATCCATAAAGCCTCATGGCTGTAGAATTCTGGACAAGCTAGCCTTGAGTTACCAATTCTTGACTTGTGAATAACGATCAACTTGTTGGACATTTTCTTCTAGTCTCTCCTAGTATAGGCGACTGCGACCCCCATCTCATAATCATAACCACTTCCAGAAGAGGAGCACTTTGGTTCTTTCTTACATCCTAATAGACTAGGGAGGGGGATGAAAGACCTACACAACATTCCCTTTTCCCCAATTATTTCTTCTTATGAAAAAATACATACAACATAAAATTTACTATCTCAACATTTTTAAGGGTACAATTCAGTGGTATTAAGTAAATTCATATTGCTGTGCAACTATCACCACCAGTAAGCTCCAGAACTCTTCATCTGGCAAAAGAGAAACTCTATAGCCCTTAAACACTAACTCCCCATTCCCATTCCCCTTCCTCATCCCCTGGTAACCACCTTTCTACTTAAGGTCTCTATGATTTTTGACTACCCCAAGTACTTCATAAAAGTGAAATCATACAGCATTTGTCTTTCCCTGTTCCTTTTTCTCTACCTTTACAAATTCCATGTAATCCACTTCAAACATGGTTTCTCTTATGGAAGAGGTTATTCTTTTGAACTTATTCTTTTTTCTTATCTCTGAGGAAAAAATTTAAATCTTGTGCTACCTCCTTCTACCCTTCATACCATTTATAAGCAACTCGTTAAAAAACATTAGGGAAAAAGTTACTGGGGTAATTCTATGACTCTTTCATATAGGTACAAGTTTTGAAGTGTAATTAGCCATAATAAAAGCTACAGCTGTCAATGTCTAAAATCTCAGAAATGGCTAAAAGTCCTTTTTGAAATCTCCATAAAAGTTTTAACTCTTTACTCATCTTTAATAAAATTATTGCTCTTCAACAAGGAATGTCTTCTAACTCACTTGTATTGCTTTTTCTTTGAGGCTAATGCTCAGTATTCCAATAATACTGTTTTCCTCTTTATTTCATGGGAAATGTGCAGATTACAACTGTGTTATGGGTTACAGAGGTTTTTGAGGTCTAGAGTCTGGGAACCAAATCACAACATTTAATACTGCTTATCCAGGAAAGTGTTCTAAGCTCTATATCGCTCCTGGGAAATGAACCTGTAGAATATAACCCATTTATAAACTGAAGACTAAGAGTGTATTATATATTCCCCAATAGATAAAAGTTGTTGGCCAAATCTATGCCACAGGACACATACTGAAGAAGAAAAAAAGCTGACAACCACATCACAGCAGCTGCATGTTCTCCTGATCCCCTGGCAGAGTACATGGCCATCAGAGTTCAAGACCCACTAACAAATATGCTGATCCTACAGATTCTGTAAACACTCTTTGACCTTGAAGACCCATCTCTCTCTCTTTTTTTTTACTTATTTTTTTAAGTTGACAAATATAAATTATATATATTTGTCATGTACAACATGATGTTTTGTAATATGTACACATTGTGGAATGATTCAATTGAGCTAACTAACATATGCTTTACCTCACATGCTTATCATTTTTGGTGGTGAGAAATGCATCTGGTTTTCTAATGCATTTTCTTCCACTGCATGTTAAAGGAATATGTTTAACTGAGGCACGGAAAGACTTTGAAAACCAAATGGGAGAGGATGCTGAAATTGAAAAAGGTTTACAAGAGAGTAAATCACAACTACAGAAATAAGCTTGGAGCAGAAGGCAGCCAGCTAATTGTATTATTCAGCAGGAGTTTCTAGAGGGTTCTCAGAAATCATCAAAGAGCTGCAAAACAAAAAGATAAAAAAGCTTCCAACTCTTGCATAAAACACCAATTTAAAGATAACACATTAGCTGACAGTCTGGTGAGTGTCAGAGCCAGAAATATTGATCTATGAGGCTCTATTTCGAACAGGGAAGTGCAAATACAATTGAAGTCAAATTACGATCAGGGCCACAGATGCACACACCAGCAGCCTCATTTCTCTTCACAGATCTGTGGAAGATTGGAGGTATGCCTGCCTTGGTTGGGCAGCCTGGAGATTTGTTTCTTAACAATTCATGTAGAAGAAAGAATGTGGCTTTTACTGACTTTTATTTGTTTGAGGTTTCATATTTCAGGCCAAGCCATTTCTCATATAGAACATTAAATTGCTATCCAAACTCTTTGTACACTTAGGAGCCACTTCCACATTATTTGGCACTTATTTCTCTGCAGTTTCCTATATTATTATTTGATTACTTGGTGCATGAAAATCTGGCCTCCTCATTAAGAGGATGAACACCTTAAAGGCAAGTAAACTGACTTACACTTCATTAGGTTCCCCCATAACACCTACACACTACTGACCACAAAATGAGTAAATAAAAACTGTATATATTTGTCATGTAAAACATGATGTTTTGAAATATGTATACCTTGTGGAATGGTTCAGTTGAGCTAACTAACATATGCTTTACATATCACTGTTTGTGGTGAGAAACCCATCTGGTTTTTTAATGCATTTTATTCCACTGATTGTTAAAGAAATATGTTTAACTGAGGCACATAAAGACTTTGAGGCCACATGCAGTGGCGCACACCTATAATCCCAGCATTTTGAGAAGCTGAGATGGGCAGATCACCTGACATCAGAAGTCTGAGACTAGCCTGGTCAACATGGCAAAACCCTGTCTCTACTAAAAATACAAAAATTAGCCAGGCAAGGTGGCGTGTGTCTGTGGTCTCAGCTATTTGGGAGGCTGAGGCACGAGAATCACTTGAACTTAGGAGGCAGAGGCTGCAGTGAGCCAAGATCATTGGCACTCCAGCCTGGGTGAAAGAGTAAGACTGTATCTCAGAAAAAAAAAAAGGGGGGGGGTGCACCCAAGATGGCCAAATAGGAACAGCTCCAGCCTCCAGCTCCCAGTGTGAGCAACACAGAAGATGGGTGACTTCTGCATTTTCAACTGAGGTACAGGTTCAACTCATGGGGTGTGTCGGACAGTTGGTGCTGGTCCACCGGTGCAGCCTGGCCAGCAAGAGCTGAAGCAGGGCGAGGCATTGCCTCACGTGGGAAGCGCAAGGGGGAAGGGAATTCCTTTTCCTAGCCAAAGGAAATTGAGACACTCAAACCTGGAAATTTGGGTAACTCCCACCCTAATACTGCGCTTTACCAAGGGTCTTAGCAAATGGCATACCAGGAGATTATATCCCACACCTGGCCCAGAGGGTCCGATGCCCACAGAGCCTCCCTCATTGCTAGCACAGCAGTCTGAGATCTAACTGTAAGGTGGCAGCAAGGCTGGGGGAGGGGAGCCCGCCATCGCTGAGGCTTAAGTAGGTAAACAAAGCCACCGGGAAGCTCGAATTGGGTGGAGCCCACTGCAGTTCAATGAGGCCGGCCTGTCTCTGTAGTCTCCTCCTCTGGAGACAGGGCACAGCTAAACAAAAAGCAGCAGAAACCTCGGCAGAGGTAAATGCCCCGTCTGACAGCTTTGAAGAGAGCAGTGGATCTCCCAGCACGGAGGTTGAGATCTGAGAACGGACAGACTGCCTGCTCAAGTGGGTCCCTGACCCCTGAGTAGCCTAACTGGGAGACATGCCCCACTGGGTACAGACCGACATCTCACACCTCTTAAGGCAGGATACACCCCTGAGATGAAGCTTCCAGAGCAAGAATCAAACAGCAACACTCACTGTTCAGCAATATTCTATCTTCTGCAGCCTCTGCTGCTGATACCCAGGCAGACAGGGTCTGGAGTGGACCTCAAGCAAACTCCAACAGACCTACAGCTGAGGGTCCTGACTGTTAGAAGGAAAACTCACAAACAGAAAGGACACCCACACCAAAACCCCATCAGTACGTCACCATCATCAAAGACCAAAGGCAGATAAAACTACAAAGATGGGGAAAAAGCAGTGCAGAAAAGCTGGAAATTCAAAAAATCAGAGTGCATCTCCCCCTCCAAAGGAATGCAGCTCATCACCAGCAACGGAACAAAGCTGGATGGAGAATGACTTTGATGAGTTGAGAGAAGAAGGCTTCAGTCGATCGAATTTCTCAGAGCTAAAGGAGGAAATACATAACCAGCGCAAAGAAACTAAAAACCTTGAAAAAAGAATGGATGAATGGATAACTAGAACAATCAATGCAGAAAAGATCTTAAAAGAACTGATAGAGATGAAAACCATAACAATAGAACTCCGTGACAAATGCCCAAGCTTCAGTAACCGACTCAATCAACTGGAAGAAAGAGTATCAGCGATTGAAGATCAAATTAATGAAAAAAAGCAAGAAGTGTAGAGAAAAAAGAGTAAAAAGAAATGAACAAAGCCTGCAAGAAATATGGGATTATGTGAAATCTACGTCTCATTGGTGTGACTGAAGGTGATGGGGAAAATGGAACCCAGTTGGAAAACAGTCTGCAGGATATCATCCAGGAGAACTTCCCCAACCTAGTAAGGCAGGCCAACATTCAAATTCAGGAAATACAGAGAAGGCCACAAAGATACTCCTCGAGAAGAGCAACTCCAAGACACATAATAGTCAGATTCACCAAAGTAGAAATGAAGGAAAAAATGTTAAGGGAAACCAGAGAGAAAGGTCGGGTTACACACAAAGGGAAACCCATCAGACTAACAACAGATCTCTCAGCAGAAACTCTCCAAGCCAGAATAGAGTGGGGGCCAATATTCAACATTCTTAAAGGAAAGAATTTTCAACCCAGAATTTAATATCCAGCCAAACTAAGTTTCATAAGTGAAGGAGAAATAAAATCCTTTACAGACAAGCAAATGCTTAGAGATTTTGTCACCACCAGGCCTGCCCTACAAGAGATCCTGAAGGAAGCACTAAATGTGGAAAGGAACAACAGGTACCAGCCATTGCAAAAACATGTCAAAATGTAAAGTCCATCGATGCTAGGAAGAAACTGCATCAACTAGCGAGCAAAATAACCAGCTAATATCATAATGACAGGATCAAGTTCACACATAACAATATTAACCTTAAATGTAAATGGACTAAATGGTCCAATTAAAAGACACAGACTGGCAAATTGGATAAAGAGTCAAGACCCGTCAGTTTGCTGTATTCAGGAGACCCATCTCACATGCAGAGACACAAAGAGGCTCAAAATAAAGGGATGGAGGAAGATCTACCAAGCAAATGGAAAACAAAAAAAAGCAGGAGTTGCAATCCTAGTCTCTGATAAAACAGACTTTAAACCATCAAAGATCAAAAGAGACAAAGAAGGCCATTACATAATGGTAAAGGGATCAATACATCAGGAAGAGCTAACATCAGGAAGGTGCATAAATATATATGCACCCAATACAGGAGCACCCAGATTCATAAAGCAAGTACTTAGAGACTTACAAACAGACTTAGATTCCCATACAATAATAATGGGAGACTTTAATACCCCACTGTCAACATTAGACAGATCAATGAGACAGAAAGTTAACAAGGATATCCAGGAATTGAACTCAACTCTGCACCAAGCAGACCTAATAGACATCTACAGAACTCTCCACCCCAAATCAACAGAATATACATTCTTCTCAGCACCACATCGCACTTATTCCAAAATTGACCACATAGTTGGAAGTAAAGCACTCCTCAGCAAATGTCAAAGAACAGAAATTATAACAAACTGTCTCTCAGACCACAGTGCAATCAAACTAGAACTCAGGACTAAGAAACTCAATCAAAACTGCTCAACTATGTGGAAACTGAACAACCTGCTCCTGAATGACTACTGAGTACCTAACGAAATGAAGGCAGAAATAAAGATGTTCTTTGAAACCAATGAGAACAAAGATACAACATACTAGAATCTCTGGGACACATTTAAAGCAGTGTATAGAGGGAAATTTATAGCACTAAATGCCCCTAAGAGAAAGCAGGAAAGATCTAAAATTGACACTCTAACATCACAATTAAAAGAACTAGAGAAGCAAGAGCAAAAACATTCAAAAGCTGGCAGAAGGCAAGAAATAGCTAAGATCAGAGCAGAACTGAAGGAGATACAGACACAAAAAACCCTCCAAAAAAATCAATGAATTCAGGAGCTGGTTTATTGAAAAGATCAACAAAATTGATAGACCACTAGCAAGACTAATAAAGAAGAAAAGAAGAATCAAATAGATGCAATAAAAAATGATAAAGGAGATATCATCACCGCCCCACAGAAATACAAACTACCATCAGAGAATACTATAAACACCTCTATGCAAATAAATTAGAAAATCTAGAAGAAATCGATAATTTCCTGGACACTCACACTCTCCCAAGACTAAACCAGGAAGAAGTTGAATCCCTGAATAGACCAATAGCAGGCTCTGAAATTGAGGCAATAATTAATAGCCTACCAATCAAAAAAAAGTCCAGAACCAGATGGATTCACAGCCAAATTCTACCAGAAGTACAAGGAGGAGTTGGTACCATTCCTTCTGAAATTCCAATCAATAGAAAAAGAGGGAATTCTCCCTAACTCATTTTACGAGGCCAATATCATCCTGATACCAAAGCCTGACAGAGATACAACAAAAAAAGAGAATTTTAGACCAATATCCCTGATGAACATCGATGCAAAAATCCTCAATAAAATACTGGCAAAATGACTCCAGCAGCACATCAAAAAGCTTATCCACCATGATCAAGTGGGCTTCATCCCTGGGATGCAAGGCTGGTTCAACATATGCAAATCAATAAACGTAATCCAGCATATAAACAGAACCAAAGACAAAAACCACATGATTATCTCAATAGATGCAGAAAAGGCCTTCGACAAAACTCAACAGCCCTTCATGCTAAAAACGCTCAATAAATTCGGTATTGATGGAATGTATCTCAAAATAATAAGAGCTATTTATGACAAACCCACAGCCAATATCATACTGAATGGGCAAAAACTGGAAGCATTCCCTTTGAAAACTGGCACGAGACAGGGATGCCCTCTCTCACCACTCCTATTCAACATAGTGTTGGAAGTTCTGGCCAGGGCAATCAGGCAAGAGAAAGAAATAAAGGGTATTCAGTTAGGAAAAGAAGTCAAATTGTCCCTGTTTGCAGATGACATGATTGTATATTTAGAAAACCCCATTGTCTCAGCCCAAAATCTCCTTAAGCTGATAAGAAACTTCAGCAAAGTCTCAGGACACAAAATCAATGTGCAAAAATCACAAGCATTCTTATACACCAGTAACAGACACAAACAGAGAGCCAAATCTTGAATGAACTCCCATTCACAATAGCTTCAAAGAGAATAAAATACTTAGGAATCCAACTTACAAGAGATGTAAAGGACCTCTTCAAGGAGAACTACAAACCTCTGCTCAGTGAAATAAAAGAGGACACAAACAAATGGAAGAACATACCATGCTCCTGGATACGAAGAATCAATATTGTGAAAATGGCCATACTGCCCAAGATAATTTATAGATTCAATGCCATCCCCATTAAGCTACCAATGACTTTCTTCACAGAATTGGAAAAAACTGCTTTAAAGCTCATATGGAACCAAAAAAGACCCCGCATTGCCAAGACAATCCTAAGCCAAAAGAATAAAGCTGGAGGCATCATGCTACCTGACTTCAAACTATATTACAAGGCTACAGTAACCAAAACAGCACGGTACTGGTACCACACAGAGATATAGACCAATGGAATAGAACAGAGCCCTCAGAAATAATACCACACATCTATAGCCATCTGATCTTTGACAAATCTGACAAAAACAAGAAATGGGGAAAGGATTCCCTATTTAATAAATGGTGCTGGGAAAATTGGCTAGCCATAAGTAGAAAGCTGAAACTGGATCCTTTCTAACTCCTTATACGAAAATTAATTCAAGATGGATTAAAGACTTAAATGTTAGACCTAAAACCATAAAAACCCTAGAAGAAAACCTAGGTAATACCATTCAGGACATAGGCATGGGCAAGGACTTCATGTCTAAAACACCAAAAGCAACGGCAACAAAAGCCAAAATTGACAAATGGGATCTCATTAAACTAAAGAGCTTCTGCACAGCAAAAGAAACTACCATCAGAGTGAACAGGCAACCTACAGAATGGGAGAAAATTTTTGCAAACTACTCATCTGACAAAGGGCTAATATCCAGAACCTATAAAGAACTAACCAAATTTACAGGAAAAAAACAAACAACCCCATCAAAAAGTAGGCAAAGGATATCAACAGACACTTCTCAAAAGAAGACATTTATACAGCCAACAGACACATGAAAAAATGCTCATCATCACTGGCCATCAGAGAAATGCAAATCAAAACCACAATGAGATACCATCCCACACCAGTTAGAATGGCAATCATTAAAAAGTCAGGAAACAACAGGTGCTGGAGAGGATGTGGAGAAATAGGAACACTTTTCCACTGTTGGTGGGACTGTAAACTAGTTCAACCATTGTGGAAGACAGTGTGGCGATTCCTCAAGGATCTAGAACTAGAAATACCTTTTGATCCAGCCATCCCATTACTGGGGATATACCCAAAGGATTATAAGTCATGCTGCTATAAAGACACAAGCACACGTATGTTTATTGCGACACTATTCACAATAGCAAAGACTTGGAATCAACCCAAATGTACATCAGTGACAGACTGGATTAAGAAAATGTGGCACATATACACCATGGAATACTATGCAGCCATAAAAAAGGATGAGTTCGTGTCCTTTGTAGGGTCATGGATGCAGCTGGAAACCATCATTCTCAGCAAACTATCGCAAGAACAGAAAACCAAGTACCGCATGTTCTCACTCATAGGTGGGTATTGAACAATGAGATCACTTGGACACAGGAAGGGGAACATCACACAGCAGGTCCTATTGTGGGGAGGAGGGGGGAGGGATAGCATTAGGAGATATACCTAATGTAAATGATGAGTTAATGGGTGTAGCACACCAACATGGCACATGTATACATATGTAAGAAACCTGCACGTTGTGCACATGTACCCTAGAACTTAAAGTATAATAATAATAATTTAAAAAAACACTTTGAAAACCAAATGGGAGGGGTTGAGGGGTTTAATCAACACATGTTAATTAACTCATGGGATAAGGCCCTGGCATATAATCACAAGCATTAAAACAATGCCAATTCCACATGCCAATCTCAGCCCAACTTCCTGAGAGGAGTATGATGAAGAACGCAGGCTTGGCACTCTCTAGGAGCCACATCAGAGGGGAGAAACCTTGAATCCTGTGTGTAGGGAAAACAGCTTACCACCTAGAGACTATAAACTCCATGAGGGCAGGAATTATGTTTTGTTCCCTTTCCAGCACCTAACATCTAATAGGGGCTCAAAAAATGTGTTGAATGGCTGAAAAACATGAAGCCATTAGTTTCTTGGATTAGTGTTCCCACATCTTCTGTTATTCTTCATTCATTTATAACCAATCCCCTGAAGTTTGGGCGACTACAGAAAACAAACCAACTTGGCACCCAACATAGTACACAAGGAGGTTATGATATTCCTCTTAGGCCTGTCTAGGGGTGCGTATGGCGGTAGGAATGGAGAAGGCTGAGGATCAAGGAGAAAGATCACTGGCCTGCTGGCTTTGGGTCTCAGGACTTGTCATGGAGGGACAATAGCTGCTGTCAGATTGAGTTCTAGCAACCCCCAGGCAATGGAATGCTGCTTTGCATGGTCCCTGTCTGGTTGGCAGCTTCCTGCCAGGGAAGGCTGCCAAGCAGCTTATGACAGAAGTGCCGTGTACAAGTTTCTGAGGTTCTTTGATGCACTGCCATTTCTGACCTGCCTGTCTGCTGCTCGTGGGAAGTAGCTGGGAAGTTCAAATGCCAAGGGATCCCACTTTCCATTGGTTTTCATTTTTCAGTGGGATGCCTGCCTATCTTGTCCTTTAAGATGGGAGTAGCTGGAAGATGGCCTTTGGCTCTTCTGGTCAATGGAGACCTATCAATTCTGTGTATGAAGGAGATCTATATCTCACTCTGCTCCCAACCACAGTGGGTTTTCAATATGACTGCTTGACCATATTTATTTCCTAGCATCTTATCATAGTAATTGACATTTGACATAAACTACCACTAGGAGAAACTACCTGCCTGAATCATTAAAAAAAAAATTAAAGATAGCATTTTAACCATTTACTTCATTTGAAAAAAAGTTTCAAAATCTTAATGATTACTATTTGGAATGTTGATACCTTAGGGGATTTTAAGAAGGGAGCACCTTTTTATATTCTCTTAAAGGAGTGACTTTTACTTAAAGTCACTGAAAAGTGAACTCAATTTTCCATCAGGAATGCATAAATCTTAACTTAGATCCTTCTCTCTAGTCAAAGATAAAAAGTTAAAAGTGAAATTTCAGGCATTACCTTTCAGCATCATTCGTCCAGTGGATCCTCCAAAAGTACTGAGAAGGCCACTTCTTGCTCCCAAAGATGTGGTTGCTTCTAGGAGAGAACCGGTGATGTACTGCGATATTGAAGTCCTTTGGAGGGTGGCGCGATACTCATATACAGTGTCTCGGACACATTGCTTTAAGCATGGACCAACACTTATTCTTCCATGGGCTGTCTCGGAGGCTGGGAGCTTGGTGAAGAAATGGAGTAGAGATCCAACTGTATTTTCTGTTTCTTCTCCTCTTCTCACTGCATTGTAGATCTGTGAATAGCACAAAGTACAGGAAGTATTAATCTAGTTTCTTAGGAAAGCAAATTAACTTGTTGACAAAATGCCAAGATGACTTATTAAGAAAGAAGGCTCAGATGCTCCAAGTGCAAACACTCTGAGCACTGGGCTCATGCATTAACCTGAACATTCTACAGACACCAACTATTTGGAAAAGCTCTGTGTAGTTATAAAATAGGTCATTCAAACAACTCTGCTATCAAACAGAGAACTTACAAGTCATACCAACCAAAAATACATTCAGCTCAAATTTCTCCTCCTCAGCAGAGCAAAGCTCTTCTGCAGAGAGATGAGGGCAAACCTTTCCTTCTTGTTTTCCTGGACACTCCTGAATGACTGTCCCGGGTCTGTCTCCCTCCACGGAGTGTTTCAGCCTGACTTTTATGGGAAATCTTTTCTCCATGCTTAAACTGAAGTGAGGATGAGAGGGTTATGGGGAAAGAGAACTTCCCTATTTCCCCCTTGGGCATAATCCTTCAAACTGTCAGCTGAGATCGAAGTATTTGAATCATTTTTTCTCTTCCTCCTCCCCCACCTCCCATATCCAATGTTGACAGATCCTGCTCACTCTTTTTGCCCCATCTATGTCACTGTCACTATCCTGGTTTCTTCTCCCTTTATCACCTGAATTCACCAAGCATTTTCTCAACAAGATTGCACTGTTAGGACAGGTTCCTAACCATGCCTCCAATCTATTTCAATGCAGTCATTCAATGTGCATGTGTATAGACCCTGCTCTGTGCAAGGTACTGTGTCAGAAGATGTGGGGAAAGTGCAAGGGGCAGCACACACCTCCTGTGCTGCTGCAGGATTTCACAATCTTCGATGAGGCCTGAAAATTATAAGGTTTGACGTTATTGAAGGGAGGACTTGGAATTTGTCAAGCATTCTGAGAAGCCAGAGACTTCTGGATAGTGTATAAACAAACAGGGGAGACACATAACATGCAGTGAGGTAATCCAGTTCTCTGATGGGGGAATAAGGTTGTATACATTGTGCTGTCTCTATCGGGTCACCTTGAGCACCTTGCCTTGGCTGACTTGTCATTCATTCATCAAACCAACAAATAGTTACTGCTTATATACCAGAAACTGTGACGGGGCTGGATAAATAAAATAGTTCCTCTCCTCAGAGTCCACAGTCTAGTAAAGGAGACACAAAGAAAAGCCACGAGCTTAGAGTAGGGTGGAAATGAAGGTCACCTCCTTCGGTGACATTGACGAATGGCCAGGGAGTAGAAGACTCTCACTGCCCTGCGGGCCATGCATGTGCCCCCATAATGTTGCAACCTCCAAATCTCACTCAAGAGGGCCTCTCTTGAGCTGTGCTAGGTCCTTGTGATACCCCAGAATGCACTGAGTTCTGTGATATTCAAACTGTGTAGACCCTAACTAGATTTTGTCTGTCTTCCTCTGTCTAGTGGTATATATTTGCCACTTGAAGGCACAGTGTGATTCTTACCTTTAATTCTCTGTCATTAAATTTCCAGTGGCCAGCATGGCCATGGAGATGGTGTGCTGGGACAGAAAGAGCCCAGGTTTGGGGTCAGGTACATGAGGTTGTACACCTGACTCTACCTTCACCAGATAGCGAGCTGGTCGTAAGTGTGAACAAGCTGAGTTGAATGTTTCAAGACATCTCCCTCCTCTGTAAAATGGGGATAATAACACTCTTCTTAGGGAGCCTGTGAGATTCACCAAGATAAAGATGTAATATACTCAGCCTAGTGTCTAGAAATGATGGTTTTTAGTGTTGAGCAAGTCTATAAAAGAGAATACACTCTTTTACCCTCAGTGAATAATAGGTGGTTGTATAACTATAGACCACAATCTATGAAATGCAATGTGATTGGAGTTATGCCCTTGCTCTTCTGTGTTTCTGGGCAATATTATGCTAATCTTATTTGGGTGTACTGTGAGGACAAGTGCGGGTAGAGAGCTGCAGATCTCAAGACGCAGTTTTATTCTCTTGGCTCCAAATCATACAGGCTGTCTCCAACACAGTAAGTCCCATGCAAGTCCTTCAGAAGTAACTGCTCCAGTTGTGTAAGGAAAAGAACTGACTGGCAGCTTGATGGCTAAGGAAGGCTTAATAGGGAAAGGAGGGTTTCACTTGTGCCTTGGAAAGCAGGCATGTCTCTAACCGGAGCAGGTGGGGAGACAACTCACCATGCAAGCAATAAGGACAGCCAGTGGAGTAGAGTGTTTAGAGCAGGGAGTGAGCGTAGGAAACAACTGGGGAATGAGAAAGGCCAGGGAACAACTGGGGAATGAGAAAGGTCAGTTGGCCTGATAAACGAGACCTGGATTGTTAAAGCAAAGAGCTTTCACCCATCAGAGGAGGGCACCCCTTGATGGTTTTTTTTGTGTTTTTTTGTTTTGTTTTGTTTTGTTTTGTTTTGTTTTTTTGCTGGTTTGTTTTCAGCAATGATGCTAAAACGGTTTTGTCTTAAAAAGATTACTAAGCTGGCAATTCCTAGTTCCTGATAGGTTGGCCTACTTTCTTTACTTGCCAAGCTGCTTTGCTGGCTCATTGTGCATTTGCTCACTGCCATGTGCATTCCAGTCTCCACATCAGGCCTCCATAGATTCCCAATGACTCATTCAGTCTCTTATCCAGCTTTTCCAAGGTGCTTTCCTCAAAGCATTCTATATACAAGGGATTGTATGACCTAAGGACTCCTTAATCATGAAAGTTTAAAAAATCTCAGTAAATCTCTTCTCCTTTTGGAGATTTACATTGCATAATAGAATATTAAAGACAATTAGAAGGGTCAGAGTAAAGAAATTATTTTCATTTGCTTAACTGAGTATTTCCCATGTTATTTGATCATTTTTTAAAAGAACACAGCCTGTAGATGTAGTGCTGTGCCAAATAATTAATTTGCTTTAATCTAATAGCCTTTTCTTATTCCCATTTCTTTGACCTCTGCAGAATCTCTGAAATAGGCAATCATCCATCCTTCTCAAAGTCTTTCATCTCTTGTCATCTCACTGTTCCATCTCTGCCTTATTCTGTGTCTCCCCTTCCACCTCGGGCCTTCAGGACAGTTATAATGCAATAGAAAGGTGCCAACAAGTGCCTAATGTAGGGAAGTCACAAATCAATTGACCATGGGCCAGATTCAGGCAACAGACCTGTTTCATCTGACATACACTGTTTACATTCAGAAAAGTTTTACATATACATCTGAAGTTCCAGCATCTCCTGAATAATGAAACAATCTGGTAACACTGAGCATTCCTACATGGTATCAAATGGCTAGATGGGGCATGAGTTCTTTACTGGATGCCAGTGTCCACCATTCTTTAGTGATCACACCTGGCCAATATCTGGTCACCATTAGTATATGTGTGTATATGTGTTTGTTACCCTGTCTTAATAAAATACAGATATGGATGTAGATATTTACAACAAACATGTACTGAGCTCCTCCAGTGTGTCCTCTGTGTGCTCTTGCCTGTGCTAGTTGCTGAGGATAGAGAGAAAGCCATAGTCTCTGATATCAAAAGGTATTGTAAATCACCTCCGAGAAACTATTAATAAACATATATAAATGCTATGTATATATTAAGTAATATTTCAACATTGTTTTCAGCCACATGTTTCCAAGCCCCCAAACTTGTCTGAAGAAATAAAAGATTGGCCGGGCGCAGTGGCTCAAGCCTGTAATCCCAGCACTTTGGGAGGCCGAGACGGGCGGATCACGAGGTCAGGAGATCGAGACCATCCTGGCCAACACGGTGAAACCCTGTCTCTACTAAAAAAAAATACAAAAAACTAGCCGGGCGAGGTGGTGGGCACCTGTAGTCCCAGCTACTTGGGAGGCTGAGGCAGGAGAATGGCGTAAACCCGGGGGGCGGAGCTTGCAGTGAGCTGAGATCCGGCCACTGCACTCCAGCCTGGGTGACAGAGCGAGACTCCGTCTCAAAAAAAAAAAAAAAAAAAAAAAAGAAATAAAAGATGAAGTGCTCTACGAATGAAGCTCTGAACTGCCGTTACCATTGCCAATACCCTCACCACAAAGAACCAGGAAGAGGTCAAAAGTTACTACCAAGATCTGGAATAACGCATCCCAGTCACACCAATCCTGGATGAGAAAAACTCAAGGTGCTTTGTTGGAAAAATGCTGAAGTGTCGACAAAGTGGTGATAGATATGGCAATGTTCAGGGAACCTGTCAAAATCAAGTTATTGACCAGGCACAGTGGCTCACACCTGTAATCTTAGCACATTGGGAGGACGAGTTGGGTGGATCACGAGGTCAGAAGATCAAGACCAGCCTGACCAACATGATGAAACCCCGTCTCTACTAAAAATACAAAAATTAGCTGGGTGTGGTGGCATGTGCCTGTAATCCCAGTTACTCGGGAGGCCGAGGCATGAGAATCGCTTGAACCCAGGAGGCGAAGGTTGCAGTGAGCCGAGATTGCACCACTGCACTCCAGCCTGGCGACAGAGTGAGACTCAATCTCAAAAAAAAAAAAAAAAAAAAAATCAAGGTATCATCTCTTCCTAGATCACTCACTTATAAAAAAGAAGAAATCATGGAAAAGCCCACACATAGCGTATGAAGAAGAGACAGTAGAGAACAGTCATTACAAGTATGGCTCTGGAGCATTGGTTTGAATTCCAGCGCCCATGCTTCCCAGCTGTGTGACCTTGGGTAAGTTGCTTTGCCATTCTGTGCCTCAGTTTCCTTTTCTCCAATATAGGATATAATAGTATCTGCTTCATAAGGTTGTGGCTAGAATTACAAGCTTTGATAAATGTAGTATGATTAGAACAGCATCTGACACTTAGTAAATGCTCAACAAATACTGGTTTATATGATGACAGTGAGGATGAGGAGGATTGTGGCAGGCTACAAAAATGGCCACGAATTATTTCCTTCACTGACACTGGGCTGGAACTGTGATTTCCTTAACTAATGGAAATTTAGCAAATATGATGCAAGCAGTCTTGAAAAATACCTGTACATTGGAGCTTGCTCTCTCTTGTTGCTTTTGGGCACTCTGCAACAACTGCCATGTGAAGAAGCCTGAACTAGATTGCAGGAGGATGAAAGACCATGGCCCAGTCACCCCTGTCACCTTGGCTGATAACTTGCCAACAGCCAGACACATAGTGAAACCATCCTAGCTCTTATATCATCCACTTACCAGTCCAACTGCTGCCACAGATGCATGAGAAAGCCCAGCAGAGATCAGTTGATCCAGACTAGAACTACCCAACCAATTTACAGAATCGTGGACTAAATAAATGATTGTTGTGAAAAGTCAGTAGGTTTTGGGAGTGCTTTGCCACACAGCAGAAGTTAACTGACACAATGATGATGTGTTTGGAACCATAATAAGAATTTTAATTACATAACAATTGAATCCACACACTAATCTATAAAGTTGATTCATTTTGTAGATGGGAAAGTAAGCCTAGAGAAGTAGAGAAATACAGTCAGCCTTACACACCTAGTAAGAGGCTATGCCAGGATAGAAACCCAGATTTCTCTAACTCTGTGGTCCAGCTTTATCCATTGCACTATCCATTGTCACACTCAAAGCCCAACAGTGGGATAAAGATCACACTGTTAGGGGTGATCTTGGCAAGAGGTTTAGGTGATGTTTACAATGCTGTTGTTATTGTTTTTATTCATGATAATTCCTTTCGTGGTCACTCTCAATTACTTTTGAAAATAGTCAAGTTAAGTCTAATGAATAACCAAATATGCTTCCTTTATGTGGAGATTTATAGTTTTAAATTATACAGTCACAAATGAGAGAAACTCAAGGTTATTATGGTGATGGAAAGTGCTGAAAACTAGACAGACTAGTGCCCTACACAGGCCAATATCTTTTTTGAAACAAAATCCAACACATCACAACATGGCATCCACACTTGCTAGACAGCTATGTGAGCATTCATTTATTCAACAAGTGATTTATATTTACTGAGCACATACATTGTGCTAAGTCCAGCTGCTGGGGTTCTACCAGTGAGCAAGATGAGCTTCATTTTCATGGGAAAGGCAGACAATAAACAAGTAGACCAAATAAATTAGTAAAAAATTGTAGGCTATTATATACTGTCAAGATATATTTCTACAGGACTTGCTGAAGTCATTGGGAGGAAAGGAAAGGAGTCAAAATTTTTATATTTGGTCATTGCCAAGTTTTTAGAGATTTAGGCTTTATATAGAGAGCTATATAGATCATTGTTGCAAACTGTTAATGGATCCTTTCCATGGGATTATGCTCCTCCCATTATGGTAGGTGCTGTGGCCTGGAGTGGTTTGGGCAAAATGATTTGACATGATAAAGTGACTTAGAGAAAAGCAAGCAATGCTTAGATAACACTTGCATAAACACTTAAAAAGGCATTTGCAGTTCCTCGTGACTCATGAAAGAGGGATGCCATGTAGAAGCCAGTACTGGGATGTGGAGTTCAGTTCCAAAACAAAAGAAAACAAGCATACTGAGGCTGAAGAGAGTTGGGGTAATTCAGATGGAGACAAAGGCAAAGACTTGCATGCACTAAAAGGCGTGAAGCAACCAGACACACCACATCCACAGCACTCACCCAGAAGGAAAGCTCCTTGGAATAGCCAGAGCTTTTTCTTGACTTGACTTCTACTAAAGTCAAAAAGGGTATTGTCAAGGGGAGTCATTTTGTACTTGCTCTGTTTCAGAAGCTATCTTTTTGAGATCACTTATGAAAAATCATGAGGTTCTAAGATCTGATGGCATATCTTCTGAAATCTTTCAACAGGAAGAAAGTGTGTTACTTAGAGGTCCATTGACTCAATAATAATAATAATAATAATTACATCATTTGTTGAATGCTTAAAATGAACTAGGCCCTGAGTAGTGGGACATGATTTCAATTAAACCACAGAAGAGCTCTATGAAGAGGTTCTACTGTTATCAGCATTTAAAAATAAGGCACTAATGTGCACACAGCTAGGACTTAACATCAAGACTCTCCATCTCTAAGCCAGTGCTGTTAACTACCAAACCAAACAGAGAATCCTAATACAGATGTCAAAGGAAGCACTTTCAAGAAAGGGGTAATTGTAGTCACAATCCCTCCATCACTTTTTGTTTGTTTGTTGTCTGTTCCTTCCACTAGAATTTCAGCTTCATGAGATTTTCTTTTTTCACTGCTGTATCTGCAGGGTCTAGAACAGTGTTTGGCATTATAAGTTCTCAACGAACAGTTCTTGAGTGAATAAATGAATTTCTCAATTCTATGTCTTCACCAAAAACTTGGCTAGAATTCTCTGTTTTTTTGGCCCTGAATATATTGGATTCATTTGAACGACAGGCGAATTGCATTGTCACCTGTACCTGCTGAAAACTAGATAACATAAATCATACAAAATGGCATAAAATCTTTACAAAGTATTCAGAATAGCTGTAGCCAAATGAGGATTTAATTTCGACTAACCAAACTTGGCCATTTCTGAGAAATTCACCAATAGTTTAACAATATTCCATTATCATTTGCTGATTGGCTTAGAGTCAAAGGACTTAATCTGATCTATTCTCCCTACTAATTTTTCATGAAATTGATCATTTGAAAGGATCATGGGGCTTAAAAGAAACCAAGATATGGATTCATGTATTGACTCTGCTCAATCAATTTAAATAAACATTGAGTGCAGTTACATCGACTATGGTAGATGCTGGAGAACAATGATTTTAGAAAGAAAAAAGACAGACTGCCCTGGAGAGACCCACAGTCTGTACTGTGTAATTGTATAATACTGGGCAAATAACTGAAACCCTCTTCCTCATAACCCACCCTTTGCCCCAGTTTTCTTATCTTTATCATGAAGAGGCTGGCCAGTTATTATCTCCAAAGTCCCTTTCAGTGTTACTGTTCTATAATCCATACTTCCTTGCTCTTTCTTTCCTTCTTTCTCTCTCTCTTTCCTTCTTTCTTTCTTTTTCTGAGACAAGGTCTCACTCTGTTGCCCAGGCTGGAGTGCAGTGGCAGAATCACAGCTCACTGCAGCCTTGACCTCTTGGGCTCAAGTGATCTTCCCACCTCAGCCTCCTGAGTAGCTGGGACTACAGGCACCACCACTATGCCAGGCTAATTTTATATTATTTGTAGAGATGGGGTCTTACTATGTTGCCCATGCTGGTCTCAAACTCCTGAGCTCAAGCAGCCTCCCACCTCCAGCCTCCCAAAGTGCTGGAATTTTACCCTCCATCATACCCAGTCCCTTCTTGAGTGGCAGATGGAGGGTATAATTAAACTTAATTTTGATGATTATTTTGATGATCATTATTCTCTAATACATTAGCTTCTCCTGTTCCCTCTCTCTTATTACTATTCTCCTTCAGTATCAGCGGCCATTTCTCAATAGTGACTATATATGTGCTTCTAATAGGACCCTTATCCTCCTCATAATGTGGTTCTTAAAGTGCCCTGAGCTAGAAAAACAATGACATTTATTTTAACGGTGTCACCTGTGAGTTAATAGGCGGTAACAATGCCTCTCACGGCACAAAGTGTAAGAGCTCTGCACTATGCTTTGGAAACCCCTTTACTAGTCTCATGAGCCTCTTTTCTAACTTTGGAATCTACAAGCAGTGTTCTAAAAGGTTGAATATAGTAGAAGTTTCATGTCTGATGGGTGTCTGTAGATAAACAAAATGCAATGATATAAGAACTGTCGAATTTCCTGAAGAGTCAACAAAAACAGTGAGGCTGTCGGAGGGGGTAGTTGGAGTGGCTTGGAGACTTAAATGGCAGGGATGGGGAGGAGAATTTTGGTAGCAGGCTGTCGTTTCCTCTGCTCATGATTCCACATTCCATTCAAATGCCTGTGCAGAGAATTCCATTCTACTGAGAGTATTCACACCATGCATGAGCGAGACACTGACACAGAACCCCAGAAAGTCAAAAATAAAAGCTTTGCGAAAACCAGGCCAATTAACCAGAACTGTGCCAGAGGTTTCTATGGGAAGTAAGCTGAACCTTTGCCACTTCAGGGGAACATCTCAGGAGTTAGAGGAAGCCCCAGGACATTTGAAAATTTGTGAATTTCACAGCTGCAAATGCCTTTCCATACAACTTCTTCCAATCCATATCCCTTTTATTAAAATTTTCCCTCCTCCATGTGGCATTCCCTGGGTTCCAGCAAGAAATAATCATTTTCTTTTTGGTGATCCAATGACACCTTAAGCAAAGCTCTAGTGGTACTTCCTGTGAAGTACAGAAATCACTGTTTACTCTCCTATTATGTCCCCACCAGGACAGGGACCAAGCTTTAATAAACATTTTGTCCCCAGCACAGGGTGCTGCTTAGCACGCCGCAAGCAATGAAGAAAGGGCACAGTGGAGAAATAATAGAAGACTTAGAGCTATGTTCCTCAAAGTGTGGTCCCCAGACCAGCATCATCCTCCTCACCCAGGAATTTGTCAGAACTGCAAATTCTTGGGCTCCATCACAGGCCTACCGAACCAAAAACTCTGGGCTGGGACCCAGCAATCTGCGTTTTAGCAAGCCCTTCAGGTGATTTTGATTCCTGCTAGAGTTTGAAAACCTGTATCCTAGACTTTAAGGAGAAAATGTTACCTTTCATCTCCGACTGTACCATCCATCTGACAAGCACTTACGTCCCTATCATCTCCCTTCTAGAATGGAAGCTACTGAGGGCACAGCCTAGGGCCTATTCATCTCTATACACCTCAAGGACCCTAGTTCAGAATCCAGTACGGGGCAAAAGTCAACAAATGCTAGCTGGATGAAGGAGCATCTCTGCAGAAATTCCCCATGGCTGTAAATGGAGCAGGCCTTTCTGTAAGTGATGCTTCCAGCTTAATATTTCCAAAGATGAATCACATTGGAGATACTAATTCTAATGGTAATTACCATATGGATGAATCATATCATAATGAGAAATCCTGGCTGCCAAGGGAGCCTCTCGAAAAGAAAAAATCAAATCAGGACAAATGGATTATGTTGTTAGGATTGTGATGTCAGGCCATGAATTAGGCCTACAGAAGGGACTTAATGGCCTGAACTACCAGGCTCCTTGCAGCTCTAAGGAGCAATGGGTCAATTAATGAATCACATGGGGACAAATTCCCTGAAAGACAAAACCAAATTTTCACAAATCCCATAGACTGTGATCCCTGGCTCAGAGGATCAAGGGTAATGTTCTCACTAAGCTGTGCATGTGTGAAGCTGAAAGGGATGGAAAGTTCCTGACGTCTTGTGGCTCCAGGCTTCTGCATGTCCCCAACAGGTGGAGGGGACCAATGCCAACCTATAGGACCAGGCTTTTTGCTTCCTGTGCCCCAAGCCTCCACTGGCTGAACTCCTGCTCAACTTTTCCTGGTTTCCAGCCTTCCTCTCTCTGCCCAGCTGGAAATGTCCAGTGTGGCCTCTATCTTCACGGCTCCCCAGGCCCCTTTCTGCCTTGGTCATTGCTTCTGGACCAGCACTGCATCTCCCTTCTCTTAACTTCCTGTCTGCCTAAAGATGGCCTGAGGCTGAGGCTGACCTCCCAGAACATATTGCTCTGACAACCAGACATGGGATAGCAGAGATGGGACAGCAGAGATGCCATCTCTAATGAGATGCCTTAGGGTAGAGTGGAAAGAGTATGGTCTTTGTGTCACACTGATCATGTTGTACGTAGTGCCACCATCCAGTAGCATGGGGGAAGTAACTAGTGTTTCTTTAATGGAGATATAATAGCGTTGTTATAAACAAGAATTCAAAGAGATAAGAAATCTGTGAGTTCTGTTTCTAGTTTCACCAGCCCTGAATACCCAAATGGTCATAATAGCATTAATACCTGAATCTTTAGATCTCCAAGGCCGTGCCTGCTGGCCTGAGGACCTCAGGTAACTTCCTACCCCCAAAAGCCACCACCATCCACCTTCACCCCTCCTAACTATTTGCTAGCATTCTGAAGGTGATGGAGCCCCTCCTATGCTCAGGGATAAGTTCGCTTCTGTTCTTCCACTCAGCTCTCCTTGTTGAAGTACCTGGACTGGGCTCTGTGGCTGGCCAGGCTCTGCCCTCCCGGGCTGAGACTGGAGGTGGAGAGAACAACCCTCTCCTAGTCTCCTGAATGTGAACTTATGTGTAGACATCTAAGTGTTTTCTGGTGCACAGCTCCATAAACAGCCCAACTCTGGATTCCATTCTGGGGTAGTGAGCCCACTATGCTATAATAAATGCGAAGCCTCAGCACAGCGCTTGGCATGTATGTGGCATTTAACAAAAGTGAGGTTGTCAATCCTCTTGGTCAATATCAGAGTTACAGTGCAGATCCTCTCTCTCATCCCAGGTTTATTCCTTTCACTCACTTCTCTGCTCTCTTCTGTCTCTCTAGGTTGCTCCAGGAGCTTTCTTCAATTTCCTTTTGGTCCCTATGGTTTCTTCATTATTAAAATTTCTGAGCCCTCACCACTTGCATATTCCCCATGTTGCTTTCTTTTGAATCTCATCCTGTTGTTTCTTGCTCTGTCCTGATCTTCCTACCTTCCTCACCATCCCTCTGTCTCTTCCCTTTATTCCCAATGTCCATCTTTCTCCTGCATCCTTCATTTCTTTCCACTGCCTTTTGATCTTGATCCTTTGAGCATCACTTCCATGGGCAAAGGGAGGGGATGAGAATGAGGACAGAGTGTGAATTAGTAGGGTCTGCAAGCAGAGATCCTCCTCTAATTATTAGCAGACAGTTATTTATCCTTATTGAATGCATTGTATTTCTTCTACTGGAAAACTTCAGTGATTTAATTTTTAAAGGTTTCTCTTCCAAGGGGACCCAAGTGAATGACCACCAGAGAGGAGTTAGGGACATTCCTCCCCAAATCCCCCAAGGATCACGAACTCAGTAGTTGAGCCAATGTGGACTTACTCTCAGAGACAGGACCCAACATAAGTTGGCTTCTGGTCCTGATTAATTGAGCAGCTGCAGAGCCTCATGCCTACCAATAAGAATGAAAGCTGTTTAAGACAAGCAGTACAGACCTTCAAGTTTCATCCAAGGGTAGAGCCATACTCAACAACCTGTTAGTGAACACACCTGAGGCAGAGCAAGTGAAATAGGTAGTGGTGGGTGAATACAGATCACAAGATTCCCAGGAGCTAGAGTTGTCATCAAGTTTAGGCAGGTCAGGAGGACATGAAGCCTGAAAGAAGAATTGTTGAGTCTCCCAGACAGGATGGAGGAGTTGAGTAACAGTAGATAATAGTAGGAAAGCCCAGCCTAGTGGGGAAAATCCTGGGCCCTACACCCAGGGAAAGGCCAGCCCTGGGAGGCCCTAAGCAACAGCTAGGCCCCACACTGGGGTGCCTATCCAGAGGAATCCTCTGAGAAGCTTGGACTGGCATTCAATGCAGACACAAAGTAGCTGCACTTTAATTTCTGAAAGATAAGCCATCTATGCCTAAGAATATATTCCTTGTTTGGACTTTGTTCATTCATTCATTCAGTCAACAAATATTTACTGAATGTCTATTTTGTGCAAAATAGGTTGCTAGTAGCCAGAGATAAAATAATGAATAAAACAGCTTGTTGTCTTTAAGAAAGTTACTGAGCATCAGGGAAGGTAAGCAAGATAATGGGCAATGTTATTACAGCATAAAATTCTACAGTGGTGTGGGCATACAGTGTTTCAGATACACAGAGGAGGGTCTTAGAAGGCCATGGAAAGTTCTTCTAGGAGGTAACATCTAAGACACAACCTAAAGACAGTAAGAGTCAGCTAGGGCAAAGTTGAGGAAGGGTAAGAGAGGGGGAAATGTTCTAAGCAAAGGGAACAGTGTGTGCAAAACAGTTTCCATATAGGTGAAGCTAAGAGATTGAGCAGTGAGTTTGAGGAGATAAACAGGAACCTTTTGAGTCCTTATAAGTAGATGCAATTCTAGGCCAGAACCATTTCTGTTCACAAACATTTCCTAAGCAAACTACCTATGCAAGCTGTATGGACATGCATACAAGCTGGAGGGTTGTATCTCCTATGCCTGAGGACGTCCATTGCCTTCCAGAGGTATTGTGCTAAGTATTGAAGCTGTAACCTCAAACAAGACACAGCCTCTTCTCTTAAGGCACCAATGGAACCAAGATGATGACTTCTAAGATTTCTTATAGCTTGGTAGTTTCCTTTTATTAACAAAAACCAATGAGAAAGGACAAAGTACACATTACCTACCAGCCTGGAATAGGAGAGAGAACATCTACTTCATTTGTACTCACAAGGTAAGTAACAACTTTCAGAAGCATCCCACAGGGTGGGTGAGGACTTAGGACTTATGCTGTCTAGTTGGAGGTATAGATCTGAAAAGAGATGGAACATCTTATAGGAAATGTCACCTTTCTCTCCACTTTTGTAAGATAGCACTGGAAAGGTAAGCCTTCAAAGAGGTTACAAAAAAATGGACAGGTCATGGCATTAAAATTGCACTCAAGTTCATAGGATGACTCAGGGACTTTCAATCTATCCCCAGATGGACTACCTCTGTCCTGTTATAGAGACTCTCAGCTATGTGTGTGTAGCAGAGCATATGTATTAGTGCGTTTTCAGGGTGCTAATAAAGACATACCCAACACTGGGCAATTTGTGAAAGAAAGAGGTTTATTGGACTTACAGTTCCACATGACTGGGGAGGCCTCACAATCATGGCAGAAGGCAAGGAGGAGCAAGTCACATCATATATGGATGGCAGCAGGCAAAGAGAGAGCTTGTGCAGAGAAACTCCCATTTTTAAAACCATCAAATCTTATGAGACCCATTCACTCTCATGAGAACAGCAGAAGAAAGACCTGCCCCCATGATTCAGTCATCTCTCACTGGGTCCCTCCCACAACACATGGGAATTATGGGAGCTACAGGATAAGATTTGGGTGGGGACACAGAGCCAAACTGTATCAGCCTACGTTCAGGGCTAGGATTATCCTGAGACGTTGAGCATCTAACACAATATATTTGACTTTCAGGGGGCTCAGGAGTATGGGAAACTTATCACCTTCCAGCTTACCTGGGCCTACCCTATAGTCAGATAAGAAAGATATGGTCACCCTGAGCTGCATGTCAAAGAACTCCATGGAAATCATTAAAAAAGAAAAAAGGTGCTCGCTTCGGCAGCACATATACTAAAATTGGAACGATACAGAGAAGATTAGCATGGCCCCTGCGCAAGGATGACACGCAAATTCGTGAAGCGTTCCATATTTTTATGCAGAGAAGGTCCTAAACGAAATGAAAGAGATGAAAACCATGACACGAGAAATACGTGACAAATGCACAAGCTTCAGTAACCGACTCGATCAACTGGAAGAAAGAGTATCAGCGATTGAGGATCAAATGAATGAAATGAAGCGAGAAGAGAAACCAAAAGAAAAAAGAAGAAAAAGAAATGAACAAAGCCTGCAAGAAGTATGGGATTATGTAAAAAGACCAAATCTACGTCTGATTGGGGTGCCTGAAAGTGAGGGGGAAAATGGAACCAAGTTGGAAAACACTCTTCAGGATATCATCCAGGAGAACTTCCCCAACCTAGTAGGGCAGGCCAACATTCAAATCCAGGAAATACAGAGAACGCCACAAAGATACTCCTCGAGAAGAGCAACTCCAAGACACATAATTGCCAGATTCACCAAAGTTGAAATGAAGGAAAAAATCTTAAGAGCAGCCAGAGAGAAAGGTCGGGTTACCCACAAAGGGAAGCCCATCAGACTAACAGCAGATCTCTCGGCAGAAACTCTCCAAGCCAGAAGAGAGTGGGGGCCAATATTCAACATTCTTAAAGAAAAGAATTTTAAACCCAGAATTTCATATCCAGCCAAACTAAGTTTCATAAGTGAAGGAGAAATAAAATCCTTTACAGATAAGCAAATGCTTAGAGATTTTGTCACCACTAGGCCTGCCTTACAAGAGATCCTGAAGGAAGCACTCAACATGGAAAGGAACAACCGGTACCAGCCATTGCAAAAACATGCCAAAATGTAAAGACCATCGAGGCTAGGAAGAAACTGCATCAACTAACGACCAAAATAACCAGTTAATATCATAATGGCAGGATCAAGTTCACACATAACAATCTTAACCTTAAATGTAAATGGACTAAATGCTCCAATGAAAAGACACAGACTGGCAAACTGGATAAAGAGTCAAGACCCATCAGTCTGCTGTATTCAGGAGACCCATCTCACACGCAGAGACATACATAGGCTCAAAATAAAGGGATGGAGGAAGATTTACCAAGCAAATGGAGAACAAAAAAAAGCGGGGGTTGCTATACTAGTCTCTGATAAAACAGACTTTAAACCATCAAAGATCAAAAGAGACAAAGAAGGCCATTACATAATGGTAAAGGGATCAATTCAACAGGAAGAGCTAACTATCCTAAATATATACGCACACAATACAGGAGCACCCAGATTCATAAAGCAAGTCCTTAGAGACTTACAAAGAGACTTAGACTCCCATACAATAATAATGGGAGACTTCAACACTCCACTGTCAACATTAGACAGATCAACGAGACAGAAAGTTAACAAGGATATCCAGGAATTGAACTCATCTCTGCAGCAAGCAGACCTAATAGACATCTACAGAACTCTCCACCCCAAATCAACAGAATATACATTCTTCTCAGCACCACATCGTACTTACTCCAAAATTGACCACGTAATTGGAAGTAAAGCACTCCTCAGCAAATGTACAAGAACAGAAATTATAACAAACTGTCTCTCAGACCACAGTGCAATCAAACTAGAACTCAGGACTAAGAAACTCAATCAAAACCGCTCAACTACATGGAAACTGAACAACCTGCTCCTGAATGACTACTGGGTACATAACGAAATGAAGGCAGAAATAAAGATGTTCTTTGAAACCAATGAGAACAAAGATACAACATACCAGAATCTCTGGGACACATTTAAAGCAGTGTGTAGAGGGAAATTTATAGCACTAAATGCCCACAAGAGAAAGCAGGAAAGATCTAAAATTGACACTCTAACATCACAATTAAAAGAGCTAGAGAAGCAAGAGCAAACACATTCGAAAGCTAGCAGAAGGCAAGAAATAACTAAGATCAGAGCAGAACTGAAGGAGATAGAGACACAAAAAACTCTCCAAAAAATCAATGAATCTAGGAGTTGGTTTTTTGAAAAGATCAACAAAATTGACAGACCACTAGCCAGACTAATAAAGAAGAAAAGAGAGAAGAATCAAATCGACGCAATTAAAAATGATAAAGGGGATATCACCACCGACCCCACAGAAATACAAACTACCATCAGAGAATACTATAAACACCTCTACGCAAATAAACTGGAAAATCTAGAAGAAATGGATAATTTCCTGGACACTTACACTCTTCCAAGACTAAACCAGGAAGAAGTTGAATCCCTGAATAGACCAATAGTAGGCTCTGAAATTGAGGCAATAATTAATAGCCTACCAACCAAAAAAAGTCCAGGACCAGATGGATTCACAGCTGAATTCTACCAGAGGTACAAGGAGGAGTTGGTACCATTCCTTCTGAAACTATTCCAATCAATAGAAAAAGAGGGAATCCTCCCTAACTCATTTTATGAGGCCAACATCATTCTGATACCAAAGCCTGGCAGAGACACAACAAAAAAAGAGAATTTTAGACCAATATCCCTGATGAACATCGATGCAAAAATCCTCAATAAAATACTGGCAAACCGGGTTCAGCAACACATCAAAAAGCTTATCCACCATGATCAAGTGGGCTTCATCCCTGGGATGCAAGGCTGGTTCAACATTCGCAAATCAATAAACATAATCCAGCATATAAACAGAACCAAAGACAAGAACCACATGATTATCTCAATAGATGCAGAAAAGGCTTTTGACAAAATTCAACAGCCCTTCATGCTAAAAACGCTCAATAAATTCGGTATTGATGGAACGTACCTCAAAATAATAAGAGCTATCTATGACAAACCCACAGCCAATATCATACTGAATGGGCAAAAACTGGAAAAATTCCTTTTGAAAACTGGCACAAGACAGGGATGCCCTCTCTCACCACTCCTATTCAACATAGTGTTGGAAGTTCTGGCTAGGGCAATTAGGCAAGAGAAAGAAATCAAGGGTATTCAGTTAGGAAAAGAAGAAGTCAAATTGTCCCTGTTTGCAGATGACATGATTGTATATTTAGAAAACCCCATTGTCTCAGCCCAAAATCTCCTTAAGCTGATAAGCAATTTCAGCAAAGTCTCAGGATACAAAATTAATGTGCAAAAATCACAAGCATTCTTATACACCAGTAACAGACAAACAGAGAGCCAAATCAGGAATGAACTTCCATTCACAATTGCTTCAAAGAGAATCAAATACCTAGGAATCCAACTTACAAGGGATGTAAAGGACCTCTTCAAGGAGAACTACAAACCACTGCTCAGTGAAATCAAAGAGGACACAAACAAATGGAAGAACATACCATGCTCATGGATAGGAAGAATCAATATCGTGAAAATGGCCATACTGCCCAAGGTTATTTATAGATTCAATGCCATCCCCATCAAGCTACCAACGAGTTTCTTCACGGAATTGGAAAAAACTGCTTTAAAGTTCATATGGAACCAAAAAAGAGCCCGCATCTCCAAGACAATCCTAAGTCAAAAGAACAAAGCTGGAGGCATCACGCTACCTGACTTCAAACTATACTACAAAGCTACAGTAACCAAAACAGCATGGTACTGGTACCAAAACAGAGATATAGACCAATGGAACAGAACAGAGTCCTCAGAAATAATACCACACATCTACAGCCATCTGATCTTTGACAAACCTGAGAGAAACAAGAAATGGGGAAAGGATTCCCTATTTAATAAATGGTGCTGGGAAAATTGGCTAGCCGTAAGTAGAAAGCTGAAACTGGATCCTTTCCTTACTCCTTATACGAAAATTAATTCAAGATGGATTAGAGACTTAAATGTTAGACCTAATACCATAAAAATCCTAGAGGAAAACCTAGGTAGTACCATTCAGGACATAGGCATGGGCAAAGACTTCATGTCTAAAACACCAAAAGCAACGGCAGCAAAAGCCAAAATTGACAAATGGGATCTCATTAAACTAAAGAGCTTCTGCACAGCAAAAGAAACTACCATCAGAGTGAACAGGCAACCTACAGAATGGGAGAAAATTTTTGCAATCTACTCATCTGACAAAGGGCTAATATCCAGAACCTACAAAGAACTCAAACAAATTTACAAGAAAAAAACAAACAACCCCATCAAAAAGTGGGCAAAGGATATGAACAGACATTTCTCAAAAGAAGACATTCATACAGCCAACAGACACATGAAAAAATGCTCATCATCACTGGCCATCAGAGAAATGCAAATCAAAACCACAATGAGATACCATCTCACACCAGTTAGAATGGCGATCATTAAAAAGTCAGGAAACAACAGGTGCTGGAGAGGATGTGGAGAAATAGGAACACTTTTACACTGTTGGTGGGATTGTAAACTAGTTCAACCATTATGGAAAACAGTATGGCGATTCCTCAAGGATCTAGAACTAGATGTACCATATGACCCAGCCATCCCATTACTGGGTATATACCCAAAGGATTATAAATTATGCTGCTATAAAGACACATGCACACGTATGTTTATTGCGGCACTATTCACAATAGCAAAGACTTGGAATCAACCCAAATGTCCATCAGTTACAGATTGGATTAAGAAAATGTGGCACATATACACCATGGAATACTATGCAGCCATCAAAAAGGATGAGTTTGTGTCCTTTGTAGGGACATGGATGCAGCTGGAAACCATCATTCTTAGCAAACTATCACAAGAACAGAAAACCAAACACCGCATGTTCTCACTCATAGGTGGGAACTGAACAATGAGATCACTCGGACTCAGGAAGGGGAACATCACACACCGGGGCCTATCATGGGGAGGGGGGAGGGGGGAAGGGGGAGGGGGGAGGGGGGAGGGATTGCATTGGGAGTTATACCTGATGTAAATGACGAGTTGATGGGTGCAGCACAGCAACAAGGCACAAGTATACATATGTAACAAACCTGCACGTTATGCACATGTACCCTACAACTTAAAGTATAATAATAATAAATAAATTAAAAAAATAAAAATAAAAATAAAAAATAAAAAAGAAAAAAGAAAAAAATGCTAAATTAATCAAAATTTTAAAACTTAAAAAAAACTTAGGTTAAAAACTTGAGTTTAAAAAAACTGTAACTTCTTTTAAAGTTAACAAAACTTTTTAAAAAAATCTTCCAATTTACATTCTAAAAATATGGTTTTAGCACTTACATTTTGTAATTTGAAAAGCTTGTTCTCATGTCTCTACTGAGCTTAAGGTTTTTCTTGGCTATCAAAACAAAGAGGTCTTTTGTTGAAACAATCAGGCGACAGTGTTTTGGTGAAAAGATTATATATAGAATAATGGTATGAAGCTCTATTGTACAAAAAGTAGACTTAAGAGCTTTCCCTGTCTCCAGATACCCTGGACTTCTTGCAGTAATTTGAAATAATGTTGTCCTTCACTATGTGGGAGCCCTAAACAATTGGGTGCATTCATTATTTTCTAAGACCTCATAAAGGACACAATGCAGATGTGACTACACATAATTAAAGGCAGTGTCAACAGCAATGTATATACTAACTACAGCTATAACCAACCCACTGGGATCAACTGCTTATGGGTGTTCCAAGGATTTTCTCTCTTTTGTACCCACCATGATCTAGTGATTCATTGTATATTGTATTGTATACAGGTGGAACTCCTGAAATATTCCTTGAACTGATTTTAGCTGGTCTTTGGCATCTGCATATACTGGACATTGCCAGTAATGTCAAAGACAGGGGACAAATGAAATCAGTGCAACAAGTGTTTGGCAAGAATCTGTGGGCTGGGTAGGCTACAGGGAAGGGAAAGGTCATTGAGTCTCACTCCCAGCAGAGCTGGTAGGAGCCAAAGAAGACAGTGAATGTGATGCTGAGCTGGAAGAAAAGGGCTTTTGCGGGGGCCACATCTCTGTTTAAATCACTTCTGTAGCTACTTTGAATAAGGTACCTTTTCAGCAGCAAATGAGGATTCAGCTGGAGGGTTCTGTCACTCATGGCCCAAAAGTCTTGTCACCTTTTATTCACTGGGAAGCTCGTTCCTCATACTCTTCTCAAGATCTTCTGGTCTCATCACAAGAGTCCCAACCTTGCTTAGCCATTCACTTCATGAGAGTGAAAGAGAGAGGAAGAGAGCTCTATTTGTTGTGCTCATGACTGGAGGAGAAAGTCCACATCCAGGGATGAACATATCAGATGACTCAACGTTGCTTATCTATTATTCAGTGGAGATCATGATACACTATAAGACAGGAGGCAGAGGTCCTGGGAGTGGACAGGGAACAGCTGAAAAACAGGCTGTGGGAAGTCAGAGATGTAGGAATAATAGCAGAAGCTCTTTGTCTTTTCTTTTATTGCCCTCTCTCCAAATTGCTCCTTTTCAATTCTTTAACATGAGGCCAGGGAGAAGCAAATGCACTTCTTTTGGAAGGTGAAGGGCATGGCCATTACTGGCTGGGTAAATTTGGGGTTTCATCAGTTCACCCAACAGGTTTCATCATCAGCTCTTTTATGTTTTACCCTGCAAATTTTCTTAATTTTTTTTTTTTTTTTTTTTTTTTTGAGACAGAGTCTCACTCTGTCACCCAGGCTGGAGTGCAGTGGTGCGATCTTGGCTCACGGCAACCTCTGCCTCCCAGGTTTAAGCAATTCTCCTGCCTCAGCCTCCTGAGTAGCTGGGACTACAGGGACCTGCCACCACTCCCAGCTAATTTTTGTATTTTTAGTAGATATGGGGTTTCACCATGTTGGCCAGGCTGGTCTTGAACTCCTAACCTCAGGTGATCCACGTGCCTCAGCCTCCCAAAGTGCTGGGATTACAGGCGTGAGCCACCACACCCTGCCATTCCTAAATTCTTAAGGCAGACTTGGCAACCTTTTCCTACCAATGCCATGGATCCTTTCCCCATTTCCAAAATCAGTCAGAGGCCATGCACAGAATGTTAAACATCATTATTATATTCAGACACAAGACACAGAAAACAAGAAAAGCCAAGTTCTATAGATAGAGCAAATAAAAGGATAAATGAGATCTAAATTGTGAGTAGTTAAGGAACTCAGGGGTATCTGTGGCAGGAGAGGAAGGCGATGAGGACAGAATCACAGAAAGACAGAAAGATAGAATTTTGACACAAAGGATGGAGAGAAGAAGGAGCAGGAGGAAGGATCGAGGGCAGCAGGTCAGAGATGAGCAAGTCCCAAAGATGAGTATGTCCCGGAGATGCCCGCTGTTCTCCCCAGTGTCTGTCATCAGACCAGTTATCACCCTGCATCATGGCCCTATAAAGTGCTTGCTGATTAATCTGTGACTCATTCCTGTTTCATTGAGTGTCTCTCACATGACCAAGGATGGCTGGAAGGCAGGCAGGTAAGAGGGAAAGTTAACACGAGGCAGGAAATAATAAGTGAGAAGAGAGAGATTCAGGCAGCTGGGACTCCAGGAGTCAAGAGGAAGCCAGAGGCACTGGGAACAGGCTGACTTCTTTGGGACATGAATGGCTACTGGCACCTAGAATCGTGCAAGAACAACAACAACAAAAAAAACATAGGGCATAAGAGGATTAACCTATTGTGAGGTCTAGGGCACAACACAATAAGAAAAGAACAGCTATACTGTGAACTCTTGATTATTTGGGGGTAATGTGGAGATTATAATAGTAGGAAACGCTACCTACATGGGAGGTGCTATGAGGCTTGGTATAAAAATCCAAGCATAAAAGGAAGTTAGAACAGGGACAGATCTTGGAAAAATCTTCATGAATGAACTGAGCCCTGAGAGGACAAAGCAAACGTCGAAAGGTCAAGGAGAATGTATTCGTGGGGACGAAAAGTTGCTGGCTCTGAAGTGCAGCATTTGGCTTAGAGATCAGACTGTTAGCCTGAAAGCCTGGGTGGACACAGTCTCCAATGTCCCTCCCTCCTCCTCTGCCCCTGCACAGTTATTGTCTGTGCTCATCTGTCTCACTGAGAAGGAAAAGAAAAGCTGGGGAGCCCAATTTGCTTCACTTTGGGGGAAGTGAGGAGGTTAGGGGACAATAGACTTTTCCTTCCCCTCTAGAGGTTTACCTTCTAGTCTAGGTTTGATGCCAAATGTTCTGAGCATTTTGGGCTAGTCGCCTTGGGCCACGACTTCGCAACCATTCAAAGAATGTAAGGTTCTAAGGCAGGTCCTATGGAGGCTTTTCAATTTCCCTAGGTCCCTGTGACTTCTCTTACTAACTTCTTCCCAGAGCCCAGGTCATAGTGAGACCCAGGGAACAGACCCAGAGAGACACTCATTCAGACATGCATATATCTGTGCATTTAGAAAACTGAACTTGGACTTCTTAAGCCTTGCTTTGATTCAGTTATCTTCAACGATGCCCATCTGCTGCATTTTGTTTCCTTAGCATGGTCAAGGGAGTTCCTCAGTAACCCCTCACTGTCCACCCTTCTACCCCCTCCTCCATTATTACCCTAGTTGAACACATTGTGACAACTATCCATCCCCTCAACAAGCCCAAGCTTCCCTGCCCACTGCCACTCCCATTCCCACACTGTTGCATTGCTGTTAGAATACTTCCACTCTTTAAGGCAGTCTTAATGTCACTGCTTAACTACTATATGACCTTAGGGCAGTTACTTCTCTGTGCTTCCATTTCAAAATAGTAAAACGGGGATAGCTGTGTGATAACTGAATGAATGAATACATGCAAAGCACTTAGCATAGTGCCTGGCACACAGTAAGTTCTATGAAAGTTCTTGTCTTTCTCTCACCGACGGCTCCCAGCCCATCCACCCTCTGAACACTCAGGTGCTATTTGGAATACAGGTGATAATTAAACATCTCCAACCAGGATTTACTCAATTTTGCCCTCAGTTATTTTCCCCATTTTATTGTCTATTAGTTTTGAAAGGAATGGGTGTACAGTACTGAGTTTCCTCTCTGCTGTTCCTAATTTACTTATTCAGTGTGAAGTCCTCGTGCCGAAAGGAACTCTTGGCTTTTTTTTTCTTTTAAACAGCAGCTTTATTGAGATATAATTCACATTCCATACAATTCACTCATTTAAAGTATACAAGTCAATAGTTTTTTTTTGTTTGTTTTGGTTTTTTTTTGAGACGGAGTCTTGCTCTGTCGCCCAGGCTGGAGTGCAGTGGCCGGATCTCAGCTCACTGCAAGCTCTGCCTTCCGGGTTCACGCCATTCTCCTGCCTCAGCCTCCCGAGTAGCTGGGACTACAGGCGCCCACCACCTCGCCCGGCTATTTTTTTGTATTTTTTTAGTAGAGACGGGGTTTCACCGTGTTAGCCAGGATGGTCTCGATCTCCTGACCTCGTGATCCACCCGTCTCAGCCTCCCAAAGTGCTGGGATTACAGGCTTGAGCCACCGCGCCCGGCCAATAGTTTTTAATATAGTTACACCACAATCAATTTTAGGCCCTTTTTTCACCTCCAAGGTAAGTCTCATACCCGTTTAAAGTCACTCCCTATTTTCCCATCCTCACTAGCCCTAGGCAACCACCATGAATGTACCTTCTATCGCTATAGATTTGCCTGTTTGGGACATTTCATATAAACTTCTGGCTTTTTTAAGAGGCAAAATTCTTCTTTAACTCAGCATTCATCTGTTTCATCAAAATCCCCAGCCCTAGGACCAGGCACATAGTAGCTAGCCAAGAAATGTTCTGTTGAATGACAACCAAAGCACGGGGTTGATCAAGTTAAATATATTTTTTTCACGTTTCATCTTTAGGACCTTATTGGTCCAAAGCAAGATAGAGAAGTAGGTGAGGAACAAAGGCATTGTGTTTTTCTAAGGTATACAAAAGCTCCATTGAGACTCCTTAAAATGAAATGCTAGTGCAGTGGTTCTCAAACTGGCTGCACCTTAGAGTCACCTGGGGAACAAAAAAATACTGAGGCCTGAGCCCTGCCCCACTGCATACCATATCCAATGTACTGATTTATCTGTTTGGAGCCATGGATTATATCTTTTAAAGTTTCCCCAGTGATTCTATGAGCAGCCAGGGTTCGTTGGGAACTCTTGTTCCAATGGAAACAATCGTTCAAAGCAAGAATAATTTGTTGAATTCCAGCCATGCCCAGAATGATACACAGCCAAAGTTTTCAACTCTGTCTTCAGGGAAATGAACCTCAGAATTTTTAAGAAAGCAATAAAAAACAGAATATTCATTTCACAAAAATTTTCTTTATAGCCAACATTACTATTACACTGAGCCATATAAAATTGCTGATACTTGACTGTTTTTGACCTAGAAAAATGAAAATTTCATATCATTCAACCTAACTGAATGCATTTATTTCATGAAATGAGATACATTTAATATTCAATCTGAATCACTATCTTATTAATCACCCATTCACCTTCCTTGTGCTTCATGCATTTTAAAAAAAGAACATTTTAAATTTTATTAAATATATATCTCTAATAGAGGATGGAAAATAAATTAGCCATCAAAGGGGGACAAAAATCATGGAAATTCACAACAGATAAAACAAACACAAACTTTATAGATGACCTCTACATTTTGCCACACATTATTTCTGGAAAGCACGTCATAAAGTAGATTGTCATAAAGCAAGATATATTTTCCCATAGGAAAAATTTCATGATTAGGGATTCTGTTCCTGTCTAGGCCTCACATAAATCAAAGATACGATCAACAACAGGTCATGAAAGCAAAACTGCAACAGCCATAAACCTTTATAAACCTTCCGCAGCACTGCAAACATTTAAAATAATAAACTTATTATTCAAGCACTATAAAATGCCAAAATTATACCCAATCCATTGATCATTATACTGGCATTTAGAAAGGCAACTGAGTACTATCCATCAAAATTCAAAAAGTGTACATTCTTTGATCTACTTCTAGAGATCTTTCCTATAGGAAAACTGGTTTGGTTTCTTTCCTCTCTTCCAGAACCAAGTATAAATGTCTCAGTCTAGACCCACGGCCCTTCACAGTATCACTACTGAGTGGGCAGTGCTTTGCAGGGGCTCTCTAGTCACCCACTCTTCCAATTCCTTATCCAAGACCCCATTCCTTCCACCAGCAAGCTGAGGGCTGCCCTAGGCTCTGAGGACAATCCTGTTCCCTGTCAGGAGGAATTTAAGGAGCTTTAGTTCTCTGGTGCAGGCTCCACAATGTCTAGTCAACTGCATTTCTGCTTTCATTCCCATCTCAGGCTGGGAATTTGGCTTCCACCTCCTTTTGTGACCAAAACTGCTGGTGTCTCAGTGCTAATGAGCCTTGTTTCTTGCCAGGCCCTTTCTTCACTCTACCTCTGCCTGCAAGGGGCTGAATTCCTCCCACTGAATCCCACCCTACAGCTGGAAGGAACCCTGCTTCCTATTGCCGCAATTTTCTCATGCCAGACACCTTTCTGGAAAACAAATGTCTCATGAATGAGTGGATGAATTTCTAGATTTCTACATACTCCATTACTGTGTACAACTGAATACCCACTACCACCTCTTGCTGGGTCTCCCAGAGAGTGGGTATTTGGGATGTATCAGTGCATGATTCTACAGCACTTCTCAACCAGACATTATTTTATCACGACCACCCACACCGGGGACATTTGGCAATGTGTGGAGATATTTTTGGCTGTCACAACTGAGGGCATGCATGCTACAGGCATCTTGTGCGTTGAGGCCAATGATGCTGCTAAACATTGTCCAGTGCACAGGGCTGCTCCCACAACTAGCTGAGGTTGAGAAACACTGTTCCAGAGAAATCAAAAGCACTTTCTGCAGCACTACAAACCAAATCAAGCTGAAAATTACCAACAGAGAAGGATGATGCTTCTGTTTCCAGTAAAACACCCTTTTCCCATTCCAATTTTCAAAATTCATGCTCATTACAGAAAAACTGGAAAATAAAGAAAAGCAAAAGATCACCTGTGATATCACTACCACTGTGTAGTTTTCCATAGTTGTGATGTCATATAACACACAATTTATAATCTTTTTCTACATAATGTATTAACCAAGCTTTTCTCTGTATTACTGCAAAGTTATTTAGACCTCACTTTTAATTCTATGTGAGATTCCTCCTCATGATTTAACAACAGTGTAAGTAACCATTCTCTTATTACTGTTAATTTGTTTCCAGGTTTTCACTATTGTAAAGCTGTTATGATACACATATTTGTGCATAAAACTTTTTCTGCGCATGAGGTTATTTCCTTGACAACCCTTAGAAAAGGTCTATCCTTGGCCGGACGCGGTGGCTCATGCCTGTAATCCCAGCACTTTGGGAGGCTGAGGCAGGTGGATCACGAGGTCAGGAGATCGAGACCATCCTGGCCAACTTGGTGAAACCCCGTCTCTACTGAAAATACAAGAAATTCGGCCGTGTGCCTGTAGTCCCAGCTACTCAGAAGGCTGAGGCAGGAGAACGCTGTGAACTCAGGAAGCGGAGCTTGCAGTGAGCCGAGATTGCACCACTGCACTCCAGCCTGGGCAACAGAGTGAGACTCCATCTCAAAAAAAAAAAAAAAAGAGAAAAAGGAAAAGGTCTATCATTCTGATATCATTTTGAAAGGCAAACAGGATTTGCCAAAGGATTCTAACATCAAAGCCCATGTGGAATGTCCCCCTGAACCCCATCTCTGCACTGGTAAAAACATACATCAAATCTGCAACCTCAAGAGTCTTTGTCTGAGGAACATCAAAAGAGCCAGAAAAAAATTAAAAAAATTAAAAAAAAAAAAAAAACCATCCCAGAGCTTTCTGACTAGAGAACATTGCAGTGGATCATGAGAACAAGAATAAAAGTTCTTGTGATTTTTGGCACAGAGAGACAAAACTGCTACGTCTTTAATTTGCTGGTTGCAGAGGCAAAATATTTTATGTAGAATACCTTTCTTACAAGCCTATGCCATTTTCTGTTTATTAAGGCAGTTTAGCTTTATTTAACTTAATTTTTTGGCCATATTTTCTCCTTTGAGACAGAGTCTTGCTCTGTCACCCAGGCTGGAGTACAGTGGCACAATCTTGGCTCACTGTAACCTCTGCCTCCCAGGTTCAAGCAATTCTCCTGCCTCAGCCTCCCAAGTAGCTGGAACAATAGGTGCGTGCCACCATGCCTGGCTAATTTTTGTATTTTTAGTAAAGATGGGGTTTTACCATGTTGGCCAGGCTGGTCTCAAACTCCTAACCTCAAGTGGGTCCCATTTTCTCTTTATCTCAGGTATTTAGATTTTGGGGAATGCAATAAATTTGATAAACATCTTAACAGCTGTTTATTGAGATAAGTCCAGAACATTTTGAAACAAAAATGGTCAAATATAATATTTTTTTCATTAACACATAATATTTTTTTCATTAACACCTAGATAGTATTCTTACATTTTAGCAGCTGACTACACTATAACTGCAAAGCAGAAGTTAAACTCTTACCTTCATCCTGCTCCCAGATTCACAGGGAAACCTACAAGTTTATATAAATCAAAGCAAAGGCCAATATATCTAAATACATAAACTCAAAGGATGGCAGGAAATGGTAACAAGAAGTTGGGATTCAGAGGACCTAGGTTTCTGCCTGTCTATACCACTAGCAAGCCCGCACCTTAGGCCACTAGCAAGCCTGCAGCTTAGGACAAATCATTGATATTTCTACATTTCGATTGCAGAAAAGGAAGACTATCAAATATGAAATGACATATGTGAAGTGCTCTTAAAAGACACAGTACTTTTCTAAATGCAGTAACATACAAAGAGGGCTGTTACTGGGTATCATTGTGTATAATGTATTGTGCTTTGTGATGTCACTGCAGGTACAATCAGGGACAGAAAATCAGTATTGATGAGTGAGCCGTGGGACTGGAAGGCAGCAGGAAGATGTCAGGGTCAGGGATTACTGGCTCAGAAGCAGGTATCATGGCAGAAGCCCAAGTCCCTCCAAGTCACAGGGTTAGGAACCAGGATATCAGCAGGGAAGCAAGGGGTAGAGGGGGTATAAAAATGACCCAACTACCACCACCAATACTACCATTTACTGAGGCTTTACCACGCAGCAGGCACCCTGAAAAGTGTTTAGCTTGCATTATCTCAGTCAGTCCTCCTAACAGCCTGATTAGTAGGAGTTGTTACAGAAACACAGATGAGACATGGGTTAGAAAGAGGTTGAGAGTGCTAGAGAATCTTACGGCTGCAAAATGTTAGGTAAGCAGAGACTTCAACCACTGTCTTCTGAATCAAAGCTCAAAGGAAAGACCAGGCAAGAGTAGGGGTGAAGTAAGTACCTCAGTGACAGCACAGAACCTGTGAGCCAGAGCAGAGGCTGAGGCTCCTGGCCTCCCTGACTCTTCCTTCAAAGGCACACAGTAGGCAAGGCACCTGGGGGCACTGGCTGCAGGGGAGCTCCCACCTTGCTTGTGATAGGGTGGAATGGGGCCAGGAGGCCTTACCAATGGACTGGGATGTTCTTTCACAAACAGGAGCAGTTCTTGCTGCTGCCCTTGCCTTCTCTCACCTCACTGAGTCCTCACCCCACTGAGGTCAGGGCTGAGCTACAAGGCTGTCAGACTCTCGCTTGTACTATGGAATTGAGAGAAGCAATGGTGGAGCCTTGGTCTGTGAGTGAAATTTCCTTCCGTCGGTTAGATCTACAGTCCATCCAGCCCAGCACTTGTCTCCAATAGTGGAGTCAAACAACTAATGCAATGGTTTGTAGACTTTAAAAAAAAATAACAATTTTTTTTTTTTGTCCCTCACAAAGGAAATCTCATGTAGCAGCCCAGAACTTTCAACAGATAAGAAGTAGAGAGATTCTGGTTTAAAGAGGGATGATGGAAGCCCCGAATGTCATCTCTTCTGCTCCCCCAGATGCCTTCATGGACTACAGGGCTGTACATACCGTTAGACTCCTTGACCTCAATATGAATGGCTAAAGACTCCAAGCATCCTAACTCTAATTGGAAATCCAGTAGCAATGAATTACCATGCAGTCGTCTAAAACCTTTTTTAAAAGCTATTTAAATTGTCCATCTGTTCACACTTCTGGCTACAGAGTCCACTGTTTACTAGCCCCATTTGGAAGTACTACTTACTACCTTTCTCTTGTCCTAAACTCACTCTGCTGTAACTTCAAGGGGTATCTTTGTAGTTTTACACTAGAACTATTTATGACTTTAGAAACTTTGTTCACATCCTCCTCCTGTCTTCTAGACAGACCATTTCTAATCTGTTTAGTCTGTTCTCACTGGGGGATTAAATGCAATAATGTATGTAAAGCACCAAGCTAGGGGGGTGGCATGAAGGAGGAGTTCAGCAACATCTTGCCTTTACCTTCCTTTTTCTCATCTCCTTCATCATTTAAAGGCTCTTCTCCAGTTTTGCTTTCCTTTAAAACTCTTTGTTCCTTTCTTAATCACGCTCGCTGCTGTGCCCTAAATAATGGGTACAAAATGGGGTCATCTTTAACAACACAGCCGAATACTGACGCTACAAATATCAACCCAATTGGCACCACATAAAGCGTCACCACTGCCAGGAACAATCAGAACTCACTCTTCTCTAGGTAGCCTCTGAGACGCCTTGCTGTGAATATTGTATCAAAGAAACCACTACGGTTTTATATAACCAAGGAGGTAGAGGGGAGGGGGAAGGAGAAAGGGGTGTGTGGGAGAGAGAGAGACAGACAGACAGAGACAGAGACAACATGAGCACCACTGAGTGAATAAGGAGGATTCGATATTATGGAGCAGCATGGGAAGAAAAAATACATTCATTGTGCAAAAAGAGAGGCATAAAGGCAAGACAAGCAGAGAGTATGAGCTCCCAGAGAGGAAAGGACTGGAACAGTTAAGACAGAAGCATTCAATTCCTGAATGTGTGTGCAGAGGAAAAGGGAATCATGGCAAACTGCAAGACACTATTTGTGGGAGGATAAATTGGCAAACTGCAAGATACTATTTGTGGGAGGATAAATTGGCAAACTGCAAGACATTATTTGTGGGAGGACAGCATTTTGAGGGGGCCATTTATCAGTATCTATCACAGTTTTAAGTGTGTATACCCCCAGACTCAGCAATCACATTTCTAGGAATCTGAATTACAGAAATATTTAGCATTACACACATAGATATATAAAGATGCTCACTCCAGCATTGTTCCTAAGGGAAAAATCTTGGGAATAGCTGAAGTGTTCATCAACAGGGACTGAAAAAATAAATTATGGGGTGTATCCGTACAAGAGTATACTAGGGAACAATGAAAAATAATGAGGCAGTGATATATGTAAGAGATATGCGTAGCAATATTTATGGAAAGATCTCAAAAATATAGTAAATTTAAAAGGCATGTTGTAGTATGTATAATTTTGGTTTTAAAATTATGTAAATATACTAGTTAACATAAGAAAACCATCTGGAAGAACACACATTGATTATCTAAATTCTTTTTGAAGTGGGTGAAAAATTGTTACTTTTTATATACTTCCAGACCGTTGAAGTTTTTAACTAAAAATAAAGCAACAGGAAAGCTAGCCATGGCATAGTGGCTACATGCGTGGGATGTGAAGCCACACTTCCTGAATTTGAATCCCAGCTCTGCCTCGTCTTAAAAGTGTGATCACAGAGAGGTAACTTAACCTGTGGCTCAGTTGCCTTATTTGTAAAATGGTAATAATGATAGTACCAACCTTATAGGTTTGTTGTGTGAATTAAATGAGTTAACACTCATAAAAAGGTTAAAAAAGGCTTGACATAAACACTCAATAAGTTGAGTGTTTATTGGTACACAATACATTTTTACCTTAAAAAACAGCTATTCGGTTGTTTAATTAGCAGAGAACAGAAGGGAGGAAGGGAGCAAAATGGGAAAAGATTAGTGCCAGATGATAAAGGGCCTTTACCACCAAGCTAAGAAATGCAGATTAATTCTTTAGCAGGAAATGAGGAGACTTTCATTCATTCAAGACATATTTATTGAGTGCTTTCCGTGTGCCAACATCGAAACTAGGATACAAGAGTGGGAGTGAGTGAAGTGGACAATGGCAACATTTTAGAAAAGGACAAGGTAATCAAGACTGCTTTTTGAGAACAACGGGTCTGTGCCTTAAAAGTGTTTTGTGTGAGTGTGTGTTTGGGAGAGATGATCAGGAAGACGGGGAGGCGCTATCAGTCAATGTATTGTTTGGATGAGTGGTGATAAGTGCCTGATACACAAAGGGAATACAGGCCTGAAGCTTGAAGAGATATCTCTGGTCTGAGATAACAGACAGGTGATCCCTGGTATCTGGGTGTTGACCGAGGTTGGAGGGGTCAGGTGGGGAGCTGTGGTGGGCAGGAGAACCCCTGAACACCAGCTTTTCAGAGTTTACCTCAACACTGTCCAACTCAGTTGGCCTAGAGTCAGGCAACCTGGTTCCAAGCCCATGTTCACCACCTTTGACTGGAGGAACCAGGCAAACTGCACTTCTCTGGGCCTGAGAATCCTTCTATAAAATAAGAGGGTCTCCTCTGATTATTTCCAGGGCCCTCATCAGCTCGAACATTCTGTCATTTTCATGGCATCACAAAGAGGTGAATGAACGGGGCTTTCTTTCTCGTTTCCAACTGATTATATTCCAGACTCAAAAGAGAAACCAATAAATAAAACATAGGATTCAGATGTGCAGGAGAATGTATGAGAAGACTGTTTACATTTGCTTCCTTTTTAAGAAAGCGCATGTTGAATTTTAAGCCAAATGTATGTGTCAAGGTTTGAAAATAGGTTACTCAAATAATTTCATTCCATATGTGCAGCTGCTGTTCTAAAGTATAAACCACACTCATCTAGTAAAACCATCATCTGTTCTATAAGGAATATGAACATTCATCTGGCCCTTATTTTTAGAGTGAGAGGTCAAATGCACAAGAGGTGAATTGTAGTTGAGTCCACTGTGCCAGATACAGACAGGGGACTGAGGCCAAATATAAATCGTAATATCTGGGCTGGGTGCGGTGGCTCATGCCTGTAATCCCAGCACTTTGGGAGGCTGAGGCGGGTAGATCATGAGGTTAGGAGATTGAGACCATCCTGGCTAACACGGTGAAACCCCATCTCTACTAAAAATACAAAATAATTAGCCAGGTGTGGTGGCGGGCACCTGTAGTCCCAGCTACTCAGGAGGCTGAAGCAGGAGAATGGCGTGAACCTGGGAGGTGGAACTTGCAGTGAGCCGAGATCGCGCCACTGCACTCCAGCCTGGGCGACTGAGCAAGACTCCGTCTCAAAAAAAAGAAAAATCATAATATCTGAATTTGTGGGTATTTAAATTAGATGGCTTAGAAGATCAAAAGAAATAAATCATGGAATATCAAAGTGGCAAACAGAAGCTGCAAAAGGCCATCATTCATTTGTTCATTCATTTGACAAATCGTTCTCACAAAATCAATCATCAAAGTCAACAGGCTCTGACTCATTTCCCATTGCTTATTGTAGTTAGGTTTCTTTTTCTCCCCAGGGTCATGGAATATGTGAACTTCAGGCTTAACCTCTGCGTGAGAAAAAAAGCATGAAGATAATCAACTCTATGTGAGAAGAAATTGGCAACACTATTAACCACGAGTAATGCACACCAAAGGCAAGCTACCTGAGCCCTGATCCCACCTGCCACTCTAGCGATGTGACTTTGGGCCAGTTAATTAGCTCCTTTCTGCCTCACTTTCCCCTTCATAGGGTTGTGAAGAGGATGTTACTATTTGTACACTGCTTTGAGCAGTGCCTGCTGTACAATAAGGACCATATACGTGTTTGTAAAATAAATCTTAGTTGCTAGAGGCAACACCAGGCAGCTGAGAGTGGCAGCACATTGACTCTCTTAAAGAACACTTCCTCTCTTGCTCATCCCACTCAGCTCATAAAAGTTCCAGGGAAAACCATACATTGGACAAGACAAGGATCAGCTGTTCTTCATTTTTACTTAGGAAGGCCAAGAGGAATTTACACTGAAAAACCTCCTGCAAGGATGGCTGAAATCAGAATGACATTTCTCTTTAAAAAGGAGATAGTTTATTGGTAGACATGCAATGAGAATGTCCTGGCCTGCTGCCTACTCGCCTTGGAGTCTGTAATTTCAACCAACTGTTTGCTTGAGTTATTCAAACCCATTTTATTCTTAGCTGTTTTGGTGTGTGAGTTGCATTGTGTGTGCATGTGCATGCACAACACACAGTGCGGATAAGGATAGAAGCCCTCCTGGGAGGAGGCAAGATGCTTGAGTTTGGGTCATTTCAGCTCAACACTTAGAGTCGCCTACGGCAAATTTCTTTCTTTTTTTTTTTTTTTTATTATACTTTAAGTTCTGGGGTACATGTGCAGAGCATGCTGTTTTGTTACATAGGTACACAAGTGCCACGGTGGTTTGTACAGCCAATTTCTTGAGCCTCAATTACTGAAACTGAAACATGGCACTGATGTTCATCTAAAAGAAGGGAAGGATCTTGAAAAGTGGTCTTTTGGGTGCTTTTTTCTGGATCAAGAACTATTATTCAAAGTGGCTGGGATAATGTGTTTTTACAAGGATTGCTCTCTTGCAGGTCAGAGGGCTGCTGCCACTCCCCTGGCTTAGATGCTTCCTCAGGGTGTCTGGTAGCATCAGTAATTAATAGCACAAACACTGGAGTCAGGCCCAAGGTTCAAGCCCCAGCTTTGCCACTTGTAAAAATAAGCCTCAGTTTGCCTATCTGTAAAATGGTGATAATGACAATAACAGTATCTGTCTCATCAGGTGGTTGTGAAGAATAAGTGAGAATACTCAGAAACTCAGCATGATGCCTGACAGTCAGTGCCTAATAAACAGTAGATTCACAGTAACAGCTGTTCTCGTCCTCAAGTGCTCCAGTGAAATTTTAGGTATATCTATCTTTAGATTGTGATGGACAGTTTATTAGCTAGTTTTTATATTGGCTTTTAAAATCTCCAGCAGTAACTCTTTTAAAACATGCCATCTGCCTCCTCCACCATTTTTCTCCTTTGTATTTTTAAAAAATTTCAAAACAAACCAAACTATTTTAAACTATGCCTCAGTGGTTACCTATTATTCATCAGAAGAGATTCCAGGGCTTTTTGTAGAAGGATTTCACATTGGGATGCTTTCGTCAAAGAGCTGCCTGTCCTATTGTGTCTTCCTGCTGGATAGCCCCTGGGAATGGGTGGGCTTCTCATACCACCTGCCATGGCACCAAGATGAGAAGCTGGGAGTGCAGCCCGGGGCTGGGGTATGGAGGATGCAGACAGGATAGCCATGGAAGAGGCGCTGGCACAAGTTCTGGCCTAGGCCCCTCTGATAAGCAGCTGTGTGACCTTGGTCAGGTCACTCAAACACACTGGACCATATTGTCCTCATGTGTGACATGACATGAGTTGCCTAGCAATGGGCAAAGCCAAGAAGATAATCCACCCAGGAGGCAGATGGCAGACACGTTGTTCACTTTCACTAGTTATCAACAAAATGCAAAAGGGGACAAAAGTATCATTTTTACATTTATTAAAGTGAAAACTTAAAAACAATAATACTCAATGTTGCTTATGTTTTACATTACTGTGAGTACAGCATTGGTACAACTGCTTGGGATTGGAAAACACAACTTAGACTATGTCTCTCTCATGTAAGAGAAACAGGTACACTTGGGTGTGGTTCCCCATCTCTGCAATGCACTAGTTTTTGTTTTTTTTTTTTTTTTTGAGATGGAGTCTGGCTCTGTCGCCCAGGCTGGAGTGCAGTGGCCGGATCTCAGCTCACTGCAAGCTCCGCCTCCCGGGTTTACGCCATTCTCCTGCCTCAGCCTCCCGAGTAGCTGGGACTACAGGCACCCGCCACCTCGCCCGGCTAGTTTTTTGTATTTTTTAGTAGAGACGGGGTTTCACCGTGTTCGCCAGGATGGTCTCGATCTCCTGACCTCGTGATCCACCCGTCTCGGCCTCCCAAAGTGCTGGGATTACAGGCTTGAGCCACCGCGCCCGGCCACAATGCACTAGTTTTAAGGCTCAATGTTTCTCGGGCTCACTGGAATATGGGGTAAAATGGGGATTAAAAACAATGCCCCCTAGACAGGTTGTTGTGAGGTCTGGGAATAATGTAGATAATGGGCAGAGCCTAATGCTTGGCATAGAACAGATGCTTATTGTCACTACCGATGTGACAATGCTGATGCCTGATTCAATGCATCTGGCTCACGTTATAATGCCAAGGAGAGAAAACCCATTTGCCTCCCTGTCTCAGTTTCCCTGTCCGAATCTGACTTCTCAGCAGGCAGAGCAGAGAGCCTCCCGTCTGCAGCCCCACTCCTCCGAGTGGTTCTGACCCATAGCCCCAGAGGTCCCCAGGCAACTCTGGGTACATGTCCTGGGTACATGTCTCCTATCACATGCCCACCACCGCACAAGAGATGCCAGTTCTGCCCAGCCCAGGTGGCATTCACTCAGCTGTACAAATGGCCTTCCAGGCCAGACCCCTTCAGTGCCTCCACACAGAGCAGGGGGCAACATCCTTCTGTGCCCACAACCTTTGCCCCCATCTCCCTCCAGGCAAAGGCAAGCCAGCCCCTCCAGAGAGCTCAGCCTCTCTGACTCACACCTGCTGCCACCATCACTCTGGCATGTCTCCCCACGCCAGCCACAGGCCCTGTCTTTACTGAGTAGCTCATCCCACCGACAGGAGGTCACCTGAGTCACTTGTTTTCAAATGCCCACTTGCTTCTGGGGGGGTTTTCTCCTCTTCCTCAGGTTTCTCCTTTGATTTATTTCTTGTTTGTTGGAAACTCAAGCCCAGTGTAGACTAAAATTGCCATAAATTCTTTATCTACTCAATATCAAAGATGCCTCTTCTTAAATGCTTCTTTGAATTCTTTCTCAATACCAGGTTCTGTCTCTGTTTCCATTTTGCAACCTAATAAGGACTGAAATCTGTTTTCAGTATTACTTGATTTTTTTTTCCTCAGCTTTAAAAATATTTTCAGAGAGCCAAAGAGCTGAGGAACTGAAAGGACTTCGTTAGTCCTCATTTCATTCATGAAAACACTGAAGCCCCAAGGGGTGAGCTGTGTGCTGTGCACACATGGGTGAGGTGCGCAGGTGAGAGACTGCTAGGAAGTACTCTTCTATCACCTCGCTGTCTCATGCCCCATTTCCTCATAAGCCTCATGCCGCCTCAGCAGGGCTTCTGACAAACAATGACCATATTTCCTCTGTGGAGAGCTCTGAGGGGCCTGTGAATCTGCAGAAATAGCTCCCCACAGGGGTCCCCAACCCATCGTGGACTCACTCCTCTCTTTCACTTCTAGGCTTCTGCAAATGCTGTTCCCTCTTTGTGGTAACTACAGCTAAGTCACACTCCTTCTCTAAATGCTTCCTGGAGGAAGCCCCTTCTGAGCCTCCAATTCCAGACAGGGAACCCTCCCCTGCGGCCCCTGCAGAAACTTGTATACCCTCCCAAGCTGGTATTGCTCACCAGTCTTACAACAGGTCATTCCTGTTTGCATCCATCTTCCATAGTGGTCTGCACACAGTATGAGGAAGAGCAGACACAATTAACTCACAACAAAGTGTTAGTGACTTGAAAATCTCTCTTACCTGCAGGAAGACCCATGGAAGAACCAAGAGAAGTCAAGAACTGAAGTTCTTCCATTCCCACCTCTGCGTCACCTTCCCTGCTTTCTCTTTCCCCAAAAGAGATGCAATCAACATCCCAAAGACCAATGATGTCATTGCTTTACACCAAATATCCCTCCTCTAAATTTTCCAAGAAATTGGGAATAAACTTCTTAAGAAAATTTGGGGAGCAAAAGCAAGTAGCCAGCCTAGATGAGCACATCCAACCTCTCTCCTCTTGATTCTCACATGTATTAGCCAGGATCCTCTTTCTGCAGAAAGCAGGGAGCCCCTGAGAACATTTTCACTTTGTCACTTTAGCAGCCTAACTCTGTGGTACCCCTGAGATGGGGAGGGTGAAGGGGTAGGGAAGACTGCAACCCCAATAGAAGCAGGGAAGGTGACATAGATGTGGGAATGGAAGGACTTAAGTTCTTGACTTCTCTTCGTTTCTGCCCTGGGTCTTTCCGGCACTATCTTTCCCCATATTATTTCATCTAATTCCCCAAACATCCCTAGATAGCCTATATCATTAAGTCCTTTATGATCTCCATTTTACCTAGAAAGAAACAGCGAGATGCAAAGAAGTTTGGTAACTTGCTGAGACCATAGGACCAAACAGAGGTTGTGCTGAGACCCACCAGAGCACCAGGCTCTTCATTACAGCCTCTTTTTGTAATTTCCCACTCAGTCTTCTTAACGGCGCCAGGGGTGTACCTGTGTGTTCTCCCTGACCATTAAAACCTCAGTGGCATTAACTGGACAAATAGGAAGTTTAAAGAGGGTATTTTTAACACCCCATTCATGTAGTCTCCCTGCTTGGGCTGCTCTCCCATCCTAGAATGTGCTTTTATCTCCTGTGATAACCAAAGACCCACTGGATCCTCCCTGCCCCCTCTCTCACCATAAGTGCCTCAATGCAAGTTAATGTCTCCATTTTCCATATTCCTATTGTGTTTATAGATGGTTCTGTACAATTTCATGTTTTACAGACTTGTTCAACCATTGATATAATAACAACCATGAAAACAAATACTTTTGTGCATTTGTTATCTGTTGGGTACCTTTTGTCTTATTTAATTTCCATAGTAATTCCATAAAGTCTATACGATAGCTCCCTCCTTATAAACAAGAATATTGAACCTTGACATATGTATTTGAGAGAAATAATATATCTTGGCAGTTTAACATTTGAGCTTCGACTTTGTCTGCATTTAAATCCTAATTCACTAAGTAGGTAAATGTACAGAAACTGCTTCTCTAAGCCTCAGTTTTGTGATCTGTAAAACAGGGTTGCTGAGAGGCCTAAACTGAGGTAATGTGTATGAAGTACTGAGCACAGGACTGGCATGGAGTAAAGTAGCCCATGACTGCAGGTACTTAATATCAGAAGGAAGCAGGGCTTAAAGTCTAACTCCAGGGCCCATGCTGCCTGCTTTTCATATAATCCTGAAGTAGGCAGAGTTTTTCCTTGCTATTTTAAAGAAGAGGAATTAGGTTCAGAAATATAAAATGACTTGCTCACCAACACCCAGCTGTTAAAGAGTCAAGGCTGGGGTTGGAGCCAAGTGTAGCTTTACTTGACTTCCCAACACTGAGCTGCCTGTGTTAATCTGTTAGTTTCAGGCAATCTTCTTTCTTCCAAATTCGTGATAAGCTCCTCGGAGCCAAGCAAAGGCACTTCTACTTTGCCTGTATTTCCCAGATGGCCTGGCATGGCCTCGCTTGTGCTGTGTTCTCAATATGCCGTTAGTAAAGAAAATCCTTGCTGCCCTTGCACAGCCTTGCACTCAGCTCCCTAGAACCAGCTATGGAGGACTGAGAATCCTAAAACAGAAGGAATACAAGATAGGTCATTCCAGAACTACCTAACAATTTTATGCTTATTGTACTCATAAGAATTAAGCCTCAAACACTAACTCAAGGTGTTCCAAAGAAAGCTGAATGTCTTACAGGTCCATCACCACAGATTCTTCAGTAAGTAAAGAGTGTATAAAAGAGAGAATAAAAAGAGATAATCTATTAGAGATGAAAAGATTCATAAGAAATATCAGTCAAATGTAATATTTGGACCTCATCTGATTCCTGTTCCAAAAACCAAATATTAAAAGCCATTTTAAAGACAACCAGGGAAGTCTGAATATAGGCTTGTCATTAAATCGTAATTTGGAAATATTTATTTAGGTATGATAATATTGCATTCCTTTTTTATAAAGTCTCTATTTATTAAAAATATACCATGAAGTATTTATGCATGAAGTGATATAAAATCTAGGATTTAAATACTTCAGCAAGGTAGAGAGGAAATACTCCTGGGGGGAGATTGATAAAACAGTATCGGCAATGTTTATAAATGTTGAAGCTAGGTGATGGGTGCATAGGGGGCCATTATACTATTCTCTGTATTTCTGTTTGTTTAAAAATTTACACAATAAGAAGTTTTTGTTAAAAAAGGAAGGAATGGTGAATCGCCAGCAATCTTCCGTTTTGTTCTGCAACTACTTGTCTTCCACGAGAGTTCAGTCTCCTTGACGACATGAAAAGTCATTCTCTTCCTAAGGTTCCTAAATGTACTTGTCCAAGTGAGGGCTAAGCAGCTGTTGCGAGGACAGCTCACCTGGGCCATTCCCCGGTCCCTTCTGAATCAGGCTGCTTCAAACTGACCTTGTCACTTTCCCCCAAATATGCACACTGTCTCCATAATCTCATCTCTATCTCCTGTCTGCTGCTGTAGATCAGAAACCTCGGCACCACCTTAGTCTCTTTGCTCTCCTTCAACCCCTAGGCCAGGCAGCCAATGCTGCTTTGGAGCATGACTCAGATGACACCTTTCCTCTCCATTCTGACTGCTCCAGCTCTGGCTAAACCTCAGCACCACATACTTGGACTATGGCAGCAGGCTCCTGGTGGGTTCCCTTATTTCAACCTTTTTCCTTTCTGTGCAAACAGCCGAACTTTCCAAAACACTAGACCACCAAGCTTAATGCTTTTACTTGGAATCACTCATTCTGAAACCCATTTGTTAAATCCCTGTATCAAATAGGATGCTCAGGAGTTCTTATGGTTAAGCTCCACCTTACCACCTTTCATAGCTCACTGAATACCTTCCTTAATCATTTCAGAATAAATCTGGTCACAGTTAGACTGGAAGCTCAAAGGGAAAGAGGCTTGTCTGTCTACCCCTATATCCCGGCACTTAGCATCATGCTTGGCACACTGTTGTGGGTGCAAGTAAATATTGGTTGAATGAAAGAATAGATTTATTAATGAATAAATTCTGTGAAAAAAAATCATTTTTTTTCCCCTTGATGTGTGCCTATGTGGTGCTTTCTTCAGCACAGGTCCTAATCTTTTCAGCACAGCATACCTGCAGTCCATGATGACCAAATCTTTAAGAGCCTCTGGAGGGAGACATAATCTCCTTACAAAGATAATTTTCAAGTAAAATCTAAATAAAAGAGATTTTATGGTTTCCCTTCTCCCACATACACAGTGTAAACAAACCTCTATTTATAGGTCGAGTAACCTTAGCTTTAGCTCTGACTACACATGAACTTGGTCTACCCATCCATGTCTCTGGTCCTCAGTTTCATCATCAGTTAAAGGAGAGGGGTAGTTGGGTAATCAGTGTGATTCTTTCAGTTATAACCTTCTTGGTACTTTCCTTCATAGAAGTCACAATGCCGTGTGCCCAAAATGTCATATTACCTAAGTATAGAAAGTTTCCCTTTATTACAAGTTCCAATTGCTAGCCTGATGCAGAAGTCAGACTCGCTGATATGAATGTTTCTCTCTGGAACTCACCTTCTTATGGAGTCACCTTCATCCCTTTGCTTAACAAACATGTCTCTCCTATAAGCCAATTCAATGAGGAACTTTTCCCCTTTATTGTTGACACAGTATCTCTTTACGATGGTAAATTGTGCATCTTTTCAGCCTGTCTTCATAACCATTATGTGATTTCATGCCCAGGGCAACCAGTTGAGACAATCAGGTAGGGTTTATAGTTGGTGATATGGTTTGGTTGTGTCCCCACTCAAATCTCATCTTGAATTGTAGTTCCTATAATCCCTACATGTCGTGGGAGGGACCTGGTGGGAGGTAATTGAATCATGGGGGCAGTCACCCTCATGCTGTTCTCATGATAGTGAGTGATTTCTCATGAGATCTGATGGTTTTATAAAGGGCTTTTCCCCCTTTTGCTTGGCACTTCTCCTTGCTGCCACCAGGTGAAGGACATGTTTGCTTCCCCTTCTGCTATGATTAAGTTTCATGAGGCCTCCCCAGCCCTTCGGAACTGTGAGTCACTTAAATCTCTTTCCTTTATAAATTACCTAGTCTTCAGTATGTCTTTATTAGCAGGGTGAGAATGGACTAATATAACTGGTTTATCATTTTGCAAAAGCATCTGTTGGATAAGCAACAGATTTACTTGTTGCTTGGTCTTCAGTGTGTTAGCAAGTGGAAGGTAGTGGTACCTAGTCTCCAGATTTCCTAAATTCTGGTTCTGGAATCTTTAACATCATTCCATCATGCCCTAGGAACAGGCAGCAGGACAGCTGTGAGGGTAAGGAGAACTGGGGTCCTTGCTTTTGAAGCCATCTCAGCAATCTGGGAATGGGCAATGAAGCGATGGCCCAAATAAGGATGTATGTAGATCACAAGAAGCCCCCAACAACAGCTGAAGATGACAGTCTCCCTCAAGTCCAGATCTGCCTTGTAGCCTGAAGACCCTGATGATATTGTCCTAATGGCCTGGGAGCTGGGCCACAAAAAGGCCCACTGGCCTGGATAGTTCCCCCAGAACACAGAAGTAGAAGGAACATGGGCTTCGGGGTCTGACAAAGGGCTCAGATCCCACCTGTACCCCTTTATAGCTGTATAAAATCAGGCCTGGTCCTCATCTGTAAAGTGAGGAAGACACCACCCATTAAGGGTTTTCTGGGAGTATTAAGGGAAATAGCTTACTTGAAGTGGCTAGTATGGTGCTAGGCTTAGTAATTTTCTTTTCCCCTACCTTTTAGTGTCTCTCTCTCCTCTCCCATGCAGCCCTGTGGCTGGTGACACAAGCAAGTGCTCAATGTCAATCATTGTTTTTAAGAAATTTCCAGCCTGGGCAACACAATGAAACCTCATTTCTACAAAAATTAGCCAGGCGCGGTGGTGCATGCCTGTAGTCCCCGCTACTCAGGAGGCTGAGGTGAGAGGATCGCTTGAACCTGGGAGGCGGAGGTTACAGTGAGCCAAGATTGTGACACTGCACTCCAGCCTGGGTGACAGAGAGAGATCCTGTCTCAAAACCAAAACCAAAGCAAAACAATTAAAAACAAGAAAGAAAGAAAGAAACTGAAGGGCCCCTGAGGGACAAGGGGATCAAGGAGCCAAGAGGAAAAGACATGCTGCAGAGGGGATCCTACCATGTGAAGACACAAAGCGCATCTTTCCTGAATGTGCCTGTCATTGCATGAGTCCTGGGGCTGACCCAGCATGTGGCCAACGGGCCTTTGCTGGTAGAAATACAGACCAGTCTCTCTCTAGAAAGGAGCCAGGTATAGAGCAAATAGAGGGAAAAGGGAGGTATTTTAAGGATGATTACAATGTATTCTTTGTTACACAGTTGCCAAAACGGTCTGCAGTTACCAGCAGTTGGAAACAGTTTGTGGAGTAGCCATGTAAGTTTTTTTGCTAATAAATTTTTAATCTTGGTCAAACGAACTTAGTTTTAGCTAATCAAAAATAGGCATTGGGGCTGAAAGGAGTAATTTCGTGAGAATTCTACTTCTATGGAATTAGATACTGATTTCCTTCCCTTTTGCACCGAAGACCACAAAGCCTAAGGGTCTCTAAACCAACATCACTCCTCATCTAGTGGCAGCTATGCGCATGAGCACGGCCTCCGAAAGCATGCTGTCAGATGCCGGGTGTGAAACTCTGGCCCTTGGGGACTGATAAGGCTAGCACCAAAAGGAGCATCCACCACTGGTAAGAGTAGCTACCCATGGTAGCTACCCATGGCTGACCCAGGGTTTCCTCCCTCTGGTCTCCAGGTCTAGCCTTTCCCTTCCTTGACTGTCCTCTTCCAACTTCCAAGTGAGGGCTACTCACCCTGCAGATGCCTTGTAGGATATGACTTCCTCTAGGCATTCTTCCTTCACCTCCAGGTCTGCATTAGGAAGCCCTGCTGTGATCTCCCATAATGGGCCTATTCTTTCTCCATTCACGCACCTATCATACTCTCCCACAGTGGTTCTCAAACAGGGGCAATTTTGCCTCTAGGAAATAGTTGGATGTCAACCTAGTGTCCAGATTGAGAAATCTTGCTCTACTGTAATTGTTTACTGGTTTCTCTTTATCACGGTGGCTACCTTGTTCATATTTATATCCCCAGTACAATGCCCGGTACATTCTAGGAGCTCAAAAGAAATACCGATTAAATGACTGAATGACCATCTCCATTCCACATCTCTGGTTTACTGCTAGCTTTTGATCCTGACAACCTGTACTTGGCTCTCTGTCTTACCCAGCACCAATTCTGTCTTACCCAGGCCCTCATCATTATTCTACTGTACGACACAGAGTGCAGGTCATGGGTGATAGAAAACTAGGGCCACCTGCAGTAAAGCAGAGAACAGAGCACCTGGGCTGCAGGGCTAGGCGGAGTCAAGACCTCAAGAAATAGAAGAAGGCCTGAGACAAATGAGAGCAGGGCCAGACCACCAGGCAAATTGGGCAGTGGGACTGTGCAGCTAGGAGCTCAAAAGCTCATTAGTTTTCAAATCCTTCACGTGGCATTTATTTAACTAACGGACACTGAGTGTCTGTTTCTGAGGCTGCAGGATTCTTTTCCCCCTTTAGTGAAGTAACGTTGTATGATGAATCCTTTCTTGAAACTGAGTCTCTGCCCATTTGTTTCTTTGTGCTTTTGCTACTGAGTTCACACGAATTATGATAAGCTTATTTTACATGATTCTAAGGGGCTGGTAATGCTCAGTAATTTCAAGAATGAAACGTTCACAAAGACTTTCAAAACAGTGATGTGACATGGTTTGGGAATTCAAAATCACAGTTATTGAAAACATATTGTTTGATTTATTATATTTTATATTTTACATACATATTATAATTTATGTTTAAATAATGTACTGCAGGGAGATGGAGCTGGGCAATTTTACCAGGCAACCAAGGTTTAGGGGGTTGCTAGACTTTCGAAAGTAAAAATTAGTTGCTTTTAACAACAGCCCCATGATTTCACCCTTGAATTCCTTTAGAACTCTTGGATGAAGGCCAACCTGTCCCTGTGATTTATCCATATCCAGTTTGTCAACTCAGTCTAGAACATTCTGTTCATTTACTACCATTTGATCTAGTACCTCTGCTTCTAAAGATGATTTTGATATATTTTTCTGAAAAGACTAAGGCAAATAATTTATTGTGTCTGCTGGCTCCTTTTTCTATCGCCCCAGGAGTATTCTGAGCATCTGCAAAGGTTCTGCTGGCTCTTTGCCTGGTTGCTTCACTTTGATTCCTATAAAAAGTCTCTCCTATTTTGCTTTAATGTCAGTTTCTTATAGAATGCTCCTTAAATTATGTGTGAGCCTTTTTACCGGGCTTTCTAGGTGGGTTTCTCTGGTTTTCCAACTGAACTTCCTATTTTTTTCAAAGATGTCCCTTCCTTATGAAGTCTCTTCCTTATTTTTGCCTGGCTCCTTCACTTCGATTCCTATAAAAGTCTCTCTTATTTTTGCTTTAATGTCAGTTTCTTATAGAATGCTCCTTAAATTGTGTGAACCTTTTTACCGGGCTTTCTAGGTACGTTTCTCTGGTTTTCCAACTGAACTTCCTATTTTTTTCAAAGATGTCCCTTCCTTATGAAGGAATATGCTCTTCCGTGAGCAATCCTCTTTGCACTGTATCTGTAAATAATAATTATGATCCCAACCTCCAGAGCTATAAGGGCAAAATAAATTAAGGCACATAAAGGATTTCACACAATACCTGCCACAAAGAAAGTGTTTAGCGTTGGCTGTTGATTCTTACTTTATTGGACAAAGAAGGTGGGGTAGGGAAAAAAACCTAGTTCTTCTCACCTGTGCCTCTCAAAAAGATGTTTAGAATCTTGTCATATCTTGTGTTTCCGAAAAGGTGTTTGGTAGTTAACCTTTTAAAAAAATTAATTGACAAGATCCTTGAGGCTTGCTATTTTTCATAATTACTATTCATGCTTTAAAAATTCTCATCAGTTATACATTATCTTGGTTTTCCGTTCCTTGCATCAGGCCATTAATCTTACATTTCTTAGGGTTATTAAATTACAGTGGCTAACACACAGACACCTCCCTGTACCTTCTACGGTATTTCTTTTTCTTTTCTGCTATAAAATCATTAGCACAGGAAGTGATCATTTGTCCTAATTCATTCCAGGGAGGTATTTTGCCAATCTACAAGTGAATAAACACTCTCATTATTGCTAATTGGCCTGATTTTTTTTTTTAGCTTGGCCAGTCCTATTCCAGTTTCCAGCTCAATCTCATTATCCTTGTCAGGTGGCCCATAACCCCCTTCTATTGCTATATTTTCCATTAACTATGGACTATTTCCCTATTTCCACCCACTGGGCCTCTCCCGATGGCATTTTTATGCTGACGCTCCTTGGATTTCTTCACTACTCTAATACTCTATTTCATGACCGTGGCTTCTTACTCTTCACTGACAACTGTCTCAAGAGCATTTTCAATTCTTAAACTCAACAGTCTTTTTTTCTTTGTACCCCTGTCTCCTGCTGTCACTAGAATACTCAAATTCCACCTGTCTCTTAGGTACTATAGACTATAGCTATATAATGAACTATAGATATCTTTCTCTCCCCTCTCAATCTACTCCTCGCACCCCAAAGAGCCTAAGAAATTGTGCTGTAACCAACTCTGCAGGTGTTGCTTATGCATACGGAAGTTTGAAAAGCACGGGTCTAAAGCATCGTTTACTGCTGAGGGAAGAACTGAGTGTTAAGACGCCATGGAGGAGGCTTTTCATTGTTTACCCTTTTTATACTGTTTGAATTTTTTTCAACCATGCACATGTCTTACCATTTTAATAGAAATAAAAAGAGTAAACAAGTAAAACCTTCATCAAGATCACATTAAGAAGGAAAAGATAATTCATGGCAACTGTTCCCAGATGTTCCTGGCAATTGTTCCTCAATTGTTTACCTGAACAATTTTCCCTCTGTCCAAAATGACAGATGAGGAGAAAGAAGACAGAATGAGGATAATGTAATACATTGACAAAAAATTCTATTTTGTTTCGGTCTTCTGAAAACATTTTAGGAAAAGCATTTGTAACAATAGCTTGTCTAGATTCCCCCAAAATAGGAGAATGGACACAGCACAATTAAGAGTCTGCATGTTTTAACTCTTGGAATGATTTTCTTTTCCTAAAGATTACAGCTACTCTCACACCTTCTCAAATTGAGGCTTAAGCCAACCTTATTATTAGCCATCCCACTAAAAGAAAATACAATGGTTAAAATGCTAGATTAAAGTAATACAAAACGCAAGAGACTGCTGCCAGTCTGTTTCCAAAAAGAAAAACAGGACGACATGGACTGAAAGGGCTCACTGAACAAAAACAAGAAGAATCACTGGGTGCATAGACCTTGTCTCACTCAACCAAAGCTGGAAAGTCAGAGTCCCCTACGTCTAATGAAAACATTTAATTTCCAATAAATTAAAGTGACCAGGAGTCCCTGCATCTATCCATCTATCACAACAACCACAGACATTCACTTCTACCAAGACACCCCACACCTTCCATAAGGAAGGAGATATGCCAAATGTTCCCTTTCCACACTACTTTGTACAGGAAAACTGAGCCTGTGTCAGGACACTGACACAATTTCTCATGTTATTTTTCTGAGGGTTGTTATCCATCTCTCAGGGTTGTAGAAGGAATGAACACTTAATTGAAAATTTTAACCCTAATACTCATAAAATATCATATGCTCTTGAAAAGGATTATGGAAATTCACAGATAGAATTATGTGAACCATTTCAAGAGTAGTCTTCATAGCTTGAATTCCTTAAACACAGTACTTTGCGATGAAGTTAGCCAAATACAGAGAAACAAAACAGTTTTCAAGTTTTATTCTGGGTTATTTTTAACTCCATTTTTTTAAAGAAAAGAAACAGAATTTGGAATTGAGTTGGTGGTTAGCAGAAAACTACTCCTTTCAATGACCTCTTCTTCAGCTAATCTTATCAAAGGTCTAATATCCTTTTAATGTTTGTAAGTAAATGACCACTCAGATAAACTGCATTACCTTTCCCACAAACTATGGACATTTACACTGAATATTTTTTAAAAAGCATATTTGAAACACCAAAAAACATGTAGTCCATTTTAATCAGGGATGCTATCAAATGTTTGCATTTAAATCCTGAGTATAGTTTTTTCCTCTTAGAAATTAGTTCTACTTCAGGATATTCCTTACTAGTATTATAATCACAAAAGCCAAAAGGTGAAAAAGAAAGCAACAAACCAAATCTGCAAAAAGAAGAGCAACTTATTCAAAAGCAAGTATCCTGAAGAATATAATGAGTGAGAAGTTTTCATCCCATTAAATGTTAATACACAATATACCATAAGCCATTGCAAAAGGAATGAAAACCAACATCTAATAAACTCTCAGGATACCTATAGAGATCTTGTAGATTAACATGCCAAAAAAAAAAAAAAATCTCAAAGCTGAAATGCACAGCAAGAAAAATTATTTGTATCTCTATAGTTAAGCATTTTGGGTTAAAACGTTTTAGAAACTTTCTTAACAAGGAAAGAAACTTCTCTGATCCTCTTTGTAAAATGTCTCAGAGGAATTGTATTTTGGCTAACACTGCACGATGGTGCTAGTAAAGAAACAGTCCCCAGGATTCCATGCATTAAGAACGCTGGGAGATTTCTTAGACAACAAGAACCCTTACCTGGTCTTCTTTAAGCCTCCAGCATCCACATCCATCCTTTAACAAGGTAAAATTGGGTACCCCAGAGAGCGGGAAGAGCCAACCAACCTTCAAGGCAGCTGAGAGCGTGCAAAGGCACAGCTGACAGCCTGTTTCCCTCTCCTGGGGCTCTCTGCCTAAGAGGCTGCACAGAAACCAAGCCTGGTGCCAAATCTTAATCCTTTTGCAGAATCTCACATGGAGCTGCCTCACCTCTTCCATTCCTGCAAAGTCTCTTCCTGCTGCACTTCCTTCTGAAACCATTAATCACCACAACGACCCACTGAATGAAGCCCAATTCAAATCGTAGTGAAAAATCCTGCAACATGCAGGGTGATGAGTGTTTACATTAGCTGAAATGAAATGATGTAATACCCAGAATCGAGGGAGGGCTGCAATCCAGAGTCAGGGCATTGCAAAAACCTCTGTGAAATACAACTTTTCTACATTTAAAAAAATGCCCTTGGGTTTTAGTAATCTGGCTTCTGTAAATTTAGGATTACTTGGATTTTTCTGATCTCATCAATTTGTTTTCCAAATAGAAATTCAGAACTTCCCAATTACTCATTGTTTAAGTCAAGGTTTTAAAAAAGGGTAGCAAATAGAACTCAAAGTGTATGCATGTGCGAAGAACCCAGTATCAAGGGAATAACAAAAGAAGGCAGCCATCCAGGCATGTGGGCACCTGCCACGCTGCAGAATAGCAGAGCCTCCCAAAGGTTTAAGTGCCTTCAAAGTCAAGACAACTTCTAAGAGAGGCAGTACTTGTTTAAGCCAGCGGTCAATTTTTCTTCCTATAACTGATGATGAACAAGAAAACCCAGGAGTTCCTAGCCCTATATATTGATGGGCAACTGCTATTGATTACTTTAGGATCTTGTGGTCCACGGTTGGGGTGAAACAGATGTGAGAGGTCATGTTACTGTTGGGTGAGGGGCGGGGTGAAGGGAGGGGTAAAAGTCTGTCAACAGCACCTGCTTGGAAGAGAGACCAGGTAAGGCTTCATGGCAGATTAGAGGTTAGCTTGAGACTAGTGGAGATGCCAGAGGCAGAATATTTGGTTTGGATGTATTACAGATCATAACAGTAAATTTTAAGAAGTGTTTATCCTGTGCCAGGCAATGTGTAAGCACTTTCATGCATTATCTCATTTAACCCTCACAACAATCCTATGGGTGGATACCATTATTGTTCCTATGCTACAGGTGAAGAAGGTGAAGCTCAGAGAGGTCAAGCAGTGGTAAGCTGGTAAGTAATGGTACCAGGTTTGTCGGGCATGCTTCCTAACCACCAATTTGTATTGCTTATGCCAGCTTTGTGAGATACACAACCACAGCATGCTCAGCACTCCACAGAGGGACAAAGTGTTGCTGCAAAAGGGTGTGCAAAGCATGTGTTGTGGCTCCCCAAGTGCATATCCTAAATTCTTAGCTACCATTGTCCAGAAGTGCCAGTATCCAGAGCTCTTAGCCTAAATGCAAGGCCCTTGCAAGGAAGGTGGGACCTCCAAATGTAGGGGTAAGTACCAAACATCACATGAAAACAGCTCTGGCCTGGCCCAGTTCTGCCATGAACCAATGACTTTAGTCAGTCCATTTCCCATTTTGAATCTCATTAATATTAGGAGGTTGGGGCCAGGCAAGGTGGCTCATGCCTGTAATCCCAACACTTTGGGAGGATGAGGTGGGAGGATGGCTTGAGCTCAGGAGTTCAAGACCTTCCTGGGCAACATGGTGAGACCCCCCCCACCCCTGCCTCTACAAAAATTAAAATTAGCTGGGTGTGGTGGTGTGTGCCTGTAGTCTCAGCTACTTGACAGGCTGAGGTAGGAGGATAACTTGAGCCCAGGAGTTTGAGGTTAAAGCTGTGATCGCACCACTGCACTCCAGCCTGGATGTCAGAGCAAGACCCTCTCTCTACAAAAGAAAAAGAAAATTAGGAGGTTGGACTTAGATGGGCTCTAGGGTTCCTTGCAGAATACATTTTCTATGATACATGATTTTTCTTTTTCTTTTCTTTCTTTCTTTTTTTTTTTTTTTTGAGACAGGGTCTCACTCTGTCATCCAGGCTGGAGTGCAGTGGCGTGATCACAGCTCACTGCAGACTCGATCTCCCAAGCTCAAGTGATTTTCCCACCTCAGCCTCCTAAGTAGCTAGGACCACAGGTGCAAGCCACTACACCTGGCTAATTTTTTAAAAAAATTTATAGCCACAGGGTCTCACTATGTTTCCCAGGCTGGTCTTGAACTCCCGGGCTCAAGTAATCCTCACGCCTTGGCCTCCCAAAGTGCTGGGATTACAGGCATGAGCCACTGTGCTTGGCCAGCAAATGATTTTAAATAATGTGACTTCTGGGTAAGTTAGTTTTTTAAATCAGAATTATGCATCCAAATGAGAATTTGCTCCAATATTATAAGAATACTAATCACCTCCATTTAGGCACTATGCTTAGGGCACTATGTGAATATTCCACTTGTCCTTATAATAGCCCGAGTAAGGCAAGTATTATTACCTCTATTCCACAGATGAGGAAATGAAGGATCTGAGGGAATGAATGATTTGCATAGGGCCACACAGCTGCTCAAGGGGACAAATAGGGATTGGAGCAAGACCTGTGAGATTCCGCAGCCCACTGGGCTGCCCATCATTCCAACAGTGCTCCTGTTACTCAGAGCAATCCTGAGACACCTCTTGGATTCCTTTCAATTCAACCCATACATTCAATTATAATAAATACACATTTTGAACATCTGCTCCGTGCTGGGCACTGTAGAGAGTGTAGACATATGGGCCTATCCTCCAATGCCCCCACCCTAGTGGGGAAAACACAGGCAGGAGGAGGTAATTCAGTTGCAAGAGAGATTGGACAGTGTTTACAACAGAGATATAAAGGACAATGGAAGCTTGGGCAAGTGAGAAATTGCTTCAAAATTATCAAAATTACTGCTAATATGCTCAGTGGTCATAAATATCCATCTTTACAGGGTGGATGTAATTTTGGCTCACAAGAAAGTCAGAGCCAAGACTGGAATATAAAATGGGTCGTCAAGCTGGGCAATACCATTTTTGGTCACAAGCTAGGTGTGGCTATAAAATAAAAGTGAGATAGATTTTCCTGTGTGACCCAAATCAGCTCCAAAGGCAATTCCTAAAGGGCAGTTCCAAAAATGTTTCAAGCAATGATACCATCTCCAGATAAAAGAAAGAGCCACCCAAAGCGATTCCAAAACACAAGGCTTCCCCAGCACAGCACTTAACCACACCAGAAGTCATGGCCTGTGGAATAATCACATGCCTGCCTGCTCGCTGTGAGCTCCCAATCAGCAGGTCCCCAGTGAGCTTGCTTGCTGCTGTACCCCCAGGATCTGGCATCATACTAGGCACGGGGGGTGACTAAGAGATACTTTTGAACATGCAAATTCTCAACTATTTGTTTCTTAAAATTGTCTTACTACTTGGCCACATCTAGACATCTGCATATTGACTGTGGGCACATTGCCAGTTGAGCACAGTGGCCAAATTAAGACTATACTTACCCAGTCTGTCTTCCAGGCCAGGCCCTGGGTGATCAGCCTGCTTGTGACAGGCCACTGCAGTTTCCCATCCTGCCCCTGCTAGTGGCCGTTCTGGCATTCAGGGCTAAGAGAAGTAAGTGCAGAGCACTGAATATTCCATGGGAACTGTTTAGGATTTGTGGTCAAATGGGCTGACTAGTTCCTCCTTTAGTGCCAGCCCTGGAAGTCAGGCAACCCCTGGGGAATATTTCTACAGACTCATCAGGTAGGCAGGGTGCCTCAATGGACATGTGGAACACCCTGCAGCCCAGCTGGCCTCCTAACAGACCCGTCTGCAGGAACTCAGGATGACTCCTCCAAGCACAGCTCTACCTCCATACACATTCCAAAATACGGACTGCCTCTGGGACTCCACAGATTCCTCAAGTCAGTACCGGAGTTCAGAGTAGATCTCAGGATAGTCAGAAGCCAGAGAGGGTTTTCCTGCCTTCTATGGTCATCAATTCTCCCCTCCTCCTCCTTGTCTTTCTCTTGGTTGTTTGACTTTGGTTAGCTTACTAGTTAGCCACATAAACAAGCCAGTACCAGATGGGGCAAAGCCACCCTGCCACTAGGACCCCCGAGGCCAAAGGAATTTTGTGGGGTCTAATGTCCCCCCAAATCCTGCCTATCCTCATTTTAAAATAAATACAATAATAGTACCCCCAAACACAAGATTGTTGAAAGAGAAAATATATAAAAACCACTTAGAACAGTGACTGGTCCAGCGTAGGTCCTTTATACATTTTATTTGTTACTGTTGTTGTAATTTCATACTCACTAGGAGCGGAGAAGGGGCCAGATGATGGGTGTAGCTGACAGTGAGGGGGGGTATTCATGCATTTCTGCATTTATTTACTATGTCATTCTGCATGGGTGATTTATCCTGTTTAATGCCACAAATTGATTTGATGTGGCTTCTCCATTAAAGTACATAAAATTAAACAACAACATTCAGTTTTAAGACAGGTTTTGAGACCTGACTTGTTTGAGGGAAGCCACAATTGCTGGTCACTGCATTTAGCTCTGAGAATCTTGGCAAATGAAACAATAACAGAAATACCCTGAGGTGTATCATTGGCATTGTCCAATCAGAAACAGTGTGAAGATTCAAGCAGCAAGAGAAATTTTCCCTGGCTCCAAATTTTAAGAGGAATTTAAAGCTGGGATGTATGGACACCAGACAAGATAAAAGACAAAGCCACCTCTTGACTCACATGAAAGATGCAGAGACATGACTTACAACGGCCCTGAGGGCTCACATTAAACTGTAGCTCAAGGCAAGTGTTTATGGTTTCACAGAATGTCAGCACAGGAAGGGCCTCTTAGTCTAGCCCCCTGGTTTTACAGAAGAAGAACAGGTGGCTGGGATGGGGGCCTGAAGAGGCAGACTAAAGAGGACCAGACTCAGCTTCCAGTCCAGTTCTTCCCTACCCCAAACTCTTGCCCTCTCCCCTCATTTCTTCCACCAACAAAAGGAAGCTTCCCTCAGGCCCTTCCTCAGGGGAAATGGCAAAGCTATGGCAGCCCCTCTCACACTGTGGAATCCCTTTTCTTTAAACTGGGTCAAAAAGAAATTTGAAAAATATTTAAATTTTCAAAGTCCAGACTGGAGAGCTTCCAGGTGGCTTTAGGAGGCTTGGCTGCATGGAGCCACTCTCAATCTAAACTGTTGGCAGCTACTGCTGGTTGCCGAAGCGCACTCCTTACCCCGAAGTCCAGCTTTAAAGGATTGTATGTTCTAGCAGCTACCATTCTTAAAAGCTTTCTAAGCACCCCATGGTGCTAAGTGCCCTACGTGATAGCCTCCTTTAATCCTCCCAATAATACTATGTGGAAGGTTCTATTATTAAGCCAGAACTTGAACCGTGTCCACTGAGTCCAGAGTCCAAGATCTTAACTACAAACTCTCAGTTACCTTCACAGAATGAACGTCTTTGCTAGGCAAGAAAAAAGTCGGCTAATCGTTACTGGCAACAGGCCCCTGTTGAAGCAATAAATTTTCCGAGGCCAACACTTGGCAAATGTCATTCAGACTGTACTTGGTTATCCTGAATTTCTGAGAGACTCTCTGGAAAGATGATCTTAAAATTAGGATAATTCTTTAATTGTGGCATACTGAGCACAACATCAAAATGAAGCCTCCGAAGTCCAAGCACACACTATACCAAACAGGAAAAATACTTGTAGCGAATCAGAGAAAACTGATGTTGGCTATCTTCAGGCCAGAAATGAGAAGGGCTGCACAGCAGGGCAAATGGGTGTGCTGGGTGCAGGTTCTGGTCCGTCACATGCTAGGGTGGAACCCTAGGCAAATGGCTTATCTTCCCTAGCCCTCAGTTTTCTCTTCTGTAAAAGGAGATGATAACAGTGCCTCCTTCATAGACTTGTTTGGGGAACTGGCAAGCATATGCTGTGGACCCAAGAAAAATGGGCTGATGAAAACGACAGACATATTTAGACATCAGAATACAGATTAATTATTGGAATCAGTAATATTAAGGGTCTTTAATTAGGTACTGCTAAACATTTGAGGCAACGTCCCATTTTTCACACACACCCTGATGTTATTTTATCCAATACACACCTTTCCAATTCACAAAGTAATTATGGTACCATACATTATGGGCTCAACTTAATTCCTAACAGCACCGTTTATTGGCAACATTCAGATTCTTGACCAAGAATCTGATGCAATGCAAACAGAGAATGCAAACTCCAATTCTCTATGATTCCTTCTTACCAGGAGCTTGGTTGCAAAAAGAAATAATCATAGAGAACGGCCAAAACGATGTTCAGCTTAAATATTCCTCTTAAAATTTAAAATTACACCTTTTGATCAAGTCAGATCATCAGAAAGCCACATACCTAGAAATCTCTGTAGTGTTACTTCACATAGAATTGCTTTTAATGAATTTGTTCAAATGTTTTGCCATTGGTTTTTCTATAATGTCCTGTAGTTTTCAGTGAATACGTCTTACATCTCTTTTGATAAATTTACTCTTAAGTATTTTATTGTTTTGATGATATTATAAGTAGAATCTTTAGAAATTTTATTTGCAGATTGTTCATTGCTAGTTTATGGAAAAAATTACTAATTTTTGTGTAGTGATCTTGTATCCACCCACTGGCTTTTATTGATAGAAATTACAAATAACATTCATTCATTCAAAAATACATTATGAGCACCTATTATGTCTCAGACACTGTGGTGGGCCCTGATATATGATGAAGAACACAATAGATATGGTGCTCACCCCTCAAGGAGCTTGAGGTAAAGTAGGGGAATGCAGTCCCATGAGGTGCACTCCCACCACTGAGAAGATGCTGTAAGCACTGTCCCTGTGATTGCACAGGGTCCCTCTCTGGAGGCCAAAGAGCAATTTTCTCTCCAGTCTCAGGAGCAGGAAGCACTGCGTATCCCCCTAGCAACCATTCTATTTTCATCTCGTGCCCACTGTGAATTGTAGAGCTGGACAGGTTTTCTTTGCTTCAGTTGCTAGGAAGCTTAGGATTATGTTGTGGCCAAACTCTAGCCAATGACACTAAGGCAAGAATTATTTTCTGTTTTACCATATTTATTTCTCTTTGTCCTAATTTTCTCATCTTCTTATTTCACCTTGTTTTAGGCCAATCTTTGTAAGGTGCCTCAGGTTTTTCATAGAGAGAGGCTGGGAAGGAAGGCATTGCAGTTACTTGTTAATATTCCTCAGAATGTTAACTTACTATGAAGATCTACTCCCTATAGCTGAAGTTCCACTGAGATGTGATTATATTACCTGAGTGAATGCTTATATTATCTGGAATAAGAACTGTTTCATACTTATAAGGTTCTTTAATCTCCTCTTGGCAGGTCTAAATTAAACAAAGTCTATTAGTTTTCTCCAGACACACTGGAAGTGCTTCTCTGGCATCACTTCAGTAAAATTTCATGCCTGCACAAGCAGGCAAGGTGGAAGGGGATACCTTTCCCCCAAGTCATCTGAGACCAAGAGGCAGTATAGGCAGTTAGACTCTGAAGTCACTGAGACTGGGGTTTGACCCCAGGCTCTGTTATTTACCTCCTAGCTGTATGATTCTGGAAAGGTTACTTAACTACTGTAAGCTTCGGTCACCTCATCTATAAAGCTGATATAGACCTACATTATTGATTATTCATGTAATCAAGTTAAACAAGGTTTAGCAAATGCCTGATGACATGTCTATTTAATACCATACTAGAAGTACTAGGCAGTGTAATAAGACATGAAAAACAAGCCAGTGGTATAAAGATAAGCAAAAGAATAAATATACTCAACTGCATACTGCAGCTTGGTTAAAATAAATTAGATTTCTACCTAATTACAAAAATAAATTCCAAATGAAAGGTTAAAATGTAAAAAACAAAACATTTAAAACATTTTGATGAGAATACCTTCACAATCTCAGCATAAGGGTTTCCTAAAATATAAAAAGCAGAAATCTTAAAGAAAAATGTTCATCAGATCACAAAGACATTTAAAATTTCTACACAACACATGATAATATAAACAAAACTAAATGAAAAGTTATGGATTAGAAGTTGGTATTTGTAACACATATTACAGGCAACAGAATACTCCAAATATACAGAGATCTTTACAAACCAAGAAGAAAGATAAATAAATAGAAAAATGGCAAATAGATAAAACAGAAAAAGATATAAACATGTAATTCATCGAAGCAGCCCAGATAGCCAACAAACATTAAAAATGCTCAACTTTACTAGAAATCAGTTAAATATTTAAAAAAACAAGAGTGAGATAACATTTCCCACCCATAATCTAGCCAAAATGTCAAGTTTCCTATTTACTTTCATTTGCAGGTATTCCAACAATTCATCTGGCAATTGTCCACACAGTGGTTAGCTCTGAAGGGAGAGGAGAGAGTGGGAGCCTCAACTGTTTCTGTAACATTTTATTTCTTTGAAGCAAACATGGCAAATGTTTCCACCTGCAAGTCTGGGCAGTGGGTACGTGGCTATTTGTCATAAGCTCCTTGTGCTTTCCTCGTATTCTTGAAATATCCGTAATAAATAAACACAAGCAAACAAACTATCTCTGAAACAACTTGTTGATATTAAGAAACAACAGAATAGAGAAGTGCCTTAATAAGTCTGTTTTTGAGAGCGCAGGCTGGGCCTAGAATGGGAACAGTGTAAAGGCTGGGGAACGGGGCCAGTGAATGATGTGAGGAAACATACGTATTTTAGTAAAAATGTAGGTCTGGAAAATAAAGTCTAAAAGCAGAGAGGCTGACAGGGAATCCAGAGAAGTACAAGCCGCATTTGTTCATTCACTGCACAAATAGTTATCGCACTGAAACATTTTACTTGGTCCCTGGGCTAACAGCATATCCAATCTCATGGTAGAGACTGACTTATGAAATAATCACAACTAATAGCTGATCTTAGCTAGGAGAAGGGGTGTGGTGGTCTAGGAAGGCTTCCTTTAGAACATAAATTGAAGTTAACAACCGGGTAAAAAGCGGCTGGTAGCTACGAAAGTGTGTCCCAGACAGAGGGACTAGCACATACAAAGGGCCTGAGGCAGAGAGGAGTTTCGACCTGTGAGGTGTTCATGCAGAACCTAAAGACACCTCAAGGTTCAGGGGTGCTGTGAGAATGGGCATTAAAATGAGGGACTAAGGGGAGTGTACTTAGGTCTTTCTCAAAGACCAAAGAACCAGAGAGAACTCATCAAAGGTGAAGGACCGTGGGTAAAAAGCTGAAAGACAGCTGAAAGTAACAATAAAAGCCTACCAAGCCAAGAAATAACAGGAGTAGTTAACTGGCTTGCACACAGTTCATACCCTGGGATTCCCCATCACAATAGTAAAATCAGCTATAAACTTGAAATGTTAAAACAAATCAGTAGATTGAGTTGCAGAGGACACAGTGGAGAAGAAACATCAGAAACTCCTCCAAGGAAGGAATATGAAAATTTCTTGCATATGCTTTTTGGAGAAACCTCGAGAGCTAGGAGGCAGCAAAGGGAATCATGTCAGCAACAGCTAAAAAACCAACATAGAAGCATCCTTCCTGGACTTTACCCCAGGCTAAGCTTGTCACACACAAAAAATTCAGGAGTCAGAAATTCCAGTTGGCTTGGGGCAAGAATTTTTCCTGGGGGTTCTTGAATTGGCTCTGCTGTAAATAATAGAAGATAATATGTTTTTAAATTTTTTTTACATTAAATTGAATTTCTTTTTTAAAATTACACTTTAAGTTCTGGGATACATGTGCAGAACGTGCAGTTTTATTACATAGGTATACACATGCCATGGTGGTTTGCTGCACCCATCAACCTGTCATCTACGTTATGTATTTCTCCTAATGCTATCCCTCCCTTAGCCCCCCAACCCACGACAGGCCCTGGTGTGTGATGTTTCCCTCCCCTTTCATAATGAAAACCGACATCTTCTTGGGATTAAACCAAAAGAAATAAATATAACTCGATGCTTTTCCCTAATTTCATGTCAATTCCAGGCTCCAGGGAGGACATTAATGTTTCCTCATTTCAAATAATGCTTAGTTCTTTGGTGGGAGAGCTTTGTGACCTCAGATTTGCTCCAATGCTTTCTCTTAATGTTGTGATGAAAACATCCACTTGACTCAAGTGTGACATTTGCCTATTTGCTGTCAAGTCCAACTGTAGCCCCTTGAGAGAAAAAGCATGGCTACCAATTACAATTTAATTAATTTAATTACAATTTAATAGAAATATTAAAACTCTGTCCACATGGGGGAAAGTGAATTCTAATTACACCGGGGAGGGATGTAGCACATACAACTGCAGATTTGGGTTCTGCCTCTTCCCAGATGTTACTCTGCACACATCCTCAACTTCCAGAAGCCCATTCCCTGCAGATAAACTAAGATAAAAAGACTACCTCCTACAAGTATTGTTGTGGAGCTCAGATTTGGTAATGTTTACTAAGCATGAAACAGAGCAAGCATGCAAAATGTTTTAGCTATTGCCAGTCTTTTAAAGAATGAGCAGGCCAGGCATGGTGGCTCACGCCTATAATCCCAGCACTTTGGGAGGCCAAGGTGGGTGGATCATGAGGTCAGGAGTTCAAGACCAGCCTGGCCAAGATGGTAAAACTCATCTCTACTAAAAATACAAAAATTATAAGGGCCTGGTGGTGGGCACCTGTAATCCCAGCTACTCAGGAGGCTGAGGCAGAGAACTGCTTGAACCTGGGAGGCAGAGGCTGCAGTGAGCCAAGATTGCACCATTACATTCTAGCCTGGGTGACAGAGCGAGACTCTGTCTCAAAAAAAAAAAAAAAAAAAAAAAAAAAAAAGAATGAGCAAAAAGTGATTTTCAAGACCATGCTTCATGTTTTCTGAGGGGCTAATTTGTATGGAAAAGCACAAGGCAAAAATTGTGACCTGAAAACATGCAATTTTTCTTTATAGGACTAAAATCACCTTTAAAAGGGGGTTATAGATGCTGAAAACAAAATCACTGAAGTCACACAACCTGCTCATTTCAACATATAAGAATTATTAAGGACTAAATGCTGCACATCACTATAATATTAAATTCCTGAGGCTGCCATTCTAATGCAAACAAATCTATCAGATAGCAATGTTTGCCAAAAAGCTGAAAGAGCTTTGGAATTCAATTCAGATATTTTTAAAAAGTCAATAAGGTGCCATATTATGTAACTACATCATCAGAGACTGAGACAGTATCCCATAATCAAACAAAGATTTCTGCAACAGATGTCTAAATATTCACATTAAATGTAATAAATAAAGACTAGCCTCACACAAGTTCAAGTAAGGTTTTGCCACCAAATTCTGAGTTTGCTGTTAATTTTTAAACTTTGTTTTTAGGTCTTTTGCTTTTTGGAACTGTGAATTAGGGATTCTGGGTGTAAAATAGCACTTTTTACTTTTAAAATAAAGTCCCTATCCTCAGATATTTTAATTTTGTGTCTTTATCTCATGGAAACAAAATCTCAAAGTGCACAAAGATGTAAACCAATATTTATTCCAATACTGGTTTTTTTGTTTGTTTGTTTTGTTGTTTTTTTGAAACAGGGTCTTGCTCGGTCACCCAGGCTGCAGTACAGTGGCACAATCATAGTTCACTATAGCCTTGAACTCCTGGGCTCAAGTGATCCTCCCGCCTCAGTCTCTAGAGTAGCTAGTACTACAGATGCGCACCATCACACCCAGCTAATTTTTTTTTTTGGCAGACTTGGGGTCTCACTGTGTTGCCTGGGCTGGTCTCAAACCACTGGCCTTAAGTGATTCTCTCACCTCGGCCTCCCAAAGGGCTGGGATTATAGGTGAGATGAGTTGGAAACAACCTTACGTGACTGCCTGTAGGAAAACATTAACACAGGATGAGAAATTCACACTATAGAATACAGTGCGCCATTGCAAAGAATGAGGTTACCTAGCAAAGGGTTTCTCAACCTCAGTACTAAACATTAGGGGCTGGATAATGCTTTGTGAGGTGCTGTCCTGTGCCTTGTGGAATATTTAGCAACATCTCTGGTCTCTACCCACTAGATGCCAGTAGCATCTCATCACTCCAGTTGTTGACAACTGAAAATGTCTCCAGACATTGCCAAGTGTCACCTTGGGGGCCAAACTGCCCCCAGCTGGGAAACACCAGAGCTAATCACATTCACGGGCAGCCCCGATACACTCAAAAGTGCAAAAAGCAAGACATAGAACAACATTTGTTACATAATGCCAGTTTTATTTTGATGAGATATATAGTTGTTTATGTTATAGAAAAAGTCTGGATAGGTATGCAAAAAACGTATGTTAATACAATGAGAAGGTGGGGGAACTGTGGGAGGCTTTCCTCTTGTACTTTATCCATTTATGTGCTGTTTCAGCTTGGTAGATTTTAATTTCAGAAATGTAGTTTCTGAAAATAAACATGATACACAATTTGACAGTAAAGACAAAGGTTTAAATGGGTGGGACAGGAGGAGTAAAAGGATGTGTGGTCAGGATAGGAAAAGCCCCCCTCGAGGTGGGTGTCCAGCAGAGCTCATGGGACACCCACGGCTGCCAGCAGCTGCTTCCAGCACCCTGGCCTTCTAGGAGGCTGAAACCATTATCTGACCATCAGACTGGAAGTATTCCAGTCTGCAGAGTAACAGTCCTCCAACTGAACACTCCAAACATCTCCTGAGGTTTTTTATTTTTTTCCTTCACGGCAGAAATTAAAATCAACAAACCCCATGTGTACGTCACCATAATCAACAAAGCAGCCTGGAAGCTCCAATACTGCCAGTATTCAGCTGAAAGAGCAAGTGCTGAAAGATTCAGTTCTATTTCCACCTACTGGCAGGAAAAAAGACAACCACGCACAGCTCAGAAAAGGCAGCACAACCTCCAATGCTCCATTCACACTGACCCCTCCAACCGTGGAAGACCTTTGTCCTCTGAACTTGTACTGCAATGAAGCAACATCTCAGAAATCACCTGACGGTAATGTAAGTGTAACTAGATTCAAAACATCTTGAGGTGTCAATCAAATCAACCACGGTACAGTTTTTATACCATCTGTCTTTACTCTAGGCCGAGAATTTCCTCAAGAAAACATATAATAACCTCCTACTAAACACTCTTCTCCCTAAGAAGGATATCCCATGCCCCTTTGATTTATTTAGTTCTTTTATGAGGCTCTCCAGAGCGATCGCAGAAGCAGCTTAGCATGGAGGTAAAACACACACACACACACACACACACACACACACACACACACGCACACACACATACACAGGCCCAATGGTCAGAAAGATGAATTTGGGTCTCAGACTTTTCCACTGACTAGCAGTTGGCCTTGAGCACATCACTTAACCTCTCCAAGATGCCATTTCCTCTCCTGTAAAGTGGGGATCCTAATAGTACCACCTCACAGGGCTGTTGTCAGGATTAAACGAGCTCATGTATTCGTATGGTACTTGATGCATAGGAAATAAACATTAGCTGTTTTTATTACACAATAATTCCACTGACTTCCACCCATTTTCCATCTGAAAAACTGAGGCAAACGGTGATACTCAAGAGCAAGGAAACTCTGAACAGCAGAACGCATTCTGAATGTGACCCAGGTCATGCTGCAGGCCTCCCCAAACTCCCTGCCTTTCCCAAGTTACTCAGGAAGAGGATATCATCTGTTGTCATAACAGAAATGCCAGCATATTTGTCTCATGACATGCATATTTCCACTCAGATGATCCAAATATTCCCTTCACTCAAACAAAGGTAGCCTCCGCTCAAAACAGCTAGACACCAATACCAATGCTTTCACCCAATGTCACTTTTACTGTAAAGAACAGAATGCCAGCAGTTTAGTCAGTAGAAGTCAGCAGTAGAATTCAATCTTCCAATGTGAATGACTCCCTAAAGCCACATTTACAAATTTGTCACCTAATTTTACACCAATTATGTGTTCTCAAGTAAATCAACATGGACATTAACCTGTTCAAACAAAATGAAAATTCTACTAGCCCAATATTTTTTTGATGTCTTATTGATGTCAATCATTCGGAAAGGATGCATCTGCCACCTACTTTGCATTAATGGAGAGGAGAAGAAGGTGAAAAGACACGTACTGCCCTCAAGGAGCTCCAAGTCTAGCTGGGGACATGGGCATGTCCCCGACTAGTCATTCTGCTAAAGGTTCAAAAACAAAGTGCTATGGAACTGAGAGAAGAGAGAGACTAATTGTGACGTTAAATGTGGGGATTCCGGAAAGATCTCACAGAAAGGTAATTCCTGTGCTAGTTCGTGAAAGATAATAATTAAAGCCAAGAAGAGAAGGGGAAGAAGGCAGGCAGAGAAGGGAATCCAAAAAGGCAAGAGCAGAACCCCAGTCACATGAAATCCTACTGACATTGTAGAAAACATTATGTGTAGACCCATGCTTGCAAGGCATAAATTGTCCATTTGATGAGAGGACTATAATTGATTGACATGGCTGTCTCACTTAATATTATACCAATTATTCTTTAAAAAATCAATACTAAGCTCTGGAAAATGGATCGTGCAAAATTGGGATTTGAGGAAATAAAGCAATTAATATCATTAGTAACTGGACCAATGACACCTTTTAAAAGCAAATATATTTAAGCATTGTTAAGAGGGTTTTGGTTTATCACTATGAATGTATGTTCTGGCAAGACAGTATCATGTAGCATTTGAGTAATTATATTAATGTTGTTATAAATGGCTGTTTACATTTCTGACTTAAAAAAGATACTCATAAAGCAGTTCCATTTATAAAAATCTCCAGATTGACTAAACTCAGGACGTGAATAGAAAATGGATTTCACGGGGGTAGGTTCCAAGATGGCCAAATAGGAACAGCTCCAGTCTGCAGCTCCCAGCGTGAGCAATGCAGAAGACGGGTGATTTCTGCATTTCCAATTGAGGTACCACGTTCATCTCACTGGGGTTTGTCAGACAGTGGGTGCAGCCCACGGAGCAGGGTGGGGCATCGCCTCACCCAGGAAGTGCAAGGGATTGGGAATTCCCTTTCCCAGCAAAGGGAAGCTGTGACAGAAGGTACCTGGAAAATTGGGACACTCCCACCCTAATACTGCACTTTTCCAACGGCCTTAGCAAACGGCACACCAGGAGATTATATCCTGTGCCTGGCTCAGAGGGTCCCATGCCCACGGAGCCTCACTCACTGCTAGCACAGCAGTCTGAGATCTAACTGCAAGGTGGCAGCAAGGCTGGGGGAGGGGCATCCGCCATTGCTGAGGCTTGAGTAGGTAAACAAAGCAGCCTGGAAGCTCCAACTGCGTGAAGCCCACCGCAGCTCAAGGAGCCTGCCTGCCTCTATAGACTCCACCTCTGGGGGCAGGGCATAGCTGAACAAAAGGCAGCAGAAACTTCTGCAGACTTAAACGTCCCTGTCTGACAGCTCTGAAGAGAGTAGTACTTATCCCAGCACGGAGTTTCAGGTCTGAGAACGGACAGACTGCCTCCTCAAGTGGGTCCCTGACCCCCGAGTAGCCTAACTGGGAGACACCTCCCAGTAGGGGCTGACTGACACCTCACACAGCCAGATGTCCCTCTGAGATGAAGCTTCCAGAGGAAGGATCAGGTAGCAACATTTACTGTTCTGCAGCCTCCACTGGTGATACCCAGGCAAACGGTATGAAGTGGACCTCCAGCAAACTCCAACAGACCTGCAGCTGAGGATCTTGACTGTTAGAAGGAAAACTAACTAACAGAAAGGACATCCACACCAAAACCCCATGTGTACATCACCATAATCAAAGACCAAAAGTAGATAAAACCACAAAGATGGGGAGAAACCAGAGCAGAAAAGCCGAAAGTTCTAAAAATCAGAGTGCCTCTTCTCCTCCAAAGGATTGCAGCTCCTTGCCAGCAGTGGAACAAACCTGGACGGGGAATGACTTTGACGAGTTGCGAGAAGAAGGCTTCAGACGATCGGTAATAACAAACTTCTCCCAGCTAAAGGAGGATGTCCAAACCCATTGCAAAGAAGTTAAAAACCTTGAAAAAAGATTAGATGAATGGTTAACTAGATTAACAGTGTAGAGAAGTCCTTAAATGACCTGATGGAACTGAAAACCATGGCACGAGAATTATGTGATGCATGCACAAGCTTCAGTAGCTGACTTGATCAAATGGAAGAAAGGGTATCAATGATTGAAGATCAAATAAATGAAATGAAGTGAGAAGAGAAGTTTAGAGAAAAAAGAGTAAAAAGAAATGAACAAAGCCTCCAAGAAATATGGGACTATGTGAAAAGACCAAATCTACGTCCGATTGGTGTACCCGAAAGTGACAGGGAGAATGAAACCAAGTTGGAAAACATTCTTCAGGATATAATCCAGGAGAACTTCAGCAACCTAGTGAGGCAGACCAACATTCAAATTCAGGAAATACAGAGAACACCACAAAGATACCCCTCGAGAAGAGCAACTCCAAGACACATAATTGTCAGATTCACCAAAGTTGAAATGAAGGAAAAAAATGTTAAGGGCAGCCAGAGAGGAAGGTCGGGTTACCCACAAAGGGAAGCCCATCAGACTAACAGCGGATCTCTCGGCAGAAACTCTACAAGCCAGAAGAGTGGGGGCCAATATTCAACACTCTTAAAGAAAATAATTGTCAATCCAGAATTACATATCCAGCCAAACTAAGCTTCATAAGTGAAGGAGAAATAAAATCCTTTACAGACAAACAAATGCTGAGAGATTTTGTCACCACCAGGCCTACCTTACAAGCCTTCCTGAAGGAAGCACTAAACATGGAAAGGAAAAGACACAACATACCACAGTCTCTGGAACACATTTAAAGTCGTGTGTAGAGGGAAATTTATAGCACTAAATGCCCATAAGAGAAAGCAGGAAAGATCTAAAATTGACACCCTAACATCACAATTAAAAGAACTAGAGAAGCAAGAGCAAACACATTCAAAAGCTAGCAGAAGGCAAGAAATAACTAAGATCAAAGCAGAACTGAAGGAGATAGAGACACAAAACACCCTTCAAAAAAATCAATGAATCTAGGAGCTGGTTTTTTGAAAAGATCAACAAAATTGACAGACCGCTAGCAAGACTAATAAAGAAGAAAAGAGAGAAGAATCAAATAGACACAATAAAAAATGATAAAGGGGATATCACCACCGACCCCACAGAAATACAAACCACCATCAGAGAACACTGTAAATACCTCTATGCAAATAAACTAGAAAATCTAGAAGAAATGGATGAATTCCTAGACATATACACCCTCCCAAGACTAGGAGGGAGGAGTTGAATCCCTGAATAGACCAATAACAGGTTCTGAAATTGAGGCAATAATTAATAGCCTACCAACCAAAAAAAGTCCAGGACCAGATGGATTCACAGCCGAATTCTACCAGAGGTACAAAGAGCAGCTGGTACCATTCCTTCTGAAACTCTTCCAATCAATAGAAAAAGAGGGAATCCTCCCTAACTCATTGTATGAGGCCAACATCATCCTGATACCAAAGCCTGGCAGAGATACAACAAAAAAAGAGAATTTTAGACCAATACCCCTGATGAACATTGATGCAATAAAATACTGGGAAACCGTATCCAGCAGCACATCAAAAAGCTTATCCACCACGATCAAGTTGGCTTCATCCCTGGGATGCAAGGCTGGTTCAACATATGCAAATCAATAAACATGATCCATCATATAAACAGAATCAAAGACAAAAGCCACATGATTATCTCAATAGATGCAGAAAAGGCCTTCAACATAATTCAACAGCCCTTCGTGCTAAAAACTTTCAACAAACTAGGTATTGATGGGACATATTTCAAATTAATAAGAGCTATTTATGACAAACCCACAGCTAATATCATACTGAATGGGCAAAAACTGAAAGCATTCCTTTAAAAACTGGCACAAGACAGGGATGCCCTCCCTCACCACTCCTATTCAACATAGTGTTGGAAGTTCTGGCCAGGGCAATCAGGCAAGAGAAAGAAATAAAAGGTATTCAATTAGGACAAAAGGAAGTCAAACTATCCGTTTGCAAATGACATGATTGTATATTTTGAAAACCCCATCGTCTCAGCCCAAAATCTCCTTAAGCTGATAAGCAACTTCAGCAAAGTCTCAGAATACAAAATCAATGTGCAAAAATCACAAGCATTCTTATACACCAATAACAGACAAACAGAGAGCCAAATCATGAGTGAACTCCCATTCACAATTGCTTCAAAGAGAATAAAATACCTAGGAATCCAACTAACAAGGGATGTAAAGGACCTCTTCAAGGAGAACTACAAAACACTGCTTAGCGAAATAAAAGAGGACACAAACAAATGGGAGGACATTCCACGCTCATGGATAGGAAAAATCAATATTGTGAAAATGGCCATACTGCCCAAGGTAATTTATAGATTCAATGCCATCCCCATTAAGCTACCAATGACTTTCTTCACAGAATTGGAAAAGACTACTTTAAAGTTCATATGGAACCGAAAAAGAGCCTACATTGCCAAGATAATCCTAAGCCAAAAGAACAAAGTTGGAGGCATCATGCTACATGACTTCAAACTACAGTACAAGGGTACAGTAACCAAAACAGCATAGTACTGGTGCCAAAACAGAGATACAGACCAATGGAACAGAATAGAGCCCTCAGAAATAATACCATACATCTACAACCATCTGATCTTTGACAAACCTGACAAAAACAAGAAATGGGGAAAGGATTCCCCATTTAATAAATGGTGCTGGGAAAACTGGGTAGCCATAAGTAGAAAGCTGAAACTGGATCCCTTCCTTACACCTTATACAAAAATTAATTCAAGATGGATTAAAGACTTAAATGTTAGACCTAAAACCATAAAAACCCTCGAAGAAAACCTAGGCAATACCATTCAGGACATAGGCATGGGCAAGGACTTCATGACTAAAACGCCAAAAGCAATGGCAATAAAAGCCAAAATTGACAAATGGGATCTAATTAAACTAAAGAGCTTCTGCACAGCAAAAGAAACTACCATCAGAGTGAACAGGCAACCTACAGAATGGGAGAAAATTTTTACAATCTACCCATCTGACAAACGGCTAATATCCAGAATCTACAAAGAACTCAAACAAATTTACAAGAAAAAATCAAACAACCCCATCGAAAAGTGGCAAAGGATATATGAACAGACACTTCTCAAAAGAAGACATTTATGCAGCCAACAGACACATGAAAAAATGCTCATCATCATGGCCATCAGAGAAATGCAAATCTAAACCACAATGAGATACCATCTCACACCAGTTACAATGGCGATCATTAAAAAGTCAGGAAACAACAGGTGCTGCAGAGGATGTGGAGAAATGGGAACACTTTTACGCTGTTGGTGGGACTGTAAACTAGTTCAACCATTGTGGAAGACAGTGTGGTGATTCCTCAACGATCTAGAACTAGAAATACCTTTTGACCCAGCCATCCCATTACTGGGGATATAGCCAAAGGATTATAAATCATGCTGCTATAAAGACACATGCACACGTATGTTTACTGCGGCACTATTCACAATAGCAAAGACTTGGAACCAACCCAAATGTCCATCAGTGATAGACTGGATTAAGAAAATGTGGCACATATACACCATGGAATACTATGCAGCCATAAAAAGGATGAGTTTGTGTCCTTTGTAGGGACATGGATGAAGCCAGAAACCGTCATTCTCAGCAAACCATCGCAAAGACAGAAAACCAAACATTGCATGTTCTCACTCATAGGTGGAAACTGAACAATGAGAACACTTGGACACAGGGTGGGGAACATCGCACACTGGGGCCTGTCGTGGGGTGGGGGCAGTGGGGAGGGATAGCATTAGGAGATATACCTAATGTAAATCACGAGTTAATGGGTGCAGTACACCAACATGGCATGTGTGTACGTATGTAACAAACCTGCACGTTGTGCTCATGTACCCTAGAACTTAAAGTACAATTAAAAAAAGCAAACGAAAAAACAAACAAACAAACAAAAGAAAATGGATTTCACATTGCGTGTCAACTCTGATCAACTGGTAGAACTGTTTGGGATGGGCCCTGTGTTATTGCTCACACCTATAGTCCTACCACTTTGGAGGACAGCTTGAGCTCAGGAGTTTGAGACCATCCTGGGCAACACAGGGAGACCATGTCTCTACAAAAAAATAAAAAATAGAAATTAGCCAGGTGTGGTGGTGCATATCTGTGGTTCCAGCTACTCAGTAGGCTGATGTTGGGAGTATCACTTGAGCCAAGGAGTTTGAGGCTGCGGTGAGCCTGGCTACAGAGGGAGACTCTGTCTACAAAAAAAACCACAAAAAAAACCCCAAAAAACAAAAAAGATAAAAGAAAAAATAATTGCTTGGTATGATACATTATGAAAAGTTTTTAGGCCATGTCTGAACTTAAAACTGACCCAATTTTCCCATAGAAACGATATTTATGGGTCATTGAATAAACATAAAAATTGACCCTCCACCTTAACACTTGAAACTTGTATTTGTCTTAACTGAGTGCCTTCCTCAGGAACTGAACCCGCAGACAAGGGACTGAAACTCACTAGGTCACCACAACCAGAGAGTGAGACACCAAATCCCTCATTCACCATAATTAATTCCCTAATTCCTGTTTTCCTGCCTTCTGTGCTATATAAATTTTGGTCAGTCCAGGAGCTGGATTTGAAACCTCATCTCCCATCTCCTTGACTGCAGCACTGATTAAAGCCTTCTTCCCTGGCAATGCTTGCTGATTCAGTGATTGGCATTCTGTGTGGGAGCAGCAGGACCTAAATCAAACCTCTGGTGTTTCGGTAACAAACTCCTGAAAAACAAGTGTCATGATGAGTAGCATCTGCCATGGGTGCAGTGGGCTGGGGATAGCACATGTGCCCAGTATTGCCATTCTTCACTTAAAACCCTAAAGTGGAAGGGAGGAGAAAATGAACTAAACTGATCGATCGGCTTCTATTTATTGAATCTAAAATGCTGTCTCCTCCATACTGCTTTTAACTGTCTTGTCTCAATTCTGCTTCTGTATCTTCACCCTTCTACCTGGAATATTTCTCTGTCTGATCTTCTACAGACCCCTCCAGGTCTAACTCAAGCCCCACTTTCCATGAAGCCATTCCTGACAATTTCCAGTCTTCACTGAGCTCCATATAACTTTAGACGTAACACTTAGAAGTTTATAAAGTAAGTTGGTTATTTGGAATTCAGAACATGTTTGCTCATGGAAAAGGTAATATAAATGCTGATTAGTATACTATGCTAGTCTATAAAAATCTAAGTAATGACATGACGAAAAAAAAAGTATGTGCCAGAACGTTCATTTAAAGAGAAACAATGATGAACCGCCTGGGGTTGGCAGCGGGGCAGGGGGTGGGGAGGGGAGGGGGAAGCGGTTACACTCCTAGAAAATGCTTGAAGTTTGGGGTGGGAAACTGGATATGGAAGGATGAAGACAGGAGCCAGGATAAATGGTGCGCCATGGGGCAGGAAGTAGGAGGCAGAGAGGGGAAGAAAACACCCTGTGCTCCTTGACAAAGGAGGCTCTGTAGCTGGAAACGCTAGAGGAGGGGCCCAAGCCGTTACTGAGAGGGAAGGTGATGAACGCCCTCTCCCCCATCAGCATCACGGGCTCTTCAGTGATCTCCACGTCGCTCACCCGTGCATCTGTGTGAGTAGACACTTCCGGTGAGAGCTCAAATAGGAAGGCCACCTGGTGCCATTGGGTCAGACTCATCTAACCCTCTTCATTACATGAGAAACAAAGACAGAAAACTCTTATTGAAATTCTAGGGATGAAACATAACAAAAAATAATGTAAGTAAGTGCCACTATTGATGCTTGAAAATAAGCTGGTCTATTTGTAGGAGAATAAAGAAATAAATGGCAATTTTAAAGAGACATTCTGAAGAGTTCCTACCCTTTTGTCTATATAGGTCACAAACTCAGATATCTATAGGAGTCAAGCAAATAAAAGAAATGGGTAATTCAGGCAAAGTGGTGGAAACAGGAAAGGTAAAGAGTAGAGACCATGGGCCCTGTCCAAGAACATTCAAATTCAAATGCAAACAATAACAACAGCCAAACATGAAAGGAGTATCACTTCAGCCTCAGTAACTTCTCTCATGCACATTTTATAGATGGGAAAAATGAGAAAGAGTTTTAGCCATTTGTCTAAGGTAAGAAACTGACAGAACTGGGAGCCAAATGCAGGCAGAATGATGCTGCACCTCCTGAACAGTGCCCTGGAGCGCAGCTCTTACTCGACCACCATCCAGGGTTTTTCAGCTCCTCAATGCAATGAAATGAAAGAGAAAGGTTAAAAGAGACAAAAACGGGAAGACAAGAGTTAATACTGAGAGAGAGGAGAGGACCAAATAAGAGTGATAACAAATAGAGGGGGAGGGGAGCAGTGAGGGGGACAGAAACAGGAAGGCTAGGCACACTGGTTCACCCCTGTATTCCCAGCACTTTCAGAGGCTGAGGTGGGAGAATCACTTGGGGCCAGGAGTTTGAAACCAGCCTGAAACCAGCCTGGGCAAGACAGAACTAGCTCATCCCTACAAATTAAAAAAAAAAAAAATTAGCTGGGCATGGTGGCATGCACCTGTAGTCCCAGCTACTGGGGAGGATGAGTAGCGGGAGGATCACTTGAGCCCAGGACTTCAAGTCTGCAGTGAACTATGATTGCACTACTGCTCTCCAGCCTGGGCCACAGAGTGAAAGTGACTCAAACAAAACAAAACAAAAAATGAAAACCAAACACAAACACACACAAAACCCAGGAAGACCTTCTATGTAACTAGACAAAGGTAGAAAGAAAGTAAAGGAGGCTTAAGATGTGTTCATATATTTCAGGAACGTCTACCTGAGGTGGAATGTGCAGGGAGTAAGAAGTGAGGTAACGAACTCCTCTTCCCAGAGGAGAAAAAAAAATGAAGAGCTTTAGTGATGCCTCTGGCTTGGAGAAAACTATCCCTAGTCAGGATGGTGTGAGAGGGACAGGGAAGCAGGGTGTGAGCAGGACACTCCTTCCAGCCCTTCTGGTCCATGCATGGGTCAGGCCCAAGCTGGATGGCTATGTCTTGGTGGAATAGGGGTTAATTTCACAGTAACTCCAGGATCAGGGCTCAGCCACAGCACTTACTAGCTATCAGGTCTTGAGCAAGCTGCTTAGCCTCCCTGAATTTCACTTTGTTCATCTGTGAAAGGGGAAGCTCTCCTCCCAGATTTGTTGGCAAGATTAAGCATGCGGTTGGGTATGAAGTGTCTAGCATGGTGCCTGGCATGTACAAGGTCGCCATCAGAAGAAGCGGATTAATGTTGGCCAGTACAGTCAAGAAAAGCTTCATGGCAAAAGAGTGCCCTAGAGATGGGGAGGATTTGAAGAAAAAAGAGATACGGGAATTGAGCATGTATGTTGGGGAAAGATGGAAGCTGGGGAAACGTGGCTTGAAGGCATAGAAAAAACAATGAACCCAGATCTTCTGTTGTAAGAACCATGGTGAAAACATCCCCCAATTAAAGTGAATAGCAGGAAAAGTCAAGAAAATTGTTCAATGTGTAGAGGCATCAAATTGTGGACAGGCTTGGAAGTTTTGCTCAAAAAGCATATCTCCATGCTGAAAATGCCTTGGAGGCAATTGACCCAGTAACTGAACAATTAAGAGTCTAGACTGAGAAGGTAATAAAGGAAAGAGAGAAGGGGCCATCTGAGAGGCACTAGGAAGAACAAACTGGCCTGTGCTGGGAGATGAGCATTCCTGGGAAAGACAGGGAAGCCCATCTCTTTCTCCTTAGGATGGAGCCACTATCAGAGAGGGGTGGGTTGAGTGAGTGGAATAGCAAACATCTGGGGACCCCTTACACTAATGTTCTTAACATATACGCTGAACATTTACTCATTGTGGGGCAAGGATAAAAACGGATCCTCTATTAATAAGAACATGTATGCCTCCTTCTTTATGTTTTAAAATAAGGGATTATTGATTGATTGCATACATTACTACTCCAAGCCAGGCATCTTAACTATTTAAAATTCAGATAAGATGATAAGTCATTATCACAGCATATATTTTTCAATTTTAAAATCGGCTGACAGTACCTCACAGTGACAGCTGACCACTGGCTGGTATATGCCTGTGGCTGTAGGGTACAACACATTACTTCACTCCTTGGAGAGTGGCCAACCTTGATGAGCATGCTTTAAAACAGTTTTTAATGGAAGGAAGGAGGCTTCTATGAGAAAGGAGAAATTCCTCTTTCTCTATTCATTTTAGGAGTTGCCAGTGGAGCTCTGAGTTAACTAGTACTTTATTTCCAATAACAGAACTGGAGCCCCCAGAGAGCTGTCCTATAGACCTGGCTTTGGTTAGACCCCACCCCGCTCCTCAGAAGACATACTCCTTAAATCCTGGCCACCCTCTGTTTGCTCAAGTGATAGCTTCAAAGAGAGGCAGGGTTGTCTCAGATGCCGTCAAACTATTCCACTGCAAATGTCTGTCCTCTGCTTCCAGAACTGTGGTTCTTAAACCCCAACTCTTTGGATATTAACCTGAATTCTGACCTAGAACTTTCTTTCTGTTCCATATCCCTAGCCTCACCCACCAGCTCTAGCTTCTTACTCCTGGGTAGAGTTTTGTTTGTTTGTTTGTTTGTTTAGACAGAGTTTCACTCTGTTGCCCAGGCTGGAGGGGAGTGGCGTGTTCTCTGCTCACTGCAACCTCTTCCTCCCAGGTTCAAGTGATTCTCCTGCCTCAGGCTCCTGAGTACAGGTGTGTGCCACCACGCCTGGTTAATTTTTGTGTGTGTGTATTTTTAATAGAGATGGGTTTTCACTGTGTTGGCCAGGCTGGTCTTGAACTCCTGACCTCAAGTGATCTGCCTGTTTTGGCCTCCCAAAGTGCTGGAATTACAGGCATGAAACACCATGCCTGGCCACTAGGTAGAGTTTCTGCTTTGGATCTTGACCTCAATTCCATGAACTGAACCAATATTTTGCCAGCTTGCCATATTTTTTATTTGGGGACAATTGAATAGCATTAAAATTTTGTGTTCCTTTTGAAAGCAGCCTGATATGGTGGGTAAAAAGACATGCATTGTAGTGGGGAAGACCAGGATCGAAATTATAGCATAGGCTAGGACTTAGGGCAAATCATTTAGCTTATCTGAGTTGCAGCCTTCTCAACCATAAAGAAGGAATGTTTGTAAAAGATTGCTTTTCTTTCACTCCTCATTCATTTCCCTCATTCATCTACTGGATACTCCCTATTTGCCAAGTTCCGTGCTAAGCACAGGGGCAGGGCAAGAGGGTAGTGAGTAAGAGGTAAATAAAACACCGTCCTGTCCTTGGTGAGTTTGTGGTTGAGTAGGGGAAGATAGGCATTTAACAAATTAATACAGTTGAGTGGTACTAGTGCCATGAAACTTTATAGCAGAGTTGTTAAACGGACTGCCTGGCTCTAAATCCTGGCTCTACTAATTATTAGCTTGGTAATCCAGTGAAACCTTACTAAACCACTCTGTGCCTCAGTTTCCTTACCTGTAAAATGGGGGTAATATAGTTATTGTGAGTATGTAATTAGTTAACACATGCAAACTTCTGAGTGCCAGGCATATAGTAAGCATTCCATACATGTTAATACAGTCATTCCTCGGTATCCATGGGACACTGGTTCCAGGATCCCCTCAGATACCCAAATCCACAATGCTTAAGTTCCTTATATAAAGTGGCTATTCGCAAAAATCCACACATGTCCTCTTGTATAGTTTAAATCATCTCTAGATTACTTATAATACACCATACAATGCAAATGTTATGTAAATAGTTCCTATGTTGCATTGTTTTATTTGTATTATTTTTTATTGTTGAATTGTTATTTTTCCCTCAAATATTTTATATCTGTGATTGCTTGAATCTGAGGATGCAGAACAGAGGGTCAACTCTGCTATTACGATGGTGGAGAAGCATGGAGTATGATGGGAGCACGAAGGAAGCAGTGGCCAATTCTATTGCTGAGAAGGCTAAAGACAGGCTTCATGGAGATAGTGTCACTTGGGTTAAGTTTTGCAGGAAGTTTGGGAGTTTTTAGGTGAACAAAAGCAGAGTGGGCATTTCAGACATAGGAGACTGCACGAGCAAAGAGATGAAACAGATGTGAGCAAGGAAACAGCCTGAGACTGGCAGAGCCTGACAGTCTGCATAGAGGTTACAGGGGTGGGTGCAAGGCAGGAGGACAAAGCCTGCTGGAAGAGGGCATTATATGCCAACATGAGGGTTCAGCCCCTATCTTAGGAGCGCTGATTAGAAACCATGGTATGTAACTTCTGTTTGCATGTTCCCCTTCCCAAGACCCATACTCCTCCCTTCTCCACCTGCTCCATGCTTTGGAGGCTGGAGGCTAGCCTGTAAACACAGTACCACAGTCTCCCTTATCCTCACCCAATGGCCAGCACTAACCCAGGTTCAGAAGGAGGAAGCAGAGGGAGGAGTATTTCTTTTACTCTGTACTTTCCTGCCACTTGCTGCAGGCTAGATGCCGCTTTCCACTAATTTCACATCTGGCCAAGCAGCCCTCTCTCATTGCACAAATAACTGCTCCCTCCCCTTCTCCCTTCAGGCCCATTGCTGCTAGCCCTGGGGTGTTGCTCAGGCCTCATTTGTGTCCCACATCCTGCCACACTTTTGTAAATATCACCAGCATTAAACTCTCTTCATATTGTCCAGTTTGATGTGCCATGTGCCCTGCCTTGAACTTATTTAAAGAAAACAAAACCTCTGGCTTTTAACAAGCAATGAACGAGATGATCAGATTTGCATTATGAAGAAGTCTTTCTGACTCCTGGGTGGAGGATGTTTGGGGGCAGCAAGAGTAAAGGCAGAGCTTTTAATGGTGCTTTCTGAACCAGGAATCCTGTTTAAATATGTAGATTCCAGGTCCCACCTCCAAACACTCTGATTCAGTCAGCTAGAAATAGGGTCCCCAAATCTCTATCTTTATATAAGAAGTTCTTGTGATTATGACAGGATTTCATGGTTGTCCAGGTCACTAACCAGTATATTGGGAAGATCCAGCAGAGATCAAGAAGAAGGGGAGAATATCTGAGGTGACAGGGTCTGGTCCTAGAGGACCTGAGGGTTGGGGAGGAAAATCAGAAGCAGAGATGGGGGTTTTGTTTTGAAGAGGCCAAGGGACACCTTTTCCTTTAAGGGTGAACAAAGAAAGCAAAGTGAGTGTAAAAAGGAAGTTGAAGGAATTCACACCTTGTAACCTCAATTCCTCCTGGAAATAGGAGGCAAAGTCATATATGGAGACGGAACAGAAAGGCAATGATGCGAATAGATGGAGTGATGCAGGTTTGGAATACTATTGTGGGCATAGGGTACAAGTGATTACAAGGGACATTTTAGGACTGCTTGGTGGAGCTGAGATAACAGACCATGAAATTATGTGTCATCCAAAAGTTTAGTTTTGTCATTTCTCTCCAGAAGTACTTAGCACTCTATATCTAGAAGTGGAGAAGTCAGTATTGGATTGATCCCAGTTGGGAAGCTGCAGAGCAGGTGTAATGGAAAGACAAGGGGCCCAGGATGTTGAAATCACACACAAGCATGGGAATAACTGCATTAAAATGTGAGGGGAACATCCAAGGAATGCTGTCCTTGGTCCTGAACTAACGCACAGAAGGGCATGGCCACTTCCCTGTGAAGTTGGGAGTGAGCTGGTACACGTTACCTTGCCTCTCCATTAATACTTCCACCATACCAGAGTTAGGGTCTCAAAAGATCATGCTCCAAGCCCCATAACACTGTGAATCATGTGACTATGTATAGGTCTTGTAGTCTGGGCAGCATCATTTGTTGAAGGATACAATTCCAACAGCCACAAACATTATTTAAGGAATTAATTGAATAAATATTAACTGAGAGCTATCTATGTGCCAAGCATTGTACCTGGTGCAAGGGACAGAACAATGAAAAAGATAGAGAAAGCTAATTCCCAAGCTAAATCTTTTATTTCCTTTTGCTAGAGAACATCAGAGGGGCCTATTCACCCTTTCCCTTTCCTCTCCAATTCCTTGTCATCCTTTAGCTGCTGCAGAATACTCTCCTGCAAAATGACCTCCCCCAAGTTTGCTGTCTCCACATAGATCTTTGTGATTTTTGTGCCTCTTCTTCTCCCCTTGAGAGTATAGATTGTTCTATAGATGAACTTAGCTTCTCTCTCTCAGCTAGCCAAAATACTGCCTCTTTAAAGAGAGGACACTGACAAAGCAAACACATACTTATCCTTAACAGGTTAAAGGAGGGGGAAAGGCTATAAACACAGCAATTTAATTTTTGTGCCTTAATGGTTATCTAGAAAGTCTTCCCCAAGCAGAGAGGTTGGTCACCTCACTGACTCTGTCAGATGACCATGGGACATTCCCCCAAATAACTTGATGCTGAGATACCATTTCTGGAATTATTCCAAGGTCCCTGCTGCCCTCTAACAGCCAATGGTCCTGCTCCTCCCTGATGCTGTGGGTTGACCTTGTCTTTTCTGGCAGAGTGACAATTTCCAATTAATATTGAAAACCATTAATTAAAGGCCTTCTTTTGTATTACAGGCCCTGAACAAAATACTGGAGACACAAAGATAATTAAGGACAACTGCTGTCTGCAGAGATTTCATAATTTCATGGGGGTAGGCAAATACGATGCAATAAGCCTCATGCCTGGAATCTGACTAAAGTACAGCAGAATGAGGCTTGTAGAATTCATGATGAGAATCCACAGGTCATGTCTTTCTCATCCAGGAAGAAATAAAAGCAGCAACAGCATAAGGTTTTGCACATAGCACATAAGGCCAAGAGAAGATTGGCCATAATTCTGGGTCTAAGATTGGAAAACAAGGTTTAAGTTTCTCCATAAAGCAAGTGTCAGACATGAGCTGTGGCTCCAGAGCCGAGAGGTTAAAGGGAAGAAAAGGAATAAATGGTAACACCAATCCAGTACAATCCAAGAGTCTGGGACTAGATTGGTGGATAGTTGAAACAAAGACAATCAGGTTCCAGTGACCAGGGGATACAAAGGTCCAGAATCCAGGACAGGTGAAGGCAGGAGTTGGGTGAGAAGCTGGGGTGGGAAATAAAAATATGGGGAGTCAGGCTTAGGTGATGTGAGAGCCAGAGACAGTAAAAATAGGAGGAGGCAGACACAAGCTAACAGGAAGAATAGATAGTTTCCCTAAGGAGTGAGAAACAAAGGCTAGGACTAAACTTGGTGCCAAATACTCTTGAGTTTAGAACAAAGAATGAGAAAAAGTCTTTGGCTCATACCCTAAGAAAGCAGTCACAGAATAAAACATCAATAAACCTGAACTCCCACCCCAGTTATTGCTCAGGGCTCTGCCAGGAAAAGGTGGGACACAGCTGAAAAAAGGCTTGGGCTACTCTGTTTCTTACTGCACAGGGACTCTGAATGCTCCCTGACCTTCAATAAGCACAGCCATGTAATGAACAATTCATGCAACCCAAGTTCTGTACTCAGCACTTTTACCACATTTGTTTATTTAATCTTATCAAATCCATATGGTAAAGATTATTGTCCTCATTTTCAGAGGAAAGCTCAGACAGGTCAAACCTGCCCAGGATCACCTAGCAGCAAGGTGACGAGGCTAGGACCTGAAACCCAGCTTTGCCTCTGCAAGGCTCATGCTCTTTTTTTTAATTATTATTTTTGAGACAGAGTCTCGCTCTGTCACCCAGGCTGAAATGCAGTGGTACAATCTCGGCTCACTGCAACCTCCACCTCCTGGGATCAAGCGATTCTCCCATCTCAGCCTCCTGAGTAGTTGGGGCTACAGTGTGCACTACTATGCCCAGCTAATTTTTTTGTAGAGAGAGGGTTTTGCCATGTTGCCTGGGCTGGTCTTGAACTCCTGGGCTCAAGTGATCCACCTACCTCAGCCTCCCAAAGTGCTAGAATTATAGGCCTGAGCCCCCGGGTCTGGACAAAGCTCATGTTCTTAATTGTCCAACTATCCTGATTTATTATGACTAATTTGTTTCCAAACTCACCATTGTGATCACTCTGAGTTGAAGGTAAGACAAAGAGTTTTTACAGGGATAGAAATGTATAATGTGTAAAAACATGGAGAGCAAAAGTCCTTTGTACACAGTGGACAGCCATGATGTTAAGAAATATCAAGGTTAACAAAATGAGTGCTGAAGCCCCTAGGCCTGACCCCTATCCACCTCTCAGTACCCTCACCTGCTCCCCCGATTCCTGCCCCTGCATCTCTGGTCCTCTTTCAGCTCTTTCAATGTGTACCATGCTCCTTCACTCCTCAGGACCTTTGTACATGCAACTTGCTCTGCCTGAAACACTCTTTCTCTTTCCTTTTCCTCCTTCTCCACCCTCCTTGACTTTAACTAATTACTAGTGCCTCCCAAGTACAGATTTGAACCTCACTCCCTAACAAAAGCCCTCACTGGCTACCCTTATCACCCACATGTTAGGCCCCATAAAACCCTGCATTTTTTTCTTCAAATACTTCTCACAACTGTAATTAATTTATGTATGTAATATATCTTCCCTTCACTAAATGGCATGCTCCAAGAGAAGAACCACATCATGTTTGCCACTGTACTCCCAGAGGCAAGCCATACCTAGCATCTCTATAAATGTTTATTCAGTGAATCAATAAATAAGAACAAGAAAATGTGCTTAGGATAGGCAAAAAGAAGTGTGGCAGCTGCTAAAACGTTTTAGGAAGAATCAATTATTCACTCACTCATTTATTATGTTCACATGGTACATATTAGAATGCCTACTATGTGCCAGGCTCTGTTGTCAATATTCCATCTAGGATGGTGGAAACGAGATGTGGCAATGCCATAGCAAGGGCCTCAGAAAATGACATGAACATCCCATGAGAGTTAGGGAGAAGGTGACAGTTCAATCATCCACTCTCAGCACAGAGCGATGAGGAACTAAAATCCTCCCCCCTTTCCCATAGAAGAAGGTGGGACTTCCAAGTGGGAAGACAGCAGAGTATGTGATGTCTTCAGTTAAAAACAAAAGCACCATAAAGGAAAAGAGTAGGAAGGAGAGTGGTGAGTGAGGCAGAAGTACACAGAGCTTGTGCATAGCATAGGAGGTGTTCTGAAGAATGGGAAGAAGAGGCATTGGGAAGGGAGCATGTGGGAGAGGAGTCCAGGTGGGAAAGGATTGGAGATTGGGTCAAAGCCAGCAGGAAGAGAGGCTTGGACATGGAGACCAGCGAAGTGTTGAGAAAGCAATGGAAAGTGGGTGCCAGTGGGCGAACAGAGGAGATGAAAGGATGTAAGAACAGCATGGAAGATGGAACTTAGCTAGGGATCTGCTAATAGAATCACATGTTTTTTATGAAGTTCAGAGGTACAGATTAAAGGGTCCCATCATGATTCATGTACTTTCCTGGAACCTGATGTGTTGCCAAGATCTGCTACAGAACACCATGTTCTGGAGGGTGAACTCAGAAAGACAACAGTTGACTATGTCGTTCAGTGGCTAGCACACAAATCTGGGAACAATCTTCCAGCAATGGAAGGTGGAGATAAGCCCCCAAAAGTTGTTACTCTCAGATTTTCCAATATTCTGCTTGAGGGCTAATTGTGTTATCTCTGAAATCTAAAAAACAAAAAACACACAAAAAAACAAGAAACCAATAACTAACACTTATTGAATGTTTAATATATACCAGACATGGTGTGAATTATGAAGTGCTCTGCAAATTCTCATTTAATTCTCACATAAGTCCAATAAAATAGGCACAAAAAGTCTAACCATTTGAGTTGGGCAGACTAGAGTGCAACTGCAGTCCCAGCTACTTGGGAGACTGAGGCAGGAGGATTGCTTGAGCCCAGGAGTTTAAGCCTGTAGTGTACTAAGATTACATCTGTGAATAGCCACTGCACTCCAATCTGGGCAACATCATGAGATCCCCCCTCCAAAAATGAAAAAAGAATAAGGAAGAAGTCTAACCATTTAACGAATATAAAGACTAAAAAGTTAGGTAACTGTGTGAAGCCAGCTCACAAGTAAGAGAGCAAGGATACAAATTCAGGCCATCTGAGTCCAGTACCAACACCTGTAATCACCAAGCTATCAAAATAATAGTAGCTAACTCGCATCTAGTGCTTACTATGTACATCAAGTAGTGTTCTTAACATTATACATTTATTAATCCTTTTAATCCTTATAACTCTGAGATAGATACTGCTGTTCTTCCATTTTAAAGATTTGGAAACTGAGACACAAAGAGGTCAAGAAACTTGCCCAACGGCACACAGTTGGAAGAGGTCAAGCTTGGATTCAATCTCAGGCAGTTTGGCTCAGGGGTTTTTGGTCTAACTCGGGTTGCTGACTCCTCCCATGAGCTGTCCCTCCAAATGGTGTCATGAGAGGCATGTAACAGCAAAAACTAGTTTCTGCACTTGAGCTTTCAGTGTGCTACAATTTAAGTACATTGGATAAAACTCTCACTTCCTTACTTGCCTGAACAAAAAGTAGACAGGAAATCCTAAGGATTAACTCCTTCCTTCCTTCCTTCCTTCCTTCCTTCCTTCCTTCCTTCCTTCCTTTCCTTCTTTCCTTCCTTCCTTCCTTCCTTCCTTCCTTCCTTCCTTCCTTTCTTTCTTTCTCGCTCTCTCTCTCTTTCTTTCTTCCTTTCCTTTCTTTCTCTCTTTCTCTCTTTCTTTTCTTTCTTTCTTTTATTAATTCTTTTTTAGTAAAAACAAGGTTGCACTATGCTGCCCAGGCTGGTCTCAAACTCCTGGCCTGACAAGTCATCCACTCGCCTCAGCCTCCTAAAGCGTTGGGACTACAGGCATGAGCCATGCCTAGACAGTGAGTTATCTTCTTGATCATGTAAGTATAAAAGTCAGTTTCTCTTTGGCTAATGGTATAGACATCATAAGAAAGTCTGGTTATTGTTTGGTGTAATGTTAATGAAAAACCATCAAGGAGCTTCTCATTTGTCCTGGACACCTTCCTTAAGGGCCTGGCCCTTAGTACATTTCAGTCCCCATCCACAGATTCATAGTATGAGTTTGCTATTGTCTTTTCCATTTCCATGGACTCCTGGGGAACTGTCATTTGATTACCTGCTTAAGCTAATCTTTACATCTCCAATAGAAGAGCTTCAGTTGCAGTACATCCTGTTATAATCTTCTTACACAACTGGTTTCCTGAGCTTTGTCTAAGTGAGAAGGAAGTTTTGTGGAAATTTCGCTCTGATCAGAAAGAAACAAAATACAACAAAAAAGCAGGTTTTGCTCGAAACCTGACATGCTGAGCATCCAGTGCCCTTGCCCCACAGTTTCCTCCTCGCTGAACCCCTGGGAGGCAGTACAGTACCTGCTTAGTCTCAGTATGGACACTAAGAAATGCTGAAAGGCTTCATAAGTTAAATAAGGGCAGGATAAGCGTGGTGGCTTACACCTGTAATCCCAGCATTTTGGGAGGCCGATGTGGGTGGATGATCGCTTGAGCCCTGGAGTTCGCGACCAGGCTGGGCAACATGGCAAAACCCCATCTCTACAAAAAATACAAAAATTAGTTGGGTGTGGTGACATGCGCCTGTAGTCCCAGCTACTTGGGAGGATGAGGTAGGAGGACCACTTGAGCCTGGGAGGTTGAGGCTGCAGTGAGCTTTGATCATACCACTGCACTCTAGCCTGAGTGACACAGTGAGATTCTCCCTCAAAAAAAGAAAAGAAAAAAAAAGTTAAATAACAGCAGAAAAAAATACCTAAGTCCAGTAATTGTGCCTGGGTTCATGCTAACGTTAATGTATCACAGCTGCAAAAAATATTTCCTACTTTGCAATCAGAGAGTCTAGGAGTTCAATATAAATTCACTAATCCTTGGAATTTTTTTGTAAGGCAAGCCACAAGAGTACTCATTCAAGGCACAGGGAAGTAAAGTCTTGCCAAGCTCACAAAACTAAGAAACAGACATTTAGAGCAAGCTAAGCTTGCTTCCCACCCTCTCTTTTATTTTTCATATCTTTACTCTTTTCTATACAAATTAAAATTTCTAACCAGTTCTATCAGTTGTGGGCCTCACATAATTCCGTTTCCAATAATAATAAAAATAGTATTCCCAATGTATTGAATACTTACTTGATACCAAGAACTGTGTGCCTTTAGCACAGTATCCATGTATCACCTCACTGAAGTCTTAGAACACATAATGAAATAAGTAGCATGAGTATCTCCATTACACAGCTTAAAGAGCAGAAGCTTAGACCAAAAAAAACAAAAAACAAAAAACTTGACCAAGACCAGTATGTAGCAAGCCTTAATGAAAAGCCACACTGCCTCTCACATCACCTAATCCTGACCTACATACCACACACCATCAAAATCATGAAAGTTAAAGACCTGTCCGTGTGGATATTGTTTTTAGCTGCCTTTTTAAGACAGCAAACAAAAAACACGAATAACACTTCCACTGTAATTTGATATAATCCAAGAGTGCACCAAATTTAATCAAACCCAGGTACTTTCTTCAAAAGCCACAATAGAAACTAACAAACAGAAGCCACCAAGGAGCAAGCAAGACGTGAATGCCAAGTGCTTGGGTTGAAACAGGAACCACTCACTACATTCACTAAAAGAGAAATAGAATAGGGCTAGAAAAGTAGTATAAATGTCAGATGTTTTGAAACACTAATAAATTTACCCTCAAACAAGGTAGAAGTTATGTTAAATGGAGTAGAGAGGTACCTGCCCAGTGCATTAGTGCATGAGTAAATAAGATTAGCATGTAACACACATATTTCTGATATGCAAAGCAACCGTGATTTTCTCAGTCCCACTTCCCATGTGCGTGCCTGACCAGTTCCATTTGTCTGCCTCATTGCCCCTCCAGATCTCAATGCATCTAGTAAAATTTAGAAGTAAAACTTTCACTTTACCTCTAAATTTTAGACAGAACATCACAAACTATATGCCCACAGGTACGTGTGTCTACACTATGTGACTATGCAAAAATTCATGAGTAAAGATTCTCACGATCCAATCACTCCTGAGAGGTCCAACAGATGATTTTTATTTTTTGGTTTTGCCATGGTTTTTGTTATTATTTTATTTTTTGCAAGGTTGTGTTTATGAGAAATTTTTCCTTTATACTTTTGTAATAAATGATAGAATCCCATAATGTTAGAACTGAGGCTTTAAAATGTGTAATTAATTCCCCATCATCATTTTACCAAGGGTGAATTAGCATCCTAGACAAATTAGGTGATTTGCTCTAGGACACCAGAACCCAGGACTTTGAGCTCTTAATCATCACCCAGCATTTAGATGACCCAGTCAACTCTGCTTAACCTGACCAATGAAGGGAGGGAGACGCATAAGTCAGCATTGCGCACAGCATGCTCATTCCATGGTCAAGGAAAACTTGCTCTACTAATTAAAACAAATTTTTTCATACGCCTATGACTTTTCAGAGGGGTGTGGAAGGAATAGGAATATGAAATATGATGTTTCCCAAACTTGATTATCATGGAATGCTTTGCTCAAGAAAATACTTTGCAGGGCTAGAGTTCCACAGAACACACTTGTGAAAGGTTGTTATCATTATTGGTATCTCTGCTGTTGACATTTCTAATTCTGAGACAGGCACAATCCTAAAAGGGGATGAGAGTGAGACTGCACACTACTCCCCCAAAATATACATGCCAACAACAATGACAGCTAATGTTTATGGAGCACTTGATAATTTAAAAAAGTATTTCAACATGCAGTAACAAGCAAAAGAAATGTTAACTCTCCATTTAAAAAATGTCTCTTTGACATTGTTAATTGTAGGAGTCCCCCTGAAGGACCAGCAATTCAGTTAAGGTTGGGTTTCTATTGCAAAAAGACGGCCACATAGCTAACAAACTGAAAATATGATACCTAGAAGGTTCTTAAAATTAATCTAGTTCACTGGTTCTCAGATGTCATGCCTGCAGAGCATAGGTATTTAACTACTAAAGGTGAATAGAATAAAAGTGTACCTTTTCCTAATTCACAGAAAAAGAACATAACTTAATGAATAGAAAGTAGGAGAAGGAAATGAACCCTGCCAACAAGTGAGCTTGGAAGAAGATCCCAGCCCCGAGTGAGAAGTGCAACCCCAGCTGACACCTTGATTTTAGCCCCGAGCAAAGATTACAGCCACACCATGCCAGATTTCTGTTCTACAGAGACTGAGATGATAGATTTCTATTGTTTAAAGCCACTACACTTGAGGTCATTTGTTATACAGTAACAGAACTAATACATATAAGTTTTTGTTAAGTTCTCTTTAGAAAAGTTAGCAAAGGACACAGTTTTGTGGAAGTATAGGTTGATAATTCTTCTGGAAGAAAAGTGTGGCATCAAAGTATCAAGGATATTAAATATGTCTATACCCTTTGACCCCATAACTACACCTCTACATACTCTAAAGAAATAGACATGCATACAAATGTCATTGTATCATTGTTTATAATAATAATGTAAAATGTCCAAAATTAGGAAAATGATTAATTTGCTTGCATAACCATATGACGGACTGTAGGTCAGTTATTAAACATATTTTCATAATCTGTCATGAGCATTTTAAGGAAAATAAATTTTTTCAAAGAAAATTTAATGACATATATAAATGATCATGATATTACGGTAGATGAAAAAACAGCCTATAAAAATGAAGAAGTGCAGCCATTTTTAAAAAATTGTTTGGTAATTTCTCAAAATATTAAACATGGAATTACCAAATGACCCAGCATTTCTACTCCTAGATGTATATATAAAAGGAGAATTGAAAACATATATCCACACAAAAATTTGCATATGAATGTTCACAGAAGCACTGTTCTTAACAGTCAAAAGGTGGAAACAATCCAAATGTCTATCACCTGATGAATGGATACATAAAAAGTGGTATATCCACACAACCGGGTAGTATTCAGCCATAAAAAGTAGTGAAGTACTAACATATGCTGTAACATGATGAACTTTAGAAACATTACACTAAGTGAAAAATGCCCGTCACAAAAGGCCAAACATTGTGTGATTCCATATATGAAATGTCCAGAATAGGCAAATCCATAAAGACAAAAAACAGATTACCAGTTACCAGGGACTGGCGGGTGGGGGGAAAGGAGAGGATGGGGGTGACCGCTAATGGGTATGGAGTTTCTCTTTGGCATGATGAAAATATTCTAAAATTAATTACGATTGTGATTGTACAACTCCATGAATATGCTAAATTAAATCACTGAATTGTACACTTTAAAAGGGGTGAATTTTTTATATTATGTGAGTTATCTCACTAATGTCATTATTTTTTAAAGGCTAAGAAAAAAAGCATTATATTTGGTAAGACTCAAATTTTGTGGGAAAAAAAATATATGCATAAAATGAAAATTGAAAGAAAATTTACCAAATATTAACACTAAGCATCCTTTAGTGGTTGGATTACAGATTTTTTTCTCTCTTTTGTATTTTTAATTTTTTTGAATAGAGACACAACATATTAAAATCTGAAAAATCAATTACTTTAAAAGAATAATAAGGTATGTACTTTAGTACATAATTGTACTGTTATTTATTTTATATTACATGGTGTTTGACAAAGAGAACCATAAATTCTAGGGGCTCTTCCAACCCCATCTGAAAACCACTTATCTAATCCAACTCTCTCTTTTTTTCAATCCTCTTTTAAAAATGGACTAAATCTAAGAGTAATTTGTATAAATTTAAACACAAGAGGCTGCATTTTTAAAATGAAACCAAAATAATAAATCTCTAGTTTTTAGAGAATTCAAACCAACTGACACAGAAAAGGGTTTGCTAAAAAAGATGATCTTGCTCTACAGATATCCATAGAATAGCCATACTACAGTAATCTACTGGCATGTAGACTATTCAACTGAGCAGCACCTCAGAAGGGAGTCAAAGGTCCTTTGATCATTCAGATTGACGTATGACCACAACAGTGATACAAGCACTCTTATTCACATGAAATTACACAATGCCTTGAATGGTTATTTAATCCTTGTGCCTATGACAGCAAGGTCTCTCTGAACAGGGATCTTGGAGTATCTCTATGGAGCCTAAAACAACTTCAAGTGAAAAGGCCATAAATTTGTTACATATTACGTTGGGCCCTGAGGAAGGATCCATAAATAACTCTGCAAAGTACGTACCATTACCATCAATACTTTATGGGTGAAGAAATGAGAATCAGAGAGATTAAGTACCCTACCCAAGGTTACAACAAGTAGGAGGCAGAGCTGGGACTTAAACCTAGGAAGTACAACTCAAAAGTAAGACAATAACTGGGCACGGTGATTCACTCCTGTAATCCCAGAACTTTGGGAGGCCAAGACGAGCAGATCACTTGAGGTCAGGAGTTTGACACCAGCCTGGCCAACATGGTGAAACCCCGACGCTACTAAAAATACAAAATATTAGCCGAGTGTGACAGTGGGTGCCTGTAATCCCAGCTACTCGGGAGGCAGAGGCCGGAGAATCACTTGAACGGGGTGGGGGGGGGTGGGGGAGGATGGGTGGCAGCGCGGAGGCTGCAGTGAGCGGAGATCGCGTCACTGAACTCTAGTCCAAGTGACAGAGCGAGACTCCATCTCCAAAAAATAAAAGTCAGACAACAAAAATAATAAACATTTACAATTTAGGCAATGTTCTGTGCATTTGATTAATTTATTAATATACATAATTAATATTAGCTTATTTAAAACATAACATTAACTTAATCCTTAGAACAACTCTATCATATGGGACCAATTATTATCTTCATTATTATACTGCCTCCTTTATAATAAAATAATTCATTTTCCTCTTTCAGATCACAGTTGAAATTTCAACTTCTTAAAAGCGACTCTATAATCTATTTAGGCTTGCCCTTGTATTGTCTTACTGAACAGGGCGTTTGTCTTTTTTTTTTTTTAAGATGGGAGTCTCGCTCTGTCACTCATTGCAAGCTCCGCCTCCCAGTTCACGCCATTCTCCTGCCTCAGCTTCCCAAATAGCTGGACTACAGGCGTCTGCCACCACACCCAGCTAATTTTTTGTACTTTTAGTAGAGATGGGGTTTCATGGTGTTAGCCAGGATGGTCTTGATCTCCTGAACTCATGATCCGCCTGCCTTGGCCTCCCAAAGTGCTGGGATTACAGACGTGAGTCACTGCACCTGGCCGGAACAGGGCATTTTTCTTTTGCCTAAATAATTTGGGTGATTACTTTGTATCTGTCCACCCCAACAGATGCAAAGCACTATAAGGGAATGTTATTAATGACTGAGGGAATGTTATTAATTCGAACAACTATAAGAGATAAACCCTGAACTCTCCCAGAGGCTTCACAAAGTAGTTTAGTTCTTGTTCTCTGAGTCACCTGGAGGTGCTCAGATTCAGGAAGCAGGCTTCTTAGATCTTGCCCGCCATCTATTCCAGAAACTCCAATCCTTCCCTTCCAGCAGGCTGATGGGAAGAGGGAGGGCATAGGATTGACTAGGCCTAGAACATGGTGTACTTCACTTCTTTCCATATTCCAGTGGCCAAAATTCAGGCACATGGATGCATCCAACTGCGAGGGAGTCTGGAAATATGGTCTAGCTGGGCGCTGAAGAGGAAGAGAAAATAGGTTTGGTTAAATAGCTAATCAGACTCCTTTACCAAGCAGACCACCACATTATGTACTGTTTCTTTTCTGCTGTATTAAAAGACTAGAGAAATGAGGGCTCTCCATCTTTCCATGTGACGTCTTTTTGCACTTAGCGATGTGTCTTTAATTGCCGTGACAGAAGGAAGGCCCCACTAGACCATAAGCTCCACCACAGCAAAAATCAGATCTGCTTTGTCTTGTTCATTAAAGTACTCATAGAGATAACAATCATAAGGGCCTGTGATTAAGAACCAAAGAAATAACTTATTAGCTAAAATATTAAAGGAAAACAACAGTATCAAGATTAACAAACGAAATTCCCCCTAAAGGTAACATTTATGTGAGCTACTTAACCACAAGTTCACTCTACCTGGTTGGTTGGAAACTTAACACAATTGAAATCACAGGAACCAAATAAATTATTGTTAAGAAGACCTCAAAATTATAAAAATTCCTTCAAAAACATAAAGCAAAGTTATATTTTAAATGGCTTATAGGGTATGGAGAAGGGCTTCAAAAGTAAGAATGCATCATGGGGTAGACAGAGGTCATAATCAAACAGCCTTCCTATACAGTGCTGGACATACAGAAGGTATCTATCTGGTCAACATTATTAAACACTGTTGTGTTTGAGAATGACAGTGGGGACATCTGGAATTCCTAACTGCAATCATAGTTTGATTTCACTGAAAAGCAGAGGTTTGGGGGGAATAAAGAAATGGAAGATTCAGTAAAGATGAGCTCGGGTAAAGATAGCACTGGCCATCAGAGGGGAAGAGGAGTAACTGTGAAGTTGGCCCGAATGTGGGTTTCTCTTTCTCCAAACCCTTCCTGGAGCCCAGGGCTTAGCAGGGAGGATCTGTCACCTCTTTGTTTACAGAACTGTACGCAGAACTTGCATTGTTTTGACTTGCTGAGGTTTAATTTCATTCTCATTGGTGGGAAGATCAGCAGCGCTGACTTCATCTGCAGCTGAAGCTCGGGGAGTTGCCTGTTCCCATCCCTCAAGTTGTAAGACTCACTTCCTTAATTATGTCAGGAGACTCTCAGGCTTGCATTTTTCCCTTGATGATTTGATAATTTCTACTGACACTCTTACTGCCTGTTTCTTCAACCTGGATTCCGGCAGTTTACAAATCTGAATCTCAAGTTCTGAACCATTTACTTTTTAATAATTTAAAATATACAATTTTAAAAAATGAAGAAAAACTAATCTGGCCACCCTGAAAAATGAAATAACTTCTGTTTTCCAAATCTGTTCTACTTTTCAACTTCATTCAGCGACTGGAAGGCTGGCTCTCACTATTGTGACTAGCATCTTGGCAGCTCCAATTCCTGGTTGAAATGTGAAATCCCAAACCCTAGTCCTGGCCCTTATTCAACTGCTGTGAGGACATTTCTGAGACAGAGACCTCATTCTGGAGCAAGCTGGATCCCAGCCCTCCACCTATAACTTCCCAGTGCATTCAATAAACCTTTCTTGAGGACCTGCTAAATGCAAGGCATTCTGAGTCTACCGGAGCATGCAAAGGCTAATCTAGAAGAGCTGCTCCCTTCGGCCAGGAGGCTTACAATCTAGGAGGGGCAACCGACTATAAATGACCACATAGCAAAGTAAAAATGTCATGCGTGCTAACAAATAAAGACTGTGGCAATGTGCAAAATATTTGCTCAGACATAAAGAGCACATTCCTGTACTAAAGATCTTCACAATTCATTCTTATGATTAGTAGTCATAGAGATCATAATGACAATAGCAGCAGCTAAAATCTATTGAACAATTTATATGTGCCATGTTGCTTTTTCAGATACCCAATCCTCATGACTCTCTAGATTAGATGTTATTTTCATGATTCTCATTATACAGGTGAGAAAAACTGAGGCTTAGAGAGATTAAGTAAATTGCTGAAGGCTCCACTGCTAGTTAACAGTGGAGCCGGGACTCCTTCCAGAGCCCAGCTCTTAACTGCTCACTAGGCCGCCTGTATAACACATTCCACTCTTATGAAAACTCAAAGAAATGAAGGGCATTCCAAAAGTTTTCTCTTCAAAAAGCGTTATTTGGGACAGTACGCTTCAGGTTCAGCAGGAGGATTTAAAAGCATATCCAAGGCAATTAATCAGAAACGGCAAGTGGCTTATTCCACTCCAGATTTTTTCAATTTGCAAGCACCAAATAAACATTTTGTCATGGAGTCAGAGGATAATACAATAAAAATGAAACCATGGGGAAATAATATGAAGCACACCTTAAGACTATATATTTTTTTAGTCTTCAAAAGTAATTGCTCTTTGTATATAAAGGGAACTACTAGTTAACTAGAAATGAGATATGATGCTCACTACCTTTATTCCCAAAGCAATAATTAATTTTTCAGTCCAAATAGGAAAAAAAACTTTGGACTTTCCTCATTCCTTTTTTTTTGCTAAAAAAAGAAAGAAAGAAAAGAAGGAGGGGAAAAATAGTTCCTTTTTTGCTTAAGGAAATAAAATACATTATGTTTAAATTCGCAATGTGGAGTCTAGATATGCTTTTACCAGCATAATTTCAACTTTCTCCAGAAACATCTGCAAAAGAAATTACCAATAAAAATGCTCCACAGCAAATTTTACAGTCAGGTAATACAAAGAAACAGATTTATCTACTGCGAGGACACCTCTCCTGTCTTCCCCAGGCTCTCCTGCCTCATGTCCCTTACTCTAAGAAGGGTACTGAAGTAGGGAGGAGGGACTCACACTTCCCTTTTCTCGAAGATTTGTTTATTATCTCTTTGTGAGTTGGTATTTAGGGGGAAGGAGGAAGTAGAAAAGTAGCAACTAGAGTGCTCCTTTAAAGGTTATTAGTAATACTTCTTGTCAAATGCAACTGAATTGAACTATGAAAACATTGCTTTTTGGCTTGGTTACATGCCTGTAGGTTTCCATGTGGGCATTCTCCCCTCCAATCCTTATTCGATCAATCATTAGTCAAATAAGTTATGTACTGAGAACTTGTTTTGTGCAAAGCACTATTCTGCATAAAAAGGATTACAAAATTAAATAAGAAATTCATGCCCTGAAGAAGCTGAAAACCTAGACAGAATTCATGGGAAAGTGTGAAACCAGAACCAATGAACTGTTTGTTCACCTGGTAGGAGAAATTGGAGAAGAAGAGGTCACTTTAAACGTTTTATACACCGATTTTTCTTTACAAGGAGAGTGTATTACTTTTGTAGTTTTAAGTTGAAAGCCAAGTTAGGTAAGATTAAACAAATACAAATGAAGGCATCCAAGTAGTGAGTAACATGATCACAAGTAGGTATGTAGGTGTGTACTTGTCACTGTTCAATTTTAATCACATTGATGAGAATACTGATGTTTAGCAGGTTTAGAAACTGTGGACTATATTCAGTTCCAGCACATTTCAATTCTGAATCCAGGCCTATTTTACTAACAGCCACTTTAAGTTTCAATCTTAGCAGTAATTTTACAATGCCCACTGGCCTCCAACATTGCCAAGTGTTTGACCACATAATCAGAAATTTCCGGCTAGTTTTGGGATGCATATACTTATCTACAAAATTATTTGCATGATGTATCCTTTGGATGGGCATGGCTTCTTTTTTAGATGGATCAGTTTCTTTTACAATGAGCTTCAATGATGAAGCAGATGTTTAATCATCTAACTAGACCGGAGCAGCTGGCAAAATCTTCATGCATGGTTCTTACACATGCAAACTGCAAATCTCTTCTGCAATTTCCATTTCTTCTAAGTAACTCTGAAAGTCTTATTTGTTTGGCTTGAATTTTGCTTTTATCTTAACATTTTCTAATTCAGTGTATTCAGATATCTTGTCCCATAGGTAAGAAAATGATGCATTTCAAACCACTACTAAGTCACATGGCTTTTTGGTACCCCAAAATCCTTAATCTGAAAAAGTAGTTGAGGAGACCTTTTCAAGTTTCCATTGCCTAGTGATCTGACAGCTTCATAAACTAAATATTAATACTCTGCTTCAGCTCTTACAAGTATCCCATCCCATAAACTGGCCAGAGTTAGGAGCAGAACCATGTAAGTCAACAATCTTGATCATTTTCTCCATCACTTCATGCTGTGAACCTAGCCTACACTTTCTTCTGAAGAAAGATGAAATGGAAGTTGGTTATGTCAATCACCTCTTTGAATTGAACAAACTCTTGGAAGCTGTTTCTTCCCTCCTTTCCTTGCATATGACTACAAGTAAACCCAGTGTTTACATGTTTAGGAAAAACTTTTCTTAATTCATATGTGCTAGAAAATTATTTTTTTGTTTTTTTCTTAATTTTTATTTTTTGCAAAAAAACCTTCCAAGTATTACACTTATAGTTCAACTCATAAGCTACAAGGTTAGACACCCTGACAGGGAAGAACTTGGTAGATTAGGGTAGTCTAAGAGTTCTTCACAAAAGGGATGGGATGTACTTACTTAGGTTTTGTAAAATGGCCAGGATCTTAAGTAGGGGAGTGATATAGTTTGGCTCTGTGTCCCCACCCAAATCTCATCTCTAACTGTAATCCCCATAGACCCCACCTGTTGAGGGAGGGTTCTGGTGGGAGATGACTGGAGATTGAATCATGGGGGAAGTTTCCCCCATGCTGTTCTCATGGTAGTGAATAAGTTCTCATGAGATCTGACGGTTTTATAAGTGTTTGACAGTTCCTCCTTCGCATGCTTTCTCTCTCCCCTGCCACCTTGTGAAGAAGGTGCCTCTTCCCCTTCCGCCATGATTGCAAGTTTCCTAAGGCCTCCCCAGCCATGTGGAACTGTGAGTCAATTAAACCTCCTTTGTTTATAAATTACCCAGTCTCCAGTAGTATCTCTATAGCAGTGTGAAAACGGACTAATATGTGTAATAAATAGAGACATGACAAGAAGAGGTAACTAGCTCAGGCAAGGACTTAAAGGCTGGTAGGAAGCAGACTAGCACTATTCATAGTAGCCCCAAATTGTGAACAAACCAAATGACTGTTAACAGGGGAATGAATAAAGAGTGGAATATTCATGAAATGAAATGGGAAATAGCAATGAGAATGCACAAACTATAACTACATGCAGCAACATGGATGAATCTTACAGATATAACGTTGGGTAAAAGAAGACATACAAAATGTACCAACTATGAATTCTTTTATATTATGTTTAAAAATAGGCCAAGCGAATGGTGTTAGAAGACAATACTAGTTTGTTTTGTGGGAAGGAAAGGGACACTTAAAGGAGATACAACGAAGGCTTCTGGGGTGCCAATATTCCATTTGTTGGCTTGGGTGCTGGTTAAATCTGTGTTTACTTTGTGAAATACATTGACCTGTACACCTTGTGTGATTTGTGTATTTTTCTGTGGATGTGTTATACTTCAACAATAATTATGAGAGAGAGAGAGACAGACAGACAGACAGACAGACAGGGTAACTAAAGGGCCAAGAATAGTAAAGACACTTCTTTAAAAAAGTTGTTAGGACTTCCTAATGTTACTGGCACAGTGATGGATAAATTAACCAATGAACTAAATTAAACGGCTCAGAGAAGGCCCACGCATGCATGGAATTTTGGTATATGACAGAGGTGACATGTCGGATTAGAGCTGGAAAATGGATACTGACACAGAAAATGACAATGGACTCCTCCCTACCTCACACCATATACAAAATCAAAGATTTAAATGGGTTAGGGAATTAGATGTCAAAAATAAAACTTTAAAGCTTCTAGCAGAAAAATATAAGTGAGTATCTTAGACTTTAGGTAGAGAGAAAACATTTAATAAACAAAAAGCAGTGATCATTAAACTTTAATAAATTTGACTATAAAATTTAAGAATTGTGTTTATTCAAAATCTTACAAAAAAAGCGAAGACAATTTAAATCTAGGAGAAAGTATTAACAATATACACAAACAAAAAAAGATAATATTAAGAATATATCTGGCCAGGCACACTGACTCATGCCTGTAATCCCAGTAGTCTGGGAGGCTGAGGCAGGAGCATAGCTTGAGCTCAGGAGTTCAAGACCAGCCTAGGCAACAGAGTGAGACCCCATCCCTACAAAAAATAATTTAAAAAAAAATAGCCAGGCATGCATGCCTGTAGTCCCAGCTACTTGGGAGGCTGAAGTGGGGAGGATCTTTTGAACACAAAAGTTTGAGACTGTAATAAGCCATGATCCTGCCACTGCACTCTAGCATGGGTAACAGAGTAAGACTCTGTCTCTCTCTCTCTCTATATATATATATACACACACATATAATATATATACTATATTAAATATATAAATGTATTATATATAGATATATAGATATATATATAGAGAGAGAGAGATTTAATAAATCCTACAAATCAATAAAGAAGCACAAGGAACCCAACAGAAAATGGGCATTTTACACACAAAAAAACTACATGGCCATTTAAAACACGACAATATGGTAAACATCATCAGTGATCAGGAAAATGCAAAATTAAACAGATAAATATTTTTAATCCATTTGATTGGCAAAATAACAAGTTTAAACATATAAATTATTAGAGAAAATGTAGATCCAAAGACTATTTTGTACATCATGGTGGCAGGGGTTGGGGGGTGTGTAAACTGTTGCAACCACTTTAGAAAACAGTTTACTACTATCTCCTAAATTTGAACATTCACATACCCTGTGTTTCAACAGTTTGCCTTCTAGGGATATATCCAAGAGAAAATTTTGTACACATATAACAAAGAACATCAAAAATATTCATGGGTGGATTGTTTAAAATACCAAAAACATAGAAACACTTAAAATGTCTATCAACTGGAGAATGCACCAGTAAAGTATGATATATTCACATACAGGAATATAATACAGCAATCAAAACAAATGAACTACAGCAACCTACAAAAGTATAAAATAATCTTAGGAATATAATACAGTGTAAAATAAGTCCCAAAAGATTGTACATAGTATACCTTTATATAAACTTCAAAACAACTAAAATTTAAAATCTATAGTTTTTTATTGATGTGAATTCACATAGTAATCACCATTTTGAAGTGTACAATTCAGTGGCATTTATTAAAAATGTACAGTTCTTAAGAATACATGTAGATGCAATAACACTGTATAAAAAGGAAAGTAAGGGAATGACAGAAACAGAATTAAGGAAGATGGTACCTGGGAAGGGAGGGACAGGCAGAGGTTTAGGGTGGCCAAGAAGGGGGAACCACACGGCTAGGCATAGGGTTTATCAAGGTTCTAGTTTTACTCTTGGCTGTTAAGTTCATCGGTGCTTATCTCACTACTGAAAATGACCAACTATATAAACAAAAAACCAAATAAAAATAAATACATTGGTCCCCTTTGCCTCACATCAACAGATGCTGGCAACAATTTCTGCAAAGTATAGAAGGCAATTTTTACAATAGATGCTTTGAAAACAAAACAGGAAAATTTCAATTCTATTGAGAGTAATTATATTCCTTTAAATTTTATATGAAGTCATAAAAGGGGGGAGGAAAAGAACTGGCTAAAACAAAATGGCAAAAGGGCCTCAGAAATCAATATTATTTTTGGAATAAGTCCCACGGACTCCTGTGAAAGAAAATGGTGATGAATTTTCTTATGGCAGAACACTTTGCCTTCTCACTGGTAGGGAGACAAGCAATTTTGGCCCCTGGCAGAACTAATATCCCACGTCTCCCATGAAGCCTTCTAAGACTACCCAAATCCGCCTGCCACTCATATAGCACTTAACAGACAGTATCCCATGTTTTACAGCTATTCTGTCAGGGTCCCTAGAGAAAAATCTTTATTTACCTGGAGGTAATATAGCATTGTGGTTAAAAATCAAGACAGGAATCAGAGAAGGCTGGTCCAATGGTAGTGGGTTATCAGAACTTATTAACTGTGTCACTAAAGTTGATATACAAAATCCACTGCTAAATTTGGCTTTTTATTTTTTAAAAGGTTATTTATTTTTAAAAAGGTTATTTATAAAAAATAACAAAATTTTAAAAAAGAATAAAAGGAAACAACAACAGGTACATAGTGTCAGCTACTGTTCTAAATACTGAAAAATTTGTAACATGTTTGTTAACTTATGTTAACATTTAACATATAAAAGTCTACTAATCTTTACAACAACTCTAAGAGGCAAGTACAACTATTTAGAAATAAATAGAGACAGAGAGAGGGTAAGTAACTTGCATTAAGCCTCCAAGCTATAAATAGTAAGTGCAGGGTCAGAATTTGAAACTAGGCATACCTCTAACCTCATACCCTTAATCATTATGGAGCCCCAAGCCCTCGATTACTTAGATGTTATAATTTGATCAGTTCAGCTCCACGCCCAATGGGTCAGAAGTAGCATTTGGCATCCTGGCACAGGGCAGGAAAGTTGATCTGAGAACAACCTGGGCTCCAGGCCTGGCTCTGAAACTGATGCCTGACTGGACATGTGAAAGGCCATTGTCTCTTTGAGCCTCAGTTGCCTATTCTGAAAATGAAGGGTTGGACCCGATGGTCTCTAAGGCCCTTGCAGTGCTGATGTTTTATGAGCCTGGGATTCCTGGCTCAATTCCTTGCAGCCCAGACCATACTGGCTCTTCCTGGGCCAGGTCTGGCCCCTCCTGCTGGGCTCAGTGTCTTGCATTTGGCTCTGCTTCTCACAAATAAAAGAAAAAGAACAACGGGAAATATCCTCCTGAGAGACTGGGAGGGATCCCATGGCTGCTCTGTATGCTTTGAAGCACTCACACTCATTAACCAGAGAGAACTACCTGCCAAGTGAAGGATGGAAAGAAACTAGACTAAAGGGAGAAATGAACTCACAAAACCTGGCTACATCCAAATTAAAAGGGCATCTCTGAGCACTTAAAGAATTGACAATGTTATTGCAACAAGATGTGCCAGTTTCTTAAAGAAATGAAGACAGGATCATCCAGGAAGACCGGAATGGATCAGAGAAGGCAGGACAAACCTGATAAACTATGCACCAACCAAGGTTATTTACAGCCTGGGAAGAGGATGAAATAAATGAGACAGACATGTCTGCCTCCACTATCCCACCATGAACTCTTCCAGGGCTGGTGCTGTGTTTCAGGAAACTGTGCATCCCAGGAACTGTAAAGGCATTAGGGTTCAGAATCTGCCAACATCAACAGAGAACCTACTAGGTGACACAGTTATTTGTATCAGAAATGTATCTTTATACTATTTTAGAGGTGAGGAGAGAGAGTCTATAGAGACCTTGATTCCAGTTCTGGATCTTCCATCATTAGCTATGTAGACCTGTTCAAGTAACTTCACCTCTCTAGTGCCTTGGCCAGTTATCCATAAACCAAGGGGCTGAACATGATTAGAGAAGATGGGCCAGGCCAGACACCACGGCTCGTGCCTGTAATCCCAACACTTTGAGAGGTCAAGGAGGAAAGATCGCTTGAGGCCAGGAGCTTGAGACAAACCTGGGCAACAACGTGAGACCCCACCTCTACAAAAATATATATATATATATATTTTTTTTTTTTTTTTAATTAGCCAGGTGTGGTGGCACGAGCCCGTATTCCCAGCTTCTCAGGAGGCTGAGGCAAGAGGATTACTTGAGGCCAACCTGGGCAACAAAGCAAGATGTAGTCTCTAGAAAAATTTTTTTAAAAATTATCTGGGCATGGTGGTATGCATCTATAATCCTAGCTTCTCAGGAGGCTGAGGCAGGAGGACTGCTTGAGCCCAGGAGCTCCAGACTGCAGTGAGCTATTATTGTACCACTATACTTCAGCCTAGAGACTGAACAAGACCCTGTCTCTAAAGAAAAAATAATAATAATAAAAAAAATTTTTTTAAAAGGTGAGCCAGTTCAAGAATCTATAGTTCATAAAGTTACCAAATAATTATTTTATATTCATGTAGAAAACCATTCACCTGAATTAATTTAATGTCTTCATATTTTAGGCCATTGGAACTCAACGGACTCCACTATTCTGAGCACATAATGTATGAATCCAAGAAAAAAACAATCGAAGTTTTGGGTTTCAGAAGCTCTTCTGCTTCTGTTCCATGTGCTACTAGCTAGCATGACCATACAGGGCTGGGCATGTTGTGCCCTGTAGAAGGGCATCTAGCCAAAGAAGGTGGAGGAGATAGGGCTAAATTCCAAACTGCCCTTTGGCATGAGCTTTGTGCCCACGAGGCTCAGTACAAACCAAAGCTGCATTCTGAGTTTGTGAGTGCCTCTGAACTGTCCATCAACACTGAAGAGAGCCATGGCCAGGACTGCGAAGCAATGGCCAAGTCTGTGTTCAAGTTTGTGTTTTGTATACAAAACATGTAGTTTTACCTTTGCTTAAAATATTTCCAGACACCTCCTTTCACCTCCATTCAGTTTTTAAGATCTCCAATAAAACCAATTCTGTCCTTTATAATCACATGTCAGTATGGACCCAAACCAGCACTAGTCAGGATGCTTGAATGGATTGTTTCTAAAAATCTCAATCCAAGGGTTGAGACATTGTGCATAATGGCAGCATAAATGGAAAGTGGGGGCAACCTTTCAAGGTGATTCCTTGGAAAGGGACAACCCTTATTTAGCTGAGCAAGACCTGGAGTTTAAAATAAATCTATTTCATTACTTTCACATTTCCAAAACATGGTAGCTGCTAAATGTACTTGGAAAAAATATAGAAAAATGAAAACTCTGAGAAAAACAAGTCACTGGATTATCTGGGCATCTAATGTGTTGTCTTTACATGTAGATAGTGGTTCTTTGCCACTACTAGCAAGTCATTCATTTTGAGGCTCCTGACTTTTCTAGCAACCAATTAGATTTGCACTGGTTCATTCACATTCTTTTTCCTTTATGCTGTGATCAATAGCTACCAAGACCATTCATTCTGGATTTCCTGGGTCAGTCTCAATTTCAAATATTCTGCCCCTCTTTCCTCTGAATAAAAAGTTCCCAATTTTTTATTTGGAAAATATGGTCACCATAATAATGGCATTCTCCTCACAAAAATATTAGTCAGGCCAGAGTCATACCATCATTACACTGCCCATATTTGGTTTGTGGCCATCAAAAGGAGAACTGGCTGGTTCAACCAGGGTCTGAGGCCATTTTCTTGGTCTCATTAAAGAGACAAATAATGCATTTGCTATTAAACAATTTAGAATTCAAACTCAAATAAACTTTCCCCTTGTCCTGGAAGAGAGTTTCTCAAGGCTAAGGAGTTACTATCTGATGGAAGGGTACAAAAATCTGGAAAAAATGAAGCTATGGGGCTTTCCAACTGCCAAACTCCCACAGGCTGGCTCCCAATGCACATCACAGTTGCTATTAAAGTGTCACCATTTACAATTTGGTGCTAAATCTTTCTGAAGCTAAGCTACTCAACATGGTCTACCAACAAATTGATTCCCTATTCCTTATTCTATTAAAACATAGGGAGAAAATGAAGTGGGTGTTGGTGATAAAAGTTATCTAACCTCAAGTTGAAAATGAAGTTATTATTCATTCATGCCAGCACCCTGAAAGGGAAACCAAAGCGTCGGGTTTCCATAGCGGGTTCGACTCTGCGCTTGCAGCCTTTATGAAAGGAAAACAGGCTGCCTCTGGTTTTGTTTTGTTGCCTCCTCTGTAGTTTTGTGTCTGTTTTTCCTCTGGGTGCCTCACTCTGAATCCTTTAGAGCATGGAGTAAGGGGAGAAAAGTTATACTTGCAGGGAGGTTTAAATAGTGTTTTCCAAGCACTTTAATATACAACATGCTTAGATTTTTTTTCCTCCCGCCTCACAACCTTGTGAAGTAGGTGAAAACTTCATTTTAATGGTGTGACTATGGAAAGAAATGGTACTGAGTCATGTCTTTCATACTTAGGTCAGTTGGTCAGAACCCTGGGAGATCACAGAAAACTAAATTAAAATGGAAAAATACTAACATATGTTCCCAGTAGTTTTGGGTATCTCAGCATGAGAGTGAATAAGCTATAGGTTCTGACTCAAGATGTGTGCAGTTTGCTTTGGACTTTGTTCTTGCTTACTTACTTATAAAACTTCTTAACTGTACTTCTAAATTATAGCAATTCCATAAAACATTCAAACCTTGGGGCTTGGTTTTCTCCTCCTAGCAGGCTGAGTCATAAAAAATAAATCTCAGCCAGTTCAATAGACAACACACCCCTCGCATTAAGAATTGGTATTGTTCCCTGCATCTCCCATTTCATCCAAAAGTCACACCCAGTTCGCATTTGAAGAAAAAAAAAGAGCTCAGGGACTTATCCAGCTCAACATTTGCACATTTAATAAGAGAACAGAATTTCTGCCAAGTTATAGGGGTAAGTTGCATCAGAATCTTCCAGAGGAACTTAGGAGCAGTTATGAGCATGGACTTTAGACGTCGCCAGACCTGGGTTCAAGTGCTGACACAGTGTGACATTGGTCACACAGTGACCAATGAAATGGGGGTGTTTAACCTCATAGACAGTCGCCATGAGAATGAAAGGAAAGAGAAGATAAAAGACAAGACATCTGGGAAGCCCAGTATAAGACACAGTGAGCATCCAGCCAGTACTTACCATCTTACTTCTACAGACATTTCCAGGCTTAGCCAAATCCTCTGCCCTTCTACTACACAGAGTGTCAGGGAGTGAGTCACAAGACTCATTCCAAATCAAACCTCACGGAGGCATTGCTGGGGGAGGTAGAATATTCACTCAACCTGAAACTCAGGGTCAGGATTTAAATCAGGAAGCCACAGACTGGTACAATTTTAGACTTAAGAGGAAGTATATAATTTATAATCTGTTAAATTACTATATGCAAATTATAGACACAGTGTCTGACATATAGCAGACAATGAATACATGTCTGTCCTCCCTCTTTTTTTAATACTGAAAAACACCTAAAATTCTCGGCCCTAAAGTGATTTGCTCAAGTCACACAAACAGCCATTGGCAGAGCTGGATTTGGCACCTGGATCTTTTTAGAAGAGACGGGTGCCGTTTCAGGTCTATTGTCAAGAGTATTGGTGTCAAATGGCTTGAAGGAACTAGACAAACAACTTCCAACACCCAGGAATGAAATGATCTCCCCAACTTATAACGACAGCATGCTGTCCCTATCCCTTCACCATCACGCCCATCCCCGAACTCCCACTGACAGAAGCTAGACTCCCTCCAGTCCATGGGGAAAACGCTCTCTAGGAAGCACTGGGGGTTCTGAAGAGCAGAGACAGAGCTCTGGGGTCTTGAGATCGCGGGGCATCTTTCCTTCTTGGCCCACTGAAGCACACAGCAGTCTCAGGTGATCCCTTGGAAGCAAAAAGGATCCAGAAACTTTCTCAAGGGTTCTAACAGTCAGATGAAATGGGGAGCCAGGGACAAGGAGATGAAAACATGACCTTTCAGGCCAAGTCTGGGGAGATGACAAGCATGGATTTCTGGGTTTGCAGGACTGAAAAAGACCCTTTTAAATTTCAATGGAAAATCCTGATTCTGTCCTACAGGTATTGCACAAAAGAACTAGTTCCAAGCTCTGAGGGTCAAGGGGAGGACAGCTAACAAGCCTGCAGTGGTTCTGAAGAAGGAAAGAAGGAGACAGCAGAAGTGGGTGGAAACCGTCCTTCTTCATTTATAATTCAAAGATTCATTTGAGAAATACATATTGAGCACTGACTGTCAGAAACTCTGGCCTAGGGTCCAGGATGCGAGTTGGGGGCTGGCGGAGAAAACCACCAAGAGAATGTGAAACTAAGCTCAGGCCTGAAACCTGAATAGGAGTTAGCCAGGTAGCGAGGAATGTTCTAAGCCAAGGATAGGCAAAGGTTTCATGTAAAGGACAAGATAACAAATATTTTAGTTTCTGCAGGTCACACAGTGTCTGGCAGCTATTTAACTTTGCCATTAGAGGGTAAAAGCACCAACAGACAATACATAAAAGAATGAGTGTGGCTGTGTTCCATAACCCTTATTAATGAACAATAAAATTTCCATTCTATATAATTTTCATGTCATGAAATAGTATTCTTCTTTTGATTTTTTCAACCATTTAAAAATGCAGAAGCCACTCTTAGCTTTTATTTTACAAATATCTGTATTGATGTATATGAGGGTTCAGTCAAGGTCATTCCTGAACTAGGAAGATGGTATTCATTTCTAAACCATGGACTCCCTTAGGCCCTTGTACCAAGGCTGGGACTAGAGTGAGACAAGAGAGCTGCCTAGCACTCACAATTTAAGGAGGCACTCACTAAGAAGTATATGGGTGGCACTTCTGAGACCCTGAGAGAAGGTGCACAAGGGTGAGACACTCATCTCACCCTAGTGATGGCCCTGCTTGTACCTGTGCATAACAGAGTGCATTATTGTGATGTGGCGACCTCTTCCTTAACCATCACTGTGTTGGATGATATCCTTGTGCCCAAGGTTGTGGACTGACAATCTCATTCCCAGCCACTGTACTGGGGTGCAGAGTTTGGATAATAAGAAAAACAATTTAGATAATAACATTTAGGCAGAAAGGGAGGAGGGAAAAAAAAGAAAAGCTATGTGGACTGGAGTTTGGGAGAATCTGGAGAAGTTGGAAAATTTTTAAAATCATATTTGGGGCCAGGCACAGTGGCGCATGCCTGTAATCCCAGTACTTTCCGAGGCTGAGGCAGGAGGATCATTTGAGGCCAGAAGTTGGAGACTAGCCTGGGCAACACAGCAAGATCTTGCCACTACAAAAAATATATATATTTTAATCATATTTGAAAGTTGTTGCTGGTAGAATAATGTGAGAAACATTGAGAAGGAGATGAATGTCCAAGGGACATGTTTAACAATCTCCACTGTAAATAAAAGTGTAAACCTCCTTTGCCACTTTATCTTCATTCATATATCTATACCTATACATATATCTAAATCTATTTTGCAAATCATATATCTGATAATGAACTTATATCCAGAATATATATCAAAAATATAAAAGACACCTCAATTTAAAAATGAGCAAAGAATTTCACCTATGGCTAAGAGCACATGAAAGGATGTTCAGCATCATTTGCCTTCAGGAAGATGCAAATCAAAACAATGAAATATCAGTTTATACCCACTAGGATGGCTATAACCAAAAGACAGACAATAAGAAACATTGTTCAAGATGTGGAGAAATTGGGCTGGGTGCAGTGGCTCACACCTGTAATTCCACCACTTTGGGAGGCCAAAGTGGGTGGATCACCTGAGGTCAGGAGTTTGAGACCAGCCTGGCCAATATGGCGACACCCTGTCTCTACTAAAAATATAAAAATTAGCAGGGCGTGGTGGCACTCACCTGTAATCCCAAATACTCGGGAAGCTGAGGCAGGAGAATTGCTTGAACCCAGGAGGCGGAGGTTGCAGTGAGTCCAGATCGTGGCACTGCACTCCAGCCTGGGCAACAGAGCAAGACTGTGTCTCCAGGAAAAAAAAAAAAAAGATATGGAGAAACCAGAACACTTTTACATTGCTGGTGGGAACGTAAAATGTGCAGCTGTTTTGGAAAACAGTCTGGCCATTGCTGAAAAGATTAAACAGAGTTATCAAGTGACCCAGCAATTCCAATCCTCGGTATTTATCCAAAAGCAATGGAAATTTTATCCACACAAAAACTTCTGCTAGAATGCTCACAGCAGTATTATTCATAATAATCCAAAAGTGGAAACAAGTCAATGTCCAACAATTTATGAATAGATCAATAAAATGGGGCATAATCATACAATGAAATATTATTCAGCAGTGAAAAGTATGAAGTACTGATTCATGCTACAGTATAAATGAAACTTTAACCTTGAAAAGATTATGCTAAGTGAAAGAAGCCAGTCACAAGACCAAACACTATAAAAGTCCATTCATATAAACATCCAGAATAGAGAAATCTATAGAGACAGAAAGTGGATTAGTGATTGCTTAGGGCTGGGAGAGAGGCACAGGATGGGGCGATGGAGTAGCTAAAAGAAACAGGGTTGCCTTTTGAGATGATGAAAATGTTCTAAAATTGACTATAGTGATGCCTGCATATATCTGTGAACATATTTAAAACTACTGAATTGTATAATTTAACTGGGTGAATTGTATGGTATGTGAATTATATGTCAATAAAGCTGTTACAAAAAAAATAAGAAGAAACCAAAGCATTTCTCCTCCCCTTCAAGGAAATCTGCTATTGTGTTTCAAAGGACTGGCTTTCCCTATCCTTAAAAGATGAGAGCATGACTTTGTGTTGCTGAAGGCTGAGGGGGTTTTCTGCTGAGCTTTCTGAGGGTTTGAGAAGTGATGGCCTAAACAAGAAGGAAGGGTTTGGGGTTCTTTGTAGGGGACTGAGCCTTGGGGTTAGGGGTTCAGGGTTCTGGTGCCTGAGCTCTAGAAGACCCATATTTAATATGAGGCTCTGAATGTGTTCAGGCAAGCCACTAGAATAAAGAACCACTGAAAGGGGCACCATTGGCTGTCATGGTGCCAGAAAATAAGCCCAGCCCTGCTGTCTGAGAACAGCTTTTGAGAGAGGACCCTGTCTGAGCCACCAGTTAGTCTAGTCATGGGGGTCAGTGGGTGCACCTGCCCCCCCACTGATGCTTCAAATCCTTGAATGCTGAATCATTTGGGCAACAGGGTGATAAACCTCCTCTCTAACCCCAGGACTCCATTAAGCTCAGACGGGGCCACTTCTATGACTCATGACTTTTCAGAGGTCATTCAGAGGGCAGCTTGAGTCCCCACTCTGTAAAATACAGGTTGTAGAGCAGATTAGGGTTTCACCAGATGGTTTTATCCTCGCCCATTGGATCTAATTCTTTTCAGGCCACATACTACCATGGCCCAATTTCAGGGATGGGGCCTCTCCAGCTGCCAATTCCCATTGTGTAGGACATCTAGGGAAAAGAAAAATAATAATAATCCTAATGCTGATACTGTCCCAAGACTACTATGAGAATAACAGTGGCCACAGTGCATTTACCTTACACTGGAATCCAGAGTCAAGGTTTTTCACTCCCGCTCTTACCAAATCTTAGCCAAAGGGCTGGTATAACTACAGATATGCAGGGGGACATTTATCCCATAGTGCACCATGCAGCTAATAAGGGAAAGCAGTCCAATCATCACAAAGCTGGACTCTGACAGTCATCATATTTTCCACTGAGGCACTAGACGTGACGAAACTGCACAGGAGCTGAGAGGAAGCTGGATTCCCTTTCACTGTGCTCAACAGGAAGGGACCAGCATCATCCTATACCCATGTCATCAACCCAGCACTACCCTTTGTGATGAAAGGGGCAGCCTGGCAATTCACCAAGCACAGGCTTCCAGCTAAGCCTAAGCACCCCACGAAATTTTAATTATCTCAAGGTCCAAACTGTATCCTAGCTCCAGGGCAACCAAATTTCCAGACCAGAAAACAAGACATGTTGCTATCTCAACAGCAATCCCTGACAACATTGAACAGTGTGGCTTGATGGATATTTTATCATCCATAAAAACTACCACTTAGAAGATGAATTTATTACTGGTTGGCCCCTTTACATGTAACAGACATTGGCTCTCCCCTAAGGTTCAGGTCTCTTCAATTTGAAAGAGACAAAATTTAGAATCAAGGACATGTATACCAACAAAGGTATTTTTGTGAAACACTCAAAAAATAATTGCCTCTTAGGTTTAATTTTCTGTTCTTGAGAGTGAAGTATGAAGAAGAAAGGCACATTTTAAAAGGAAGAAAGTAAAATAAGAAGCAGCAATACAGAAGCTACTTTTGACCTTCCTTTTTAAATTATAGCTTTTCTAGACTGATTTAAAATTTTTTTATTCATTCTTTACTTTTCATTTTTATTCTTTGTTTTTTACTCTTTATTTTATCTGAGTTTTTTTTTCTATTTTGTCATACATATTCTTGTACAGTAAATCTTCTTGTGGAACAAAGAAGGGAAATAAGTGAAGTGATAATACAGGAGCCAGTGGAATTTCTGCCCTGGCACCTTCACATTCTCTGAGTGCATGTGGAGCTCGGGTTACATGAGCAATTCCAGCAAGGCAGAAGCAGAAACTTCTTGTACTTCACATTCAAGATAACTATATGTATCTAAACTCCTCAAAATTCAGGCAGATTGAGAATTTTTTTTTAAAAGGAAAAACACCCCTAACCAATCTTTAACCTGGGGACTTTAGCCACCCATCAAAATATCCTGTCTTATTTCAGAGCAGGAGAGAGGGAGTATGACTGTAACTGGATAAGGGATAGGGTTTTAATTTCTTATGAGGAGGAGAAGGAGGATACCAGTAGTTAGTATGTCAGCAAGCATTAATCTTCATTAATGTTTTCTATTCGAATCCATTCTTCTCTACACAGCTGTGCAAATATAAATTAAATGGGTCATTCTGACCAAGGCATCCTAGAAAAAAACATGTTTAATGCGAGGGTCAAGGAATTAATTGGACAGATAGCACATTCTTTAAATGTGTGGGAAGGATTGTTCAAACCACCACACTATAGATTGAGAAGCATGAATTCAAATTCATACCACTGTAAACATCCCTGAGTGAGAAGACAAACAGCAGAAGGTGGTGGAAATGTGTTCTCGACAAAGCATATCCACAATGGCCAGAGTGAGCAGAGCAGCACTCACTCCTTGCTAGAACTGTGTGGTGAGTAGCATCTCATTTAAAGCCACAATAACACCATTATTCTCAGTTTTTAAAAAGGGTAATTAGGAACAAAGGTCAAACCGTGTACCAGAATTCACATGGCCAGTCAGTGATGGAGTGAGGGTCACAATTTAAATTCAAGTCAACTGACTCCAGAGACTATTTCTAAACATGATATTGCCTTTATTCTCTATGTACTTGGCATTATGCTTGCAATATGAGTGAAAAAATGCAGAACCTATTTCTTGCCCTTAATCGACTTACAATCTGATTGAGGAACTAGAATGGACACATACGAAATAATGAAAACATAGGAAAAGGAGCATATCATTAAGATCTGCATCTTTGAAGAAAGTAATTGATAGGAGCTGGGGGAAACTAGTTATAATCCACCTGTACAACTTTTGAGAATTTCTACCAGTTTCTAAACTAAAAAACAAGATATACAGAATACCATACCTTAGAAAATACTGATTCATTCCTGATATGATGTGGTTTGAATATTCAGAAAGGGCCCCCCTTTAGAAATCCCCCTTAAGAAAGGGCAGGACAACCAGCCTATTCCCCAGCTGCATCTTAATGGTTAATAAAAATGCCAATAACCTCCTCCAAGCCTGCTCAGACCAAGGGGATAAAAGTTCCTGGAGTCTACTCTGACAGAGGTGTGGCAACCTCTCCCAGCCTCCAGAGACTAAGAAGCAGGGAAGAGACAATTTGCATCATCCCTTTGGTCCTTTTTAATTAGAAATTAACCATCACAGGGCCTTTGATGAACAATGGCAGGTTTGAGCTGAGGATCAGTGAACAAGTTCAGAAGAAATAGCAGCAGGGCTATAGAAAACGAAAAACTGGAGAAGAGTATGGGCATACCAAAAATTGTTCTGAAATTTACACCCGATTCACAACCCTCATAGGGAAACCATGATAAAGGTTCTAAAGCAATCTATTTCCATTCACTTTGCTATATTTAAATTTTGATTGTGCTCTTAATGTTCGAGTGTACATGATTTTTTAAACCACTGCATTTTTAACTAAGATGACATGTTGCTCTCAGCAGCAGTTTCATGGCAGGGAGATGCTGTGCAAGTCATCTAGTGTTGAGCAGGACAGGCATGCTGGTGACAGGCTCCTTGTCTGTGATTCAGGTTTCATGTGGAATCAGGTCAAGAGACACAGAAACACATCCTAGACACTGGACGGGGTGAGTGGTCAACTGTATAGAGAAGAACCTGTGGGCTTTCACTTTTCAGGCAGGTTCCCAGGTCAGCCCAAATGTTCCTAAGAACCCAAGCAATGTCAGGGATTTTAGGGAAGGGCAAATATTCCTGAAATGTCCTGATCAAAAAGCAAAGAACTCTGTTTAAACTCCTAGCCAATGGTTCTCAACTCCATAGAATCTATAGAATCACCAAAAGAACTTTGAAAAAAATACTCACGCTGTGCCCTACCCCGGTGATTCTGATTCAAAGGGCCTGGGGAGGGGTCTGGACAGTGACTGTGATGTGTAAGCAGGGTTACAATCACCATATCTAACATGGCCAAGTCTGAGATGCTATGAGCATCAGTGAATGGGATCACTCAATCAACAGATGCTGAAATGAACAGAATTCTCCCATTCTTTTAAAAGCTTCCTCTGAATTTTATTCCTGTCTGGATCTTAAGAAACTACTTAAGAGTGTCAGCTGCCTGGATTAAATCTTAGTTATTTCACTTACTAGCTAAGTAACCTTGGATGAGGTACATAATTTCCCAGGAAATCAGTTTGGTTAGCAATACAATAGGGTTAATTATCATACCAAAATCATAAGGTAGTTAAGATGACTGTACAACGTGGAATATGTAAATTATTTAGCTCAATATCTGGCATTTGTTGAATGCTCAATAAATGTTAGTTACGCTGACTGATGACTCATATGGTTGGGCTGTGTCCCCACCCAAATCTCACCTTGAATTGTAATAATCCCCATGTGTCAAGGGCAGGGTCAGGTGGAGATAATTGAATCATGGGGGCAGTTTCCCCCATAGTTTTCTCATGGTAGTGAATAAGTCTCATAAGATATGATGGTTTCCTACATGGGAGTTCCCCTGCACATGATTTCTTGCCTGCCACCATGTAAGACATGTCTTTGCTCCTCCTCTGCCTTCCACCATGACTGTTTGGCTTCCCCAACCATGTGGAACTGAGTCTATTGAACCTCTGTTTCTCTGTAAATTACCCAGTCTTGGGTATGTCTTTATTAGCATCATGAGAACAGACTAAATACAATAATGATGATGATGAAAGTAAAAATATAGCACTTATATTTCAATAAAAAGGATGTTTCTCCAGACCAGGTGCTTATATCTAGGGCCAGGTTTTAAAGGACTTGTGAAGAATTGGAATGTGAGAGTTCTAGAAACAGTTTCATATAGAGAATGACTGAAGGAAGCAAGAGTTTTCAGGATAAAAAAATCCAAGATGGCATATGGCACTGTCCTCAGATGTACAGATAAGGTCTGAGGGCAGGCAGCCTGACCATGTGTATTTCTAGAGCAGGATTCTTACAGAGGGGAGACCATGTACAGAATTCAGAGGACCTGAAAATCTGGTTGAGGAAAAAAAAATGATTCATTATTTTCATTAATCTCAAAGGAAATTTAGCACTTCCTTTAATTCTGAAAATAGGCAACAACCTTCAGTAGCAGTAATAGTAACTGTGATCTTGTTACCAATAGAAGTCACAGATATTTCCATATCCTATTACAGTTGTGACAGATGTCCTAAACTGTTATTGATATTTAGGGTGACCAACTGCCCTGGTTTGGTCTGAATGGTTTTCCAGGATGTGGAATTTACAGTGCTAAAATTGAGAAAATTTCAGGCAATATATACACAAGTATATATACATAATCCAATATACACAAAAGTATACAATCTATACTTATGAATACAAGGACTTATATTCATCACTACAATTATCCCTCAGTATCTGAGAGGAACTGGTTCCAGAACTGCCACCTACCCCCTCGAATACCAAAGTTCAAGGATGCTCAAGTCCCTTATGTAAGATGGCTGAATCCCTGAGTAGACCAATAGCAGGCTCTGAAATTGAGGCCATAATTAATTGTCTACCAACCAAAAAAAGTCAAGGACCAGACGGATTCACAGCTGAATTCCACCAGAGGTACAAGAAGGAGCTGGTACCATTCTGAATATTGATCTGAAATTATTCCAATCAATAGAAAAAGAGGGAATCCTCCCTAACTCATTTTATGGGCCAACATCATCCTGATACCAAAGCCTGGCAGAGATACGACAAAAAAAGAGAATTTTAGACCAATATCCCTGATGAACATTGATGCAAAAATCCTCAACAAAACACTGGCAAACCGAATCCAGCAGCAGATCAAAAATCTTTTCCACCATGATCCAGTCAGCTTCATCCCTGGGATGCAAGACTGGTTCAACATATGCAAATCAATAAACGTAATCCAGCATATAAAAAGAACCAAAGACAAAAACCACACGATTATCTCAATAGATGCAGAAAAGGCCTTTGACAAAATTCAACAGCCCTTCATGCTAAAAACTCTCAATAAATTTGGTATTGATGGAATGTACCTCAAAATAATAAGAGCTATTTATGACAAACCCACAGCCAATATCATACTGAATGGGCAAAAACTGGAAGCATTCCCTTTGAAAACTGGCACAAGACAGGGATGCCCTCTCTCATCACTCCTATTCAACATAGTGTTGGAAGTTCTGGCCAGGGCAATCGGGCAAGAGAAAGAAATAAAGGGTATTCAATTAGTACAAAAGGAAGTCAAATTATCCCTGTTTGCAGATGACATGATTGTATATTTAGAAAACCCCATCATCTCAGCCCAAAATCTCCTCAAGCTGATAAGCAATTTCAGCAAAGTCTCAGGACACAAAATCAATGTGCAAAAATCACAAGCATTCTTATACACCAATAATAGACAAACAGAGAGCCAAATAACCAATGAACTCCCATTCACAATAGCTTCAAAGAGAATAAAATACCTAGGAATCCAACGTACAAGGGATGTGAAGGACCTCTTCAAGGAGAACTACAAACCACTGCTCAGTGAAATAAAAGAGGACAAACAAATGGAAGAACATTCCATGCTCATGGATAGGAAGAATCAATATCATGAAAATGGCCATACTGCCCAAGGTAATTTATAGATTCAATGCCATCCCCATTAAGCTACCAATGACTTTCTTCACAGAATTGGAAAAAATTACTTTAAAGTTCATATGGAACTGAAAAAGAGCCCACATTGCCAAGACAATCCTAAGTCAAAAGAACAAAGCTGGAGGCATCATGCTACCTGATTTCAAACTATACTACAAGGGTACAGTAACCAAAACAGCATGGTACTGGTACCACAACAGAGATATAGACCAACGGAACAGAATAGAGCCCTCAGAAATAATACCACACATCTACAACCATCTGATCTTTGACAAACCTGACAAAAACAAGAAATGGGGAAAGGATTCCCTATTTAATAAATGGTGCTGGGAAAATTGGCTAGCCATAAGTAGAAAGCTGAAACTGGATCCCTTCCTCACTCCTTATACAAATATTAATTCAAGATGGATTAGATACTTAAATGTTAGACCTAAAACCATAAAAACCCTAGAAGAAAACCTAGGCAATACTATTCAGGACATAGGCATGGGCAAGAACTTCATATCTAAAACACCAAAAGCAATGGCAACAAAAGCCAAAATTGACAAATGGGATCTAATTAAACTAAAGAGCTTCTGCACAGCAAAAGAAACTACCATCAGAGTGAACAGGCAACCTACAGAATGGGAGAAAATTTTTGCAATCTACTCATCTGCAAAGGGCTAATATCCAGAACCTACAAAGAACTCAAACAAATTTACAAGAAAAAAATAAACAACCCCATCAAAAAGTGGGCAAAGGAAATGAACAGACACTTCTCAAAAGAAGACATTTATACAGCCAAGAGACACATGAAAAAATGCTCATCATCACTAGCCATCAAAGAAATGCAAATCAAAACTACAATGAGATACTTTCTCACATCAGTTAGAATGGCTATCATTAAAAAATCAGGAAACAATAGGTCCTGGAGAGGATGTGGAGAAATAGGAACACTTTTACACTGTTGGTGGGACTGTATACTAGTTTAACCAATGTGGAAGACAGTGTGGCGATTCCTCAAGAATCTAGAACTAGAAATACCATATGACCCAGCCATCCCATACTGGGGATATACCCAAAGGATTATAAATCATGCTGCTATAAAGACACATGCACACGTATATTTATTGCGGCACTATTCACAATAGCAAAGACTTGGAACCAACCCAAATGTCCATCAATGACAGACTGGATTAAGAAAATGTGGCACATATACATCATGGAATACTAAGCAGCCATAAAAAAGGATGAATTCATGTCGTTTGTAGGGACGTGGATGCAGCTGGAAACCATCATTCTCAGCAAACTATCGCAAGAACAGAAAACCAAACACCGCATGTTCTCACTCATAGGTGGGAACTGAACAATGAGATCACTTGGACACAGGAAGAGGAACATCACACACTGGGACCTGTTGTGGGGTGGGGGGATGGGGGAGGGATAGCATTAGGAGAAATACCTAATGTAAATGACCAGTTGATGGGTGCAGCAAACAAACATGGCAAATGTGTACATATGTAACAAACCTGTACATTGTGCACATGTACCCTAGAACATAAACTATAATAAAAAAGAAATAAATAAAAAAAGATGGCCTAGTATTTGCATATAACATACCTGCATTTCCTGTATACTTTAAATCTTTTCTAGATTACTTAAAATACCTTACACTATGTAAATAGTGTTACAGTGTATTGGTTTTTAAATTTTGTGTTATTTTTTATTGTTATATTATTATTTTTTGTTTCCTACAAAAATATTTTCAATATCCAGTTGGTTGAATCTGTGGATATAGAAACTAAGGATAGAGTGGGCCAATTCTATTTTGAAATTATGACAGTTATCACATAACTAGATATTATTATTTAATGTATTAATAAAGAAGCACCTAAATTGCCATGTTAATTTTTTTAAAATCTTGATATATGTGTATCAACATAACTTGTCCTCTATGATGATTTCTATTTCTATTAAAAACATTATTCTGAATCCGTAGGTTTCATTACTTTCCCAAAGCAATCCATAGCATAAAAAAGTTTAAGAGGAAAGGAAGTGGGGCCATTAGTTGGAAAATGTAAAAAATCAGAATTAAGTTCCATCAGGTCTAGAAACCTAAAAACAATAATGAACTACACCATAGAAGAGGACCCAGGCATTTATCTCAAAAGAACACAAACAGATAATCAACAAATTGAGCCATTTTTCCACTACCAGGAAATCTCTCTAATTCCTCCAATATTTTCTGACATACTTTTATGTTGTTGCAGTATCAACTCAATCTTGATAGCTATCAATTGGAGTATATGTTTTTAATAACTACAAATGCTTACCCTAAGAATCATAATTTGACAGATCTTAAAATTTCTCATGAATTAAGACTATTGAAAGTTGGATTTTTTTTAAAAAAGCAAGTTTAAAGAAATGAAAAAGAAACTCAAATGCTTACAGGATACCACTGGGCTTCTGACAGACGTCGGCTCCCACCTTGCTTTATCTCCACTGTTGATAGGGGTTCCATTACTCTCCCACAAGGCAGTAAGGGACCATTTCTCTTCTGATCTATGTAACTCCATGCAATCAGCCCAATGTGGCCAGAAGGCAGAGTCCTCACAATTGCTCTTGTTCCGGTATACACAGATTTCTTAACTTCTCTGTCATTTTTACAGAATCTCCTGACTAACAAAGTGGACCGCTCCTTTTTGCTTTTAAAAGCATCTTCTTCTACATCTTCACAATTATCAGGGAAGTCCTCAAAATGGCTCAAAAAGGTCTTGGCAGTTTGACTGTCAGTAAAATCTTCCTTACAAAAACTATGACTTGAATATACCATGTCCACCTTCTGGCAAGAGCCTTCAAAGCAAAAGTATTTATCATTCAAGGTGTCACAATGATCACACTGCAGCTGTTCATTCTTATTATCACAATTTTTGGCCAATTCCATCAGTTTACAGGTATATGCCATGTAGTTTTCCTTTTGCTTCTCCTCACCCCCAGGTAGTGGTACACAATTTCCACAATCGTCTAAAATTAAGTTTTCTGATAGGGTACAGAAAGTGTCTGACATTCTTCTGTCAACTTCATAATGAAAATGAAATACTGCCGTGCTGCTGTCAGGGTCTGCTCTGCCTGTCTCTATGATTGCTGACTGATTTCCTAAAGGATTAATGCCCATGGAAGGTCTGTCTAGTTCCAGTTGAATTCCAGGGAACACCTTTCTTTCCAGTGGAGACAGAATTCCAGTTTCTAAACACAGGTCTTCCTCAACAACAGAGTTGTACATTTCATAAAACTGTCTTTGAGGAAGGCCATGCTGATGGTTTCTCAATATGTTGTTGCAGTTAATGTTAAGGTTTTTCACAGAATCTGGCATGCTTTTCTCCCAGCATTTTTCATTACTGTTCTCATCACTCACTATTTTCTCCCTTGTTATTGAGAGAATCTTTGGCAAGTTGCTTCCAGAAGGTTCTTCTTTAAGTTTGTTCAGTCGTGAGATGGTATGAGAAGTCTCCCCACTTTGTCTGACAGTATGTGCTTTTGAAATATTGATGTCTGAGACCTTTTCACTACTTTCATCTGCAGCTGACTGGGCAGAAACCACTTTTCTCTGAGTCACAGGTATGAGAACAGAAGCTGTAATTTCTTCAGAAGTCATCTTGGACTACACACAGGTTTTGACTATTGCTCTATTTCTCCTCCCTGATGATCATGTCAAGGTTTTAATAAAATTATTGATTATTACAACAATCTCAGATACACAAGTCCTCCCAAGGAACAAAGGGATAATTCCTTTCATTCAGGAGCATTGAGAGGCAAATAAATTTTCTCAGTTGTAACTTTCTATCATGAATATATATTTTTTCTAGATCAGGGTTTTAAGGTGGTAGATCAATTTTCCTTCCTCTGTTACCTGAAGCAAAAATTTTTGAAGACTTTTACTCGGGATTGCACTCTGCAACTTCTGATCCATCACTGATTTGCAATGATTTTAAAATTCAGTTTGAATGATTCCTGTTTCCTGTAAGAAAAGAGATAATGTCAAACACTGTGGCACTCAGTGAGTTTTTTTAAAAACATGATCTCACTATCCTAAGATACAGACAAAAAAGGTTGTTTTTTTTTTTTTGCAATCAGAAGTTGGTTTTTATGTTTTTGGCATTTATTTTTTGATTTAATATTTCAGAACTTCTGCTTCCAGCCAAAATGGAGTAACAAGGGCAAGATTTATTCATCCACTTTAAATAACTAAAAAGAAAATCAGAAAAAAAAACAATGGTTTCCAGATATTGAACAACAGGTAACACAGACATTGATCTCTGAAAGAAGAAAAAAAATGGGCCAGGCGCAGTGGCTTACACCTGTAATCCCAGCACTTTGGGAGGCCAAGGCAGGCAGATCACGAGGTCAGGAGATTGAGACCATCCTGGCTAACATGGTGAAACCCTGTATCTACTAAAAATACAAAAAATTAGCTGGCATGGTGGCGGGCGCCTGTAGTCCCAGCTACTCAGGAGGCTGAGGCAGGAGAGTCATGAACCTGGGAGGCGGAGCTTGCAGTGGGCAGAGATCACACCACTGCACTCCAGCCTGAGCAACAGAGCTAGACTCTGTCTCAAAAAAAAAAAAAAGAAAAAGAAAAAGAAAAAACAATGAAGTAAGCCCTATAAATGCCCTAGTTTACTGCTTAGAAAGTTTCCAGGTGACAAGGCAGGGAAAGGAAACTCAGGTAAAATCCAACAATTTACCTGAGTAGAAGAGAAAAAGTTGAGACTTCAGGGAGGCCAAGGAAGCTAGAGAAATAAGGCATATTAAGCAAAGAGGCACAAAAATAAGAATGACAGCAGACTTTTAATCAGAAACAATGCAATCCAGAAGAGAGTGGAGTAAATGTTTAAAGTACTGAAAGAAAAACTACTGTCAACTTCAAATTCTACACCCAGCAAAAATATCTTCTGCAAATGAAAATTAAGTAAAAACTTTTCCAGGCATATAAGGCTGAAATAATTTATCACTAACAAGCCTGCACTGCTTGTAACTCTATTAATAGAGAGAGGGAATTGAACAAATTTCTATCCAATGTGGAAACACAATTATAAAGGATATACAAGGCACTATGGGACTAGAGGGTACCCATCATGATCATATCATTCCTTTGCAGGTAAAGCAGTTGTTCCCGAGACAACTAATCAGCAGTCACACTGCTGTCAGCACCAGCTTTGCCTTGCCTCTGCTCTTTGACAATAGAAGTCTTTCTTCCCCTTGCTTCTCCCATACCCCCTTGTCCCAAAGAGTCATCAACTATCCCTTATTCCCTTCTATATGTGTTCCCTCAAGCACAAACACAGCCTCTCAGGTGAGAGGCTCCCAGTATATGCATATCTCTATAACTACACTGAAAAATCACTGGAAAGTCTAGAAATCATATTCTTTATAGGGAATAAACCAGCCCAAACAGAGCAGCAGTGTCCTAGCTCAACACCCTAACAAATCCTACCACACAGCAGTAACTATTATCAATACTTTAAGAAACCTCCTTCCAGAACACTCCCTATGCATCAACATACATAGAGGTATATGTATATAACTATGCAAATACCAGATAATATTGGTCATTCTGTTCTGTACCTGCTTTTAAAAATTCAAAGCATACTATGAACAACTTTTCAGTCAAGAATTATACAGACAATTTTAATGGCATATGGCATTAACTTGAATTCAAATATTTGTTCTATTTTTTAAAGAGATTTTCAGGCCAAAGCCTTCAGATTGACAGCTAATATGTCCTTTCTTACCCATGAGGTAAGTAATTCAAAATAGGAGAAGGGGAAAACATTTTTGGTGATGCTTAGGTCCTGTTCTAAGGACTTTGCAATTATTGTTATTATTATAATTATAATTATCATCATCACCATAATTTTGAGACAGAGTCTCGTTCTGTTACCAGGCTGAAGTGCAGTGGCACAATCACTGCTCACTGCAACCTCTGCCTCCTGGATTCAGCAGTCATATACTGTTCCTTCTATCATATTCTATATGTTAGTGGGAATTACTAAGTATAACCCACATTCAAGGGGAGGGGAATTAGGGTCCACCTTTTGAAGGGAGAAGTATCAAAGAATTTCTGGGCATATTTTAAAACCAGCCTGGGTTCAAGTGGTCCTCTCACCTCAGCCTCCCAAGTAGCTGAGACTATAGCACTGTGCTTGGCTAATTTTTGTATTTTTTGTAAAGACAGGGATTCACCATGTTGCCCAGTCTGGTCTTGAACTTCTGGGCTCAAGCGATCCTCTCACCTTAGCCTCCCAAACTGCTGGAATTACAGGTGTGAGCCACTGTGCCTGGCCACTTTGCAATTATTATCTTGTATACTTCTCACTCAACACTACAAGATAGCATGATGGTTTTACCATATGTCCACAAATTCTTTGACACTCCTCTCTTCACAAGGAGGAGCCTAATTCCCCACTCTTTGAATGTGGGTTATATTTAGTGGCTTCCCTCTAACGTATGGAATATGGTAGAAGGAACAGTACATGACTACTGAGAATCAGTCATGAAAATCATTGGAGCTGCCTTCTTGCTACTCCTCTCTTGCATGCTCTGAGGGTAATCTGCTGCCATATTGTAAGGAGAGATCCCCATGGCAAGTATGGAGGACTCTTGACAACACCCATGTGAGTGAGCCATCTTGGAAGTGGATCCTCCAGCTGTAGTCAAGACTTCAGATGATTGTACCTGCAACCTATATCTTGACTGCAACCACATGACAGACCCTCAGACAGATAAACCTTGTCCTAAATTCCTGACCACAGAAACTGTGAGATGATAAATGTTTATTGCTTTGACCCACTACGTTTTGGGCCAATATGTTACACAGTGATGGATAACTAATACAACTAATTTCTGCTATCCACATTCGAAAGATTAGAAACCAAAGCACAGAAAAGTTAAGTGAATTGCCAAAGATCCCTCCACTGGAAAATGATTGAGACAGGATTCAAATCCAAGAAGACTGATTACAGAATCTCTTCTCTTAACCATAGATTATGATGCTTTATTTTCCATCTAGTCTGAAGCCCTATGGTTTGGGTTTCTGAAGTCATCCAGCTATGAAGACCCATGGCTGCTGGGAGAACCCTTTTTTTTTTTTTTTTTTTTTTTTTTTTTTTTTTTTTTTTTTTGAGACAGAGTCTCCCTCTGTTGCCAGGCTGGAGTGTAGTGGTGTGATCTTGGCTTACTACAACCTCCACTTCATGGGTTCAAGTGATTCTCCTGCCTCAGTCTCCCGAGTAGCTGGGACTACAGGCATGTGCCACCACGCCCGGTTAATTTTTTGTATTTTTAGTAGAGACAGGGTTTCCCCATGTTAGCCAGGCTGGTTTTGATCTCCTGACCTCGTGATCCACCCACATTGGCCTCCCAAAGTGCTGGGATTACAGGCATGAGCCACTGAGCCCAGCCGAGAAGGCTATCTTATATGTGGCTTTGTCTCTGGAAGGCTGAGGATATACACAGACATCAAAGCAATGGTCTTTGCTTTGCCTCCAGTTTACTCTCATGAATCACGGATGAGCAACATTACAGGGAGCAGACTTTTTAGAGCACTAGACTTGGTTCAATTTCAGACCATTCCTTTATTTAGCAAATATTTGCTGAGTACAAAATTAAATAAGGCAGGGATCTTGTCCTGGATTTCCATACCAGCTGATAAGTCACCAAAGTACAGTGTAAATAAAGCTATAATCTGCATTAACACAGAGGAAGAACATCTAAAGCAGATAGTGCTGATGAGGTGGGAGTGATTTCCAGAGAGGGTTTCCTTCAGAAAAAGACAACTGAGTTGAGTTTCAAAAGATAAGTAGGAAGTAGTTAGATAAAGAGGTGGGGTGGAGTTTTCAGGGAAGAGCAAATGTGGGCAGTCATAAAAAGAAATAGTCAGACATTGGGGTCTGGTATCTCAGGTAAAAATTTTAACCACTTTGGGGTTTGATTTCTTCTCCTGTAAAATAGAAATTAAATCACCTACTCCATCAGGTTGTGAAGGAAATACTTTGAAATCCAAAAATTCAAGGCAAATGCTTATTATTCTATGCCTTGAAATATTATGGTAAGAAAGAACAACCAAGGTTCGGCAGCTCTGTTGTATCAGTGACATGGCATTGAATTTACTGTACTAGATGCACACACTCCCTTGACTAGGTCCACTCCAATTTTAATTTCAGTTCTATATCGGGGATCAACTCCTTAAATCTAAGCTGCATGATCCTGAGCTGGTTAAATTATCAATTTTGAGATATACTTTCCACATCTATAATATTGAGATGAAATACATATATATATATATAAAAAATATGTCAGCAGCAGCCAATCCATCAATAACTGTTAACTTAACTTTCTATTTACTGACTCTTGGTCAGTTCTAGGTTGTTTTTAAGGGAAGCTGGCTGGGTTAGGTTAGGGTTAGAGTTACAGTGGCATTAGACTGTTGGCTAAAGAAAACCTGAAGCACTGAATGAAGATCATAGTCTAGTGGGTTTGAAGAAGAAAAAGATGGAAAAAGGGATTCTTCTTTTCTTAGTGTGAACAGGTTTGTGGGGGAAATTGGATAAGTGCTAGCCTGGGAGAGGTCAAAGGATGTGTGGGCTAAAAATATGGCAGAACAAGAGGGTACTTGTCAAGATAGTATGTCCAATCTTGAGGTATTTGGGGATAGGCTAAAGACTATGACTAAAGAAATGACTGACCAGGAAGTAGATCTACGGAGATGCAGGAATTGCTGGAAATTCTAGCCAAAGCATTAAGACAAGAAAAAGAAATGAAAGGTATAAGCAGAATCAGGAGTGACAGGGTAAGTTTCCAGCTTCAGGAGAGGGGACCATGGGCCAGGAATAATCCTGCTGATGGATGTTTTCATGGGCTAAATCAAGGGCTGGAAAACTACATTCTGAGTTCCAAATCTGGTGAGCCATCTGTTTTTGTAAATGAAATTTTATTGGAACACAGCCACATCTATTTATTTATGTCATGTCTGTGGCTGCTTTTGCATTTTAATAGTAGAGCTGAAAAGTGGTGACAAACACCATATGGTCTACAAAGCCGAAAATATTTGCCATCTGGCTCTTTACAGAAAAGTTTGCCAGCCCATGTACTAGATAAATAACGAATTAATGAAATGCATGGTTAGAGCAAGAAAACTATGTGGGAGGCTTGATAGCCATCTTTATTTATTTGAAGAATTGAGATGAGGAAATGGGCTCATCTCATATTGTTTCAAAAGGTAAGATCAGGGCTAAGACATAAATTATAAGGGAGGTAAGCTTTGGATCAGTCCGATAAAGAATTCCCGAACTTTTAGAGCTTTTCAACAAAGGATGAGCTATCTTGGATGATGGTCTTCTTTCAGTTACTGATAGATTTAAACAAAGGCACATTATTCAGCATCAGGGATGCTCAATATATGCTGAACAAATAAACAGAGAGAATTTAGAATGACAGAGTGAAAATGGATGACTGTCTACCACAGGTAATTATAAAAACAATGACCTAATGGTGAGCGTGTATTATCTATCACATATGTTCTAAGCACAGAATATGTATTATCTCATTTAATCTTTACAACAACATTATCAGTAGGGTGGCGGAGACTCCTAATTTCCCTCCAAAATCTGTTCTTATTCCCTCAGTAGTAGAACCTCTGAATTTGACCTAAGCATATGGATATTTCTTTATTGGCTTCCTTTACAGCTAGATGTGGCCATGGGACTAAGTTACAGCTGATGAGATATACACAAAGTGGTTTGCAATTTCCGGAAAGAATGCTTGACGGAACAGAGTGTGACCTTTTCCTGCCCCTCTTTCTTCTGCTGCTGGTTGGAAGAAAGGCATGATGGCCAGAGCTGAAGCAGCCATCTTAGGTTGTGAGGTGAACATGAGAATGAATGTCATGCATAGAAAAAAAAAAAAACAAGACAGAAATCTGACTGCCTGTTTTCGGGATTTAGGGGAGGGAAAAATAAAATTCTATCTTGTTTAAGCCACCATTGTCTTGGGTTTTCTGTCACTCACATCTAAATATTTTCCTAACTAAAACTAAAAAGGTGGGGATGGTACTATTATCATACCTATTTTATGAATAAGGCTCTGAATGCTTGAATGACTTGTCCAAGAGTACAGAAGAATGACATAACAAGAAACCTCTATAGAAAATTCCTGCATTGGTGGGAAAGTTATATTCACTAATTCCTAGAAAGTTTCCAATTTTATCCTCTTAAGCCAGACGGAATTCTAAAGAATAGTTAAGTTAGAAAAATATGAAATACAAGCATATTATAGATGTTTAAAGGAGGTGTGGCTTAACAATAACAAAAACTAATTTGTCAGTCAACTGTCTATTGGTTAAGCGCCTGTTGAATTCTATACAGTTTAGAAGGTAAGATGGCTATGAACCAAGAGATCAGTAAAGTCTAATGATAGGGTATTTGAGCTGGGACTTTATAGTAAAGTAGTAATTACCTGTATCCATGGAAAGGAAAGGAGACTTTAGATAAAGGGAACGATGTAACAAAAGATAAAGTAGGAAAACACAATGCATAACCATGAATTCATCTGAAGTCCTCAGAAGAATATTTCATCCAATCAAAGACAGTAAAAGTTACTCAGTAATTTCACCATCATGGAAAAGATACACTAAAGTAACTGCCAAAGCTGGTAATAGAATTTAATATCCCTATTTGCTTCTTTAGAGTTTTATAGAGTCCCTTTGAGTATCTGTATATAACAATCAACCAACCATTGGTCAGTTATTTTCTTATGCATTCTCTTCTCCAAGGCCCACTCAGCAAACAGATTAAAGAAAACATTTTGCTTAAGCAATCCTTTCCTCCCTTTTCCCTTATCACGTGCACATGGTGCACATGGATTTAAGTTTGTATACACCCACATGCAAACCCTACATAATATGAGTCAGTCTTCGCTTTTTCTTCTCCCGAATATCTGCTGCTCCACTCCCTCCTGACCTCCTTTCTCTGAACTATTATGATGAAAATTCCATAACTCACAAGGAAACAAACCTCTTAAAACATTCCCTAAAGGCACTGGTGTACTCATCTGAGTTCTTTTCCAAGACCACAAAGATTTAACCCTTTGGGCCTTTAACTCCCTTTATTAGAAAAGTTTCTGAATCTGGAATGTGAGGCTTCAGACCCAGAAAACCCAGATACCCTAATCTTTATACTTTGTGTATATTAGATATCAGGAGTTGACTAATAAGTAGATGAGAAGGCTACACAAATATTTTTGAACTAATACATTGACAAGGCTGCCAATACAGTAAAATAGAGGATCACAAAAAAGTTTGTCCATAACAGGTTAATTCCCAATTGCAAAACTCACAAGGAAAGGAAATCTTCCCTGTAAAGACAGTCTCTAATCAGCGTGCAAATCATCACATCTATCCCAGAAATATGGGTCATTGATGTTAGTAGAATGTAACTTTAAGCCAAGAGTGGAAGTGGATAGAATTGTGATGTTGTGATGCTCATAGGACTCCCTCTCCTTCGTTGTATAACAATGTCAAGATTCTGGAGTTATGTGTGTGTGCAGGCACGCACAAACACAGAGATGCACATCTTTGATGATACGAAAAGAGAGAAAAGTGGGCAACAGAAGATTTTAGATGGCACTAGACCCACCAAAAGTCAATTCTAGTCTATTTTTTCCAGCTTCATCTCTGGCCAATCCCCAAAGAAGAGTTAAGCAGTCACATTGGATTTTGTGCAATTTATTGAATCAGCCTAGCACTTAATGCCTCTGTGCATTTCCCTTCCCACTATTTTCTAACTCTGTTGACTCCATCATTCAGCTTAAATGCCATCTTTGTTCTGCAGCCCTCCCTGACACCCACCTGTCCGCATTAATTGCTATCATCTGTTTCCTGTAGCTCTTCCTACCTTCCACTACCACATCACGACATGGCACATTATTTTGTAACTATTGATTATATAGGGCCCCCTTATGGATTGAGAGCCCCTGAAGAACACGCATCTTTAAACTGAAAGAGTTTTATAAATACACTACACTTTACATTTCCATTTCCATTTCCATTTCCAACTATACCAAGACATATAGTTAGTCTCAATAAACATTTGACCCGCTGCTTTCCTTCCATGGCTATATGAGCCCAATCCTTGTTCATTAAGATCTGGATTACTTAAGGCCTTCAAGTCTCTGAAACTAACTTCCTCCTGTTTGAATCCATTCCATATAATTTTCAGAAAAATCTTCTCCAAATACGATTTTCATCACATCACTTTACCTGAGAAGGAACAGAGTTCCATATTATCTAGTGTGATAAATCCAAACCATTTACCTTGATCAGTAAGAAAATCAATTTCTTAAAAAGAAGGGGGACCTATACAGACTCTGATAAGATTGACTTAAATCAGTATATCAATTTTGGAAAAAATAACATCTTAACTATATTGAGGCTTCTACTCTATAATATAGTTAGCCAGTGCTAGTACACTTTCTGCTATCTTTCTCTCTCTACATAGATTTACATATATATTTATATATATGCAAAGAAAAAATATATGCATATATACACATAGACATATGAATACACACATATACATATGCATATATACATATCTTCTTTAATTTACCTAAGCAATGTTTTTTACTTATCTGTATAGAGGTCTACACATCTTTTAAGTTTGTTCCTAAATATTTTATGTTAGTGGTGGTCTTGTAAATAAAATTATCTTAAATGTTATTTTTCAGTTGTTTGTTGCTAATACACAGAAATACAATTGTTGTTTATAGACATCATAAATTGTATCCTTGTTAAATTCAATTATTACTTCTAGCAAATATTTTTTAGGTGACTTAAAATTTTCTACATAGACAATCATCTCATCTTCAAATAAAGTTGTACTTCTTTCTTTCCAAAGGTATATCTTTTATTTCTTTTTCTTGCCTTACTCTAGTAGCTAGAATCTTCAATTATGATGCTAAGTACTAAGAGCATATATCTTTACTTTGTTCTCATTCATATGGGGAAAATATTCAATACATCACTATTTAATATATTAGCTGTAGGTGTCTTAATAAATGCCCTTTACTAAACTGAAGTTGCTGAAAATTTTTATCACAAATGAGGATTTCCCAATATTCTTCTGCATTTAGTGAGATAATATGATTTTTCCTCTTTTAATAGGTTAACATCGTGAACTATATCAACTAATTTTTCAAATTGAAAAATCTTGAAACAATCTAGCAAATTTGTGGAAAACATAAAGGCTTTAGAATAGTCAGAATAATTTTTAGAAGAGAGAAAAATTGGAGAAGTTAACCTACCAGCAGACAAATAAATAACTTGTAGTATATTCATAAAACTAACTTCTACTCAGCAATAAAAGGAATGATTTCCATTATGTAACAAACATGGATGAATCTCAAAAACATCACATTGCATGAAAGAAGCCAGACACTGAATGCATCCATTTATTTGAAGTTTAGACCTGTGGTGTCTAATGCTGTCGGCACTAATTTCAAGATACTACAAAGCTACAATAATCTTTACAATGTGATACTGGCATAAGGATAGAAATTTATATCAACGAAATAGAATATAGTCTAGAAATAGATTTACATATATATTGTCAATTGAGTTGTCAACAAAGGTGCAAATGTAATTCAGTGGGGAAAGGGCAGTCACTAAATGGTGCTGGATTCAAATAACAACAGAAATGAACATCAACCCCCATGTCATACCATGCACAAATATTAATTCATAATAGATATAGGCCAGAATATAAAATATAAAACAACAAAAATTTCTAGAAGGAAACAGAAAAAATATTCAAGACCTTGGGATACAGAAAATTTGCTTAAGACACTAAAAGCACTAACCATTAAAAACACAATAAAATGAACTTAATCAAAATTTAAAACTTCTGGTCTTCAAAAAAAAAAAATTAAGAAGGAAAAAGACACAGACTGGGAGAAAATATTCACAGTACACATACCGAAAAAGGTTCTTGTATTTGAAAATATAAGAAACTGTTATTGGCAGGTGCAATGGCTCATAGCCTGTAATCCCATCACTTTGGGAGACTGAGATGAGTGGATCACTTGAGGCCAGGAGTTCAAGACCAGCCTGGCCAACACAGCAAAACCTCATCTCTACTAAAAATACAAAAAATTAGTGGGGTATGGTGGTGCACACCTGTAATCCCAGCTACTCGGGAGGCTGAGGCACAAGAATCACTTGAAGCCAGGAGGTGGAAACTGCAGTGAGCCAAGATTATGCTACTGTACCCCAGTGTGGGTAACAGAGTGAGACTCTGTCTCAAAAACAGAAACAAACAACAATAAAAAAAACTATTACTGCTCAATAATAAGCAAACAACCCAAGTTTTAAAGAAATGTGCAGAAGACTTGAACAGACATTTCCCACAAAATAATAAATGCAAACAGCTTACAACCATATTGTGATGGATCAAAAAACTTCTTCATGAAAAAAAAAAATGAACCTCAACCCCTATCTCACACCACACACAATAATTAACTCAAAATAGATAATAGTCCAACACATAAAAGATAAAATTATAAAACTTCTAAAAGAAAACATAAGAGAAAATTTTCACAGTATTGGAGTAAACAGAAACTTCTTAGGCTGAATACAAATCACAGAAGAAAAAAATGGTAAACTGAATTAATCAAAATTAAAAACATCTCCTCTTCAAAAGGCAAGCCATAGAATGATTAAAAAAAATTTGTAATACAAACATCTAACGAGGGATTTACATCCAGAATACACAAAGAATCCCTATAAATCATAAGAAGACAAATTACTGTATTTTTTTAAATGGACAAAGGTTTGAATAAGCACTTTATTGAAGAAGAAGTACAAATGGTCTAGAAGTACTCGAAAAGATAATCAATATCACTAGTCATCAGGAAAATAGCAATTAAAATCACAATGAGATAGTACTTCACACCCACTAGACTAGCTAAAATTAAAATGACCAGCCATACCAAAGTTGGTAAAAACAGGGAGCAACTGCAACATTGCTGGTCAGAATATAAAGTGGTACAGCCACTTTGGAAAACACTTTGGCAGTTTCTTATAAAGTAAGCATATACTTAAATACATTTCACAATCCAAAAACTCTACTCTTAGAAGAAAAGTAAAAGCATACATCCATAAGCAGACTTGTACAAAAATGTTTATAACAACTTTATTCACAATAGCCCCAAACTGAAAACAATCCAAAAGTCTACCAGCAGACAAATAAATAACTTGTAGTATATTCATAAAACTAAATTCTACTCAGCAATAAAAGGAATGATTTTCATTATGTAACAAACATGGATGAATCTCAAAAACATCACATTGCATGAAAGAAGCCACACACTGAATGCATCCATTTATTTGAAGTTTAGACCTGTGCTGTCTAATACCGTAGGCACTAGCCACACACAGTTATCTAAATTTAAATTAAATAAATTAAGTAGAATTTTAAAATTCAGTTCTTCCATTGTGCTAGCCACATTTCAAGTGTTCTAAGAGTCACATGTGGCTAGTGGTAAACATAATGGACAGTGTAGATACATAGAACATTTTCATCATCGCATAAAGTTCTATGGGACAGTGCTGCTCTAAAACATGCAAAATCAAGCTATGGAGATACAACTGGATCAGTTATTGCTGGAAGCAGGGTGGGTGATGAGGAGGGTGGACTGGAAAGACTGTAACATATCCCAAAGCCACTTTTTGAGAAATATTGGAAATGTTCTCTCTTGATTGAGGTGGTGGCTATACAGATGTATACTTTACCACCCATATCATATCAACTTTTCAACTGGACCACAGGCTGCATTTCAATCCCATTTGCTCCTTTAGCTGGGCACCTCTGAGCAGCAAACAACCTTCTCAACTGTACAGATCTGATGCTGAAAATCTCAAATGAATACATAGCACCGGAATGGCAGAATCAATCTGTCTGGCTTCATATCCCGCCTTCACCACTTAACAGGTTTATCTTAGGCAACTCAACCTTGCTGAGGCTTAGTTTTCATATCTGTAAAATGGGGGAAAATAATAGTTTCTCATGTAATTCTCATAATGATCCTATGAAATAGCAATCTCTCGAAAAGTAGTACCTTTTATTCTTACCATTATAAAAACCTCTCCAGAGTCATCAAATATTATTTCCTGATATAGGACTATGTCCATTTCTTTTAAATCACCCCTTCAGCACTATAATAATAAAGGCTCAAATATCTGTACACTTACTGTTTTGTGTAGGATATTATTGTATGTTATATGTGATCATTTTCCTTATCTCATCCAGTGCCGGCAGCTAAATGATTCTTAAAATTTCTACAAGTTTACTGGGTGCTTAGCACATGAGAAAGGTACCAGATGAGTTCACAAGAAGAGAAAGACAGAATCCCTCCCATAAGGAAATCATTACTTACTACAGAGTCATAAAGAAAAAAATTAGGATATGAACTAATACCACAAAATACTCAATAGTATGGTTCAGGTAGTGAAAAAGTGAGAGAATCATTCAATTGTAAGCATACTAATTGTGCAACAGATCAAAAGTGCAGATAGAGATGGTAGAAATCAGCACGAACTCAAGTCATCAGTGAAGACTTTCCAGAGAATGTCATAGTCTGTAGAAGAGGACCTGCCCTGGGAAGTAAAGTCAGGAGAAAACAGAACAGAGAGGGAATCACAGTCATTTATTGGAGCTGGGATGGAAGGTCGTGGGTTGGCCTTGCCCTCTGTTTAGCAAGGGCAGAGTAGCCTCTATCAGCAAAAGCAGTAGAACTATCCTGGGCAAGCCCAGGAAAGTTCTCATAGCAGGTCAAAGTAGGATAGTACATTTCGGAAGCGTGGCAACGAGAAGGAAAAGAAAAGTGGGAAGGGCCCTGAGATGCTTCCTTGAACACATTGCATGACACATCCATGCATCAAAAACACAACAAGCTTCCTCAAGCAGCCAGTTGCCTCCAATTAGCTGGGGTAACTCAAGCTCGTATTATAAGCAATTTTAAATTAATTGACAGGCAACATCAACACACCTGTTTGCTAAATGTTTTTTCAAACCAGCACTCTACAAGTCATTCCTTAATTAAGGTAATTGTCTTCAAAAGAATTAAAAACTCATAAGATGAAAACTCACTCTGGACGAGATAAACATAATAGAACCACTCTACCACCCTCACACATTCTTACGTTACAGTCTCTCAGTAAAATGATCCCGATTTAATCAAAAGAAGATATGATTCGGCTTCTGCAACTCTTTTCTTCAGGCTGTGCCTCCTGTCTGGATCTCCTGTGTCTGATGATCCCCTCATATCTGGATCCCCTACATCTGATGTCTAGCCTACATTTTATCATTACACCAAGCAAAACATTTTCCAGACTAAATAACTCTCCAGTCTCACAGAGATTCCCCCACAAAGCCGTAGCAGATGGAAAGCATTTTAAATCCATATACACTTAATGTGTAAGTATTATGTCATATAAGATGGTGATTTCTAGCCATTTTCTTTTTTATATTTGTATTATAATCAACACCGACACCAATTGAAGGCCTTCAGTAGCCCTCCAGTTAACAAGCTTAAAAACTATTCCTTATTCTCACGGATGCCCATCAATGACATCAAATTCTGGGTGGATGCCCCAAGGCAACAGCTGACTCAAACACTTGATGTCATTCTAATGGCTTATTTTGGATAGAGTTAAAAATGCAAATAGAACACCTCGTTAAAACTCAAAGTTCATTTTAGCTGTGCCTCTGATTTACCACTGAGAATTCATCATCCAAAGGAAGGACACAATATTACACATCTTACCTAATTGGAAAGAAAAAATGAAGCAAACAAGTTTCAGCGTTAGTTTTTGTTTTTTAAAGTGTTTAATCTGCAGGCCAATACTGTAGCACTTTTGCTATTTTTCTGGATGGTGTAACCCCAAATAAAACAGACAGAACTGTTTTCAGAGTCCACAGTCTGAAGCAAGAAGGGTGGCTCTGACCTGTCCCCTACCAGCCTTCAGGCCATTTCTGAGGCTCTGAAGCGGGTTGAGGGTGGGGCTACCCAGGAAGGTGGAGGGAAATGCAGGTGTAGGGGATGAAGCACATCCCAGGACCTGAATGGTGTGGGCTCCTCAGCAAATCAACTGCATCACAGAACACGGGTAGTATTAGACTTGACTAGCATAGGAAGCATGTTAAGTATAGTTCATTTTTTTATAGCATTATGTCATCATTTCAAATATCCGTTGTGATTTTATGGGTACCAGGGATTAAAAAAACAAAGCAAGCTTTGGCCAAAGTGCTGTACCACATTCTACACTAACTTCTTAACAAATAAAACACGCTATTATATATTTTTCTGATTATAAAAGCAATACATACTTACACATTTACTGAGGAAAATTTGAGAAAAGGGCTGATAAACAAAAGAAATGATACCATCAGTAAATTCTAATTTTGTTATAACTTCCTTCCAGCTTTTTCCCCATAAGTACAGATCTTTTACAGAATTGAAATTACACTAGATACTGTTTTTATCCTGCTTCATTAGACAAAACACAGGTTAAGCATCCCTAACTTGCAAACCTGAAATCCAAAAATGCTTACAAATCTGAAACTTTTTGAGTGCTGACATGACACCACAAGTGGAAAATTCCATACCGGATATCATGTTACGGTCAGAGTCAAACTGCAGTCAAAACTTTGCTTTATGCACAAAATTATTCTGAATATTATATAAAATTACCTTTGGACTATACATATAAGGTATGTATGAAACATAAATGAATTTAATGTTTTAGGTCCTATCCCCAAGATAGCTCATTATGTATAATGCAAATATTCCAAAATACAAAAAAGTCCAAAATCTGAAACACTTCTGGTCCCAAGTATTTCAGATAAGGGACACTCAACCTAGTAATATTGTCTAAATATAATAATACATAATGATATTATACTGTCTAAAGGAATAATTTCTGGACATAATAAAACCTACATAAATAGCAGCAATCTCTTTCCCAAAGTTCTAAATGTTATGTTTTAAAAGGAGGCGATCATGGAAAATCATACTGCCTTGCCCCTTGAAACCACACATACTCTCAGCTGTTTTATGTATTTGTAAACACATCCTTGGACATATAGTGGCTTCCAGATTGCTCAATGTTTCCTCTAACGGCTGATCAACCAACGGGTATGATTCATTCACTCATTCAACAAATAAATTTTAACACCTACTATGTAGTAGGCACCAAGTAAAAATGGCCCATAAAACTACTCTAATTGGCCTAATTGATATTTATCAAAGGGAAATTTACTAGAGTTAGGTGATAGTTTATATTTCATTCAGCCAAATAGAGCTGGGTTTGAGGCTGCTCTGATCAACACTAGCCTCTCCAACCCACTAGTCTGACACTCATTTCAGTCAGGGTGCACTAGCCCCCTATTCCCTGAACCTGGCCTATTCATTCCCTTTTCTGAGTCCTGTTTATCATTGCCAAGGCCCCATTACCTTCCTTTCTGCTGAGCCACGTTCTATTCAGGAAGCTTTTCTGACCAGCGTCTATAAGCCTTACTCTCAAACGACTGGGGCACCAATCATCCAGAATATTCTTTAAACAACCCTGACTGCCCTGTTCCCAGTGGGTCTGTGCTAAGCATCTGGTTCAGGCGCCAATCCCTTGTTTTCTTTACTATTTCCCACAGCTAAACAATAGATGCAATGCATATTACTAGTCCCTTAATCATTCATCTCAGGAACTTCTCTATCTGAATCCAACTCTGAAAAGATTTTTCAAGAAAAGCATTCTACCCTTTCAGTTGCTACTGCCATTTTTTTTTTTTTCTATCCTAATAACCTTGGTTGCTTTCCTGCACTGGATGACAGCTAAGATAAAGCAGCTTTGAGGTAGTAAAATTTGATTCACTTTACCCATAACTCCTGAGGAAAACATAACTACCTTGCACACAGCAGCCCCATACTATATCAAGACCTCTGTTTGACTCCATGCCCTGTTTTGAGCACCTCGTGTGTATAATTTTATTCAATCTTCACAGGAACTGCGGTGAGGTATGTACCAAGATGACAATTTCCAATTTAGAGATAAGAAAACTGAGGTTTTGAGAGATTAAGTCATACAGTGAGCCACTGGTGAAGTGAAGATTCAAATCCAGGCAGCTGCCTCCCCATACAAGCCTTTTCTGTGAGTTAACCCATCCACCCTGGCTAATAGTCTTCCTCACTTTTTCTTCCCATGAGGTTGAGGCTAGTGATTCTCACATTTATATCAGCATCAGAATCATGGCAGGGACTTGGTAAAACTATCCTTACTAGGGTGGAACCCAAGAGATTTTGATTCAGGAAGGGGATGAGAGATCTGCATTTTTAGCAGGCACCTCTCCTATCACCTCATTGCTAGGTGATTCTTGTCTTCAGCATATATTTAAAGATATTGCATTGAGCATAAGAGGATCCTACACATCAGAGCAGAGGCTTTTGTAAAATTTGCTAATTACCCATGATCCATCAGGGCTTTAAAAATGGCAGGAAGTTATTGTTTAATGGGTATGGAGCTTCAGCTTAGAATGATGAGAAAGCTTGGGAGAGAGGCAATGGTGACAATTGCAAAACAATGTGAATGTACTTAATGCCACGGAACTGTACACTTTATTTTTTATTTTTTAGAGACATGATCTCATTCAGCTGGGACTACAGACATGCACCACCACACCCAGCTAATTTTTTTTTTTAATTTTTTTTTTTTTTTAGAGACAGGATTTCTCTATGTTGCTCAGGTTGGTCTTAAACTCTTGGCCTCAAGCAATCCTCCTGCCTCAGCCTCCCAAAGTGCTGAGATTACAGGCTTGAGCCACTCCACCTGACCTGTACACTTTAAAATGGTTAAGATGATCCATTTTGTTATGTATATTTTAAAACAATTTCTAAGATGGCAGGATCCTAACCTCTCAGCTGCCTTAGGGAAGGTGTCTCTGACACGCCCTCCTGTTGACCCAGAGAGAAGTGAAGTTTAATCCTAAGGGATCACTTGAGAAAGGGACTACTAAAAGGCAAAAGGTGAAGCACAGTTGGCCCTGTGTGGTCCCTCTTCAGTTTTGAGCTGGCTGTGTACACTCAGATTGAGGGGACAGGGCTGTGCTTGTACGAGTTCCCAAGATACTGCATCACGCCTCATCCCCTGCCTGCCCACCGTGAAACAAACCAATGTCCAGTCCCTAACATAACCCATAGATGTCCACGGATATGGGACAGAGGGAAGAGAGGAGCCCAAAGGATGGTAGGGAAAGAGCCTTCTTCAGGTTTCCAGTGTCAGCTCCCCCGGGGATCACCTACTAGTACTTCAGGCCATTCTGATTTTGGCTCAAATATCATCTCCTTAGAAAGGCTTTGCCTGCTTGAAAGCAGCCCCTCCTCCACACCCGTTACTTTCTATAATATTACTCTGCCTGGTTGTCGTTTGAGCATGCACCACCACTGGAAATACTTATTACTTATTTCCACACCAGTAACTTGTTTGCCTCCCCGGACTAGAACCAGAACTTCCTGAGAGCTGAGAATGTGCTACTTGTGTTTACTGCCCATTCTCAAGGCCTCACTTGAGACATAGTGGGAACCCAATAAGTATTTGTAGAATAAATAAATGAATCAGTCTCATTTGTTTTCTTTTGTATAAAGGGTTCTTTCTACCTCACAAGGTGATTTCTAGGAAGGGTCAAATGAGATCAGATACACCAAAGTGTTGCAAAAGGAAAGGTGTCACATACATGGTAGGGTTATTATTGTGCTTGGCACAGAGTGGGGCGGTTCACAAAACCCTGAGTGCCTTACAAGGCCTCCTTCTGTGACCTTGGCATAGTGATGTGCTCCCTCCTCCCTTCTCCACTCCTCTTAGGTGGAGATTTGTCTGGAATCTAAAAATGACAATGCTCCACTCTGCAGACCATTCAAACAGAATGCAACCAAATTATTACAAGGTGAGGCCTCTCAGAGAGTTTTCTCACTACGGGGCTCAAATAACAAGATGATACTTATGAAGTCAGGGATCTGCCAGGAGGGCAAACTTACGGGAAGAACACAAAGATGCTTCCTGCCTTGGTTTAGTTGGGCTACACAAGTATGAATTGAGTGAGTTGCTGGTATATTGCAGGTCCTGGGCTCAGTCCCAAGGATAGAGAGAGAGGTGACTGAGATTGTCACAGTGCAGTGGGGGAGACAGTTACTAAACAGAAAACTCAAAATCAGTGTGGTAAATATGGCCTACACTAGTCAACGAAGGCTTTCTAGAGTGATTGATGCCTAAATGAATTTAAAGTATAAAGGATAGGGGAAAGAGGGGTTGGGGAAGAGTGAGTGGCCAAGGTAAGACACAGAATAGAAAGACTACACAGAGTTTAGGGAGTTCCAAGTAGTGAAAGCTTTGGGTATTTATTGCTGGAGTATCTAGTGTGTTGTGAAAAGGTTGGGGTGCAGGGGAGGGAAGGGGACCAGAAGATGTACCTGGAGAGGTGGGCAGCAGCCACTCTCCCACTGTGGGCTAACTGCAGCACCTCTGTCAGCACTGATGTAGCTGCTGTGCTGCCCTGCCCTGCCAGGTGATGAGGAAGCTGTACTGTCCAGGGTGAGACTGCCTGATGCACAACTTCTCAGGCAATCATGAATTAGTGACGTGGCCGATGTCTTCCGGCATGTGAGGCTGGGAATTCCTTCCCTTGATACCTCTCTCCAGTTTCCCTAAGCCTCACCCCTCCAAACTCAACTCCTCCCTGTTTGAGCACAGGGAAGTCTAGTTTGTCTTTTGAGTGTCACCTGTTTCTACTCCCAGCCAAGCTTGACTTGCTCTATTGGCTACTGGACCAATGAATGGGCTCATCCTGGGCAGAATTCCATAGGCATGTGACTGAAACTAGAGGCATCAAAAGATAAACCAGAGTTCCCTGTGCTGCAAACAGGAGGACTTGAGTGCGGAGGGGTGAGACCTGGGGAACTGGAGAGAGGTATCAAGGGAAGAAATTCCCAGGCTCACATGCTGGAAAACATTGGCCATGTCACTGATTCACAGTTGCCTAGGAAGTTGTGCACCAGGCAGTCTCACCCCGGGACGGGGCAGCTTCCTTAACACCTGGCAGGGCAGGGCAGCTGATACATCAGTGCTGACAGAGAGGTGCTGCAGTTAGCCCAACATGGAAACTCTTCTGAGCCCTGAGTGAAGGCAGCAGAAATGAACAGAAGGAGTAGAGCCCTGGGGTTTTAGTAAAATGCTTATGCCCAAAATTAGCTCACCTGGTATGATATGATTCAGAGCATGAAAGGCAGGAAAACCAGAGGTAGAGAGGGAGAGAGGAGAGAGAAGAGGGTCCTTCCATTTCTTTTCCCTGCTGTCGCTGACACTGGAGCTGCCTCAATCCCATGCACTTAAAAAAAGGAAATGAAGAGGCTAACAGTTGCTCACCTGGGGTTATAGTTTCAGGGGCTGCCAAATAAGAATTTTAAACTTTGTATATTCATTTGGATAATATTTGTAAAAAGAAAAATGTTTTCAAATCCAACCCACCCCTCCCCAAATCAATCACTCCAGCTTTGGTCAGGACCTGGGGACAGAGGTGAAAATCCTTATCTCATTAGCACACTCACTTTTCCCATTCCTCCCTATAGCCTCCAGCTCTTCCAGCTTAATCGCACTGAGAGGGTCCTGTTGTGGTTAAGCACAGCAAGTGGCTTCCCTGTCATAAGAGGTGATATGGTTTGGATGTTTGATGTTTGTCCCCTCCAAATCTCATGTTGAAATGTGACCTCCAATGTTGGAGGTGGAGCGGCCTAGTGGGAGATACTGAATTATGGGGTGTATTCTCTATTGAACGGTTTAGTGCCATCTCCTTCGTGATGGTGATTGATGAGTTCTCACTCAGTTAGTTCACACAAGATCTGGTTGTTTAAAAGAGTCTGGAACTGCTGGGCACGGTGGCTCAAACCTGTAATCCCAGCACTTTGGGAGACTGAGGCGGGCGGATCACGAGGCCAGGAGATCGAGACCGTCCTAACATGGTGAAACCCTGTCTCTACTAAAAATACAAAAAAATAGCTGGGCGTGGTGGCGGGCGCCTGTAGTCCCAGCTACTCGGGAGGCTGAGGCAGGAGAATGGCGTGAACCCGGGAGGTTGCAGTGAGCCACAATCACGCCACTGCACTCCAGACTGGGCGACAGAGCAAGACTCCATCTCAAAAAAAAAAAAAAAAAAAAAAAAAAAGAAAGAAATGAAAAAAGAAAAAAAAAAACGAGTCTGGAACCTCCCCCCTTCTCTGTCTTTTGCTTGCTCTTTGGTAAAGTGACATGCCTGCTTCCACTTCACCTTCCAGCATAAGTAAAAACTCCAAAGCCTCAGTAAAAGCCAAGCAGATGCCAGTGCCATACTGGTATAGCCTGCAGAACTGTGAGCCAATTAAACTTCTTTTCTTTATAAGTAACCCAGCCTCAGGCATTTCTTTATAGCAATGCAAGAATGAGTAACACAGAAAATCAGTACTGAGGACTGGGGCATTGCTATAAAAATACCTGAAAATATGGAAGTGGCTTTGGAAATGGGGAATGGGCAGAGGTTGGAAGAGTTGGAGGGCTCAGAAAAAGAAAGATGGGGGAAAGTTTGCTACTTCTTAGACAGACTGGTTAAATGGTCATGACCAAAATGCTGATAGAAATATGGGCAGCAAAGTCAAGGCTGATGAGGTCTCAGACGGAAATTAGGAAGTTACTGGAACTGCAGTGAAGGTCACTTTGTTATACCCTAGCAAAGAACTTGGCTCCATTGTGTCCAAGTCCTTGGGATCTGTGAAAGTTTGAACTTAAGAATGATGACTTGGGATATCTGGCAGAAGAAATTTCTAAGCAGCAAAGCATTCAAGAGGTAGCCTGACTGCTTCTAATAGCCTGCAATCAGGTGTGATTAGTCTAAGGAATGACTTAAAGTTGGAACTTATATTTAAAAGGGAAGCAGAGTATAAAAGTTGGGAAAATTCACAGCCTGGCATTGTGGTACAAAAGAAAAGCCTGTTTTCAGGGGAGCAATTAAAAAGGGCTGCAGAGCAACCACTTGCTAAAGACAATGGCCTGACTAAACGAGAGCCAAGTGCTAATATCCTAGACAACAGGAAAAAGGCCTTGAAGCATTTCAGATCTTCCAAGCTGCCCCTCCCATCACAGGCTCAGAGGCTAATGAGGTAAGAATGGTTTCAGAGGCCAGACTCTGGACACTCCTGCCATGTTTAGCCTCAGGACACGGCTGCCCTAGCTCCAGCTGTGGCTGAAAAGATTCCATGTACAGCTCAGGCTGCCTCTTCTGAGAGTACAAATTGCCATATGCCCTGGTGGCTTCCATGCAGTGTTAAGTGTGCAGGTGCACAGGATGCAAGTGTGACACAGGCCGGCAGCTTCACCCTAGATTTCAGAGGATGTATCAGAAAGTCTGGGTGCCCAGGCAGAAGCCTGCCATAGAGGCAGGGCCCCCACATAAAGAGACTCTACTAGGGCAGTGCTAAAGGAAATGCAGAGTGGGAGCCCCACAAAGTGTTTCATACCTAGTGGAGCAGTGGAAAGCTGGCTGCCACCCTCCAGACCCCAGAATGGTAGAGCCACCAGCAACTTAAACTCTTCAAGCCTGGAAAAGCTACAGACACCAGACTCCAACCTGTGACAGCAGCCACAGGTACTGCACCCTGCAAAGCCATAAAGCACCAGTGTGCTCTGAATGTGGGACATGGAGTCAAGGATTATATTGGAGCCTTAAGGTTTAATGCCTGCCCTGTTTGGTTTCAGACTTGCTTGGGGCCTCTTGCCCCTTTCTTTGGGCCAATTTCTCCCTTTTGGAATGGGAATGCTTACCAAATGCCTGTACCACAATTGTATATTGGAAGTAAATAACTTGTTTTGATCTTACAGACTCATAGGCAGAAGGAGATGAGTCTTAGATGAGGCTTAGGAATTTGTACTTGATGGTGGAATGAGTTAAAACTTTAAGGACTATTAGGAAGGGATGATTATATTTTGCAATATAAGAAGAACATGAGATTTGGGGGGCCAAGGGCAGAATGACATAGTTTGGATGTTTGTGCCCTCCAAATCCCATGTTGAATTGTGACCTCCAATATTAGAGGTGGGACCTAGTGGAAGGTGTTTAGATCATGAGGGTGGATCCCTCATGAATGGCTTAGTGCCATCCCCTTGGTGATGAGTGAGTTCTTACTCCATTAGTTCACATGAGATCTGGTTGTTTGAAAGAGTCTGAGACCTCCCCCTTCTCTGTCTCTTGCCCCCGCTCTTGCCATGTGACATGCTGGCTCCTCCTCGGCAGTAAGGAGCAGTACTGAGAGTTCACCTCTAGCATCCACCCATGTTTCCGCCCTGCAAAAAGCATGCACATGGCTCAGCCTCTCTCATCTACTTCCGAGTCCCCAAAAAGAATAGGTCTCCTTCCTCTAAGCCATGGCAGCAACATTAAGAAGCAGCATTTTCTACTTCCTTTCTTCTTATGTGCCTCTCGTTGCCCCAGATAGCTTGTTACCTCCTGGCTTACTATTTACCAAAGTATTCCAGCCTCTGGGGTACTTCAGCAGTCTCCTAGAAGTAAATTCCTGTAGGATGGAGAGATGCAAGGTATATTCTAACAATAGTGGAATGATTAAATAAAACATCATACGTTCACCAGGTGTGATGGCTCATGCCTGTAATCCCAGCACTTTGGGAGGCCGAGGCGGGCAGAGCACTTGAGGTCAGGAGTTCAAGATCAGCCTGGCCAATGTAGTGAAACCCTGTCTTTATTAAAAATGCAAAACTTAGCCAGGTGTGGTGGCACGCACCTGTAATCCCAGTTACTCAGCAGGCTAAGGCAGAAGAATTGCCTGAACCAGGGAGGCGGAGGTTGCAGTGAGCTGAGATCATGCCATTGCACTCCAGCCTGGGCAAAGGAGCGAAACTCCATGTCAAAAACAAACAAAGTAAAATATGGTACATTTGTACCCAGAAAACAGGTTTTATTGTTTTTGTGACTTAGATCCAGATAAAGTTACCTGGAAAGATTTTCAGAGTATATTGTTACTTTTTTTGTTTTGTTTTGTTTTGAGACAGTGTCTCACTCTGTTGTCTAGTCTGGAGTGCAGTGGCACAATCACCGCTCACTGCAGCCTCAAACTCCCAGGCTCAAGCAATCCTCCTACCTCAGCCTCTCATGTAGTTAGGACTATAGGTGTGTGCCACCATGTCCAGATAATTTTTCTTTCTTTTTTTTTTGTGTGTGTGTGTAGAGATGGGGGTTTCACTATGTTGCCCAGGCCAGCCTCGAACTCCTGGCCTCAAGCAATCCTCCCACTTTGGCCTGCCAAAGTGCTGGGATTACAGCATAAGCCACCATGACTGGCTGTATTATTAAAAATAAAAATAAACCGAACAAAACATAGTATGAGCTCATTTATAGAAAACAAAAGAAAACCACGTACAAAAACAAAAATATATCTTTATGTGCATGTGCACATGTGTAACTATGTAAATACATAGAAAAAAGTCTGTAAGAATACCCACCAGACCAAATAACTTCAAAAACAAGAAAGGCTTTGATGGGGACTAACAGGGCTTTTATCCTATATGTAGTTTACAATATTTAGAAACAAGAATGCATTCACTCTTCTGGAAACACCAGTAGCAAAAAAAAAAAAAGAGAGAGAGAGAGAGAGAGAGAGAATGTATTTGCATATCACTTCAGTAATTAAAAATATAATTTTTTAAACTTGAAATTGTTATCAGATTCTTTTTATCCTGTAGAACTTTGCTTTAATGACTTACATACTAGCACCAGAAAGGCAGTGGAACTAGTTCCCACTTGGGCAAGGGTTTGTTTACACTGCTTATCTAAAGTTAGAGCCAACAATGCTAATGATTCTGAATAGCACCAGCCACTCCTTGGCCATCCCCTCCCCTCCCACCCACAGATTCAACTATCACCTCTATGTGGATGACTTCCAAATGCCTCTTTCCAGACACAGCCTTTCCTTGGAGCTACAGTCCTGACTTTCCAACTTCCTCTTCAGTAGAGCCAACACATGATGTACAAAACTAGACTCCTGTCATCCCCCTCTCCCTAATTCAGCTCTTCTGCCTAACTTTCTACTTCCTTTGAACGGGCACCTCTTTTTTCCCCTAGAAACCCAGAAAGGAAACTTCCTAATCATCTGTAGTTCTCCGTAGTCCTCTTTATCAACACACCCACCCCCAAGTATCCAATTAGCTGTCACATTCTAATGAGTTTTTGAAAAGGTTCTTTCCAACTAATAACTCCCTGTGTTGCCACTGATACCACCTCAATTCAGATCCTTTCCATACATCATCAGGACTAGGAGAATCACCCTAAGTGGTCTCCCTGTTCTTAACTGCTTTGACCCATTAACTAGATGTCCCATTTGGTAAAGGATCAACATTCCAGCCTGCCACAGTCATTTTGAGCCTTCATTCCATCACCTATTGTATTAGCTATGTTCCCAGCTTTGAGTCATTTGCCAATTTGGGAAATATGGCTTTATGCCTTCTCCAAGTATCTGATAAAAAACGTTAAAGTGAGCTGAGACAAGAACAAGGTTCTGACTACAGATCTGTTTCCAAGGAAACCTAGAGCTTAGTACTAAAGAAAGTAAATTAAAAAAAAAAAAAAGGTATCGTTGCATGTTTTTGACACCATCTCATTTATACCTTACAACAATCCCCTTGTAGGAGGTATCGTTACCCCAAATTTTAGAGTCTTTGAAACTGAGGCTGAGAATGGCTAGGTAAACATGTGAAAAAGTCTCACAGTTATTAAATGGTAGACTTGTCATTTGAACTTGTCTGTTGATTCCATAGCTCACGGTTTTTCCACCACACAGTAGAAACCTTTGCTGGATCCTTACCTTCTAAAAGATAAAGCACATGTCTCTTAATCTGCACTGAACGTCTTTCACATTCTAGCTCCAAACTTGTCTTCATAATAATAGATTACACTACATGTCAAACACAGTAATAAGTTTTACATGCTCTATTTCATTTAATCCTCACCACAACCCCATGAAGTAAGCGCTGTGATTACGTCCATTTTACAGATTCAGAAACTGAGGCATAGAGAGATTAAAAATAGCTTAATCTGTAAATCAGAAATTATCTAAAAATAATTTCTTAAGAATAGCTTCATCAAGGTCCACCCAGTTAGAAAACAGCAAAGCTGGATCAAACCTGGGTATGCCTGATTCGAGAGATATTTAGGAGTCAGAATGGACAGGAATTCCCATTTGTTCAATCTATCAGCATGTACTTCTTGAGACCTTTATCACATGTTCAATATTGTGTGAGGGCTGGAGATAATAGAAATGAACAACCAGCAAAAGTCCCTGGCCTTGGCTTCATAGGGCACACACTCTATTGGGAAAGACAAACATTAGAAGTGAAGGCAGCAGCGTGTCATGACTGGGAAGGTGAGGCCTTCAGTGCTAAGAAACCACAGACTCAATCAGGTGAGGGTTTTGGTCTCAGCAAGTGGTTTGATTAAGGTTCTATTCACGATGGGAGATCACAGGAGAAATGGGTTTAGGAAAAGACGCATTCAGTTTGGGACATGAGTTTTGGGGAGATGCTACCCAGCCAACCCGATATGCAGCTTTGGAGCTCAGAAGTGAGAAGTAGACTGTGGAGAGGCGTGGAATCATTGGTGTAGAGGTGCAACTGCACTCACAGAGGTGGATGTCCTTACCAGACATTTCTTGGTAAAGATGCTGAGAAGTTCAGGTATTTGCGCCATGTCTTTCTAACTAACTGAAACATCTTTGATGGCAAATCCTAGATATAGAACAAGGAATGCAGTAAACATTCCATTTACAGAACAAACAAAAGTCCTTCATTTCAAAACGAGTAACAAAGCCATAAATCAATAGTAGAGCATTTATGTGAACTAGTTACTCCAGATTAACCTGAATGGCTTCCTCAATACAAGAGTAACCAATGTCCTGGGCATCCTCCCAAGTTTTTGCTGAGTCTTCCCACTGAATAGAACTGGTCACAAGGTGAGCATTTGCTGCCTCTCCTTGTACATTCTAGTTTGATTCCTTGCAATGTGCTAATTCTTCAAATTAAAAATAAATTTCTTCAAAAAGGAAGGAATGAGGATGGAAATGTTTAGCAAAAGAAAACACCAGGTAACAGCAACAAAAGCCTCTTTCCCATGAGTGAAGTTACAGAGTTTTAACTAAGCCCCTTTAACAAAACATTGTCAAAATTTACAACTTACAAATGATTCCTCACTTATAATGCTTTGTTCTATCCTTCCATAAATAAATAAATGTCTGAAACCCTGAGAAACAGAGAGTGAGCAATATCGTGTTTCACAAATGTCCGAAAGTGTCAGGTCCTCACCTGCATGGTCATCTGGCTCAGGTAAACTCAGGTGGGCAGTTGCTATGGGGACCTTGCTCACTATTGCCCCCACCAGCCAGCATAGTGCCTAACACAGGAAAGTGACTCCAAATAACTGCTGAATGGATCAGTGATGAACGGATAAGAAAAGATGGCTGAAAAAAAGTCCAAAATTGTGGGCAAAAAGGAGACAAGGATGAGGGGTAACACATAAGTAACAAGAATGTGAAGAAGGCAACCAACCACCTTCTTACATCTTGGGCTCAGATTCTCCTCACTTTCTCCATAAAGACACCCACACAGTAGCTAAATCTTTGGGTCAGTTTCTGAGTCACATAGGTGCTGTCAAATGCAAACTTAAAGTATTTGACATTTACGTTTTATACCTGCTTTCTATTTTCCTTTCTATTTGCCTTAGGAACACTTTCTCCCCCCTTAGCTTTCACCTAAACTAAAACTTGACATTGAATTAGACTATTACTAGATTCTAAGGTCATGATTTGGATCAAGCTTCATCTTGCAGGTTTACTGCTCTGCTATTTAATGTTTTACTCCAGAAAAGGAAGTCCACACTGCGTGTCCAGAATCCTTAAGGATGGTGTCTATCCATCTGATGGTAGAGTTCCAATTCTGCCTGTCTTGAGAGGAACACAAAGAAATGAGAGCATCCTTGCTTACAATTTTTTTTTTTTTTTTTCAGATGGAGTCTCACTTTGTCGCCCAGGCTGGAGTACAGTGATACAATCTCGGCTCACTGCAACCTCCGCCTCCTGGCTTCAAGGAATTTCCTGCCTCAGCCTCCCAAGTAGCTGGGATTACAGGCGCCCACCACCATGCCCGGCTAACTTTTGTATTGTTAGTAGAGACGGTTTCACCACCTTGGTCAGGCTGGTCTTGAACTCCTGACCTTGTGATCCACTTGCCTCAGCCTCCCAAAGTGCTGGGATTACAGGCATGAGTCACCGTGCCCAGCTTATAATTTTTTTAAAAAGGCATTTCATTTTCATCTCACAGAAAGGCCATTTTAGAGGCTACCCTTGATTTAACACCAAAACTTCTTAGAAGAGCACAAGCCCCAATTACCCAATCCATGGTGCACACTTCATTCTCCTTATACTCGCCCACATAAACAGTGTTAGCTCCTTACCACATCTGAAGCTGCACCTGTCACTCTTAGGAAAGCACACGGGGTCTCCAGGAATTCAATCTATGCACACTCAGGAGCAGCAAGCTAATTTTAATTCTTGCCTTTGATGACCATGGCTAAAGTAGAGCTAATTTTTTAAGTTCAAAGTAAAATCTAAGTGGCTTCTAGATTAATATCTCTATTTTAGAGATACAACTGATTAACAAACAGACAATGAACTGCCACAGCAGGATTGCAAACATGGTTTAATGATGGGAAATTTGTGAACCTGATAGAACACATCAGTAGGTCAAATGCGAAAAAGCATAAAATCATCTCAAAGATTACCTTTTTGGCATTTGATAAAGTTCAACTCCCTTTCATCTTTTGCTTAAACCCAGGAATACAAAACTACTTCTTCAAAGTAATTTAAACTATTTTAAACCAAAAGCCAACATTATGCCTTCTAGAAAGTATGAAAAGCATTTCCATTAAAATCAGGAATAAAACAAAACAGTCTATTATCCTCACTCAGTTATTAATGTTCTGGAATTTCTGATTTAAAAGAGAAGTAATCATTATTTGTGGGTAATACAATTCCTTACCTAAAGAGTGCAGGAGAATCTACTAAAAAGTTAAGTTGATTAAATAAAAAAATATAAAACCTTTAGAAAACAATGAGTAAGACATAGAACTTCTCCACTATGGACCACTGACCCCATTCATTTCAGAACGGGTATTCCTCGAGTGGTCATCTGCAAGATTTGTGCTCAAATAAACTCTATACTTAATCATATTTTCTGAATCTCATTACTTAAAGTTGACAATCTTCATGATAGAATGTTAAGCAAGGAATCTAGGATCCAAAATTGGGTATGATGTATTTACCATGTGATCCCAATTTTATTCAAAAAAACAAAAGTCCCTGTTCTACCGCTCCCCAGCTAGGTAGCTTAGGACAAATCCATCAGTCTCTTAGGAGACAGGTACCTTCAACTCCTCCAAAAGCAAGAGGGCCAAGCTTGGACCCTTCTCCTTTCTTCCCCTCAATTTTAAGTATTGGATAACAGCACATAACCAAAAATTAATAAACAAATATAAACAGAAGTATGTCTGTATTAATAATTTAAGATAAAATATAGAATTTTAGTTGTTAAAGCAAACTTAGGTTTTGGATTAAAGATTTTTTTAAAAACGAATATCTCCTAAATAGGTGATATATTTTATATCTGACCACTTAGACAGTGATAGTTCATTAGAAATACATAGCATGGCGAGAAATGAGCACACTCTCCTAACTTCTCTGACTAATTTGATCTAGGCTTGCCTGCCTGCAACAGGAACACCCTCCACCTGTTGTCAGCCATCCCATGACTTGGCATTAGAGACACCCGGACCATTCTCAGCCAGCAAAAGGCAGTCAAAAGCCTAGATCCAAGAGTGTCACAAGAGAGCATGCAAGGTTGTCTGATGTCTGTGTTGCACTGACGGTGCAGGAAATTGATTTTTGGAGTTCTTTTTGCAAACTTATATAGCTTCTACGCATAGCTCAACAGTTCCTGCCTTCTTCTCTTAGATTCAAATAATAATTGAGCATGTTTTTTTCACAACTACCTCTAGATTTACCAATCCCTACCACTGTAAATTTTAAAACAGTGCCCAAGCCATGATGAAAGAAAAACCTCAAGCACAGTAAGCCAAACTGGGTTAGAAGCAAATTAGCCTGCTGAGTAGTAGAGAAGTGAATCCACTCAGACCCCGGCAGTTACCCAAACTGCTCAAGCTCTGCTCTGTCATCCAAATTCACTCTGCCTTTGTAGAGGGAAAAGGAATACAATTTCATGCCCAGAGTATTTAGCTTTTGTGAATTTTATCCACTTTTCTGAGATTGACAAAACAGGCTACTAGAGAGGGCTTAAGTTCTTCCAGGGAAACATTTCATATGTGAAAAACATGCTCAATCAATGAAATCTGAGTTTGTGTTATTAATAACAACAAATGAATCGAAACTTTCTTTAGAAATGACAGTAACTTGAAACAACTCCTGTGATATCCAAATTAAGCCATGTTATGTGATATTTTAATCCCAGATTTGTATAGCATGTACTTCGTCACGTTTTTTTCCCAAATGATTTTTTTCCATTCTCCAGATTTTCCATAGTCAGTAATATTATATAGTTTAAACCTAAAGTGAAGTCATCAAAACAGAGTCTCTCCTTATATCTGCCTCTTCCTTAATTCTGAATATAGCAGCCTTACTGTTTTATTATTATTATGTGGCTAGTCCTATAAAGCAATGAAAATACACAAATGCTAGCTGAGTTTTGTTATAGCTCTGAACTTGTGTGCACCCATCATCAGCCCCTCTAAAGGACACCTTTCATTATTTTTACAAATGGAGCACACTTCCTGGAGGTTACCATACAACCACACAGCCAGCAGTGATGCCACTACTAAGAAGAGATAAGAGGTTTTGGGCAAACATCACTGATGACACTGGCCAGTACTGTTTGACTAATAGCCCTGTCAAGATTAGGCACCCTATCTATGTTTTGTTTTATTTTCTCCAGATATCTTCTTCCTCCCCCATTCAAGCAAGTAGCCCTGTACTCACTGCTTCAGAGGAGGGATATGGGGGGCTGGGAGCAGACCCGTGAGCCTTTTTGGCTTTTGTTTTAAAAACTTAAACCCTAAGAGCACAGAGGAAAGGGTTAAAGGGCATTAAATCTGTATCATAGACCCAATATTGAGCAGAAATAGGGAGGAGACTGGAGCTTTACTCTGACCCTTGCCCCTATTCCAACTCCTACTGGCTGGTAGTCAGGGTAGAAAAGACAAAACGTCTTGTAAGTCCCGAAAGCAGAAGGAACCTCGCTTCCTGGCAGAAGGCAATGAGACCTCAGAGACTTCAGGGCGCTGTGGCTGCTGCACCCATGAGAGGCAGCTCAGTGGCACTGTATATGAAATCACCCACAGACAAGGACAGTGGCTATTTCAGTGGCAGCCAGGGAGAGAGGAAGTAAGACCTGCTGCTGCAACACCACTCAGAGAGCAGTAGAAGGGAACCCCATGAAGATAGGAGGCTAAATTCTTTTCCTGCCATTCAACTGGGAGACTCAGTAGCAACAATAAAAATTATCAAAGAAGCTAATATTTGTTAGAATTCTTATTCTAGACCATGTACAGTTCTAAGCCTCCGACATGAGTTATTTCATTTAATTCTTACAAAACCTATTTGGTAGGTACTACTGTAACCCCTCTATAATGTAAATGAGGATGATTAAGCCCAAATAGGCCAAGTATCTTGCACAAGGTCATGAAGATTATGAGTGGTAGAGGCAGGATATAAATGAACCTAAGCAACCTGACTCCAGATCCCAAACTTATAAAATGAAATGAGGGAAAATACAGAGTTATATTTCTTGTACATCCAAGTCTATGGCAAGTCTATTTAGTTCTTCTCAAACTTGTCTCTTTATGTAACAATAGAGCCCCTGTTTCACGCAAAATCTAAAACAGAGCACCAGTATATAAGACAAATAAGAGCAGGACTACTCAGTAGAAGCCGAAGTAAACGACTGAGATCTTCATTCCCCAGCATCTCCCTCACCCTGCAGAGGCCCCAAACACTCCTGGAACACAGTTTGAAAACCCCTGCTCCAAACCAATATCACTCTGAATTATGTGCTTGAGAGACAAAAGCAGCCCAGCTAGAACACTAACAACAGCCAGCATAATCAAAGGAAAAAGGCAAAATAATCCCTCACTGGCAGTCACAGAGGGCCATTCCAATCTGGGCACTGACACTAACCAGCTCAAGTCTGAGCACTGGAGGGCCCAGAGGTGGTGGAATTCCGGGCTGGAGCAGAGAGTCAGGAATGAGGCAAATCCAATAAACAGGCAGAGGCGGAAGCAGAGCCAACAGGGCGCCGGGGCCAGCGGTCTGTGGTGAGCAAGGCGGCTGTAGGAACAGAGGTGGGAGCGAGAGGGAGGCCAGCCCAGGAACCGCTCCCACAGCTTCAGGCTGTCCAGATGCAGTCTAGGAGATGGCAACAGTGAAAACTTACGAGTATTTCAATAACCAGTGTTCTGGGGAAGAAACAAACAACTACATTGCCCTCTTTCTCTCCAATTCCAACATTGCATTTTCCCCACGAACAGTCACGTACCGTTCAGTGGCTGATAGCGTCAGACTCAACAGCCAGAAATGCCTGCCTTTGGGAGTAGTTTGGGTGACAGTTAAGAGTGCCAGAATGCTTGGACTCACATCCCAGATCTGCTGCATACTAGCTGTGTGACATTGGGCAAGTTAGTTAACCTCTCAGTGCCTCAGTTTCCTCATCTGTGACATGCAGATAACAAAAGTACCTACCTAGAAAGTGATTGTGGGGATTAAACAAGTTAGTACCTATAAAGTGCTTAGAACAATACCTAGTACAAAGCTCTCACTAAATGCTAGCTATTATCATTCTCTGATTTTTATAGCTTTCTTCTCACTCTGACTGCTTCCTCTTTATTCTTCTATGCTGTATTAGTTTCCTACAGCTGCTGTGACAAATGACCACAAACTTAGTAGTTTAAATAATAGCAATGTGCTACCCTACAGTTCTGGAGGTCAGAAGTCTAAAATGGGTTAGTAGGGCTACATTCCTTCCAGAGGCTCTAGGAAAGAACTCATTTTCTCTCCTTTTCCAGCTTCTAGAGGCTTGGCTCATGACCCCTTCCTCACATCACTCCTGTCTCCCTCTTCTAAGTATACTCGAGATTAGTCAGAGCCCACCCAGATCATCCGGGATCATCTCAAGAGCTTTAATTTAATCACATCTGTAAAAGTCCCTTTTGTCATGTAAACTAACATATTCACAGGTTCCAGGCATTCAGACTTGGACATCTTTGGGAGATCATGATCTAGCCTATCATCTACACCTCCCCAAAGCCTAACATTGCAGACTGGAAAGACTTGAGGAGCCCTGGGGGAAGAAACATTAGTTTCTTAATGCTAGTTAGCTAATATTAGTAGCTAATTTTGAGCACTCAGGAGGTGTCTGTCTCCATGCAAAGTGTTTTAGGTGAACTATCTCACTGTGGCCTCAAAGCAACCCTGTACAATTACTATTGCTATTTTACGCAAAGGTCAGTTGCTCCTCCAAGGTTGTACTATGTAAACCCCAGGGAAATTTGATTCTAGAGAATCTTGAATTTGACAAATAGAGTGTCCAGGCTCCATACCTTAAGCCATGATAACTGGATTCGGGGAGTTGGGTGGGGAAGGATCATTAAGGGCCTCAGAGATTGTGCCACAAGAGGTACACATGCCCCTGGCTGCAAAGAGACAGGGGGTCCTGCAGAGGCCATGCTAAACTACACACAAAAGGTCAAATGTCTAGAACATCTCCTCCTACTCAAAGGAGAAACCTTGGGGTTACTCAATAATTTCTTCAAAGGCAGGTTTGGACTAAAAATCTAAGAAGCGATCACTGGGGCTTCCCATTACTTGGGGAGGGGAAATGAAAAGTCCATTCTTGCCCCCAGACCAGTATTGCAGTTCCAGTCAAACTCCCACAAGAAAAGAGGAATTCACAGTTTCCCTAGAAAGACTTCCGACTGAGTCAGATTGATGCAGACCCTCTGAAAACATGCCAGGAAGGCTTACAATCCTGGTAGTCCACCAAATGGCCCCCGCCTGTAACAGTTGATCTACACTAGGACCAAACTGCCGGCCACCCTCCACGCCACAACAGTTATGAATATGTAAGTCCCCAGGTGCCAAAGATTTCAACAGGAGCCCAATGGTTTCACCAGCACCCACCTCTTTTCCTACCAGTTCTTACACAGTGAATGCTCAAAAGCAAGTGTGGCTGACACAGGGTGGAAAGGGGCAAGCTAAACAATTGCTAAGCACATCTATTACGGTGGTTGAACCATCCACAGCATTTCAAAACCTCAACTGCTAAACAATTTAGCCAGATCACTATGTGAAACTTTCTAATGAGCTGAGTTAAAGCTATTAGGTTTCACCTAGCCAAAAACAAAAAACAAACAAACAAAAAAAGACGGTTATTTGTTTTGGGTCATGAACCCAGAGGTTAATGTAGGCTAGCACAGTGGTCAAGAGAACAGACTCTGGAGACAGCCCACTTTGAGTGGTTCCTGACACTAGCACTTCCTTGCTGTGACTTTACACAAGTCACTTGACCTTTCGTCGCTTCAGTTTTCCCATCTTCAAAATGGGCATAATCATGGAAGTCCACACTCCCTAATCCAAATTCTGAGCAGCCAGCCAACTGTGATTCAGCAGCTTTATGGATTTTGTAACGGTAAAAGTGCATATGCCATATATTACATAACACCTCCAATGGTATCTGCAGCAAATAAAACATGCCCATAATTTCTGAAGTAAAAATGTACATGTAGTTCTCACCAAGTGAGAAAAATAAAGACTGTCATAACCTCACATCAGTTCAGACCAAGTTTTGTAGCCAAATTTATGAAAACCACAGTTTTCAGAGCTTTTTTGATTTTGGAAATACAGGTAAGGGATAAGATCTCTCACACTGACTGCCTAATATATAAAAATTAAATGAGTTAATTGATAAAAGTGCTTGGAGTGGTGCCTGGCATGTAGTAGGCACCATAGTGTTACCAACAACCACTTCTATTATTTTCATGTAAAATTTGGAAGCTTTAAAGTTATGACTAAATTTCATTTGGAAACCAGTACACTTTGGAGATTAATAGGTATTACCCCTTTGAAACAATCCTCTAGGGAAGGATTTTCTGAGATGGTGAAAATGTTCTATATCTGCACTGTCCAATACAGTAGCCACTAGCTGCATGTAGCTTTCAAGCACTTGAAATATGGCTGGTTAATTTCATTTAACTAATTTCAATTCAAATGTAAATAGCCATATGTGGCTAGTGACTACCATATTGGACAATGCAGCCTCCAAGGGCTTGGTTCCCAATCTGGCCCATAAAAATCTATTCAAGCCATAACACAGATGAATTATAGCCTCCGTAAAAACCCTGCATTCTGCATCCAGGGAGCAGAGAGGAACACAAGACGCTAGAAAGAGTTCTGCCCTTCTTTGTAGGCCACATGGTCGGCCTATAACAAAATGCATCTTTGATATCTTCTTCCTCTCTTTCTTCATTCCCTACTCCTCCATCTCCAACTCTCCTCTTTGGGCCTTACATAATTAAATCACACGCTTCCCTAAAACCCTATCAGAACCTTCCAGCCCTCCTCCAGAAGCACCATACTCCCCAATCACCTGTCTTCCCTCCCCTCAACCAAACCCCTACTTGCTCAATGCCACACATCTCAACTGAACGTTGGGAGGAAAGCAACTTCAGCAAACAAATTCACACTCTAAGCTGCTTCTACTGCTTTTGGCTTTTTCTCTGCTTCTGAACCCAGAAGCTCTGTTTTGTTGTTCTTCCACCGCAGAAGTAGTTCCAGCAGAGAGAGAAGGCATTAGGACCATAGCAACTGTCCTGTATAGACACCTGTCAGCCAGGCGTGTGGAACACACATGCACGCGCACACACGTGCAGCACAGCCTCACTCTGTGCAAATCCCTCCTCTTGCCCAGGCATGGGAAACATCCCCTGCTGCCTACTTTAGAAAACTCTTCCACCATACACAGTAGTTTTTCAATCTTCTTTTATTCATTTAGAAAGTTACAGGTAACAAATTGCACATCAAACGATTTTTTTTTTTTTTGAGTATACAACAAAAGCCCAGCGAAGAATGTGACTAAGAACGGTTGTAAATAGAAAAAGAAAACCAGCTGCCTTCATTGGAATCTAGCTTCTAACCCACTGGAGTATGGAATTTTTAATGACAGGTCAAACTTGGAGCACATCCCAGGAGTTTATGTTACTAAGAGGACTGGAAGAATGTCCCTCCAGTTCAATCTCACCTCTTACCTGGTCCCAAGGCATGAACCAAAGATGATTATTAGACAAGGCTCCCAGGTATAAAAGGAATTTCCCCCATGGGGCTGTAAATAAAGGATAGTGTTAATGGTAAACATTATACATTCCTCTAGCTCCTTTCAATTATATTGTCTCCTTCTCCAAAGTAGATATTTATGTTGTAAAACCAAAATCTTAAGATTTAATACTGGCCCACAATTATCTCTAAAGAGTCTTCTAGGTGCAAGCATTTTGCCATGAAAGCCACAGCAAATACCTTTAGTAGGGAAAATGAGACATCTACATAAATAACTCTCAGAAGGTGGAGAGCAGAAAGGGCCCTGGAGAAAAAATCCTGCAGGAATCAGAGCAGGCGGAGTTTGGCTGTTTCAGGAAAAGCCGCACAACACCAGCAAAACACAGTTTGAAGGATGGTTAGACTTTAGAGTGGTGGATGTGGGAGAAGATGTGCCATCATATGGTTTAGAAGACTACACCATGAGACATTCTTCAGAAAAGTATTCATGAAGACATAGATGCATGCAGTAACCTAGAGTTAGTCCACCTCTCTCCTCAATGACAACTGGGCACCTGTACAAGCATCGATGGGGTCACCTGCTTCCACCTCCCAAGTCAGGCTCTCAAAAATTCTCCCTAGGGGGGTCAAGCATTCTTGGCCACAGTAGCGCCCATTCTGTGGCAGTGGCCCTGCCTTACCTCTTCGGGGGTATAAGAAATATGAAAACACACCAATCCTGCAGAGATCTAAAAGACCTACAGGCAAATTTTGCATAATGCAACTGAAATTATGACCTTCGTGCAAATAACTTTTCGAAGAGTGAAAAGTTTTAAGTGAATCCTACTTAACATGTATTCAGGGAACTCACTATTTAAAATGATACTGATTAATCACTAAATGAGTCTTACACTGAATAGTTGGTTAAGTCGGCTGAACCAAGTGTCTCATGGCTTCAATACAAAGCAAGGGGGCGAAAGCTCCCACAAATTTACGCTGTGCACCTAACATTCGCCACGACAGAAGACCTCTTGCTCTAGTGTTATTTATTACTGTGGCATTAAAGGACTTGAAGGAAAAGCTAGCTATTCTTCTAGTTACCAGTTAGAGCGGGACCAGGTCCAATATTGTATTTTCTAGGACTTGATGTACACAAATCTCTCCAGGAACAATCTCTTGAGCACTTTCCTTGAAATACTGCTGCTAAGCACTGCCACAAAAAGAGCTTATGATTTTCTTTGCACTGGCCCCTCCACACCGCACTCACAACACGGAGGGGTGACCTGAGGCAGACGTCTGGAGTGAAGGTACTGGCAGGGTGTCTTTTAGCCCCTGCGAGGGCGGCCTGCATGCCCTGGGGTACCACCCGCCTCGGGTCCCCCGGGAGGGCGAGGACACTCTTCCGCCAGGTACGCGGGGTCGGGCTGCTCCCTTCGGCGGGTCGACTGCCTTGGGAGAGAATGAGCCCATCCTTCCCCTTCTCCAGTCCTCAGGAACCGAGTTACAGAGTCGCTTCCTCACCTCTTCGCTCCTGGCGAGTTTCGCCGGCGTCCCCAAGCGCTAAGTCCCTCTGGGACCCGCCGTCCGCGCGCCTGTCGCTAGCGGCGCCGGGTGTCCCCGCTACTGTGTGTCAGCTGCAGAGCCGATGCCCAGGAACGCGCAGGAGCCAGGCAAGTGCCCGAGAGGCAGAGCCCGGGAGGCAGAGCCCGGGCGCGCCGCCGCTGCCCCTCCCGCCGCCCGCCGCGTTGCCCACGTTGCCCAGCGTTACCGTGTGGACCCGCGCAGTTCCCAGTCCGCGCCCGCGGAGCTGTGCGCGCTGCCCGGACGGCGGCGGCTGCGCGGGCGGCAGCGGGGCCCCCGCCCTGGGCCGGGCTTTCCCAGAACTCGCCCGCCCCGGGTGAGAGGCCGCTAGCGCCGCCGCGGGCGGCCGAGCGGCCGGGGGAGCGGCCTGTGCCGGGCCCGCCCCCGGCTCCCGCCGTGCGGGGAAGGCGGGCGCGGAGCGAGGACCCGGCCGCCTCCCCAGAGCTAGCGGCTGGCGGCACGACCCCTTCCCAGACCCCTGACCCTGGCCCCTAGGAGCCATCCTTTCTGGCGGGAGCCAGAGAGAGCGCTCTTGGGGCGCGCGGCTCCGGGAAGGGCGGGAACTCTGCACACCTCAGGCGGCGGGAATGTACTCTCACACTACCCCAGGGAACCATCCCTGGTTGACAGATATGGAAACTGAGTCTCACGGCAGATAAATGACACGATCAAGGTCTCTGTAGTAGATGGCAGCACCAAGTCTCGAATCTGTTCTGTCACTCGTTCATTTAATACATATTCATTGAGCCCCATCAATGTGCCCAGCGTTGTGCCAGGCTCCGGAAATACTCCTTTTGCTGGTAATGCGGGGCCATCCAGGCCTGCGGACTCCTAATCCAGTACTCTTTCATTGCTCAAGCACACCTGAAGATCTTAACAGCTAGAAACCATAGGCTCTGCACAGAACCTCCTTAGCCGCTGGAGCGGCTTTTATGAGTCTTACGAGAGCCTAGGACCTGAAAAAAAATCAAATCATCATCCTCCTCCCTTTCCCTTAAACCTGTTCCTCCTGCCTCTACCTGTTCTAATGGAAGACCCTTCCCTAGGCCTGACCTCTTCTCCTACATCTGATCAGGACCCATTCCTGTGGCCCATATCGCCTCCGACTGTCCTCTCCCTTGGACCATATCAATTCTTCAAACCACCTCTGTATTATTCTTCCTCTTTTACAACTTTA